>NC_089849.1:16003887-16698262 GCF_035609145.1 Eleutherodactylus coqui | reverse complement strand
TCCTAGTGGAGGGTTGGTTGCACACAGTGTATATATATATATATATATACACTCCTAGTGGAGGGTTGGTTGCACACAGTGTATATATATATATACACTCCTAGTGGAGGGTTGGTTGCACACAGTGTATATATATATATATATATACACTCCTAGTGGAGGGTTGTTGCACACAGTGTATATATATATATACACTCCTAGTGGAGGGTTGTTGCACGCAGTGTGTATATATATATATACTCCTGAGTCTATTATCCCCTACAGGGACATGAAAAACATACAAGAACTGTTTTGCGCACTTTGCTTTTCTTGTGGGCCGTTACGCCTGTTTTGCGCGCTGTCATGGCTGCCTCCGGCCCCCCCGGACGGCACAGGTTAGACTTCTCATCCTGCGCAGGAAACGTTATGCTGAATAAAGCTTTAAAAAAAAATCTGAGCCAAAATGTTTTTTGTCCATTTTACCCCCCAAAAATGTAGTAAGTGATCAATAAACATGGCTGCGGCACTAAGGGGTTAAACACCAGTGTGAATTCAGCCTGACCGGTCACTATTATGGGATGGATGAAGAGGTGAGCACTGCGCATGCGCCGGCGGATCACTCTGCTCCCCGCTATTGTCTGCTGGTATCAGGGATTACTAGATATATACTGTATACTATGGGGCTCCATACTGCCGGCACTACACAGGAGAACGGGGAGAGGTTCTGTATACCAGGGCCCCGGGCTGCCCACACTCCTCCCCGGTACAATATCTAGTCCAGCCCGGGGATCCGCTGCGGCCTCCACTCACCGACCGGTTTATGGCCGAGCATGGCGTGAAACAGGCAGACCTCCACCTCCGGGCTCCACAGTACCGGCTCCTCCGCGGGGGCCCCCGAGACCAGCTCCGGCCGCTCGGCAGCTCCTTCCCCCCCGGCCTCCGTCTCACCCATCGCAGCCGGCACTACCGAAGCCACCGGGGCGCTGCGGCCTCTGCTGGAGGAAAGAGCTACTGCAGCGGCATCTAGTGGTGCGTTATAGGTACTGCAGGCAGAGGCTCCACTTTGAGATTACACAATACGGAGTAAAGCGCCACCTAGAGGAAAGTGTGCTGCTGTGCATCTGTTAGGAGGACAGTCGATGTACAGAATACACTCGGGGCGCCGTGGATGATTAGGGACACTGGTGCGCGCTGGGACAGAATGGTTGGTCTAAGACACTATGGTGGACACTGGGACACTATGGGGGGCACTGGGACACTATGGTGGACACTGGGACACTATGGTTGGTTGGAAACACTATGGGGGGTTCTGGGACACTATGGTTGGTTGGTTGGAGACGCTATGCTGTGCACTGGGACACCATGGTGGGCATTGGGACACTAAGGTAGGCACTAGGAAACTATGGTGGGAACTGGGACAATATGGTTGGTTGGAAACACTATGGGGGGCACTGGGACACTATGGTTGGTTGGAGACACAATTGTATGCACTGAGACACTGGTGGGCCTTCGGACACTATAGTGGGCACTGGGACACTATGCTGGGCGCAGGGACACTATGATTAATTGGGGACACTATGGTGGGTACTAGGACACAATGGTTGGTTGGAAACACTATGGTGGGCACTAGGATACTATAGTTAGTTGGAGACATTATGCTAGGCACTGGGACATTATGGTTGGTTAGGGACACTATGATGGGCATTAGGACACTATGGTTGGTAGGACACACCATGGTGGGCACTAGGACGCTATAGTGTGCACTGGGACACTATGCTGGGCGCAGGGACACTATGATTAATTGGGGTCACTATGGTGGGTACTAGGACACAATGGTTGGTTGGAAACACTATGGTGGGCACTGGGACACTATGGTTGTTTAGGGACACTATGGGGGTCACTAGGATACTATGGTTGGTTGGAGACACTGCAGTGGGCTCTAGGATACTATAGTGGGCACTGGGACAGCATTGTTGGTTGGAAACACTATGCTGGGCACTGCAACACTATAATTGGTTAGGGACACTATGTTGGGCACTAGGACACTATGGTGGGAATTGGGACAGTATGGTTGGTTGGAAACACTATGCTAGGCACTGGGACACTATGGTTGGTTAGGGACACTATGGGGGTCACTGGGACACTATGGTTGGTTGGAGACACTATGGTGGGCACTGAGACAATATGGTTGGTTGGAGACACTATAGTGGGCACTGGGACAGTATTGTTGGTTGGAAACACTATGCTGGACAGTGGAACACTATAGTTGGTTAGGGACACTATGGTGGGCACTAGGACACTATGGTGGGCACTAGGACACTATGGTGGGAATTAGGGCACTATGGTTGGTTGGGGAAACTATGGTAGGGACTGAGACATAATGGTTGGTTTAGGACACTATGGTGGGCACTGGGATACTATGGTGGGCACTGGGACACTATGGTTGGTTGGAGACACTATGGTAAGTAGTGAGATACTATGGTTGGTTGGAGACACTATGGTGGGCACTAGGATACTATAGTGGGCACTGGGACAGTATGGTTGGTTGGAAACACTATGCTGGGCATTGGGACACTATTGTTGGATAGAAAAACACTATGCTGGGCACTGGGACATTATAGTTGGTTAGGGACACTATGTTGGGCACTATGACACTGTGGTTGCTTGGAGACGCTATGTTGGGCACTAGAACACTATAGTTGGTTAGGGACACTATGTTGGGCACTAGGACACTATGGTTGGTTAGGGACACTATGGGGGTCACTGGGACACTATGGTTGGTTGGAGACACTATGGTGGGCACTGAGACAATATGGTTGGTTGGAGACACTATAGTGGGCACTGTTGGTTGGAAACACTATGCTGGGCAGTGGAACACTATAGTTGGTTAGGGACACTATGTTGGGCACTAGGACACTATGGTCGGCACTAGGACACTATGGTGGGAATTAGGGCACTATGGTTGGTTGGGGAAACTATGGTAGGGACTGAGACATAATGGTTGGTTTAGGACACTATGGTGGGCACTGGACCAGTATAAAGAAAAAGACCCCCGCGCTCACGGGACCAGGAAACTCCGTTATATAAATTAAATAACTTTTATTGCGACGCGTTTCAACGGTACACAGCCGTCTTTCTCAAGCATTACATACACAATTAAATACACACCTTTATATACATAAATAAATCAATCTTTTACTCACTACACCCGGCTCGGATAAACGCCGCGTCCCGGCGCCATCTTGAAACCACGTGGAGTGATCCAACATACAATCCACGTGATGATGAACGCGTCATCTATTTCATTCATAAAACAAAACCTTTTCACCACTGCTATAATCTCTATTAAAACCAAATCACATGGTCAAAAAATAGTCTTATTCCGTAAAGTTATATATTAAACAACATATCATAATTATCAGTAGATCATTATCTCTATTATATACAAAAATTCCCTTCCATTATATACTAGCATAATATAATTATAAACATTTGTAGACTCAAAAAACAAAACAAAAAACAAACAATATTAAATAATGTATTATCACATAGTCCCTCTATATGGATAAATAAAAATAAATAAATAAATATATCTAATTATATAAGTATAGGTAGCATATTTTATCTAAACAATCATATCCTAATTATAATTCTATAAAAATTAATAAGTATATTGTCATCAAATAAATACTCTATAAAATTAATATAATAAATATGTTATATCTCAAATATTCTATCAATAATAAATCCAATATTTTCCCTTAATTCGTATTTATTTTAGGAGAGAAAAAAATATATAAAAAAAAAAACAAACTTTTTTAAAAACATTTTTTATATATTACTTCTCTAAAAAAATATATATTTTTCCCTATATATATGTGCAAAATTCATATTTTCCTCCCTAATAAATCTAGATTTTTTCTAATATTTCATTCAAACCTCCAGGTACCAGGGTCTTCATGCTGGGCATTGGGACACTATAGTTGGTTAGGGACACTATGTTGGGCACTATGACACTGTGGTTGCTTGGAGACGCTATGTTGGGCACTAGAACACTATAGTTGGTTAGGGACACTATGTTGGGCACTAGGACACTATAGTTGGTTGGGGACACTATGGTGGGAATTAGTGCACTATGGCTGGTTGGGGCCACTATGGTAGGGACTGAGATGTAATAGTTGGTCGGGGACACTATGGTGGGCACTGGGACACTATGGTTGGTTGGAGACAATATGGTGGGCTCTAGGATACTATAGTGGGCACTGGGACAGTATTGTTGGTTAGAAACACTATGCTGGGCACTGGAACACTATAATTTGTTAGGGACACTATGTTGGGCACTAGGACACTATGGTGGGCACTAGGACACTATGGTGGGAATTAGGGCACTATGGTTGGTTGGGGACACTATGGTAGGGACTGAGACATAATGGTTGGTTGGGGACACTATGGTGGGCACTGGGACACTATGGTTGGTTAGGGACACTATGGTCTGCACTAGGACACTATGCTTTGTTTGAGACACTGGTGGGTACTGAGACACTATGGTTGGTTGGAGACACTATGGTGGGCACTGAGACACTATGGTTGGTTGGAGACACTATGGTGGGCACTAGGACACTATTATGGGCACTGGGACAGTATGGTTGGTTGGAAACACTATGCTGGGCACTGGGACACTATTGTTGGTTAGAAAAACACTATACTGGGCACTGGGACACTATGGTGAGCACTAGGACACTATAGTGGGCAGTGGGACAGTATGGTTAGTTGGAAACACTATACTGGGCACTGAGACACTATGGTGGGCACTAGGACACTATAGTGGGCACTGGGACAGTATGGTTGGTTGGAAACACTATGCTGGGCACTGGGACACTATGGTGGGCACTAGGACACTATAGTGGGCACTGGGACAGTATGGTTGGTTGGAAACACTATACTGAAAACAGACACTATGGTGGGCACTAGGACACTATAGTGGGCACTGGGACAGTATGGTTGGTTGGAAACACTATGCTGGGCACTGGGACCCTATGGTTGGTTAGGGACACTATGGTGGGCACTAGGACACTATGGTTGGTTGGAGACACTATGGTGGGCACTAGGACGCTATAGTGGGCACTGGGATAGTATGGTTGGTTGGAAGCACCATACTGGGCAATGGGACACTATGGTAGGGACTGAGACATTATGGTTGTTTGGAGACACTATGATGGGCAATAGGACACTATGGTTGGTTGGAGACACTATGGTGGGCACTAGTACACTATGGTTGGTTGGGGACACTATGGTTGGTTGGAAACACTATGCTGGGCACTGGGACACTATTGTTGGTTAGAAAAACACTATACTGGGCACTGGGACACTATGGTGAGCTCTAGGACACTATAGTGGGCAGTGGGACAGTATGGTTGGTTGGAAACACTATACTGGGCACTGAGACACTATGGTGGGCACTAGGACACTATAGTGGGCACTGGGACAGTATGGTTGGTTGGAAACACTATGCTGGGCACTGGGACACTATGGTGGGCACTAGGACACTATAGTGGGCACTGGGACAGTATGGTTGGTTGGAAACACTATACTGAAAACTGAGACACTATGGTGGGCACTAGGACACTATAGTGGGCACTGGGACAGTATGGTTGGTTGGAAACACTATGCTGGGCACTGGGACCCTATGGTTGGTTAGGGACACTATGGTGGGCACTAGGACACTATGGTTGGTTGGAGACACTATGGTGGGCACTAGGACGCTATAGTGGGCACTGGGATAGTATGGTTGGTTGGAAGCACCATACTGGGCAATGGGACACTATGGTAGGGACTGAGACATTATGGTTGTTTGGAGACACTATGATGGGCAATAGGACACTATGGTTGGTTGGAGACACTATGGTGGGCACTAGTACACTATGGTTGGTTGGGGACACTATGGTTGGTTGGAAACACTATAGTGGGCACCAGGCCACTATAGTTGGTTGGAGGCACTGTGGTTAGCACTTGAAGATTGTACATAGGAGCAGTATTATAGTAGTTATATACTTGTACATAGGGAGCAGTATTATAGTGGTTATATTCTTGTACATAGGGGCAGTATTATAGTAGTTATATTCTTGTACATAGGAGCAGTATTATAGTAGTTATATTCTTGTACATAGGAGCAGTATTATAGTGGTTATATTCTTGTACATAGGAGGCAGTATTATAGTAGTTATATTCTTATACGTAGGGGGCAGTATTATAGTAGTTATATTCTTGTACATAGGGAGCAGTATTATAGTAGTTATATTCTTGTACATAGGAGGCAGTATTATAGTAGTTATATTCTTGTACATAGGGAGCAGTATTATAGTAGTTATATTCTTGTACATAGGTGGCAGTATTATAGTAGTTATATTCTTGTACATAGGGAGCAGTATTATAGTAGTTATATTCTTGTACATAGGAGGCAGTATTATAGAAGTTATATTCTTGTACATAGGAGCAGTATTATAGTAGTTATATTCTTGTACATAGGGAGCAGTATTATAGTAGTTATATTCTTGTACATAGGGAGCAGTATTATAGTAGTTATATTCTTGTACATAGGTGGCAGTATTATAGTAGTTATATTCTTGTACATAGGAGCAGTATTATAGAAGTTATATTCTTGTACATAGGAGCAGTATTATAGTAGTTATATTCTTGTACATAGGAGCAGTATTATAGTAGTTATATTCTTGTACATAGGGAGCAGTATTATAGTAGTTATATTCTTGTACATAGGGAGCAGTATTATAGTAGTTATATTCTTGTACATAGGTGGCAGTATTATAGTAGTTATATTCTTGTATATAGGGGGCAGTATTATAGTAGTTATATTCTTGTACATAGGGGACAGTATTATAGTAGTTATATTCTTGTACATAGGGGGCAGTATTATAGTAGTTATATTCTCGTACATAGAGGTGGCAGTATTATAGTAGTTATATTCTTGTACATAGGAGGCAGTATTATAGTAGTTATATTCTTGTACATAGGAGGCAGTATTATAGTAGTTATATTCTTGTACATAGGGGGCAGTATTATAGTAGTTATATTCTTGTATATAGGAGGAAGTATTATAGTAGTTATATTCTTGTACATGGGGGCAGTATTATAGTAGTTATATTCTTGTACATAGGGGCAGTATTATAGTAGTTATATTCTTGTACATGGGGGCAGTTTTATAGTAGTTATATTCTTATACATAGGAGGCAGTATTATAGTAGTTATATTCTTGTACATAGGAGGCAGTATTATAGTAGTTATATTCTTGTACATAGGAGGCAGTATTATAGTAGTTATATTCTTGTACATAGGGAGCAGTATTATAGTAGTTATATTCTTGTACATAGGTGGCAGTATTATAGTAGTTATATTCTTGTATATAGGGGGCAGTATTATAGTAGTTATATTCTTGTACATAGGAGCAGTATTATAGAAGTTATATTCTTGTACATAGGAGCAGTATTATAGTAGTTATATTCTTGTACATAGGGAGCAGTATTATAGTAGTTATATTCTTGTACATAGGGAGCAGTATTATAGTAGTTATATTCTTGTACATAGGTGGCAGTATTATAGTAGTTATATTCTTGTATATAGGGGGCAGTATTATAGTAGTTATATTCTTGTACATAGGGGACAGTATTATAGTAGTTATATTCTTGTACATAGGAGGCAGTATTATAGTAGTTATATTCTTGTACATAGGAGGCAGTATTATAGTAGTTATATTCTTGTACATAGGAGGCAGTATTATAGTAGTTATATTCTTGTACATAGGAGGCAGTAATATAGTAGTTATATTCTTGTACATAGGGAGCAGTATTATAGTAGTTATATTCTTGTACATAGGAGCAGTATTATAGTAGTTATATTCTTGTACATAGGGAGCAGTATTATAGTAGTTATATTCTTGTACATATGGGGCAGTATTATAGTAGTTATATTCTTGTACATGGGGGCAGTATTATAGTAGTTATATTCTTGTACATAGGGGCAGTATTATAGTAGTTATATTCTTGTACATGGGGGCAGTTTTATAGTAGTTATATTCTTATACATAGGAGGCAGTATTATAGTAGTTATATTCTTGTACATAGGAGGCAGTATTATAGTAGTTACACTACCGTTCAAAAGTTTGGGGTCACATTGAAATGTCCTTATTTTTGAAGGAAAAGCACTGTACTTTTCAATGAAGATAACTTTAAACTAGTCCTAACTTTAAACAAATGCACTCTATACATTGCTAATGTGGTAAATGACTATTCTAGCTGCAAATGCCTGGTTTTTTGTGCAAAATCTACAAAGGTGAATAGAGGCCCATTTCCAGCAACTATCACTCCAGTGTTCTAATGGTACAATGTGTTTGCTCATTGGTTCAGAAGGCTAATTGATGATTAGAAAACCCTTGTGCAATCATGTTCACACATCTGAAAACAGTCTAGCTCGTTACAGAAGCTACAAAACTGACCTTCCTGTGAGCAGATTGAGTTTCTGGAGCATCACATTTGTGGGGTCAATTAAACGCTCAAAATGGCCAGAAAAAGAGAACTTTCATCTGAAACTCGACAGTCTATTCTTGTTCTTAGAAATGAAGGCTATTCCATGCGAGAAATTGCTAAGAAATTGAAGATTTCCTACAACGGTGTGTACTACTCCCTTCAGAGGACAGCACAAACAGGCTCTAACCAGAGTAGAAAAAGAAGTGGGAGGCCGCGTTGCACAACTAAGCAAGAAGATAAGCACATTAGAGTCTCTAGTTTGAGAAACAGACGCCTCACAGGTACCCAACTGGCATCTTCATTAAATAGTACCCGCAAAACACCAGTGTCAACATCTACAGTGAAGAGGCGGCTGCGGGATTTTGGGCTTCAGGGCAGAGTGGCAAAGAAAAAGCCATATCTGAGACTGGCCAATAAAAGAAAAAGATTAAGATGGGCAAAAGAACACAGACATTGGACAGAGGAAGACTGGAAAAAAGTGTTGTGGACGGATGAATCCAAGTTTGAGGTGTTTGGATCACAAAGAAGAACGTTTGTGAGACGCAGAACAAATGAAAAGATGCTGGAAGAATGCCTGACGCCATCTGTTAAGCATGGTGGAGGTAATGTGATGGTCTGGGGTTGCTTTGGTGCTGGTAAGGTGGGAGATTTGTACAGGGTAAAAGGGATTCTGAATAAGGAAGGCTATCACTCCATTTTGCAACGCCATGCCATACCCAGTGGACAGCGCTTGATTGGAACCAATTTCATCCTACAACAGGACAATGACCCTAAACACACCTCCAAATTGTGCAAGAACTATTTACAGCAGAAGCAGGCAGCTGGTATTCTACCGGTCATGGAGTGGCCAGCGCAGTCACCAGATCTGAACCCCATTGAGCTGTTGTGGGAGCAGCTTGACCGTATGGTACGCCAGAAGTGCCCATCCAACCAATCCAACTTGTGGGAGATGCTTCTAGAAGCGTGGGGTGCAATTTCACAAGCTTACCTCAACAAATTAACAGCTAGAATGTCAAAGGTGTGCAATGCTGTAATTGCTGCAAAAGGAGGATTCTTTGACGAAAGCAAAGTTTGATGTAAAAACAATGTTATTTCAAATACAAATCATTATTTCTAACCTTGTCAATGTCTTGACTCTATTTTCTATTCATTTCACAACGCATGGTGGTGAATAAGTGTGACTTTTCATGGAAAACACAAAATTGTTTGGGTGACCCCAAACTTTTGAACGGTAGTGTATATTCTTGTACATAGGAGGCAGTATTATAGTAGTTATATTCTTGTACATAGGGAGCAGTATTATAGTAGTTATATTCTTGTACATAGGGGGCAGTATTATAGTAGTTATATTCTTGTACATAGGAGGCAGTATTATAGTAGTTATATTCTTGTACATAGGGAGCAGTATTATAGTAGTTATATTCTTGTACATAGGGAGCAGTATTATAGTAGTTATATTCTTGTACATAGGGGGCAGTATTATAGTAGTTGTATTTTTGTACATAGGGGGCAGCATTATAGTAGTTTTATCCTTGTACATAGGGGGCAGTATTATAGTAGTTATATTCTTATATCTAGGGGGCAGTATTATAGTAGTTATATTCTTGTACATAGGGGGCAGTATTATAGTAGTTATATTCTTGTACATAGGGGGCAGTATTATAGTAGTTATATTCTTGTACATAGTGGCAGTATTATAGTAGTTATATTCTTGTACATAGGGAGCAGTATTATAGTAGTTATATTCTTGAACATAGGAGGCAGTATTATAGAAGTTATATTCTTGTACATAGGAGCAGTATTATAGTAGTTATATTCTTGTTCATAGGGAGCAGTATTGTAGTAGTTATATTCTTGTACATAGGGGCCAGTATTATAGTACCTATATTCTTGTACATAGGGGGCAGTATTATAGTAGTTATATTCTTGTACATAGGGGCAGTATTATAGTAGTTATATTCTTGTACATAGGGGCAGTATTATAGTAGTTATATCCTTGTACATAGGGGGCAGTATTATAGTAGTTATATTCTTGTACATAGGGGGCAGTATTATAGTAGTTATATTTCTGTACATAGGGGGGCAGTATTATAGTAGTTATATTCCTGTACATAGGGGGCAGTAGTGTAGTAGTTACATTCTCATACATAGGCGGTAGTGTGTGTGGATGGGTACAGTGGTATTTGTGGTGGTAACTGCTTGGCACCACAATGCTGTACGGCACAGTTGTGTCTATACTATGTGGTGGTAGCAACAATGTGGCACTACTAAATGGTGAAAATATGGCAATATGTAGACACTGTGGTGATATTATGTAGGAACAGTGCAGCAATAGCAGATTGTAACAATACGGTTATAGTTTGTAAGCAGTATATCACAATATTATTGGGAGACTTGAAGGCAGTATTTTAGGAGAACTTTGTGGTGGGTGGTTGTAGGAACTGTATGGCAATATTACATAGGCACCATATGACAATGTTATGTGGACTGTATGTGATGGTGATTTGTAGGAGCACTGTGGTGTTATTATATGGCCACTGTTGGCCATATTACTCTTTATGGTGTTGGAGTATTGTGTGCACAGGACGCCCCTTACATGAGCGATGTGGGCACTGCCAGTTCTTTAGCTACACAGACAATAGTTGTCCTCCGCACACTCAGGCAGTCTCTTTTATGTAGTTTAGTTGCACATCCATCATGCTTTGTGTGTACTGTTCCTCCGTTGTAAAGGACGCTTTGTGCTCCTGTCATTTATCCGGATGGTTTGGGCTCGCAGCGCATGTTGTGATTTGTGTGACATTTCCTGCAGACAACTGAGATGTACAGAGACGTCTGCAGGGAAGGGAAGACGGTGAAGTTCTGCGTCTCAGCTACCCTGTCTATCACAAGACACTTATTAACTGCCTGACTTTTGGGTACGTATACTTTTGTAGCTAGTTGTTATATTACACTAGTGGATCTAGAATATAGAAGGAAGCAACTTTGGAAATTGTGCTGACAACGGGGTCTGGTAGAGGGATGTCACCAGGTGTAGAGCTGACAATGGGGTCTGGTGGGGGGATGCCACCAGGTGTAGAGCTGACAACGGGGTCTGGTAGAGGGATGTCACCAGGTATAGAGCTGACAATGGGGGCTGGTGGTGGGATGTCACCAGGTGTAGAGCTGACAACGGGGTCTGGTGGTGGGATGTCACCAGGTGTAGAGCTGACAACGGCGTCTGGTGGTGGGATGTCACCAGGTGTAGAGCTGACAATGGGGGTCTGGTGGTGGGATGTCACCAAGCGTAGAGCTGACAACGGGGTCTGGTGGGGGATGTCACCAGGTGTAGAGCTGACAATGAGGTCTGGCTGGGGGATGTCACCAGGTGTAGAGCTGACAATGGGGTCTGGTGGTGGGATGTCAGCAGGTGTAGAGCTGACAATGGGGTCTGGTGGTGGAACGTCACCAGGTGTAGTGCTGACAACAGGGTCTGGTGGGGGATGTCACCAGGTGTTGAGCTGACAACGAGGTCTGGTGGGATGTCACCAGGTGTAGAGCTGACAACGGGGTCTGGTGGTGGGATGTCACCAGGTGTAGAGCTGACAACGGGGTCTGGTGGGGGAATATCACCAGGTGTAGAGCCGACAACAGGGTCTTTTGGGGGATGTCACCAGGTGTAGAGCCGACAACGAGGTCTGGTGGGGGATGTCACCAGGTGTAGAGCCGACAACGGGGTCTGGTGGTGGGATGTCACCAGGCGTAGAGCCGACAACGGGGTCTGGTGGTGGGATGTCACCAGGCGTAGAGCTGACAACGGGGTCTGGTGGGGGGATGTCACCAGGTGTAGAGCTGACAACGGGGTCTGGTGGGGTATGTCACCAGGTGTAGAGCTGACAACGAGGTCTGCTCTGCTGAGGGGATGTCACCAGGTATAGAGCCGACAACAGGGTCTGGTGGTGGGATGTCACGAGGTGTAGAGCTGACAATGGGGTCTGATGGTGGGATGTCACCAGGTGTAGAGCTGACAGTGGGGTCTGGTGGGGGGATGTCACCAGGTGTAGAGCTGACAACGGGGTCTGGTGGGATGTCACCAGGTGTAGAGCTGACAATGGGGTCTGGTGGTGGGATGTCACCAGGTGTAGAGCTGACAACAGGGTCTGGTTGGGGGATGTTACCTGGTGTAGAGCTGACAATGAGGTCTGGTAGGGGATGTCACCAGGTGTAGAGCTGACAATGGGGTCTGGTGGGGGGATATCACCAGGTGTAGAGCTGACAACGGGGTCTGGTGGTGGGATGTCACCAGGTGTAGAGCTGACAACAGGGTCTGGTTGGGGGATGCTACCTGGTGTAAAGCTGACAATGAGGTCTGGTAGGGGATGTCACCAGGTGTAGAGCTGACAACGGGGTCTGGTGGGGGGATGTCACCAGGTATAGAGCTGACAACGGGGTCTGGTGGTGGGATGTCACCAGGTGTAGAGCTGACCACGAGGTCTGGTGGGGGATGTCACCAGGCTAGAGCTGACAACGGGGTCTGGTGGTGGGATGTCACCAGGCTAGAGCTGACAACGGGGTCTAGTGGTGGGATGTCACCAGGTGTAGAGCTGACAATGAGGTCTGGTGGGGGATGTCACCAGGTGTAGAGCTGACAACGGGGTCTGGTGGAATGTCACCAGGTGTAGAGCCGACAAAGGGGTCTGGTGGTGGGATGTCTGCAATCAATAAGTACGGGACACTGCAGCGCTTTTTGACATTTTAGAGTCCACTGTTAGCCATGTTATTCAGCGATGGGGACCGCCCGGTGTGTGTGGTGCCGCCACGTTTAGGGAGACCTCGTGAACTAACAGAACGGGGACAGCAAAAGCTTTTAGGAGCTGTGAAGACCTCACACCATAGGCGTAGCGTGAGCTGTCGGTGGGGTTGCCGTAGCGACCCGGCCCCTGGGCTCAGGCGGCCCTGAGGCCGCCTTTCGCCATACACATATGCACATTTAGTGCATTGTTGGCTGGCCGCTCTGCAGCACAGCTCCGATCACACTGCAGTCAGAGCGGCCAGCCTGAGAAAAAGCAGGGAAGAGCAGGGGGAGGGGGAGTGAGGCAGTCACATATGTCGGCAGGGACTAATCATGTGATCATGTGCTGCCCCTCCCTCCTGCTGAAAGGAAGCTGCTGTGTCTGCCTGTGCTGCTGCAACATGGAGAAGTGGTCCGGGTCCCGGGTTATGTGTATGTGTGTGTGTGTGTGTGTATCTATCTATCATCAATCTATCTATCTCTGTATCTCCTATCCATCTATCTATCTATGTCCTATCTATCTACGCATCTATCTAGCTATTTCCTACTATCTCCTATCGATCTATTTATCTATCTAAATTCCTATCTATCTTTCTTTATCCTATCTCATATCTATCTTTTTTATATCTATCATCTGTTTATCTATGTATCTATTTATCTATCTCATATTTATCTATCTCTTTCATATCTACATATCTATCTATATTCTATCTCATATCTATCTATCTTTCAATATTCTATCTATCTATCTCATATCTATCTATCTATCTATCTATCTATCTCACATCTAGCTTTCAATATTCTATCTCATATCTATCTATCTATCTATCTATCTCACATCTAGCTTTCAATATTCTATCTCATATCTATCTATCTATCTATCTATCTCATATCTAGCTTTCAATATTCTATCTCATATCTATCTATCTATCTCATATCTAGCTATTTATCTATCTATCTATCTATCTATCTATCTATCTATCTATCTATCTATCTATCTATCCCATATCTATCTATCTATCTATCTATCTGTCTCATATCTATCTATCTATCTATCTATCTATCTATCTATCTATCTATCTATCTATCTATCTCATATCTATCTCCCTATGTATCTCTTTTATTTCTGACTATCCACAATTTGGCCAGCAGGGGGCAATATGGCACTGTACATTGGACTGCACCGAGAACAGAATGATCTACAGATAATTAATGCAGTAAATTAATCGCTATTTTAATATATTCAATTACAATGAAGAAAGAACTTGAACAAGAAACAGAAAATCCGATTCTCCTTCCCTACAAGAAATGTCATAAAACAAATAATATAACCGGTTCTCCCTACGGCTGAAACAAAAGTCTCATGAGTTGTTGGAGGGGGGGATATTCCTCAGATGCCTGGTATGCTTTTTTATTTCCAGGCCCGTGCCCTGCGGAGAGAAGAACTTCAAGTGTTTTAAGACTGATGAACATTCCACCTTTCCAGTAGATAGACGACCTCTGTTGAATGTTTTGGTTTCTTCTCCCTGTACTGGGCAGTAGTAGTTCATCGTCATCAGACACTGAGGTCCGCCATGTTTACTTGCGGATGTCTCACTTATTGGGTATGACAAGCCCTCTACCGTTCTTACAGATGACTGAGGTTGTCACAGCCCCCACCGGTTCATATAGACTCCATGAGGATCATCGACCATGAATCTACTCCGCAAAGCTATAAGAGGTGTAGAAGTGGTACTTTCACCCGAATTTTGATCTCTGAAGTAAAAAAACTCATTCTTTTGGACTATAAAATACATGGGATAATAAGACAGGGAGGTACTGCGCCAGATAAAATGGAAAAAGAAGGTTTAGACACAGAAGAGGGGCCCGGGCGAAGGTTGTCTGGGGAGAGTTGGCCATCTCACAGAGGAAGAGCCCTTTTACACAGACCGAAAAATCATTCAGATTCCCCCGGTCAGTGAGAATCTCAACCATCATCAGTCAGTGTAAATGCATGCATAAAAACTGAATGACGGATCGGTCCGTGTGAACAGGCAGTATCATCTATGAATAACTGCCTGTTTACTGTGAATGGAGGCGGGCGCGTCCGAATAATCATCACACAGGCACCTGTGCCCGAGAGGTCGTCCCATATAAAAGCATTCTAAGGGGCTGGGGTTATCTTGGGAAGGTTGGTGTCACAGAGATAGGGATTCAGGTTATTTTGGGAGGATTGGTGACGTCATGCAGTAAGGGGTTGTGGTTATCTTGGTGGAGATGTCACACAATAAGGGGTTGGTTCTCTTGCGAAGGTTGGGGATGTGTAACAAAAGGATTGGGTTTCTTTTGGGAGGATTGTTGATGGCACACATTAAGGGGTTGGTGTTATCTAGGGAGGTAAAGTGATGTCATACAGTAAGGGTTTGTGGTTTTCTGGGGAGAGGTAGTGAAATGACACAGTAAGGCACTGGGTGATGGGACACAGTAAGGTGTTGGGTTTATCTAGTGAGGGTTGGTGATGTCACACAATAAGGGGTTGTGCTTAACTTGGGAGGGTCGGTGATGTCATATAGTAATAGGTTGGGATTATCTAAGGGAGGTAGTGATGTGACACAGTAAGGTGTTGGGTTTATCTAGTGAGGGTTGGTGATGTCACACAATAAGGGGTTGTGCTTAACTTGGGAGGGTTGGTGATGTCATATAGTAATGGGTTGGGATTATCTAAGGGAGGTAGTGATGTGACACAGGAAGGTCTTGGAGTTATCTAGTGAGGGTTGGTGATGTCACACAATAAGGGGTTGTGCTTAACTTGGGAGGGTTGGTGATGTCATATAGTAATGGGTTGGGATTATCTAAGGGAGGTAGTGATGTGACACAGTAAGGTCTTGGAGTTATCTAGGAAGGGTTGGTGATGTCATACAGTAAGGGGTTGGGGTTATCTTGGTGGGGATGTCACACAATAAGGGGTTGGCTCTCTTTCGAAGGTTCGGGATGTGTAACAAAAGGATTAGTTTTTTTTTGGGTGGGTTGTTGATGGCGCACATTAAGGGGTTGATGTTATCTAGGGAGGGAAAGTGATGTCATACAGTAAGGGTTTGTGGTTTTCTGGGGAGAGGTAGTGAAATGACACAGTAAGGCACTGGGTGATGGGACACAGTAAGGTGTTGAGTTTATCTAGTGAAGGCTGGTGATGTCACACAATAAGGGGTTGTGCTTAACTTGGGAGGGTTGTTGATGTCATATAGTAAGGGGTTGGGATTATCTAAGGGAGGTAGTGATGTGACACAGGAAGGTCTTGGAGTTATCTAGGGAGGGTTGGTGATGTCACACAATAAGAGGTTGGGTTTATCTATAGCAGGTTATTAATTCCACACAGTAAAGAGGCATGCACGGAGGATGCCTAAGCACTTGTTCTCATCCATTGTGTCAAAGCCCCTGTTCATGTGTATTGCAGTTCTGATATCTGCCTGTTCCCTGACTAATGATGAGCGTTTAGTGAATAGTCAGTTTGTGTTGCTATCGAGCTGGTTTCACGAAAATCATCGTTTATCGGGGTGGCTGTTTCCGACTCCCTTTAAAGTCAAAGGGAGTGAAAATAGGGTTCACTAATTTGCCCTTCAGAAGGTCACTAATGCAGCCAACCCCCCCCCCCCAATTGCATAGGAATACATCCACAGATCTGGGGAACACCGTTCTCCTCCCATAAAATAACAAAACAGTGTACAGGGGTGTAGGGGTTAAACTCAGCACACAGGTGTCATTGAAACCAAAAGAAAGCTCACATAAGGTCTCCTAGATCAGAAGTTGTGCCAAAGAAGACACTGCAAGGCTGCGTGCTATAAAAACAATGTCATACATTTTACAAGGACACATTCTGCAAGGTGAACACAACACTCAAGCACGGGCCTGCTCCAAGGAGAAGCAGTGGATTTACCAAAAATGATGCCAAGGGACTAGGGATGAGCGAACGTGTCCGTTACGGACACATCCGCACCCGGACACCGGCTTTGCCGAACACTGCAGTGTTCGCGCGTAAGTGTCCGGGTGCCGCCGGGGGGCGGGGAGATGCGCGGCGGCGCGGGCGGCAGTAGCGGGGAACAGGGGGGAGCCCTCTCTCTCTCCCTCTCCCCCCCACTCCCCGCCGCACCCCCCCGCGCTGCCACGGCGGCCCCCGAACTTTTTCGCCCGAACACTGAAGTGTTCGCAAAGTTCGGTGTTCGGGCGAAAAAGGGGCGGAGCCGAACGTGTTCGCTCATCTCTACAAGGGACACATCAGGTGTGCTGCTTGTTTTAAAAGCAATGTCATGAAGTTTGCAAAGGAGACATTTTACCAGGTGAACAGAACAGCCTAACACGGACCTGCTCCAAGGAAAAGCTGTGCTTGTGCTTTAGAACATTTTCATTTTGGGAGAAGGAGGAGGAAACATGGTGATATCAGAAAAAGGAGAGCAGCAGCAGTTCTACCCGCAGCAGCAACGGCACCTTGAGGGCCAAGTGTGCTACTTGTGGAAACATGTAGCTCCTTATTTCCATAGTAACATATTTTTCATTTGGGGGGAAGTAGTAGGAGGAATCATAGCAGGAGAAGGAGGCTGACAGGTTGTGATGCCACAGAGTGAGCAGGCTGGGTCATCAGTAGCAGCTTTCTGATGTCACAGAAGGAAGCGGTGACAAGGGCTTCTGGGCCCCCTCGTTAGAAGTTGGAAGGTTTGATGATGTCACAGGATTAGGAAGTGGAGTTTTCTGTAAAGGTTAAAACGACCCTATTCTTTGATAGGTCATTAATATCTGATATCAATACCGGTCAGCTGTTTGAAGGGGCCATTGTGCTCGGGCAAACACCATAGTCTCTTCACTGCATACCAAGTACAGTGCCATACATTTATTAGTGGAGGTGCCAGGTATAGCATCTGAATCTCATTTGCTGGAATGGTACTGAGCTGTTCTCAGACCATGTAATGAATGAACGTGATGTCACTGGCCTAAGAAAAGGCCGTGGTGTTCACCCGGGCACTACAGTCTTTTCAAACAGCTGATCGGTGAGGGTTCCGATTGGGGGACCCCTACCAATTATAAATTGATGACCTTTCTTAAGGAGAAACCATCAATATTGGAGTCTAAGAACACCCATTTAAGTGATGTTACAGAATGAGTTCTCCTTCAATGGAAGTCTTCAAACAGAGGCTGGACAGACATCTGTCTTGGATGATTTAGTGATCCGGCACTGAGCAGGGAGACCCGATGACCCTGGAGGGCCCTTATAACTCTACCATTCTATGATTCTACACAGTGACTCCTCCAGCAGAATAGTGAGTGCAGCTCTGGAGTATAATACAGGATGTAACTCAGGATCAGTACAGGATAAGTAATGTATGTACACAGTGACTCCACCAGCAGAATAGTGAGTGCAGCTCTGGAGTATAATACTGGATGTAACTCAGGATCAGTACAGGATAGGTAATGTATGTACACAGTGACTCCACCAGCAGAATAGTGAGGGCAGCTCTGGAGTATAATACAGGATGTAACTCAGGATCAGTACAGGATAAGTAATGTATGTACACAGTGACTCCACCAGCAGAATAGTGAGTGCAGCTCTGGAGTATAATACTGGATGTAACTCAGGATCAGTACAGGATAGGTAATGTATGTACACAGTGACTCCACCAGCAGAATAGTGAGGGCAGCTCTGGAGTATAATACAGGATGTAACTCAGGATCAGTACAGGATAAGTAATGTATGTACACAGTGACTCCACCAGCAGAATAGTGAGTGCAGCTCTGGAGTATAATACAGGATGTAACTCAGGATCAGTACAGAATAAGTAATGTATGTACACAGTGACTCCACCAGCAGAATAGTGAGTGCAGCTCTGGAGTATAATACAGATGTAATACAGGATAAGTACTGTAATGGATTTACAAAGCTGTAAATACTTGATGTAATCTTCCCCTCTTCTGGGACAAGACAGGGAGGTGAAACTCTTTGGTTATTTTGTGCTTCTTTCCCCTTAGATGATGCAGTAAATTCCTCTGGAGTTAATTGGAGCTTCTGGCTCTTCCTCAACTCTTTGGGGTTTGGGCAGTTGTGTCGGATTTACAGCCGCAGATGCTGCGGATATTAATGTCCGGTGGGGTGCAGATGCTCAGCCAGCTTTCATACCGGTAACAAAGCATCAGAGCGCCAGATGTGACCATCAGATATCCAGGGAGATCATTGCTTCTGGTGGAACGAGATAAATAAAACTGTTAGAAATGACAGATTTTAACTTCAAAGTTGCAGGTTTCGGTTAAAAGGACCAAGTAAATAACACAAATCACAGATTATATTCCCTATTGGGATGTCACTAGTTTTCCCTTACTGAATAGAACATACATCTGCATTGCCGTGTAGCTGCTGCCTACAGCTATGCCTATGTGTCAGTCTTCACTATCACTGTAGAATTCAATTCATGTGCTCCGAGGATCAGGAAGAACACGGAGAGGCACAAAAATAGAGAATAAAGAAAAAATTGGGCTTGCAGCATAGGATGGGCCTTCTCATGCGGCCCCTAGATTGCCAATTAAGACCCTTACATGTCGAAGGTGGTCGATGCAGGAAGAAGGCAGATAAAGTGGCATCTTTCATCTTCCGCGCCAGCGACTCCATCTCATTACATCACATCACATTAATACTGCATGCTTTCATAGTCTTTGTGATGGTGTACAGGTTTTTCCGCTTTCATGTGGGGCTCAGCCGCGGTGCCAGGGCCAGCGGGAGCTCTTGTGTGCCATGGTATCCGCTGAGACCAGAGGAGGATGGTCTTTAACACTATACGTTCCTCATATGTCTGTATAGATTGTATAACCCTGCCCAATGCTGGATGGCTCCATTAAGGGTTAAACACGTGTAGCGGGATGCACTGGAGTGTAAGCGAAGGGTAATTATTCCACATTGTGCATGGTTAACAACACGCATGAACACCACACGGCACCATGGACAGCGAATGTTACTCTGCGCACATGGTGTTATTCTACGATTCCGTCGTGTTCGGTTGCACTTGGGACGTCGTTGTCGCTTTCTATCCTGTTAAGTAAGTTTGATTGCAGTAAATGGGCTAAAGTCATTTAAAGGGTAAGTCCACCCCCCCCTTTACAAAACCAGTAATTGCATATTGTTTAGCTAGACTGGTGTTATAATGGCTGCAGTTTACATTATGACCTCTAGATGGCGGTATATACATATAGAGTTCCATTCAAGCTAAGTGTAATTTGTACATCAGCCTAGTCAGGATGAGTATATACCTCCATCACCTGGAATAAAATGTGGCAAAACTGAATATATGAAAACCGGTGGATTTGGTCTCAGGGGGCGCTAGAGGTGTCTAACAGCCATTTATCTAACTTCCAAGTGGAGTGAAGTGTAAAAAAAAAATCTGCCATATTTGGGGTCTTGTTTTTACGGCGTACGCACTGCAGCAAAAATGGCGCGATAACTTTATTCTGTGGGTCGGTACGATTATGACAATACCAAATTTATATATATATTATTATTGCTGTACTGCACTTAAAAAATAGAAACTTTTGGGGGAGAAAATGAAATTATTTTCTGCCGCCTTCTTCTAACATTTATCGCAGGACGTCCTGTAGTTTTGAAACACATAGGACCTTTTGATCATTTTTTTATTCAATTTTTTTCTTGGAGACGGGGTGACCAAAAACGCACAATTCCAACATTGTGTACTTTTTATTTCTGATGACTGTGCAGGATAAATAATTGGTTACTTTGATAGATCAGAGTTTTACATTCGCAACGATACCAAATATGTTTTTTTTTTGTTTTGATCTTTTTGATTATAAATTTGGGGAAAATATTTCTTTAAAAACTTTTAATACTTTTTATTTTTTAATAATAAAACTTTTTTAACATAATTTTTCCATTAATTTTCAGTCTCCACCGGGGCCATAAAGCTGAGATAGATCGATCGCTCACAGAGTATAATGTAAATCTCTAGTATTGCACTATGCTGCGCTCTGACAGGCAGTCTATAAAGCCATGCGATCTCATCGACATGGCCATCATGGAAGACTGCAGAGGGGCCCCAGGAACAAGTAGATTGACAACAGAATGGGCCGAAAAGGATGGCACCAGGGAACATAATTCTCCCTACTTGCATCTCTTGCAAAATTTAGATCTGGGGCTTATAGAGGGTCGCTTTAAAGGGGTTGTCCACTTGTAAACTACTAATTGGCCTATCCTCAGGAAATGTCATCAATAGTAGATCAGCATAAGTTCGTTGTCAGAGACCCTCAGGGATCAGCTGTTCTCTGAGCCAATGTGCTCGTGCATGGAGCTGATTTCTGCAGGAAGCAGACAGCTCTGTTCCCACTGCAGTGGCCAGGCTTGGAATTGCAGGCAAAGTTCCCACTGAAATGAATAGGAACTTGGTCTGCAATACCAAGCCTGGCCACTGCAGTGAGAATGGAGCTGTCTGTTTCCTGCAGAAATCAGCCCAGTGCACGACCACACTGGCCTAGCTAACAGCAGAACAATGAAAGTCCCAGGCAATGGACCTACACTGTTCTACTATGACTTACTCTGAAGATAAGCTATCAATGGTTTTCAACTGGACAACCCCTTTAAAGGTTTGTCCAGTTTTCACAAACCTTTTCTGTATTTAGGGTCCCCAAAAATAAGCTGATCATAGGCTGTCTTGCTGCTGGAAACCCCAGCAGCAGATGTACAATTCCTCTGCAGTGCCCCCACAGGAGAAATTACACATTACATGGTGATCATTGAAATGAATCAGCTGTCCGTTTATTGCACAAATAGGCAGGGCCCTGCAGAGAAAGACATTCCGGATACGTTTCTATTGACATCTATTTTCGGGGTCTCTGTTGGCAGCTCTGTCACAATTAAAGGGCACATACAGTGCAGTACATCTATGCAGTGTGGTGTAATTTTTGTACCCTCTAAGCCCTGCAACCAGAAAACAGCTACCAAATATTAGTCAAGGCATCACAACGAATACAATCAGGTGTCATATGTCTAAATCCAGAGTTGCCCTTTAAGGACCATGAATTGGATGAGACGTGCATTGGCTCATGGCCTCCCAGGAGCACAGGCACAATGACAGCATCTAATTCCTTGTCACTTTGGTTATTAGAAGAGCAGCCGTGTACAATTAGAACGTGTCATCCTCCGTTCAGGTACACTGAAGCATAACCCCCCTCATCACTTTCTTGGCCTCTGCTTCTGCGTTCTTGTTGGCATTGCTTCATTTGAAGTGACATTCACAAGGTCACATTGCACCAGTCCATTAGGCAGCGCTTCATCTTCCGCGTGTGACGCGTGTCGTGAGCTTGAGTAAACTCCCATCCGTCTCCATATCTAATGAAGGTGCCCAGCCGGGCACATGCTGGGACGTCAGCGGCCCTTTATGGCTTTATTGTTCTTCTATTACTTTATCTGGAACCAAAATGGTTCTTGACGTTCTTGGCAAAATATTTCAATTTCCTGCATTTAATTACCGAGAATCTGATAGGGACGGTGAGAAGTCTGCGCGGCGGCTGAAGGAGCGGATCCATGAGGAGGGGGTGCAGAGTGAGGAGCCAGGGTTTTACCAGTACAGTTATAGGATTCCATGTGTCTATAGTACCCAGATTGTACCCCACAATCAGCGGGTATTCCCTGGCTAACTAGCTCTTCTCCGCTGCAGTGATTGCGCCTGGTATTTAAATCAAGGCGGATCAGTGTAATGATACTTACTCCTGCCCTTATACGTAATAGACTGATTGCCCTCATTAATGGTCCTAACCAGAGTGCCCCATGATTAGTGCCAGCCAGAACGTTATATGAATAGTGCCAGATTGATGAATATTGACAGCCAAGGTGCCCCCAGGAATCATGCCCCACAATGCCTACACGAATAGTGCCAGCCTTGTAAATAGTGACTGTTACAATGCCTCAATGAATATTTCCAGCCAGCATGCTCCATACATAGTGCCCACATCAATAGTGTCAGAAAGTCTACATGATTAGTGCCAGCTGTATAAATAGTGACTTATAGTGCCCAGTGGATATTGCCAACCAGAATGCTCTATGGATGCAAGCCAAAAGTGCCGACACGAATAGTACCACAAAGAACAATACAAGTCACAATAACCCTATGAATAGTGCCAGTCATGGTGCCCCCATAAATAATGTCAGCCAGAATGTTACATGAATAGTGCCAGATTGATGAATATTGACAGTTATGGTGCCCCTTGATTAGTGTGAGGCAGAAAGCCTACAAGAATAGTGCCAGCCCTATAAATAGTGACCGTCACCATAATAATGGTGATTGTCATGGTGCACCAATGAACCTTGCTAGTATGCTCCATGATTTGTGCCAACCAAAGTGCCTACATGAAGAATAGCTGCCACATAAATAGTGCTTGTCACAGTACCCACACAAATAGTACCATAATGAATAGTGCAAGTCAGAATGCCCCATTAATAGTGCCAATCCAAGTGCCCAATGATTAGTGTGGGTGCCCCATGAATACTGCCAGCCCATGAATATTGACAATCATAGTGCTCACTTGAGTCTACGTGAATAGTGCCAGCCGAATAACCAGTAACTATCACGATGCCCCAATGAATATTGCCAGTATGCTCCATGAATAACGCCAGTGAAAGTGCCTACAGTACATGAATATTACCTGCCCCATGAATTTTGCCAGTCAGGGCACCTTTAGGAATAGTGCCAGTTCCATGAGTATTGATACTCCTTAATGCTCACTTAAACACAGCTAGTTACAGTATCTCCATGATTAGCGCAGCCAGATTGCCCACATGAATAGCAGGTGCCCCATGAATAGTGCTAATCACAGTACCCACATGAATAGTACCACAGGGAATAGTGTGACCCAAAATACCCAATAATAGTAGTAATCAAAGTGCCCAATGATTAGTCTGAGTGGCCCATGAATAGTGCCAGTCAAAGTGCCCAATGATTAGTCTGAGCGCCCCATGAATAGTGCCAGTCAAAGTGCCCAATGATTAGTCTGAGTGCCCCATGAATAGTGCCAGTCAAAGCGCCCAATGATTAGTCTGAGTGCCCCATGAATAGTGCCAGTCAAAATGTCCAATAAATTAGTCTGAGTGCCCCATGAATAGTGCCAGTCAAAGTGCCCAATGATTAGTCTGAGCGCCCCATGAATAGTGCCAGTCAAAGTGCCCAATGATTAGTCTGAGTGCCCCATGAATAGTGCCAGTCAAAGCGCCCAATGATTAGTCTGAGTGCCCCAT
The DNA here is from genome assembly GCF_035609145.1 of Eleutherodactylus coqui. NCBI lineage: Eukaryota > Metazoa > Chordata > Amphibia > Anura > Eleutherodactylidae > Eleutherodactylus > Eleutherodactylus coqui. The sequence continues at coordinate 16,673,727 of NC_089849.1, read as the reverse complement.
GAATAGTGCCAAAGTGCCCAATAATTAGTCTGAGTGCCCCATGAATAGTGCCAGTTAGCGTGCCTTCATGAATACTGACAGCCCATGAAAGTTTTAGTGCTAACTTGAACACTGCTATATGCAGTACCCGCAGGAATAGTGCCACAGCTGGAGGATATCCTGGAGGATGCAGTTGAGTGGGCACTGAATCAGCTACCAAATGATAAACCCCCTGGAATCGGTTGCATATCTGCCGAGCTGCTCAAGCCCCCACCAGTCCAGACACTAACAACACTCTGTTGCAAGATTTGAGAAACCAAATCGTGGTCAATAGATTGGGCAAGGTCAATTTTTGTGCCGCTTCCCAAAAAAGGTGACCCGAGAGACTGCTCAAATAAAATCAAGCACGCGAAATCCTACTGAAGATTATCCAAGAACGCAGGATAGCAATAGTGGAGCCGGAGATCCCTGATGCAGAAGAGGGATTTCACAAAGGAAGAGCAACCAGAGACCAAACTGCAAATCTCTGATGGATCATGGAAAAGGCCTGAGAATACCAGAAGGAGGTGTAGATACATAGGCCTTACCGATTACAGCAAAGCCTTCAACTGCATTGAACATGGCAAGCTGTGGCCATGCTAAGACAAATGGGAGTCCTGGGACATCTGGGGCAACTAGTGCAGTCATATGTGAACCAAAGAGCTACAGCCAAGACCTCCAAAGTGAGCATGGAATGGTTCAGAATTGGGAGAGGCGCACACAAGGCTGCATCTTGTATTCTTCACCCGGTATGCAGAGGCGATCTTGAGGCAATCCAATTTAGATGAATCCAGCATCGGAGTCAAGATCGGTGGAAGAAACCTGAACAATCTCAGATCTACAGATGATACAACGTTGCTGAACAGCTGCTACTAAAAGGTAAAGAAGCTGGCCTATACTGGAATATCAAGAAAACTAAAGCCCCATTTACACACAAAGAGGATCGCTCAAAATTCGTTCAAAAGATAGGATGAATGACAGTTTGAGTGATCATTTTGCATAAGCTGCTAATAGGCACTGATGCCCATTAGCGTCTTATCAGCTTCATTTGCGTGTAAATGAGCCTCTGGGTGTGTATGCAGAGAACAGCAGGTTGTCTGTTATCTGCATACAGCCCTTTTGTTCCACCGCGGGGCAGCAGCTGAATATAATGTTATCAGCGCTCCCGTGGAGAATCACTGTGTGAGGTCCCTGCTATCAGCTGCCCGGACAAACGATGGATTTTAAGCTCAGCTAATAATGATCGTTCGGCCAAAAAGCAAACGATGGTAGCATTTACAAAATACATCGTTTGAGCGAATTTTGAGCGATAATTATTGCGTGTAAATGGGGCTTAAGACCATCACAACAGCCAGTAATAGTACAGGAAAATCACAATCAACTATGAAGAAATTCAAGCAGTTCAGGACGTCCTCTTCCTCAGGTCGGAAATCGACCACAATGGAGAATCAGGACCCAAAATAAAACAGCAAGCATAAGGTCACGGCACAATGTTAGGTATGGATAAGATCTGGGAAAACAAAGACATAAGTAGTGCTTATCGTAGGGCTCCATTAATAACCAGCCAAGGGCTGATTCAATCCAGAGTCCACCTGACGCTGATCCCTTCTAGCACAAGGAGCGGCACAGCGAGCTATTGATCCACTGGGAATCGGTCAACTTAAAGGGCAATCGGCCAATCTAATTATGAAAGAAAACATTATCCGCTATTCCATGCCTACTAGTAGAACTACAAGTAGCATCATGCTCTGCCCAGCTTTTCACTGCTCTACTATGAGAGATGACTGCCCCCCAACTCTGATACTTCAGTTTCACCCCCCCCAATCGTCCTTCCCATTACGTAGCATCACACATTTCCCCGCTCCAACCCTTAGATTGTAACGTGCCAATTACAGATCATGGGGTGACGGACTCAGTTTAAGGGTCACTGCTGAGAACTATACGCTTGATGTATTTCAGCCTTTCAATTACGGACACGGGCGAGAATCTTCAAATAGCGCAGAGAGAAAATATTCATATTTATAAAGTCTAAAGAAGTAAATTAGTCAGGAGATGAAAGAGTCTCGTACACCTCTGACCCCGTCCGCCCACTGAAATATCAATTACGTATCATATCTGCCGATGTAGAATAGTAAAATGATATGTTGGAGCGACTGTCAAAACCCACATATCATAAATATATAGTAAGTGGGATCTCTAGTGTACTGGCAGCTGCCATTCTTTTTGTATAAGATTAGTTTATTTTTGGGAAAATTTTTAGGAGAAACAGCGCCACTTTTGTCCATGGCCAGGCCTGGTATTGCAGCTTAGCTTCTTTTCAGAGACTACAATACCAGAGACAGCTATGTCCAAGGGTGGCACTGTTTCCGGGATAAAAAGCTGACATTAGGCAGATAATTGTACCCCGCACGGACGGTGGTCTGGCTCAAGTTACATGATGTAGCTTTTCTGTACATTTTGAGCGTGAAAGTATGACAGCGGTGGAGGGGGTGCTACTCATAGAGGACGGAGTCCTCTGACTGCAGAGTTTCCGTCATTGTGTTAAGGTGCATGCACACGGGCGGATTTGCATTGCGGAAACCAAAACGGGCGTCTGTCTCTAGATTACGCAACAAATACCGCCCATAGCATGCTATGCAAAAGTCATTCTTCATGCACGCGAGCGGAAACCAATTGCGGTTTTCACTCACGGATGCTTTATCCCCGCTGTCTCTTCCCGAAGGCCCGTACTCGGCTGCCACACTACGGAGGGGAACCGACTTGTCTTCAGCGACAAATCCCGGTTTAGTTTGGGTGCTAATGACGGCCATGTTTGTGTCTGCAGACCTCGGGGTGAGCGCCTCCATCCTGTCTTTGCTGTGGAGCAGCACACTGCCCCCTGCTGGTGTGACGGTCTGGGGGGTCATCATATATTACAGTTGGTCCCCCTAGTGGTGGTATGAGGGACAATGACAGCTCAGCGATATGTAGAGCACATCCTGCAGCCACATGTGTTCCTCTCATGGCGGCTTCCAGCAGGATAATGCTTGGCCGCACACACAAGGGGGTCACAGGAGCCCCCACAACATTGTCACACTTCCGTGGCTGCCCGGGCACCAGATTTGTTGCCAATAGAACACGTGGGATGCCAACTTTTACAGCCTACCAGTTTGCAATGTTTAGACGCTCAGTTACAGCAAATGTGGAGCAATATGCCGAGGATACCATACAGAACCTATATGCTTCCATGCCCAACCGTATCACATCTGGTGTCCAAGCTAGAGGCGGTACAACAGGGTACCAGAGCCTCCATGCCCGCCCGTATTGTATCTTGTGTCCAAGCTAGAGGCGGTACAACAGGGTACTAGAGCTTCCATGCCCTCCCGTATCACATCTTGTATCCAAGCTAGAGGCGGTACAACAGGGTACTAGAACCTCCATGCCCTCCCGTATCACATCTTGTATCCAAGCTAGAGGCGGTACAACAGGGTACTAGAGCCTCCATGCCCCAGCATCACATCTTGTATACAAGCTAGAGGTGGTACAACAGGGTACTAGAACCTCCATGCCCTCCCGTATCACATCTTGTATCCAAGCTAGAGGCGGTACAACAGCGTACTAGAGCCTCTATCCCCACCTGTATCACATCTTGTATACAAGCTAGAGGCGGTACAACAGGGTACTAGAACCTCCATGCCCTCCCGTATCACATCTTGTATCCAAGCTAGAGGCGGTACAACAGGGTACTAGAGCCTCTATCCCCACCTGTATCACATCTTGTATACAAGCTAGAGGCGGTACAACAGGGTACTAGAGCCTCCATGCCCGCCTGTATCACATCTTGTATCCAAGCTAGAGGTGGTACAACAGGGTACTAGAGCCTCCATGCCCACCTGTATCACATCTTGTATCCAAGCTAGAGGTGGTACAACAGGGTACTAGAGCCTCCATGCCCACCTGTATCACATCTTGTATCCAAGCTACAGGTGGTACAACAGGGTACTAGAGCCTCCATGCCCCCAGTATCACATCTTGTATCCAAGCTAGAGGCGGTACAACAGGGTACTAGAGCCTCCATGCCCCCAGTATCACATCTTGTATCCAAGCTACAGGCGGTACAACAGGGTACTAGAGCCTCCATGCCCGCCCGTATCACATCTTGTATCCAAGCTAGAGGCGGTACAACAGGGTCCTAGAGCCTCCCTACAAGGAGTTGGTTCTCCACACTTCTTGATCCTTTTGCTCTGATATTGTAATCACTATTTGACAATGAGTAAATATAAAACTCTTTTTATGGCCCGCAGCATGAAGACAATTGAAGTGCATTTTCTGTGCTACAGAATACCTAAAACGACCTTCTGAATCCCCCTTCTGGTTTGCTTCTCTCCCTCTTGCAGACCCGTGGACCCCGTGGTTGACAACCCATCACACCTGTAGGCTGTAGAATGTATTCTTGTTCGGGGCTCCTGACCTGCCGGCATGAAGACTGTTTTACCGGTAGATTCAGGTTCGTTGCTCCTTATAAGATTTTTTACCGTTTGCATGCATGGTCAGACTGATTAATTACCCCGCTCCGGCTGGATGTGATGCGGTTCTTCTCTTCTGCCATGTCTCCGGGTAAAGGGATCATTTCTAATTTTACTAATTAATCGCCCTTCTGTATGATTACGTCTTTCAGCTCCGCTGAGTACGGGAGACGAGTCGTGTGCGCTGACGCAAATCGGAGCAGCGATCACATCATGAGATATTGTATCCACCACCATTCTGATGGGGTCAAGTAATAGAGTGTGTGTGTGTGTGTGTGTGTGGGGGGGGACACTCATGGTCACATGACATTGGCTGGTCTGTAAATTGCAAATAAGAGGTATGCAAGTCAGGTGTTGGAATCAGGCTGGAAGTGATTTCACCTCCCTTGACGACCCCTTTAAGAGTCCGCTTCCCTGCTTTTATACTTGTCATTTAGGGGGTACTGGATCTCATTAAGGAGACCCAATTGTGTATGGAACTTAACTGACAATGCTCCAAGGGAAAAAGTATGCAAATTATTTCTCTACCAGAAGGAAGAAAAGTGTCTCGCTAGTGCCACCTATTGGTGGTTACTACTTTGTAAGTCAATATCTGACCATTTACTGAGCCGCGCAACATGAGTACAGTTGGACATTGACTTACACAGCAGCCAATCCCAATAGGTGACACCTCCGGAACCCGCACCCATCTCCAGTTCTGGTCCCTACTGCCACCAGCCAGGCTAAATGTGGTGGCCAGGGGGTGGTTAGGACTTATGGAAACAGGGACGTATGCAGTGCTACATTGTTTCCATAACTCCCATTAAGGGTGGCTTCAGACGAGCGTGTATTTTGTACGTGCATACGCGAGCACAAAACCACGCATCTATTAGCCCCAATGCATTCCCTATGGTGTGTGCACATGTCCGTGCTTTACAGGCGTGTGCCCGCAAAGATAGGACATGCGTGCACCATAGTGAATGCACTCATTGTTTTCAATGGAGCCGCGGCTGCTGCCGGCGGCTCCATTGCAGACAATGGTCTGCTGGCACCCCTGCATTGTTTTTCAGGGAAGGGCTTTACCTATAAGCCCTTCCCTCAAAAAGAAAAATTTTAGTGTAAAAAAAATAAAATAAATAAAAAAATAAAATTACCTGTCCGCCGCAGCCCTGTCTCCGCAGGGATGAAGAACACATCTACGACATGCGTCAGATGTTTTCTTCATCCCCGCGAGGAAAAAGAATTCCCGGCTGCACCTGCCACATCTGTGACAGATGCAGCAGAGGAATTCTTTATCCCTGCGGGGAATAAAGAATTCCCTGCTACAGCTGTCACAGATGACAGCTGAGGTAGCGGATCAAGCTGCCGGCATCCTGCAATTGTTTTTCAGGAAAGGGCTTTAAATATAAGCCGTTTCCTGAAAAACAAGAAGAAATGGTGATTAAAATTAAAAAAAAGAATACTCACCTTTCTTCAGCTGCCGGGGCTCAGCCGCGTCCAGCCGGCTCTTCTCCCTGCACTGCTCTCAGTAGTATTCAGCAGGCGGAGATTTAAAATCCCCACCTGCTGCATGGGCTGCCTCTGATTGGCTGAGCATTGTGATCAATCAGAGGCAGCTCTTAGCTAATGGATGACAGCTGAGAGCTGCCTCTGATTGGTCCCTGTGCTCAGCCAATCAGAGGCAGCACTCACCCATTCATGAATTCATGAATGGGTGAGTGCTGCCTCTGAATGGATGAGCAGGGAGAAGGGCCGGCTGGACGCGGCTGAGCCCCAGCAGCTGAAGAAAGGTGAGTATTTTTTTAAAAATTTTAATCACCCTTTCTTCTTGTTTCTCAGCATCCCGCTGTGAGAATTCTCGGCCTATCTGCAGATCCTAAGTTACAGAAACATTATAGCTTGCTCTGCTACACTGTTTCTGTAACTTCCATTCACTTGGCCACTTCATAGACATGTTTGGCCAGGATGGGGACATGCCCTTTAAAGAGGTTGTACCACAATTGCAAGTTACCCCCTATCCAAGGATAACTTGCTGATCGGTGGGGGTCTCATTACGGTGGCATCACTGCGAATGGAACGTTGGCCGCGCCCATGTGATCAACGCTCTATTCATTTCAGTGGGGCTGATGGAAACAGTCAAGCGTGTGTCGCTCAGCTATGTCTGCAGTACCGTTGGAAGTGAAAGGAACGCTCTGCGACCAAGATGTTATACAGTCAGCCATAGAGGCATACAGTTTCTGTCTGGTGTCCTGCGGCATATTGCTTCACATTTGCTGTAACTGAGCCTCTAAATCCTACAAAATCATAGCTGTGGAAGTTGGTGTCCCAGATTGTCCTATACATGCTCTATTGGTGATAAATCTGGTGCCCGGGCAGCCACGGAAGTGTGACAATGTTGTGGGGGCTTCTGGGACCCCCTGTGTGTGCGGCCGAGCATTATCCTGCTGGAAGCCGCCATGAGAGGAACACATGTGGCTGCCGGATGTCCTGAACATATCGCTGAGCTGTCATTGTCCCTCATACCACCACTAGGGGGACCAACTGTCGTATTCCATTGCCACCCCCAGACCATCACACCAGCAGGGGGCAGTGTGCTGCTTCACAGCAAATGCACAGTTGAGGTGCTCACCCGAGGTCTCCAGACACGAACACGGCCGCTGTTAGCACCCAAAGTGAACCTGGATTCATGGCTGAAGACAACACAGTTCCACTCCCGAGCGTCCAGTTTCATCGTGCATCACATCACTGCAAATAGAGACATGTAATGGGTGCCATGAGACATAAAGTCACTTAGCCAAGTGCCTGGAAATGGTTCCGACAGACACAGGGTTGTAACGATGGCGCCCCCTGTCTCTGGATGGTGGACAATGAAACAGTTGGAGCTGCTGGTGCTTGTCGGACGATCAGACACTCCTCTCTACTTGTGGCCTGTCAAGGCGTCCTGAGCCCGATCACCTTGTGTGCCCTCACACATCCACTGGTCCCAACATCCCCTAACAGTCTGGTCAGACGCTCCTCTCTACTGGTGGTCTGTAGGGGGCGTCCTGAGCCCGGTCACCTTGTGTGCCTTCACACATCCACTGGTCCCAACACCCCCTAACAGTCTGGTCAGACGCTCCTCTCTACTGGTGGTCTGTAGGGGGTGTCCTGAGCCCGGTCACCTTGTGTGCCCCTATCCACTCGTCCCAACACCCCCTAACAGTCTGGTCAGACGCTCCTCTCTACTGGTGGTCTGTAGGGGGCGTCCTGAGCCCGGTCACCTTGTGTGCCCTCACACATCCACTGGTCCTAACGCCCCCTAACAGTCTGGTCAGACTCTCCTCTCTACTGGTGGTCTGTAGGGGGCGTCCTGAGCCCGGTCACCTTGTGTGCCCTCACACATCCACTGGTCCCAACACCCCCTAACAGTCTGGTCAGACGCTCCTCTCTACTAGTGGTCTGTAGGGGGCGTCCTGAGCCCGATCACCTTGTGTGCCCCTATCCACTGGTCCCAACACCCCCTAACAGTCTGGTCAGACGCTCCTCTCTACTGGTGGTCTGTAGGGGGCGTCCTGAGCCCGGTCACCTTGTGTGCCCCAGTCCACTGGTATCAACACCCCCCAGCAGTCTGGTCAGAACGGCCCATGGGGGACTGTTCATGGATACAACCCTCCAGCTTCTCACATCCCAATAATGCGCCCCCCTCTGGTAACGGGGTGAAATCTCTTCTCTGCGTCGTAAAGGCGTCTAGTGTCCAACAAGCTCTACAAGTGGAAGAAGAGGTCACTACACACAAGGAGCCTCCGAGAGACTCTTATAGGCCAAGGGGGGAACCACTTCTAGGGTCTCGGTGACAAGACCGTCCATCTAATCACTACAACTCCCATCATTTACAGATCTGCCTGAGATGGATCCGCAGGACGGGTTTTGTAGCACTACAAAGAGTGTATTTTGTAGTACAGCAAATGCATTTTCTGGACACAATAATCCAATTTGTCATCATTTCTGGTTTGTCTGTTAAAGAATAAATTATGGGATTTGCAAAATTGAAATTTGTAAGAAAAAAAAAAAGCTAAAGCCTTCAAGTAATACAGCAGCAAAACTAAAGTGCAGGCCGCACTCGTATGATTAGGTGTCAGCCATACGGCTTGTGGGTGTGAAAGTGAGAACTAAAACATCTCTTCTGATGGCTTTTATGTTGTTCACTAAGAATGTATCAAACTGTATTTCTGTGTACTTTGTAGCCCTGAAAATGCATTTTGTGGATATGTAAGGCTACTGCAATCCCCTCACTAATAGAGTGGCATGCTGCTGACTGATGTGGCTGAGGGCCGCAGTGGTCCAAGCACCCTCCAGTCCAGTCTAAAGAGCCCTGACAGGCGCTGTTCGTTCCCCTCTGCCGGCCAAAGCCACGGCCGGGGAGGGGAGTTAGGGAACAGGCGCTGCTCCTGTTGGGCATTTGCAGTCAAGGCCTACGGCCACCATGATGATTGTGTATGTAAGATTAACAAGATGTAAAATGATGCTGATCAAATACGAGGGACGCCGTGTGCCTTGCTGCTGCCAGGAGGAACTAAAGAGGAGCTGGAAGAGATATATGTCAGTGAGGGACGCCAAGTGATGAGAAGTATTATCTCTCTAAGTGAGGGGTTTAAAAATTACAAGTGGAGTAAAATGAAAAAATTTAAAAATGACATTCCGCCATCTTTCGGTGCGTCTTGTTTCTACGGCGCACAACCTGCAGCAAAAATGACCTGATAGCTTCATCCTACGGGTCGGTACGATTACTGCGATACCAAACCTGTAGAGGTTTCTTTTTTTTTTTTGCTGTAGTACTGGTACTTTTTTCAAAGATATTTAATTCTTTTACATTTTTTTCTGCCGCCGTCTTCTGCGCACAATAACCGTTTTATTTCCCTGTCCATGTAGTTGTGCGATGGCTCATTTTTTGCGGGACGTCCTGTAGTTTGCGTCGGTGCCATTTTTGAATACATACGCCTTTTTCTTCACTTTATATTGCATTTTTCCTGGAGCCAATGTGACCAAAAAAGCGCAACACTGGCATTCTTTATTTTTTTCTGGCAACATTCACCATGCGGGGTAAATAGTGCGTTGCTTTGATAGATCAGAATTTTTCGGACGCAGCGACACCAAATATGTATTTTTGTTTTATTATTTAGATTCTTTTATTATAAATATGGCAAAAGGTTTTTCTTAACTTTTATTACTTTTTTTTTTTAATAATTAGTAAGCTTTATTGGTCTTATTTTTACTTTCTTTTTTCGTCCCCCTAGGTGACCACAGCATGCAATGCTTTGATCGCTCCCACAGTATGATGTAATGCTATAGCCTCTATGGTGGTGATATGTAGTACTGCAATTTGATAAGAAATGTACATTAATATTTTTTTTTTGTAAAACCCGTGGAAATACTAGAGTTGAGCCCGGCAGCGCTCTGCTCGCCATCTCCTCCATATCTTGAATCTAACTGTTGTTAATGCAGTATCTCAGTATTTGGGGCCCCATTTCTAATTTTGCCTGGAGCCCCACGTTCTCTAAAACCGGCCCTGGTGAACACACAGCTCTGTGTAATCCTACAGGGTTTTTCTGTTAAAAGGAGGAATGGACTTCACCGATCTACATTTGTTGCCAAGAGTTTTGTAGAGCCTCCTCGCGCCACGAGTGATAGAGCGGCATCTCTAGGAGCACAAAAATCAAAATCTGGAAAGACAATCTACATGAAGCCTGGCTGCCCGGGTGACAGCGGCGTGCGGTGACGGCGCGTTATCGTGACAGCTCGATATGTTATTACAACTCTTATAATGAGCTACAATAGTAATTCAATTAACTTTATTGACAAATTGTGTTCTCGGAGTGCTCCGGGCTGTCAGTCCCGCAGACGTGATCATCACTAGCGCCACGGTCATGTAGCCACCATAACTGTCGGAAACAATGAAGAAATCTTCACGCGGCGGAAAACCTGCAGCAAATACGCTGGAAAACGGCAGTGGCCAAATCTGCACCTGAATGGTTCGGAATTGTCCTTGATTTTTTATGCGGATTTCCCGTGGATTTTAACCCTTGTATTTCAAGGATTGAAATCCACAGCATAAATAGGCAAGGTGCAGATTTACAGGGTGGACCACAAAAAAGTAGCCCAACGCAACACTCTTCTGAGATGTTCACATGGCAGAATTCGACTTTCTGCTGCAGTTTTTGGCGCAGATCCACACATGAATTCAATCCTATCCGTGTTGGTATTCTGCACACGGAGTCTGCCCGTCGACATGGCAAATTCTGTGTGCGGATCTGCACCAAAAACCACATGAGAAAGACACAGATTTCGATGTATTTGCAGGGACCGCTCACATCCTGGGTCAAGAAGGGGTTAAAGTGAACATTTACTGCAGAAATCTTTGGGCCATTCTCGGTTTTCTGCCACCAATCATGGCGCAAATCTGCAATGAATTTTTCCGATGTCCAATTGGACAAACCTCATCCTGTAGAAAGAACTTGTAGAGAAGTGACCTGCGGTGCGGATTCTAAATCCGGAACATGTTAATTAATGCTGCAGATTTTTGTCTTTCCACATCCACATCGCAGATTTCTGTTGTGCAACATTCCCTACATGTGAACATATCTGCGTCGGAAATATCTGATGCGGATTTCAATGAAAATTGTGGCATAAATCCACGTGTTTCAATGTAAATTGCAAATAAGGGAGATAGAATAATAAATCTGCAGCGCCACCTAATGGAAGGCAGCATTCCTTCAAGCCAAAATTAGACTCTTTATACAAGCCTTGTAACAATGACTGGGAACGAAAAGCAAAGCCAGACTCCAGTCATTGTTACAAGGCTTGTATAAAGAGTCTAACTTTGGCTTGAAGGAATGCTGCCTTCCAATAGGTGGCACTGTGGAGGTATTATTCTACCTCCCTTATTTACATATTACCCAGAGAAGCATGAATGGCCATTTGAGTCTCCTCGCTCACCATCTAGGTGCTCTCCCTAAGGAGAAAAGATAGTGTTTCTGACCTCAATGTAAATTTGCACTGGTGCAGCCGGTGATCGCACGCGGATTAGCCTCAGTTTCATGGAAAAGATCAGTGTGCTGAAAAGTCGATGTGGAGCTCACTGGAAATCCGTGTCGAGAAGTGACGTTACTACTTTTTTCCCACTTTTTTGCCAAATCTGCTTGTCAAAATTGACTGCGGCGCAGATTTCCATTAGAATGCATTAAATACTAACTTTATGCAGAACTGATGTGGAATCAGCGTTAAATCGCATCACAATCTGCAGTGTGAACAAAGCCTGGGGGGGATCGCAGACAATGGGATATTTCCGCTCCGGATTTGTCATGTGTGATCCGGCTGCGGTGATTGTGTGTCAGCACATTAGCGCCCCCACCAGAGCAACCGGCAATGGTGGTGGAGATCTGCGTCAATCCCATTACCCATAATAACCGAAGTGATTTTAAGCCGTGGTAAATGGGCACTTCAGGACGTGTCCTCGTCTCCGGAATGACATGAAACTTACGCGTCTTATCTCCAGGTCTCTGAATCTTTTATGTTTAAAGTAACTGCAAAACGAGAAATGTCACCTTCTGCCTCGTGGCGACAAAGATTCTTGACCTCACTTTCTCCAGGTTCGTAGCAGTCAGCAGTTACTGGTGCCTGAAATTAGCAGCATCCTCTGTGAGATTGCATGAACAGTGGGAGTCCAACCTCCAGGACCCCCAGAACATTGCAGCCCTTTTTCTTCAGTACCTGTTAGAACTCCACCTGTGGCTAGTTTTGGTACTACTGCTTAGCCCCCTCTCACTTCTGTAGTGTAAAGCGTATTAGGGTCAATCAGTGCTGGCCACAATTTTTGGGGGGTCACATAGAGATAGGACCCAGCACACCACATTGTCACATGCATGGAACCGAGAAGCTGTGCCATGATCCCACCTTGTGGGAACCCTACATAGACCCCTGGCTGTGCTACCCCATACTGCAATAGGAACGGACAACCTTGGCCTTGCCCATTTTACAGTAAGCCATGCTCTTTTTGCCCCCTCACAGAAAGAGTGCCCATTAGTGTCCCTCTAACAGTAATAGTACCCCCACATGCTCCGTTTAGTGATAATGCTCCTGCATTACCTCCTCAGTAATTATGCCCCCATGCCTTACTCAGTAATTATGCCATGCAGTGACCCCAATAGTGGCCCCAAAAATAACAGTGCCTACATTAGTGGTCTCAATAGTAACAGTGTCCCCAGAAGTGGCCCCAATAGTATTGGTATGCATAGTAGTAACAGTGCCCCTAGAAGTGGCCCTAATAGTAACAGTGACCCCAGTAGTGGCCCCAAGAGTAATAGTGCCCACAGTAGTAAAAGTGTCCACAGACATGGCCCCAATAGTAACACTGCCTGCAGTAGTAATAGTACCCCCAGATGTGTCCCTAATAGTAATAGTGCTCCTAGTAGTAATATTATTTCAAATAGTAAGTGCCCCCAATAATAACATTGCCCTCAGTAGTAATAATGCCTGCAGTAGTGGCCACCAATAGTAATAAGGCCCCCTCCTTGTACCCTACCCAGGTTGAAACTGTGGCCAAGCTGCAACCTCGTACCATCAGTATGTCCCTCTGTATATCTTCTGTCTGGCCGTTGGACGGGAGATAGACAGAGTGAGCGCTTTAAGCTGGCATTTACTTTTTACCAGCATTTGGACTCAATTACCGGCCGTGGCAGTGAGTTACTGGTTCGGTAGTAGCCCTACTTGCATTACACAGACAGCACATTGATGTGAATGGACATTGTGTAATGCTTCATTCCTCCTGTGATGGCACTGCAGAGAAACTGAACACTTACTGCCAGGTCCCACTCAGATCACGGCGATCACTGGAGGTCAACAGCAGGGGGACACTTTGTGATCAGCTTATTGGCAAGGGACCCTTCTAACAAGTAGGGGTTATTCAAGGGGGGAACCCGTTTTTCTACAGCACCTTACGGTATATTGTTTGCACTGTAGGCCCCCCCTACTATCCAGAATTTTGCACCGCCGCTGTACAGAAATTCCCCCTCTGTAGCACAACTCTGCATCTGAGCACGTTCCTTTTCCTCAGCGACATATTTTCATTTGCAAATAACATTCTGGAACTCTCCCATTAGTAAAATGCACGACGCAGACTGCGCTAAGTACCAAATCAGACGGATGTGATTCATTTTACTTCTCATTTTTCCACATCATTATGATAAATGTGTAGAATTAGCAGAACTGGAAAGCAAAACAAAACTGCAGATGTAATGGAGAGCAGTCACAGCTGCAGTATGGGCGTGCGTACTTGTGCAATTCTTAAAAATGGAACAGTTCTATGAGATTCTTGTTACTTTTTGTTAGAGAATTCACCCAGATAGTTTAAACTCAAGTGCCGCCACCTGTTTGCCCTAAGGGCGGAGTCTAAGAAAACCTTCCGTTCTTCACCCTAATGAAGGTGTGGATTCTCTCAGTCAGATCCTCAGGTTGCAGCACTTAGAGTAGTTGCCAGTTATCATCAGGTACGCTGCTGAGGTGATCAGCGGATCAAGGTATGTTCACACAGTGGAATTTTGGCCCAGAATTGACATAAATCCATGGCAATTCTGCATCAAATCTGCATCCTATTGCTTTCAGTGGGAATCCATAATAATACCCAGTACAGAAAAAGTGACATATTAGTTATTAAGTGACATATTATAATTAGTTAGTATTAGTTATCTGCAAATCCACGTGTTAAAAGTTGTAAATCCACCTTAAAAATCCACGGTTGAATGTATGAATTTCTGATGCGAACTTCCTTTGAAATCTGTGTTGGGGTTTTCCAAAGTGGATTTTGCTGTGTTAGCGTACCCTTATTTTCCAATAAGTGACCAATTCTCTTTTGTTGACACCAGCCACCTTCTAAGAATATGACTGCAGGTGGACAATTCATCGCTTGCCCGGATTGTGCAGTGAGTGGTTCGCCACCTCCTAGGCTCCGGTGTTGGATTGGTCAAGGAAACTTTAAAGACCCAGAACAGTTATTAAACCTGGTTGAAAAGTATAACTTTCACCAAGGCAGAAAAAGGTCTATATCTTAGGCGCGGGTCCCACGTGCAGGAAAAAATCCGGACATGCTCCATTTTAGTGCGGGTCTCCCGCGGGGACGGCTCCCGCAGGCCTCTATTGAAGCCTATGGAAGCCGTCCGGATTCACAGGAGACCCGCACCTGAATTAAACTCACCTGCTCTGGGCGATGCAGATCTTCCTTCTTCACAGCCGGATCTTCTTTCTTCGGCTCGGTGGATGTGCCCAGCGCATGCACGCGGCATGTGCCGAGCACATCCGCCTGGCCGAAGAAAGAAGATCCGGCCGCGAAGAAGGGAAGATCCGGAGTGTCTGGAGAGGTGAGTAATTCTTATTTTCAGCCCTCATGTCCGCGGGGCAGGAGGGACCCGCTACAGATTCTCCATGGAGAATCCGTAGCGGGCCTGATTTTCCCCGTGCACGTCACTGTGTAAGTCTCACTCACTTACTAAGTAGCGTGTGTAGCGACGCTAGTGACCAAGCATCAGACATACAAAGACTCCTGAGCAGTCTCGTAGATCCCTAGTTGTAGGGCATACAGGAGTGCAGATTCCATTCAGAGATTACAGTAAGCAGTATAATTGTTCACTGCCGCAGTAATATATTCAAAGCTATTGTGAATTTCTTTGCTGTTAGAGACCCTGAAATTAGGTCCTTGACTTGCTGTATAAATCACCAATCAGATAATTCACAATGTATTTCAGGGTCTTGTTTATAAGATGACTTATTTCTTAGTCTATTTTATTGATCTTATGAATGTGATTGGTTCATGGCCCTATGGGTGGTAGAGTCCTGAAATCAATTGGTCCACAGCTCGACGTGTTTCTCTGCTCAACAAGCAGTTCATCTGGAGTTCTATGAACTCGTCCTGGATCAATAAAGGGAAGATATATGCTACCCTGATGAGAAAGGAGAACTAGTACATGTGCATATGATGATGCCTATAATACGTGTTGGTCTGAGCTCCTAATGCTATAGGTATACAGGCTATATGTTTAATTTGTCTCTTAGGCTGTTAAATCTCCCTAGTAGTGCATATAGGCGTATAATTACACATACCTATGCACACTAGTACATGTCATAGGTTCCACCCCTAGAGTAAAGTCATATCTAGGGTTGTAGATGTATTCCCATTCTGAACTATGAGTGGTCAAACGTCACCCAGTCTCATAGCATAATACCTAAGGTGGCTGCTTCTGTTTATTCTAGCTTCTGATCAAGAGAGATACGTGGCTCGGGGTTGAACAGCAAACATAGAAGGTTCAGCCTCTAGTCGATTGCAATCCATACTATTACTCGTCGTGAGCTATTACTGGACCAAATTGATGGCAAATTACCTAAATATGCTCTTCCAGTGCCTTAGGGCCCATTTAGACGGAATGATGATCGCTCAAAATTTGCTCAAATGGCAGTTTGAGTGACAGTTTTGAGGGATCACTTTGCATAACCTCTTAAGTAGCTAATTCGCTACTTAAGAGTTTATTAGCGTGTAAATGAAGGCAGAGCAGGATACTGCTGATAGCTCCGAGAACAGCAGGAGCACCGACAGCTGCTTTGTTCTCGGAGCTATTAGCGGTATCCCGCTGAGAACTCCGAGTGAGATATCAGCTAAAAGAATACTATCAGCTGGTATCACACTGAGAACTCAGTCAGGGCGCTGAGAAGGGTCATCACTGACTTTTAGCTTGCCTAAAGTCAATGATGAACGAATACTGCACGAAAAGTGCACGATGGATGCGCGTTCAGATGCAACGATTATCGCTCAAAAGATGGCTTTTGTGTCTAAATGGGCCTTTAGTCCTTATTTAGTTTGTTACCGGCTATTAGAAAGCATTTCTGTGATCCTAGTATTTATTCTTGAGAGATGCCTATCTCAGAGTGCTTGCTGGAGAGTTTAGATTCTAATAGATATCAGTCCCTATTCCTATTCTGTTTTAGCCGCAATGGAGCCCAATAGCCCTGCCTGTATGATTCTAGATGGAGGAGTTCAAAATCATATGAACAAAAGGTTTGGTACCGTGTTAGCCAGTAAAGTGTGATTGTTCTCAGTAAGAGAAACCAAGTAATCTTGTAGATACGATACCTTTTAATGGCTAACAAAAATACATGATGTCACAGAAAGCTTTTCGAGTTCTATCGACCCTTCATCAGGCTAATGAATGAAACTACTTTGGATTCATTAGCCTGACAAAGGGTCGATAGAACCTGAAAGCTTGCTGTGACATCATGTATTTTTGTTAGATGTTAAAAGGTATCGTATCTACAAGATTACTTGATTTCTCTTACTGAGACAATCACACTTAGTTCAAAATAACAAACAGATGTGACCTGTGGCCTTGATGGTAGACCCCAGGCATGGAGACTTTAAAGACACAGAGCAGTTATTAAACCTGGTAGAAAAGTATAGAAAATCCACTCCAAATGTGGCCTCCTGAGCGTTCAACCTCGAGAGCAGAAAGTTGTCCAGATGATCCAGTAAGGCTTTCATTTACTAAGAGGGTTGGCTCAGAAGGGAAACAGACTGCTGAGAAAAGTTCCTATGGGACAATGATGTCCAGACCACATAGAGGACCGGGCTATACAAAATGTTGGTTTGGCTATGGGTCTAGACATATTGCCTTGTACTGAGCCCATGATGATCTTCCTTGTCGGCATGTCCTCTTCATTCTGCTAAGTCTGGGCATCTAATAGATAGCTTGAAGATAGTGGAAGGATGTAGTATGAATGCACTACTGGACTCTAAGACCTGGGTCTCCTAAGTTCTTGCCAGTTAGTTTATTCATGGGGGCATTTAAAGAGGTTGTCCAAGGCTAGAAGAAAATGACTGCTTTCTTTAACAAATAGTGCCACTCCTGTTTATAGTTTGTGTGTGGTATTGCATCTTAGTCCAGCTTACTTCAATATACACAGTCAAGTCAAATTATGATCACCTCCTACTTTCGACATTGGAAGCCTGTATCCCAGGAAGGAAGTGATGTGTCATGTGATGGCTTTAAGGTGTGTAATAGGCTGTCTGATCACAGATCCCTTGTTGTCAGGGGTACAAGGGGCCATTTATCAGAGTTGCAAAAAAGGATGATTATTGGCTTTTAGGACGAGGGTAGCGGTATTTCTCAGATAGCGCAGTTTGTGAAGTGTTCATACTTTGGTGAACGTGTTTGGTAAGTGGACAAATAACACCATTGGAAATAACCAACGTAGAAACTGCGGAGCATCATGGGCCATTGATGTGAGAGGTGAACATTGGCTATGAAGGTGTGCGAAGGCCAACTGATATGCTACAGTGGAGCAGCGTTCTATGAAAATAAACCAGAGGGCCACCAGACGTGCCTACATAACAGATCAACAAGCCCTCCAGTGTACGGGGCTATGAAGCAGACGGACGGTCACTGCAGCTATGCTAACAAGGTTCCATCAGAAGTAAAGGCTTCATTTTGCACAGCAGTATCAAAATTGGACAACCACTGATTGGTTGCCTTGTCCAAGGAGTCAGGTTTTCTGCTCCATAGAATGGATGGACGTTGGCGTGTCAGGCGAGAAACATTAGAGAACGAACGCCCTGCAGTCATTGCTTGAAGAGCACAAGCCGGTGGTGGCAGCGTTATGGTCTGGGGATTCTTTTGTGGCGTTCTCTGGGCCGCTCACCATGTGGAAGGCACTCTGAGCCGATCTGGTTATGACTCCATTCTTGTAGATCATGGACTCCCATACATGCTGTTTGTCTTTCCCGGGGCGGATGGGATCTTCCAGCAAAACAAAGCAACACGTCACACAGCTAGAAATGTCCAACAGTGGTTGGAAGAGCGCGACCCAGACTTCCCTGGCCCCCTAATTCCACAGACTTGAACCCAATTGAGCCTCTGTGGGACCACTTTGATTATCGTGCTCCCTCTATAGATCCTCCCACGCGCCCTTCAAGCAGTGAGCAAGGCTCCGGATACTGGAGACCACCTACCAGCACCTTCCTTGGTCACTTCCAGCCGTCTTGCTGCTGTCCGTGCGGCACACGGTGGTTACTGTGGATATTACCTGGTGGTCATAATAATGGGACTCGACTCTGTCAATGAGCTGCAATACTGTACACAACCCATAGACACACGTGGCACTGTTTCTAGAAAAAAGCAGCCATCTTTTTCTACTCCTGACCAACCCGTTTAAGATTACCCCACATTAGATACCCCTTGCGGACAAAGGCGTGCTGAGGGATCCGGTCTTTATCTAGATGTATGCAGCTCGCTATGCGGACGGTTCTTTGCTTGCTGTTTATTGTAATTAATTAATATCCATTCATGCAACAAGTTCTGATCATTTCCCCGTAACATCAAGCTCCTCATCACGTCATCGTTCTTGCATGACCATTGAGTGGGAATTGTCATTGTGGCAGCCGGTT
Organism: Eleutherodactylus coqui; assembly: GCF_035609145.1. Classification (NCBI taxonomy): domain Eukaryota; kingdom Metazoa; phylum Chordata; class Amphibia; order Anura; family Eleutherodactylidae; genus Eleutherodactylus; species Eleutherodactylus coqui. The sequence continues at coordinate 16,654,767 of NC_089849.1, read as the reverse complement.
GTCAGTGACAACCATCCATTGTACAGCTCTGGATCTGCATTGCAGCTTATGAATGCATCTTCAGTCGCCCAGGAGACGACCATACAGCGGGAATGGATTCAGATTTCTTAACTCTTTCCTTTTCAAGTAATGTTTTTCCAGGTGACTCATTCTCATTTTCAAGCTGTGTGGTGGTGCCGATAACTATAGGGCGGCACATGGAACAATGTACAGTAAGGGGCGATTATAGAATGGCAACATGTTCAACCAGCTGCCTGGACAAGCCAAAAAGTCTGGGACACACCCCGAAATGGGCAGAGCATTATGCCATCCCGATGCAAAAAGTTGACATTATGTGTGATGCCAAGAGCACCGTGCAACATGTGGGGAATGTTTTTTGGATCTTATAGAACTCGAGGAGACTATTATGGAGAGCAAGATAATTAGAGACATTCTGATGAGTCCCAATGTGCACCACGGATGAGGAGGAGCATGAGGCAGCGGGAAGAGTGGGAAGCGCAGCAGATGTTATATGCAGGACTCGGAATGATTCACAGTCCTCTACAATGCTGTCGTTAGCAGCAATTCCCTTGCTGAGCACAAAGAGAGCTTTATTAACTTATGGGAGTACAAAGGCAGCACAACAACCTTATGGAAGTGCTATACCGTCACTGTGGGGCACAGGAGAGTCCTAAGGGGGCAATGGGGCACTTAGGGCACGCTGCAAGGAAGGGCACTAAAGGAGCAATGATGGTGATTCAGCAGAAGAGGTCACTGAACAGAAGGGCAGGAGAAGGAATAAGTGGAATTCAGCGTCTCCTTAGGGTGGTTTCACACGGGTGAGAAAATCGTGCGATATTCGCCTGATGCAAGAGTCAGTAAAAAAGCTGATTTATGAAACCAATGATTTACAATTAGAGATGAGCGAGCGTAGTCGCTAAGGGCTAATACTCGAGCGAGTATTGCCTTTTGCGAGTACCTGCCCGCTCGTCTCAAAAGATTCAGGTGCTGGCGGGGGTGAGCGGTGAGTTGCGGGAGTGAGCAGGGGGGAGAGAGAGAGATCCCCCCCCCCCCCCCCCCCGCCGGCACCCGAATCTTTTGAGACGAGCGGGCAGGTACTCGCAAAATGCAATACTCGCTCGAGTATTTGCCCTTAGCGACTACGCTCGCTCATCTCTATTTACAATGCTTTCCTTCCCATTAACGATGTTTTCACTGATGCAATGTTGCGATTTTTTTCATTTCCCATGTTTCCCCATGGAGCCTTCTTTTTATTGCATTGCAGTGCAAAGCGATTTTAATAGAGATGAGCGAGTATACTCGGTAAAGGCAATTGCTCGAGCGAGCATTGCCCTTAGTGAGTACCTGCCCGCTCGAGATGAAACGTTCGGGTGCCGGCGGCGGGCAGGGAGCTGCGGGGGAGAGCGGGGAGGAACGGAGGGGAGATCTCTCTCTCCCTCTCTCCCCTCCGCTCCCTCCTGCTGACAGCCGCTACTCACCGCTCCCCCGCGCCGGCACCCGAACGTTTCATCTCGAGCGGGTAGGTACTCGCTAAGGGCAATGCTCGCTCAAGCAATTGCCTTTACCGAGTATACTCGCTCATCTCTAGATTTTAACATTAGAAAGTCTTATTGACTCTTGTGATAAAAAATTGTGCGCTTTTATCGCGTGTGTGAGTGATGCAATTTTATTCTTAAAAAAAAAGCATCGCTGACACTCAAAAATCGCAGGCACAAAGACGCGATTTTGCCATGATTTGCTTGCGGCAAAATCACGATCGCCCGTGTGAAACTAGCCTGATTTCCCCTTTGCTATTTATTGCCTTTTCGAGCCATCTTCCCATCTGGTGCTGTATCTATGTTATGAGCTTGTTGCAGGTGCTGTACCTACGTTCTAAGCTTGGTTTTGGTGCTGTATTTATGTACCGAAGTCTGTTCTTGGATTGTATTTATTTACTGAGCTTGGTTCTGGTGCTTTATGTATGTAATGAGCTTGGTTCTCGTGGTGTACGTATGTTATGAGCTTGGTTCTGGTGGTGTATGTATGTTATGAGCTTGGTTCTGGTGATGTATGTATGTTATGAGCTTGGTTCTGGTGCTGTATGTATGTTATGAGCTTGGTTCTGGTGCTTTATGTATGTAATGAGCTTGGTTCTCGTGGTGTACGTATGTTATGAGCTTGGTTCTGGTGGTGTATGTATGTTATGAGCTTGGTTCTGGTGGTGTATGTATGTTATGAGCTTGGTTCTGGTGCTTTATGTATGTTATGAGCTTGGTTCTGGTGGTGTATGTATGTTATGAGCTTGGTTTTGGTGGTGTATGTATGTTATAAGCTTGGTTCTGGTGGTGTATGTATGTTATGAGCTTGGTTCTGGTGGTGTATATATGTTATGAGCTTGGTTTAGGTACTTGAAAAAGGCTGGGTGCTCCAGCCAAAACGTTGTTTTCTATGTGGACTTGATTAAAAGAGCATCCACTGGACATGAGGATGTGAATATTGCACCGGCTTGCTGCTCATTTCTTGTTTATAGACTTATACGAGGGGCTGCTGATGAGTCTTTGGCTTTACCAAGAAAAATGAGATAGGAAGATGAAACTTTACATTTATTCCACATCCTCCCCACTGATGCCAACACACTTCTTACATCGGTATTACAAGTTCTGTATGCCTTGCAAAAAGAAGGATTTCGGTTGTGCCTCAAACCAGTCATCCGTAGCAGCCATGGCATCAGAAATAGTGTGAAATTTGGTACCCTTGAGGTGTTTCTTAAGGTTTGGAAACAGATGATAGTCGGAGGGAGCGAGATCTGGTGAATAAGGCGGGTGGTCCACCAGCTGGAAGCCTAGCTCCACCAGTTTTGCCGTGGTCGCTTGTGTGGTGTGAGCGGAGGAGATATCTTCCAGGAGCAAGATTCCTTTGGACAGCTTGCCGCACCTCTTGGCCTTCAGAGGTGCCTTCAGTTGGTCCAAAAGTTCAATGTAATACCTTGCATTGATGGTGGAACCATTGTGAAGGTCGTCCACTAGCAGCACGCCCTCCTTATCCCCGAACACAGACGCCATCACCTTAGTGGCTGAGAACCACCGTGCCTCCACTCTTGACTGCTCCTTGGTTTCAGGGTCATACAAATAAATCCAGGTCTCATCCATAGTGACCAGTCGATCCAGGAAGTTCTTATCAGCCCGGAAACGCGGACAAATGGACCGGGAAGTTTTCACTCGCATGCTTTTCTGATCTGTTGTCAAACATTCGGGGACCCACTTTGCAGATGGCTTCTTCATGGATAATGACACAAACACGTTCACCAGAAATCCCCATGATGTTTGCTATTCCTTCAGCTGAAATTGGCCGATTCTCCAGTATGAGGTTGTGCACAGCATCGACGATCTCCGGAACAACAACCTCTCTCGGTCGTCCAGGACGTTCCCCATCATTGGTGCTGAAGTGGCACGTTTTAAATTTGGCAACCCCGTTCCTAACTGTAGAATATGAAGGGCATTGATCCCCCAATGTCTGCCACATATCACCATGAATATCCTTCACAGACTTTCCTTGCAGAAACAAGAATTTTATCACTCCTCTGCTCTCATTTGCTGCGAATATCGCCTTAGACTCCGCCATTTTGTTTTCCCGCGTGCCGAGATGACTGTTGCCATAAGCTACAAACACAACATTATGAAAAAATATATTAGACACATAAGGCTTTCATGTGATGTAACATTCGTTACCATAGAGACAAAAAAGAACACAAAGCCAAAGACTTAGCAGCACCCCCTCGAATACTGAGGTTAGTTCTGGGGCTGTATTTATTTACTTAAGTTGTATTTATGTATCTGGTGTTGCATTTAGGATAGGAGCTTGGTTCTGAGGCTATATTTATGTTATGAAGTTGGCTGTGGTGCTGTACTTATGTAATGGACTCGGTTCTGGTACTGTATGTTATGAGCTTGGTTTGGTTCTGGAACTGTATTTGTGTTATGGGCTTGGTTCTAGTGCTGTATTTATGTTTTGAGGTTCATTCTGGGGCTGTGTTTATGTACTGTGGCTGGTTTGTGTTATATTTATGCATGCTTGGATCTGGGCCTGCATTTATGTTATAAGTAGAGATGAGCGAGCACCAAAATGCTCGGGTGCTCGTTACTCGAGACGAACTTTTCGCGATGCTCGAGGGTTCGTTTCGAGTAACGAACCCCATTAAAGTCAATGGGCGACTCGAGCATTTTTGTATTTCGCCGATGCTCACTAAGGTTTTCATTTGTGAAAATCTTGGCAATTCAAGAAAGTGATGGGAACGACACAGCAATGGATCGGGCAGGCGAGGGGCTACATGTTGGGCTGCATCTCAAGTTCCCAGGTCCCACTATTAAGCCACAATAGCGGCAAGAGTGCCCCCCCCTCCCAACAATTTTTACTTCTGAAAAACCCTCATTAGCAAGGCATACCTTAGCTAAGCACCACACTACCTCCAACAAAGCACAATCACTGCCTGGTACAACTCCGCAATGGGAATTCCGTGTGGTCCGACAGCATGGGTGACTCCCTGGAACCCACCGGCTGTACATAAATGTATCCCATTGCAGTGCCCTGGACAGCAGAGCTAACGTCAGATTAAATGCAGGTGGGCTTCGGCAGGTACAACTCCCTATTGTGAAGTCCCTGTGGACACACAGCATGGGTGGCTCCCTGGAACCCACCGGCGGTACATAAATATATCCCATTGCATTGCCCATCACAGCTGAGGTAACATCAGGTTTAATGCAGGTGGGCTTCGGCCCACACTGCATGCCCCAGTCAGACTGGGGTTCTTTAGAAGTGGACACATGGAGTTACAACTCCGTGTGGACCGACAGCATGGGTGGGTCCCAGGAAGCCACCGGCGGTACATAAATATTGCCCATCACAGCTGAGGTAACGTCAGGTTTAATGCAGGTGGGCTTCGGCCCACACTGCATGCCCCAGTCAGACTGGGGTTCTTTAGAAGTGGACACATGGAGTTACAACTCCGTGTGGACCGACAGCATGGGTGGGTCCCAGGAAGCCACCGGCGGTACATAAATATTGCCCATCACAGCTGAGGTAACGTCAGGTTTAATGCAGGTGGGCTTCGGCCCACACTGCATGCCCCAGTCAGACTGGGGTTCTTTAGACGTGGACACATGGAGTTACAACTCCGTGTGGACCCACAGCATTGGTGGGTCCCAGGAAGCCACCGGCGGTACATAAATATATCCCATTGCAGTGCCCTGGACAGCAGAGCTAACATCAGATTACATGCAGGTGGGCTTCGGCCCACACTGCATGCCCCAACCTGACCGGGATTTTTAATTCATAGACACAGGCAGGTACAACTCCCAATTGTGAAGTCCGTGTGGACCCACAGCATGGGTGGCTCCCTGGAACCCACCGGTGGTACGCAAATAAATCCCATTGCAGTGCCCAGCACAGCTGAGGTAACGTCAGGTTTAATGCAGGTGGGCTTCGGCCCACACTGTATGCCCCAGTCAGACTGGGGTTCTTTAGAAGTGGACACATGCAGTTACAACTCCGTGTGCACCGACAGCATGGGTGGGTGCCAGGAAGCCACCGGCGGTACATAAATATATCCCATTGCATTGCCCATCACAGCTGAGGTAACGTCCGATTAAATGCAGGTGGTCTTCGGCCCACACTGCATGCCCCAGTCAGACCGGGGTTTTTAATACATAGACACTGGCAGGTACAAATCCCTAATGTGAAGTCCCCGTGGACCCACAGCATGGGTGGCTCCCTGGAACCCACCGGCTGTACATAAATAAATCCCATTGCAGTGCCCTGCTCAGCAGAGCTAACGTCATATACAATACAGGTGTGCTTCGGCCCACAGTGCATGCCCCAGTCAGACTGGTAATATGTACCTTAACAGTAACCGCGTTGGTGGGAATGTGGTGGTGACTGCGAACCTAGTAGCGCGGTTTTATTTAGTTGGTTTTCGAAATGTGGCCAGGATTAAGTGGGCTGTGGCGGGGGGATGGTGGGGGGGCTCTCTTGTTGTGTCGGTAAAGGTGAAATTCTTGGACTGCCACCAGACGGACCTATGCAAAGGTATTTGCCAAGAATGTTTTCATTGTTGGAGGAGGAGGGGTTATATGCCCCCTAACAGTAACCGCGTTGGTGGGAAATAGCCTCGCCACCATCATGTCTTTGGGAAGCCTCCGTTTCCACACCCCAGTGACATAGCATTAGCAGCGGTATAGGTAGAGCCCAGAATTAGTAACATTTCAGCGGTAGCATTAGGGACAGGCCTCAGTAACATATCACTAGCAGCATTATAGGGGGAGCACAGTATTAGTTCCATTTCAGTAGTAGTAGCAGTCCAGACAGGCCCCAGTAACATATCACTAGCAGCAGTATAGGGGGAGCACAGTCTTAGTTCCATTTCAGTAATAGTAGCAGTCAAGACAGGCCCCAGTAACAATTCCGAAGCAGCAGTATAGGGGGAGCACAGTATTAGTTCCATTCCAGTAGTAGTAGCAGTCAAGACAGGCCACAGTAACATTCCCGTTGCAGCAGTTTAGTGAGATAACAGTCTCTTTCACATTTCAGTAGTTGCAGTATAGACAAGGCCCCAGTTACATTTATGTAGCAAAAGTGTAGGCCAACCCCACACACCTTGCTGTACCATGAGTGCAGGCGAAACCCATAAAAATTTGTAGGATTACACTGTAGGCGAGGGCCCCCAAAAAATTGGTGTACCAACAGTATTAATGTACCTCAGAAAAATTGCCCATGCCCAACCAAGAGGGCAGGTGAAACCCATTAATCGCTTTGGTTAATTGTGGCTTAATTTGTACCTAGGCCTGGAGGCAGCCCAGTTAAAATAAAAATTGGTTCAGGTGCAAGTTTCAACGCTTTAATGAGAATTGAAACGTATAAAAATTGTTTACAAAAGTAATATGACTGAGCCTTGTGGGCCTAAGAAAAATTGCCCATTCGGCGTGATTATGTGAGGTTTCAGGAGGAGGAGCAGGAGGAGGAGGATGAATTTAATACACAGATTGATGAAGCTAAAAGGTCCCCGTTTTTTATGGTGATAGAGAACAATGCTTCCATCCGCGGGTGCATAATACGTATTGCTTAGGTATCGCTGCTGTCCGCTGGTGGAGAAGAGAAGTCTGGGGAAATCCAGGCTTTGTTCATCTTTATGAGTATAAGCCTGTCGGCACTGTCAGTTGACAGGCGGGTACGCTTATCCGTGATGATTCCCCCAGCCCCACTAAACACCCTCTCCGACAAGACCCTAGCCGCAGGACAAGCAAGCACCTCCAGGGCATACAGCGCGAGTTCAGGCCACGTGTCCAGCTTCGACACCCAGTAGTTTTAGGGGGACGGAGGACGGTCGTGCGATCGGCTACGTACTCCCTCACCATCCTTTTACAGTGCTCCCGCCGACTCAGCCTTGACTGGGGAGCGGTGACACAGTCTTGCTCGGGGGCCATAAAGCTGTCAAAGGCCTTGGAGAATGTTCCCCTGCCTGTGCTGTACATGCTGCCTGATCTCCGCGCCTCCTCTGCTACCTGGCCCTCGGAACTGCACCTTCTGCCACTAGCGCTGTTGGATGGGAATTTTACCATCAGTTTGTCCACCAGGGTCCTGTGATATAGCATCACTCTCGAACCCCTTTCCTCTTCGGGTATGAGAGTGGAAAGGTTCTCCTTATACCGTGGGTCGAGCAGTGTGTACACCCAGTAATCCGTAGTGGCCAGAATGCGTGTAACGCGAGGGTCACGAGAAAGGCATCCTAACATGAAGTCAGCCATGTGTGCCAGGGTACCTGTACGCAACACATGGCTGTCTTCACTAGGAAGATCACTTTCAGGATCCTCCTCCTCAGGCCATACACGCTGAAAGGATGACAGGCAAGCAGCATGGGTACCCTCAGCAGTGGGCCAAGCTGTCTCTTCCCCCTCCTCCTCATGCTCCTCCCCCTCCTCCTCCTCCTCCTCCGCAACGCGCTGAGATATAGACATGAGGGCGCTCTGACTATCCAGCGACATACTGTCTTCCCCCGCCTCTGTTTCCGAGTGCAAAGCGTCTGCCTTTATGCTTTGCAGGGAACTTCTCAAGAGGCATAGCAGAGGAATGGTGACGCTAATGATTGCAGCATCGCCGCTCACCATCTGGGTAGACTCCTCAAAGTTTCCAAGGACCTGGCAGATGTCTGCCAACCAGGCCCACTCTTCTGTAAAGAATTGAGGAGGCTGACTCCCACTACGCCACCCATGTTGCAGTTGGTATTCCACTATAGCTCTACGCTGCTCATAGAGCCTGGCCAACATGTGGAGCGTAGAGTTCCACCGTGTGGGCACGTCGCACAGCAGTCGGTGCACTGGCAGATTAAACCGATGTTGCAGGGTCCGCCGGGTGGCAGCGTCCGTCTTGGACTTGCGGAAATGTGCGCTGAGACGGCGCACCTTTCCGAGCAGGTCTGACAAGCATGGGTAGCTTTTCAGAAAGCGCTGAACCACCAAATTAAAGACGTGGGCCAGGCATGGCACGTGCGAGAGGCTGCCGAGCTGCAGAGCCGCCACCAGGTTACGGCCATTGTCACACACGACCATGCCCGGTTGGAGGCTCAGCGGCGAAAGCCAGCGGTCGGTCTGCTCTGTCAGACCCTGCAGCAGTTCGTGGGCCGTGTGCCTCTTCTCTCCTAAGCTGAGTAGTTTCAGCACAGCCTGCTGACGCTTGCCCACCGCTGTGCTGCCACGCCGCGCGACACCAACTGCTGGCGACGTGCTGCTGCTGACACATCTTGATTGCGAGACAGAGGTTGCGTAGGAGGAGGAGGGTGGTTTAGTGGAGGAAGCATACACCGCCGCAGATACCACCACCGAGCTGTGGCCCGCAATTCTGGGGGTGGGTAGGACGTGAGCGGTCCCAGGCTCTGACTCGGTCCCAGTCTCCACTAAATTCACCCAATGTGCCGTCAGGGAGATATATTGGCCCTGCCCGCCTGTGCTTGTCCACGTGTCCGTTGTTAAGTGGACCTTGGCAGTAACCGCGTTGGTGAGGGCGCGTACAATGTTGCGGGAGACGTGGTCGTGCAGGGCTGGGACAGCACCATGGGAAAAGTAGTGGCGACTGGGAACCGAGTAGCGCGGGGCCGCCGCCGCCATCATGTTTTTGAAAGCCTCCGTTTCCACAAGCCTATACGGCAGCATCTCCAGGCTGATCAATTTGGCTATGTGCACGTCTAACGCTTGAGCGTGCGGGTGCGTGGTGGCGTACTTGCGCTTGCGCTCAAACAGTTGCCCTATCGACGGCTGGACGCTGCACTGAGAGACATTGCTGAATGGAGCCGAGGACAGCGGAGGTGAGGGTGTGGGTGCAGGCCGGAAGATGGTCGTGCCTATGTCCTGAGAGGGGGGTTGGATCTCAGTGGCAGGTTGGGGCACAGGGGGAAAGTCAGTGGTGCAAACCGGAGGCGGTGAACGGCCTTCGTCCCACCTTGTGGGGTGCTTGGCCATCATATGCCTGCGCATGCTGGTGATGGTGGCTCCCCGGCTGATCTTGGCGCGACAAACCTTGCTCACCACAGTTCGTCGGTCGTCTGCACTCTCAGTGAAAAACTGCCACACCTTTGACCACCTCGGCCTCTGCAGGGTGGCATGGCGCGAGGGGGCGCTTTGGGAAACAGTTGGTGGATTATTCGGTCTGGCCCTGCCTCTACCCCTGGCCACCGCACTGCCTCTTTCAACCTGCCCTGCTGCTGCACTTGCCTCCCCCTCTGAAGACCTGTCCTCAGTAGGCTTAGCAAACCAGGTGGGGTCAGTCACCTCATCGTCCAGCTGCTATTCCTCAGAATCCTCTGTGCGCTCCTCCCTCGGACTTACTGCCCTTACTACTACCTCACTGATAGACAACTGTGTCTCATCATCATCGTCCACCTCACTCACTGAAAGCTCTTGAGACAGTTGCCGGAAGTCCCCAACCTCATCCGCCGGACCCCGGGAACTTTCCAAAGGTTGGGCATCGGTCACGATAAACTCCTCCAGTGGGAGAGGAACCATTGCTGCCCGTTCTGGGCAGGGGCCTGAGAACAGTTCCTGGGAGTCTGCCTGCTCCTCAGAATGTGTCATTGTAATGGAGTGAGGAGGCTGGGAGGAAGGAGGAGCAGCAGCCAGAGGATTCAGAGTTGCAGCTGTGGATGGCGTAGAAGACTGGGTGGTCGATAGATTGCTGGATGCACTTTCTGCCATCCACGACAGGACCTGCTCACACTGCTCATTTTCTAATAAAGGTCTACCGCGTGGACCCAAAAATTGTGAGATGAATGTGGGGATGCCAGAAACGTGCCTCTCTGCAGACTGAGGACGCAATGCTCTGCACGGCCGATATACAAAAAAAAAAAAAAAGTGCAACACTGCAAAAAGCAGCCTCAACAGTACTGCACACGGTCAGATGTGGCCCTAAAAAGGACCGTTGGGGTTCTTGAAGACTAAAATAACACCTAACACTCTCCCTATAGCAGCAGCACCATCACCAGCACTGTCCCTGATCTCTGTCAGCATGCATCTGTGGCGAGCCGCGGGCGGGGCAGATTTTAATACTCGGGTGACACCTGATCTCGCCAGCCACTCACTGCAGGGGGGTGATATAGGGCTGGAACATCACAGGAGGAAGTTGTAATGCCTTCCCTGTCTTTCTATTGGCCAGAAAAGCGCGCAAATGTCTCAGAGATGAAAGTGAAAGTAACTCGAACATCGCGTGGTGCTCGTCTCGAGTAACGAGCATCTCGAACACGCTAATACTCGAACGAGTATCAAGCTTGGACGAGTGCGCTCGCTCATCTCTAGTTATAAGCTTATTTCTTGTATAGTATTTATTCACTAAGTTGTTCTGTGTGGGTACACCGCCATCTTTCTGCACAAGCTGAATTGAATGCAGGCAGACTACTTATCAGTGATTTTATACCGTGTATATATATATATATATATATATATATATATATGACTTTTCTCTTATGACAGGGGAGAGGAGCACAGAAAAGGATCTGTCCATGGTGCTCTCTAATGAAGCTCTGGTCCTGGGTACAAGCTTATTGAATGGGGGAAACATTGCATCTCCAGAGGAATCCTATGTATGGCAGTATTATCTCCAGGATGCACACGGCACGTCTTCTCCGCGCTGCATAAATGAACCAGCAGAACAACAGGCTTCATCGCTCGGGGAATCTGCAGCCAGTCACTTTACAAACACCTCACATTTATTAGACGGGATGCTGAACATACATATTTATTGACATCTGAACTCATCTATTCTGACATATAAATAAGAGGACAAGAGAAAGAAATAAAGTGCAAATATTGAAATGCAAGCAAAAGTCACAGATGACAGAACCCAGAAGATCACAGCTATATATATATATATTATAATGATCAGTTCTGTACAGTGGAGGCAAAACCAGAGCGTGCCCGGCCCGGAGAGCCGCTGCGTGGATCAGTAGTCATGACAAATCTGTATTGGTTATATCGCTCCCTCCTTTTAACAATATGCTTATAATACAACACAACTCAACGTATGAGCTCTGCTACATCCATACCCAGTGCAAGTCTCCCCTGCCCCACAGCTAAATGAAGATGCATTGAAAGAAACCATAATAATCCCCAAATAATGACAGAACAAAAATATCACTACCTCACAGAAGATACACCGTACCCCAATATAAAAGCATGAAATGTATCACTGTCAGGAAGCATGCTCAAAGTGCAATTCCAATCACTTCCAGTGATTTATTTTTTCCACATAAGGTTTGCTACATACATCGTGTTTATTTTTTGTACTGTCATTTTATGTACACCTTTAGGAACTAACTGCCCCCTATGTACAAGAAATAGACCTACTATGATATTGACCCCCTACGTACAAGAATATAACTACTATAATACTGCCCCATATGTACAATAATATAACTACTATAATACTACCCCCTATGTACAAGAATATAACTAATATAATACTGCCCCTATGTACAAGAATATAACTACTATAATACTGCCTCCAATGTACAAGAACATAACTACTATAATACTGCCCCCTATGTACAAGAATATAACTACTATAATACTACCTCTTATGTACAAGAATTTAACTACTATACTACTGCCTCCTATGTACAAGAATATAACTACTATAATACTGCCTTCTATGTACAAGAATATACCTACTATAATACTACCCCTATGTACAAGAATATATCAACTATAATACTGCCCCCTATGTACAAGAATATAACTACTATAATACTGCTTCCTATGTCCAAAAATATAACTACTATAATACTGCCTCCTATGTCCAAAAATATAACTACTATAATACTGCCCCTATGTACAAGAATATAAATACTATAATACTGGCCCCTATGTACAAGTATATAACTACTATAATACTGCCTCCTATGTACAAGAATATAACTAATATAATACTGCCCCTATGTGCAAGAATATAACTACTATAATACTGCCACCTATGTACAAGTATATACTTACTATAATACTGCCTCCTATGTACAAGAATATAACTACTATAATACTGCCCCTATGTACAAGAATATAAATACTATAATACTGCCTCCTATGTGCAAGATTATAACTACTATAATACTGCCTCCTATGTACAAGAATATAACTACTACAATACTGCCTCCTATGTACAAGAATATAACTACTATAATATTGCCTCCAATGTGCAAAATTATAACTACTCTAATACTGCCCCTATGTACAATAATATAACTACTATAATACTGTCCCCTATGTACAAGAATATAACTACTATAATACTGCCCCCTATGTACAAGAATATAAATACTATAATACTGCCTCCTATGTACAAGAATATAAATACTATAATACTGCTTCCTATGTACAAGAATATAACTACTATAATACTGCCTCCTATGTACAAGAATATAACTACTATAATACTGCCTCCTATGTACAAGAATATAACTACTATAATACTGCCCCCTATATACAAGAATATAACTACTATAAAACTGCCTCCTATGTGCAAGATTATAACTACTATAATACTGCCTCCTATGTACAAGAATATAACTACTATAATACTGCCCCTATGTACAAGAATATAAATACCATTATACTGCCTTCTATGTACAAGAATTTAACTACTATAATACTGCCCCCTATGTACAAGAATATAAATACTATCATACTGCCTCCTATGTACACAAATATAACTACTATAATACTGCCCGTATGTAGAAGAATATAACTACTATAATACTGCCTCCTATGTAAAAGAATATAACTACTATAATACTGCCCCCTGCGTACACGAATATAACTACTATAATACTGCCCTCTATGTACAAGTATATAACTACTAGAATACTGCCCCCTATGTACAACAATATAACCACTATAATACTGCCCCTATATAGAAGAATATAACTACTATAATACTGCCCCCTATGTACAAGAATATAACTACTATAATACTGCCCCCCTATGTACAAGAATATAACTACTATAATACTGCTTTCTATGTACAAGAATATAATTACTATAATACTGACCCCTATGTACAACAATATAGCTAGTATAATACTAGTCCTATGTACAAGAATATAACTACTATAATACTGCCTCCTATGAAAAAGAATATAACTACTATAATACTGCTCCCCTGTGTACAAGAATATAACTACTATAATACTGCATCCTATGTACAAGAATATAACTACTATAATACTGCATCCTATGTACAAGAATATAACTGCTATAATACTGCCCCCTATGTACAAGTATATAACTACTAGAATACTGCCCCTATGTACAATAATATAACCACTATAAAACTTCCCCTTTGTAGAAGAATATAACTACTATAATACTGCCCCCTATGTACAAGAATATAACTACTATAATATTGCCTCCTATGTACAAGAATATAACTACTACAATACTGTCCCCTATATACAAGAATATAACTAGTATAATACAGGCCCCTATGTACAAGAATAAAACTACTATAATACTGACCCTATGTACAAGAATTTAACTACTATAATACTGCCCCCTATGTGCAAGAATATAAATCCTATTATACTGCCTCCTATGTACACAAATATAACTACTATAATACTGTCCCTATGTACAAGAATATAACTACTATAATACTGCCCCATATGTACAATAATATAACTACTATAATATTGCCCCCTATGTACAAGAATACAACTACTATAATACTGCCCCTTATGTACAAGAATATAACTACTATAATACTGCCCCCTATGTACAAGCATATAACTACTTTAATACTGCCCCCTATGTACAAGAATATAACTACTATAATATTGCCTCCTATGTACAAGAATATAATTAGTATAATACTGCCCCCTATGTACAAGACTATAACTACTATAATACTGCCCCCTATGTACAAGAATATAACTACTATAATACTGCCTCCTATGTACAAGAATATAACTACTATAATACTGCATCCTATGTACAAGAATATAACTGCTATAATACTGCCCCCTATGTACAAGAATATACCAACTATAATATTGCCTCCTATGTACAAGAATATAACTACTACAATACTGTCCCCTATGTACAAGAATATAACTAGTATAATACAGCCCCCTATGTACAAGAATATAACTACTATAATACTGCCTCCTATGGACAAGAATATAACTACTATAATACTGCATCCTATGTACAAGAATATAACTGCTATAATACTGCCCCCTATGTACAAGTATATAACTACTATAATACTGCCCCCTATGTACAATACTATAACCTCTATAATACTGCCCCTATGTAGAAGAATATAACTACTATAATTCTGCTCCTATGTAGTAGAATATAGCTACTATAATACTGCCCACTATGTACAAGAATATAACTACTATAATACTGCCTCCTATGTACAAGAATATAACTACTATAATACTGCCTCCTATGTACAAGAATATAACTACTATAATACTGCCCCCTATGTACAAGGATATAACCACTATAATACTGTCCCCTATGTACAAGAATATAACTACTATAATACTGCCTCCTATGTACAAGAATATAACTATTATAATACTGCCCCCTATGTACAAGAATATAACTACTATAATACTGCTCCTATGTACAAGAATATAACTACCATAATACTGCCCCCTATGTACAAGAATACAACTAGTATGATACTGCCCCCTATGTACAAGAATATACCTACTATAATATTGCCTCCTATGTACAAGAATATAACTACTACAATACTGCCCCCTATGTACAAGAATATACTACTATAATACTGCCCCCTATGTAGAAGAATATAATTGCTATAATACTGCCTCCTATGTACAAGAATATAACTACTCTAATACTGCATCCTATGTACAAGAATATAACTGCTATAATACTGCCCCCTATGTACAAGAATATAACTACTATAATATTGCCTCCTACGTACAAGAATATAACTACTACAATACTGTCCCCTATGTACAAGAATATAACTACAATAATACTGCCTCCTGTGTACAAGAATATAACTATTATAATACTGCCCCCTATGTACAAGAATATAACTACTATAATACTGCCCCCTATGTACAAGAATACAACTAGTATGATACTGCCCCCTATGTACAAGAATATAACTACTCTAATACTGCATCCTATGTACAAGAATATAACTGCTATAATACTGCCCCTATGTACAAGAATATAACTACTATAATACTGCTCCTATGTACAAGAATATAACTACTATAATATTGCCTCCTATGTACAAGAATATAACTACTACAATACTGTCCCCTATGTACAAGAATATAACTACAATAATACTGCCCCCTATGTACAAGAATATAACTACAATAATACTGCCCTCTATGTACAAGAATATAACTACTATAATACTGCCACTTATGTACAAGAATATAACTACTATAATACTGCCCCTCTATGTACAAGAATATAACTACTATAATACTGCCTCCTATGTACAAGAATATAACTACTATAATACTGCCCCCTATGTACAAGAATATAACTACTATAATACTGCCCCTATGTACAAGAATATAACTATTATAATACTGCTCCCTATGTACAAGAATATAACTACTATAATACTGCCCCTATCTACAAGAATATAGCTACTATAACACTGCCCCCTATGTACAAGAATATAACTACTATAATACTGCCCCTATCTACAAGAATATAGCTACTATAATACTGCCCCCTATGTACAAGAATATAACTACTATAATACTGCCCCTATGTACAAGAATATAACTACTATAATACTGCCCCCTATGTACAAGAATATAACTACTATAATACTGCCTCCTATGTACAAGAGTATAACCACTATAATACTGCCCCCTATGTACAAGAATATAACTACTATAATACTGCCCTCTATGTACAAGAATATAACTACTATAATACTGCCCCCTGTGTACAAGAATTGAACTCCCCTAAAGCTTTCCCATGTATAGAAGAATAGAACAGTTGTAACACTGCCCCCCGTAGAAGGAATGGAATTGCACTGTAAGCTTATTTTTCACAACTGATAACCGCACAGGTTTGGGGTTACACTGGGCACTTTGGGGTCTTCACAAAAATTCTGATTAAAATATTTGAAAACCAAAATCTGATCCTTCCGGCCACCTTCATCCAGATGCCTTATTAGGGCTTATCAGATCCTATGCATGAAGTCTACATATAGGAGGAAGGTGTACTTACCATGTAGCCGTGTCCTCAAATCTGTGGCTACTAGCTACTGAAAAACTACAACTCCCAGCATGCCCCGCGTTGTAGTACTGCAACAGCTAGAAAGGCACAGGTTGGAGGAAACAGGTATAAAAAGCGTGAGATAAGTGTCACATCTCCACTTACAATGCGCAATAATGGATCTTACATTACACTGTGATATTTGCCTTGGTCTCCCCCTGTACAACACTTGACGCTCTTCTCCTCCCGCCCATATGCTTGCTGTTTATTGTACCGAAATGGATTTCCCCCCCCTAGTATTTGCAGAGCGGATGCAGGAGGGTGCAGATCAGCGGTCCCAGTCTTACTCCGTCAGCTGTTATTTACAGAGTCCTGACATTCACAGTAATGGAAGGTTTGGTAAGGCAGCTACAGCAGATCCCTATCACCATCTGTCCATGCGTTACTGACAGAACATCTTCGCCTGCGGCTTACTCAGGTTTAGAGATATACGCAGTCCTTTTTGGTTTACTTCACATCAATGAATGCAACATAAAAGCCTCATGAATATTATATTAAAAAATTCTATCCCCCCCACCCCTTCATTCCGCGGTCAATATGGCAGTTTCCGAAATGTTCTGGTCTACTGAAATCTATCATGTTGTGGATGAACTGTGCCAAGAGTTCCTCAGAAAATGACAACCAATATGACCTCTAATCCAGCCCAATGAGGGTTTTTAACCAGCTAGACTTATCAGTCTGCCTAGTTAAAGTGACCATCTAGTTTCGGGACAAAAGTTTGTCCCTGGACCAGAGGGTGGAGGGGTTAAATCACTTGTACTTGATCTCATAGAATGGTAGAGTTGCGAAGGACCTCCAAGGTCATTGAGTCCAACCCCCTGCTCAATGCAGGATTCCCTAAATCATCCCCGATAGATGTCTTTCCAGGCTCTGAAGACTTCCATTGAAGGAAGAACTCACCACCTCCCGTGGCAAGCTGTTCCATTCATTGATCCCCTCACTGTCTAATATCTAATTTGCGTCCCCTCCCCTTCAGTTTCATCCCATTGCTTCTAGTCTTTCCTTGTGCAGATGAAAATAGGGCTGATCCCTCTGCACTATGACAGCCCTTCAGATATTTGTAGACCGCTATTAATTCTCCTCTCAGCCCTCTTTTTTGCAAGCTAAACATTCCCAAATCCTTTAACCATTCCTCATAGGACATGATTTGCAGACTGCTCGCCATCCTGGTAGCTCTTCTCTGAATTTTCTCCAGTTTGTCGGTCTTTTCAAAAAATTGTGGTACCCAGAACTGGACACAGTATTCCAGATGAGGTCTGACCAAGAAAGATTAGAGTGGGACAATTTACCTCACGTGATCTAGACTCTATGCTTCTCTTAATACATCCCAGAATTGTGTTTGCCTTTTTTGTTGCTGCATCACACTGTTGACTCATGTTCAGTCTATGATCTATTAGTATACCCAAGTCCCTTTTCACATGTGCTACTGCTTAGCCCAATTTCTCCCATTCTGTTTGTGTTTTTTTTTTTCATTTTTCTTGCCCAGATGTCGGACTTTGCATTTCTCCTTGTTAAATACCATTCTGTTAGTCGCTGCCGACTGTTCAAGCTTGTCTAGCTCTTTTTGAATCCCCCCTTTCTCTTCTCAAGTATTAGCTATCCCTCCTAGTTTTTTTGTTGTCTGCAGATTTGATCAGTTTCCCTCAATTCAATCATCTAGATCATTTATAAAATGTTGAACACCACTGGGCCTAGGACAGAGCCTTGTGGTCCCCCACTTGACACATTCTTCTCATAAATGGATATGCTGCCATCTATGACCACCCGTTAAGAACAATCACTGAGCCAGTTCTGAATCCACCTAACAGTTGCCTCAATCAATCACATATTTGGTCCTTTTTCAATAAGGATGCTATGAGATACTTTATCAAATATTTTTCTGAAGTCAAAATATACTATTATATGCTGCATCTCCCTGATCTATCTTCTTTGCCTTCCCTCCGATCCTCTACTTCTGGATCCTGTTTTCAGGTGGCCATTTTCTGACTACAGTATGTCTATGCACAGCTCTGTGACTGGCTAGCGCTGATCATATGAGCAATACTGGCCAATCACAGAGCAGGCATAGTGCATTGGTAGCCTTTACACTACCAATGGACTTTAGGAAATTAGGTAGTCTAAAAATAGCGGTGGCCATCTTGCCTACCTGAAAACACAAACTGGAATTAGTTGAAGGAAAGATGAGCAAGAAAATGAAGTACAAGCAATATACCCCCTCCACCCTCTGATGCCGGGACAGCATTTTGTCTCAAAACTGGAGGGTTGCTTGAAAGGGGCCGAAGACACACCCTTTCCATATAGCTTAAGCTGGATGGACATCAATTATGGTGGGCTCCCCAGTCAAGATCTCCCTTCTAAGTCAGAGCCACTAACAAAGAGTAATTCACTCTGGCAGACCTGGCCCATCCATGTCAGGGGTGTAACTTGGAGGTGCTGGTGTTGCAATCGTACGCAAGCCCTGAAGGGGCACAAAGAACAGCAGTACTATCAATGGTATGTCATAGCTTTGGGGGCCTTCATAACTGCTAGGGCTTTTCTGAAGCTGGATGCCGGCCGACTTCAATACTTGAGAGACAACCCCTTTAATCTATAGCTCCCATACTACTACATTGGGGGAGGTACTGGGTCTTATTGAAGAGACTCAGCAAGTGTATAGAGACATATTTTCAGGCAAGCCTTCTCTTTCTTCTGGAGGAGTCCCTGGTTTGGATGACTTGAGCTAATTTGCAAACTATGGCAACATAGGCAAACATGATTTTTAGGAGCCTTGGAAAGCTTTGTGTTAAAATGCAGCCATATTGGTTGTCACCCCAAAAAGAACCACATAACTTGTTAGTATCTTGGTCATAGTACCAACCACCCTAAAAGATCAACCATCTTCTAAAGTCAGCAGACACACCAACAGGAGTACCCCTGTCCGTAATCTCTATCTTGTGACTCATTGAGGGAGATCTTTCATTTGGAGCATCTATCCTAATCCTGATGATCACAAAGTCAATGTAAACATTATAAGAAGAACAAAACGTCCAACATCTTCATTGGAACCAGTGCAACATCTGTCAGGTGCCACATAAAACCACTGTAACGTGTCTTACGTACATAATTCATGCGTCTATGGAGGACTTTTGAGATGACACAAGTTCTGCTGGATACAGTTTTGTGCAAAGGGTTAAGTATATATTATTTGGAGAGGAATGATTTGAGCCTTTGAAGAAGGTTGAGGTCTTGAAAGCATGTACTGGCAAAATACGTGCCAGATGCTCTTGACAATGAGAACCATGAACTTGAAGTAGAACGCATGAGGTCAAATTATGGAATTTCTGGAAGACGACTTTCCTGTGTCTTCAGTATGGAGTCTCCCTGGTGATCTGGGTGGAAAATGTGTGGTTGGTGCTAGAGATACTGTTGGATTTCCTGGTAAATCCTGGATGCTTTTTCTTCCTTCTCCATGGTGGGCATAAAAAACTGAGGGTGGAGACAAATATCTGTCGAAAGTTTGCTGATACCAAGTTGTAGAGTATTGGGTTGACGGTGGAGCTCACGTAGAAGAGGACGTTGGTCAACATGTAGAAGTAGTGGTAGAAGTCGTGGAGTTCACTGTGGATAACAAAAACATGGTTAATGCATATAATACTAATAGTATATTAGATTGTTGGTAGATACTACCACCAACAAATCTACAGTCTATGAGGGAAGGGGGGATAGACTCTTGTCCGAAGTCTACTTCTTGGCAAACCTAGGTTGTATTGGCATATAAGACATGTTTGTTCCCTGTGGTTTCTACCATCTTGGGGACTCAAGGCTCCTGAATTTGGATGGACATCAGAATGTAGCCTTATTGCAGCCTCCTGACGCTGACCTCATGGACTATTTTATATTGCTACTTTCTTTTCCTAAGCTCTTGGCTGGGTTATGTCATGTTCCAGTGACGAAGGGGTAAAAGAAATGTAGGAAATTCCATCTTCTTATTAATATAAGGAAATGGAAAAATTTAATTGGATGCTTGGCACGCGTTCAACTGGTTTCTATATGTTTGATGCTGACCGCTGTGTCATTGCTCACCCGTCATCGATGCTAATAAACCAGTAATAAGCGTGCACTGTGGGTAATCTGCCGGAATGGGAAATGGACCACCCCGTCTTCACTGCTGCAAGTACATATTTATTGTGCTTTTAAGCAGATTTAATAAATACAAGCACAATGCGGGAAAGACAGGTTGGCTGCCGTCCATGTTTTGGTCCCACCTCATTGTTTGCAATATTTCACTTTGTAACTGGTCATGACCAATGGTAATGGGCAGTACTCATAGGAAAAGTTAGTGGGCTCAGCAATTTGATACTAAGTGGTCTACAGCCCAGTCATGTGCAACCGGTTGCTGTCCAGTTGTTGCAAAACTACAACTTCCAGCATACCATGGTAGTCTGCGGCTATAATATACCCTTACTCCTTAAAGGGGTTGTCCCGCGAAAGCAAGTGGGTCTATACACTTCTGTATGGCCATATTAATGCACTTTGTAATGTACATTGTGCATTAATTATGAGCCATACAGAAGTTATTCCCTTACCTGTTCCGTTGCTAGCGTCCCCGTCTCCATGGTGCCGTCTAATTTCAGCGTCTAATCGCCCGATTAGACGCGCTTGCGCAGTCCGGTCTTCTTTCTTCTGAATGGGGCCGCTCGTGCCGGAGAGCGGCTCTTCGTAGCTCCTCCCCGTCACGTGTGCCGATTCCAGCCAATCAGGAGGCTGGAATCGGCAATGGACCGCACAGAAGACCTGCAGTCCACCGAGGGTGAAGATCCCGGCGGCCATCTTCGCAAGGTAAGTAAGAAGTCACCGGAGCGCGGGGATTCAGGTAAGCACTATCCGTTTTTTTTTTTAACCCCTGCATCGGGTTTGTCTCGCGCCGAACGGGGGGGCTATTGAAAAAAAAAAACCCGTTTTGGCGCGGGACAACCCCTTTAAAGGTTTCCTATGTAGGTTATGAGTTTCTAGTAGTACCATTCTGAAGGATTATAAGGAGGACACAAGGAGCACATGCTACAGGACCTCTTCCAATCACCATCCTTGGCCAGCTCTATCTAACTATCTATGCATCACCTGCAGTCGCTCACCTTTAAGACCTCCACTCCCCAGATAATAGGGATACACCAATGACAATGCTATCCAGCTAGGAACAGGTGCATGTGACTCTCTCTTTCAAAGTCTACAGGACCACAAGCATACTTGATCACCTCTGCTAGATAGGTCTGCTGTAATGGGTCAGATGGTTAGGGTCCCAGTGGTAGGATTCAAGACCCCACCAAACCTTTTGCCCCAAGAGTCTCCATTGACCTCAATCTGGTATACCTAATGCCATAGTCGGAAGAAGGTGTAGGCAGAAGAAAAGAAGACTGGCTATGTGAACCCTAACAATCTTAGGTTGTCAGTATTGACCCCTTCTCATGCTAAGTCCAGTATAAGAGGCCAGAATTGGAGACTTTTAAACAAGTTTTCCTACCAAAACTGGAAGGTGAGTGGGATTTGAGTCCTCTTCGCTTGCTGCAGTAGTGTGGGAATGTGCTGGTCAAACACGATTCTACTCCTTGTCTAAAGATTTGCAACAACATGGGCTATGTGGTCTTGCTTTCCAGTAGTGATGGAGACTGTTATAGCATGCTGGGCGTTGTAGTGTCTTCACAGATTGGAAAACACAGGCTTACGGGAATCTAGCAAAGTCAATAGAACTCTGATATCAACTATGTCCTGACACCATGGTCAACGTCATCATAGGTTGGTGTGGATGTTGAGGTTTGGTTAGGCTTCTACTATTTGGTCTTGTCCTCATTGGCCGTTCTCTTTGGTGCATTGCTGTAGTTGTACTTACTCTGTCCAATCATCCTCTGGTACGTAGCAGAACATGAGACGTCTCGCATGATATGGAAGCCAGCAGACAACGAAGGCGATGACTACCACACCTGGGGAACAAACAGAAGGACAGAATGAAGCTTCTGGATCTTTAATAAGCTATTAAAAGGGTTGTATCAGAATTGCACGTGATCGATAGTGGTTAGAGTATATGTCTGATAATGAAGAACACGCTAATAATCCCCAGTTGTTATTGGACGCAGCCAAAGCTGTAATCCGAGGCAGGATAATTGCATATGTGATAGCCTTAAAAGGAAATATTAAAGATAGAATAAGCCAATATAGTGCACAATTACGCAAGGCTTACACTAAGTTCCAGGGAAATCCAAATGACCATAACAAGCAGAAAGGGATGACAGCAAAGGAGTCCTATGAAGCTTGGCTTCACAAAAGAGAACAGCTATCATATTCGCGAAAACAAGCAAAACTGTTTAAATACGGTAACAAAGCAGGGAAAATAATGGCTAATTTAGCAAGAGGACCCTTTCAGAGATCAAATATTGTAGGCTTGAAAGACACCTCAGGAAAACTACAGTCTTATCCCCAAGAAATTAAGAACTTATTCTTCAAGTTTTACTCAACACTCTATTCGCAGTCACAATCGGGAGTGGAGGGGGTGGAGGACATGTTTTCAGACATAACCTGGCCCTCGCTGACTGAGGAACAAAACTTGGAACTAAATGCCCCCATAGATCTAACGGAAATTAAGGAGTGTATTAAAAATTTGGGAAATAACAAGGCCCCGGGACCAGATGGGTATTCGGTTGAGTTTTGCAAGATCTTAAAAGACCAGACTGCCCCACTACTTGAAACCTTGTTTAATGGGTATATGCGAGACAGTCCCATTCCCTAAGCCATGAACACAGCCCATATTAAACTGTTACCCAAGCCCGGAAAAGATCCTACGGACGCAAAATCATACCGACCAATCTCCTTAATCAATACCGATCTCAAGTTGATGGCAAAAATTATGGCAATTCGCCTTGCCAATATCATGCCCCATTTAGTTTCCCCATTGCAAACTGGCTTTACAAAAGGACACTAGGCCATCATGAACATTCGGAAAGTCTTAACAGTGCTTGATGACATAAAATTACACCCTTCTGCCCATCCCACTCCAGCTCTTCTCGCAATAAAGGCAGAAAAGGCATTCGATAATGTCTCGTGGAAGTGGCTGAAAGTAGTGATGGACAGGATGGGCTTTATAGGCCCCTTCTGCTCCGATCTATGGAATCTGTACTCCTCCCCTCAGGCACTAATTTATACACCAGGTTTTCTCTCTATACGGTTTCCCCTACAAAAAGGTACCAGGCAGGGATGCCCGCTCTCGCCACTTTTATTCAACCTTGCAATAGAACCGTTAGCAAGACTACTAGAAGGGACTACATGGATCGAAGGTATCAAGATCCGGGACAAAATGGTCAAGACAATGCTATTTGCGGATGATACTTTGTCGGCACTTGGTAGTCCGCACACTGATTTGCCCGGGGTTTTTGCTATATTAGAATCTTTTGGGAAGAAATCAGGTTTCAAGGTAAACACTACTAAATGTGAATTGCTGGACATATCCCCCCATGGCAAACTCACTGGCATAGATCTCAAAAACTGCCCCGTCAGTATAGTCAAAAATGGTATTAAATACTTGGGAATAAATATAGGCAAGAGACCAGAATCCCTTTACTCTCTACACTATCCCCCATTGATACTAAAGATAATAAAGGAACTCGATAGATGGGGTAATCTCCCTCCCTCCGTTCTGGGCAGATGTCACCTAATTAAAATGGTTGGCTTCCCAAGACTCCTTTACCCTCTGCAGACAATACCCCTCTTACTACAAAGGTGCGACTTGAAGAAATTGCACACGGCATTCACGACCTTTATCTGGTCTTGGAGGCGAGCACGTATTGCCCTGAAACAATTGATGCTCCCTAGGAGTAGAGGTGGAGGAAATTTCCCAGACATCCGTATGTACAATGTTGGTAGCCTTATGCGACATTCTCTGGACTGGGTAAGGGGTTCTAGCGATTTTTCTAATAATGACTTAGAGGCGGAATAATTCAACCCATGGAGCCTAATCGCCCTCTTGCATACAGGTTTTTCTAATCTTCCTACTGAAAGTAAAGATTCTATATTGGCTAGAGACACTAAGGTAGCCCGTAAGACATATGAGCTGCCATTTAAAATCTCCAATATATGGACTTGTGAAAGCACCCAGAATGTAAAGAAGGAAGGGAAGACAAAATGTTCAAACCGTGGCGACAGAGGGGTATCCTAAAAGTCCAACACCTTATACACCCAGAAGCTCCTAGATAGAAGTCTTTTAGGGAGCTGTGCGCAGAACACAATTTACTGACGTCACATTTCCTCCCATACGCCCAAGTACGAGACGTCTTACAGAAAAGACTAACCCATATAACCAAGGAGGCAATATCCAACCCCATCGATACACTAGTTAAACATCTCTCATTTCTGTTTTATATAACAAATTTAGAGAGGGGTGGGTGAGGGAGAACAGCTCTAACTTATTCAAAAAATGGTCCCGCGACCTACAGGACCCGGAACTTCCTGAGGGAATGATTAAGAGCTGGATCTCTGTGAGAAAGGCGATCTCAAATGAACGATGGCGGGAAACATACTTTAAGATAATCCACAGAGCAATTTATGGGTTTGACAAACCGCAGAATCCAAATGGCCCAACAAGGTTACAAGCTTGCCCTAGATGCACCATGCCTAAATCTGATTTCTTACATGGCATTTGGCAATGCCCGAAGATAAGTAGATACTGGGTTGAGATCCAAAAGTTGGTGCAAGACATTGGGGGTCAGAGCCTGCAAATAACACCACAAGTATTTATACTTCACCAATTACCAGGACAGATGAGAAAGGTCAATATGACCCATACCATACTTCTGATCGGCAAGAGGTGCCTTCTGAACAACTGGCTACTGCCCAAACCCCCGGGGATAGATGATGTCTTACAACAGTTAAAACACCTCCTGAAAATGGAAAGACCTGAGATTGAGCGATGTGTGGAATCTCAAGCCCCTACATTTTTTGAAAAGTGGAGAGATTTCATGGAAAAATGTCTTGGCCACGGGGAAATTATAGAATGTATGTCCCAGATCACCAACACTACTTGGTACCATAATAATGATAATATGGACCGACTAGGATTATTGAAAGTAACGTGACTGACCGGGGAAGGGAGGAGGTCGCTAGGGGGATACAAAGCGGGATAGTTAGTCAGTTGGATGGTATATGCTTATTAAAAATATTGATTAACCCCTTCCCGCAACAGGGCGTAAACTTACGTCCTGGGGATAGCGTGGGATCATATATGATCCCGTGCTATCCCGCAGCAGGAGCCGGCTGTCAGTCACAGCCGGCGTCCCCCTGCAACAGCGGTGGGCATCCGAGATGCGCCCCCCCCGCTGTTAACCCCTTCCCTGCCGCGATCTAAGTAGATCGCGGCAGGGAAAGAGTTCACAGAGGGAGCGCGCTCCCTCTGTGTCTCCGGACGGCTCTCGCGATGCTATCACGAGAGCCCAGTCTGTCGCCATGGCAACAGGACGCCAGACACTGGCGTCCTGTAGTGCCAATGCCTCGGATAGCTGTGTAAGCGATAAGGCATGGCAGGGCAGTAGCCCTGCCATGCCTTATCACAGCGATGGGCAGTACTGTGGTCAAGGTCCCCTAGGGGGACACAAATGTTGTAAAAAAAAAAAGATTAAAAAAATGAATTTAAAAATGTAAAAAAAGTTTATAAAACCCTTTTTTTATGCTTTTTCTCAGATTAGCATAAAAAAAGGTAAAAAAATTAAAACCCTCACATATTTGGTATTGTCGCGTCCGTAACGACGCGTACAATACGTTGCACGTGCTTTTGACTGTGCACGGTAAAAAGCGTAAAAAAAATGCTAAAAGACTGAGGCAAAATGCTAATTTTTAGCATTTTGCCTCACTAAAAACGCAATAAAAGTGATCAAAAAAGCCGTATGTACCCCAAAATGGTACCAATAAAAACTACAGCTCGTCTCGCAAAAAATAAGATCTCACAGAGCTCCGTACATAAACAAAATAAAAAAGTTACAGCACTTTGAATGCAGCGATTTAGAAAAAAAAAATTTACAAAAAAAGGGTTTTTATTGCAGAAAAGTGGGAAAACCGAAAAAAAAGGTAAGAATTTTGGTATTGTTGTAACCGTACCGACCCGCAGAAAAAATGGAACGTCTCATTTATGCTGCATGATTAACGCTATAAAAAAAAAAATCTATGGCAGAGTTGATGCGTTTTCTCTCCCTGCTATGATAAAACAATAATAAAAGTTTTACAATCGCGGTAAATTGCGATTTTGCGCGATCGCGATTTTAACATTACAAGTCCCATAGACCCCAGGAGAAAAAAAATGCTGCGAATTTCGCAGGGAAAAAAAAACGCCAGTGGGTGGGCGCCCTTAGGCCTAAAATAGGCCGTGTCATGAAGGGGTTAATAAAGGGATATGGAGGGAGGGGGGAAGAGGGGAATAAAATGTTTGAAGACATATAGACGACCGAGAGTTAATCATCTTTACATAAACTATGGAAATTGTTCAGTATGGTATTATAATCAATTACTGCAATATATCTGTAATAGTAGTATATGCTGTACGGTCTTCGTTCTGAGTCCTATTTATAATATGCTCACCTTTGTATACCATGAAAATTTCAATAAAAACGAGTTATTAAAAAAAGAATTGCACTTTATCCCCAAGCCACAGGATAGGGACAACTTACTGATCATGATAGCAGGGGTCCCGTTCTCTGTCTTCTGTCATTGCAGGGATGCTTCTCCCACCCACAGTCATGTCACACTCAATGGAGCGTTGGTTGAGCGGGAGCCATCGGCACTCCTTTAATTTTAATGAGGCTCATGGAAATACCCAAGTTCTTGACTCTTGGCTATTTTTGGCAGTCCCATTATAAATGACAGTAGCAGCAGTGCACTTGTACGACCACGGCTCCATTATTTCTCCTCCTCACTGCGGGAGGGTCTAACGAGCCTACATTGAGGAGAACAGGGGACACAGCACTTGTTTGTTGGAGCAGCAGTGTTGTATTCGGCTGCGATTCCTGACATCCTCCTCTGACCCCTTTTGGTGATGAGTATGCTTCTGTCCACAGGATCCCCTTTTGCTGGATGTTTTCCTTCATTACGCCATTCTCGGTATACTCTCCATACCACTGCATGAGAAAACCCCACGTGGTTGGTAGTGACATTCCAGCCCCAGCTAGTCTAGCCGCGATGACCGACCTCGTTGGAATCACTCAGATCGCTGGATTTTCCCATCTAATGTGGACTCACACTGAAACTGATCCACGGAAAACTTGATTTTATGCTGCACTCCGGGGGTCACAGCTCTACTCTTCATACAGCTAAGAGAGGGTCAGAGGCTCTAATAAAGGAACCCTTAACTGTATACATTTTTTGGCCCTCTGCCCAACCAATCCCATCCCCTTTATTTTTATGTTGTCCAGCACAGCCCTGGTATGAAAGCCATGGCTACACCCACCACATAACTAATATCTACTTTATGCAGGATGCAGCAGGCCTTCCAAAAAACAGCGCCACCTCTGTCCACAGGTTGTGTCTGGTATTGCAGCTCAAACCTTTAATTTTTACCATATGTTAATATTGCATCTAAATAGAGCAATTCCAATGCTAAGCATGCACCTAATTGTTTCACGTAACTCAATGTCTTTGCAGAGGGATTACTTCTCCGTACTGGACAAATTACTTCGAGGGTGCACATTTCTGTTATGTCTATTATTTCTAGTGAACTGTCTGACTGCATTGTAAAAAACGCATTATAGCCAAACTTCAGGTGATATTGTAAACCAGCTGAAAAAAGGGAGAAATGACAACTATATAGCAGTGAGTGTCAGGGAGGCGAGTGCGATTATCTCGGCTCGGGCGTTCGCTCCATCAGTTTATACTGGATTTAAATCAAATTATTGCAATCTGGGATTTGCCGCTAGACTGGATCAAAAGAAAATTGAATTTTGTGTTTCTCCTGACGGTAGGAGGAAAACTGAAGATCAGCGAGATGAAGAGAGAAGATGCGGCTGGGAGATGTGACTCCTCGCTTCTCCTATTAGCCGGGGTCCAGCTGGGGACTACTCTGTATCTAGAAGCCACAGACTTGTCACAGGCCGCATGCCTGCGGAGATGGAAGCGACATACGGGAGGAGCGGGATAATAGAGATGGGAAAATAACTCCCCTATTTAGAGGAAATGCAATCCTTATCTGCTTAAATCGAGTTTTGATGTATTAAAGGGACCGTAACTACCAAAAATAAGCGTGGACACGACCTTGGACTTAAAGGGGTTGTCTGCCCTCCTATCCTCTGGATAGGTCATCAGTGACTGGTCAACGGCTCGGGATCCCCAATGACATTGAATGACGTGTCATTAGTAGACGGGAGGATATGCGGGCGCCGGCTACACTACCATTGAAATCATTGCGAACTCCATGCTGGTACTTCACTTCCTGCTCCTCTCTTGGTCAGAACTGGATGTGATGTTCCAGCCAGGAGAGGAGCAGGAAGTGAAGAAGCGGCGCGATTCCCCCATTCATTTCAATGGGAATAAAGTCGGTGCCAGCACTTCCTGTGCTGACTGCTTATGACAATGTCCGACACTGGACAGCGGGCCAGACGATCAGCTCAGGACGGGGGGTCCCAAGCAGTGGACCCCCATCCATCAACTACCGATGACATATCCAGAGGACAGGTCATCAGTGGAAAAGAGGGCAGAGAACCCCTTAAAAATGATCGTCCAGTCCCGGGCATAAAATGCATCCAGGGACTGGAGGGGGAGTTATATTACCTGGGGCCGATCTTTCTACCAGTTCGGTCACCAATCCGCTTGTTTCTGGAACCCCTCTTCATTCTTTCAAGATGCCTGGAAATTCTTAGACTACTAACGTAGTGCTCCATGTGCATTGGTAGTCTAAGACAGTGTTTCTGAACCCCAGTCCTCAGGGACCGCCAACAGGTCATGTTTTCAGGATTTCCTCAGTGTTGCACAGGTGATGTAATTATTGTCAGTGCCTCAGACATTGCCACAGGTGTCCTTACTATAGGATATCCTGAAAACATGACCTGTTGGGGGTCCCTGAGGACTGGAGTTCAGAAACACTAGTCTAAGACATGACATTCTGGTCTGATTGGCCAGCGATGCTCAGGTGAGCTTGCTGGCCCATCAGAAAGCAGCATGCAGTGTCTGACTACTGATGTACAGTGATAGGAGTGCTGCAGCCATGTTGGAAGAACAGGGGCCTCAGGAACTAGTTGGCTGGTGTAGTATGGGCAGAATGGACAGTACTGGGTAATATAAACACCCCCTCCTCCCTCTGGAATAGTGTGGAGCAAACTTTTGAAAAGTTTTGGTGAATTTCGGCATATAGAATTCCTCCTCCTTCCTTCAAACGAAGCTCAGTGGTTAACTCCATTGCTTCGGTCCTAGTCTTCTGGGTTCAAATCCAAGCAAGGACAACATCGGTTTGGTCAGATTTAAACCTGGGACCACAGCTATGTACGGCAACGGTGCAACCCACTGAGCCACCATGCGTCATCTGCCTTCTTCTTTCTCAAGGATGAGTAACGCAAAAAACAAATTCCATGCAGATGTTGTCCTTGGTCAACATGATCCGGTCTGTCTGGGATTACATGAAGAGACAGAAGGATCAGAACGAGCAACATCCACAGAAGATCTGTGCTTAGTCCTCTAAGATGTCTGGAACAACCTCCCTGCTGTTACGATGGTGTGGGCAAACTAAGCACGGGGCCCACATGATTGCGACCAAAGAGGACTGGGTATGCACACGGGTTTCTGGCAACTGGCCCTGGCTATAGGGAGGTTGACCTGGCCCTACCTAAGCGGGGACATTGCCCCAATAAGGGTAGCCCAGCGGTCTTCGGATCTGGGCCCTAGCTGATCCAAGGAGCCACACACCAGAACAGGATGCATTCACATGCTACATGACAGGGACTGAACAACTGGAGACACAGAGCAGAGAACACAGCATACAGCAGCCAAAATGCAACCACTAGTAACAGATGATAAGCTAAATATAAATACCAGGTATTAGTTGACATTTTGTACAAAACGTGAAAGCTAGCAGGCCACTTTACGGCTCCCGGCTATACCGCTAGTCCCTACACTAACCAGGAGTCCAGCAGAACCGGACAGACTTCACACAGAACGCTGCAACAGGACAGGACACAGATAGCAGGTCACACAGCAAGCTAACACCAAACTGACAGAATATAAACGAACAAACGGACATGAACCAGCAAGACACAGATCACACAGCAAACTTCAACAGACAAGGATTCATGACTGCTCACCCTGAACACCAGACAGAGACTGACCAGGAGCTGGGTTTATATGTGAGCACAAACTCAGGAGATTGGCTAGCAGGAAGTACCACACCCAGCCAGCTCAATCAATTAACCCTGTGAGGGCTGTGCTGCTAGGAAGCTTAGAACTACAGATCCCAGTAGCACATGTAACACCTGCCGAGTGCCTTCAAAACTGTGTGCAAGAGTATCTAGAACAACTGACGCTGTCGTGAAGGGCGGTCACACCGAATACTGATGGGATTTACATTTCTCTTTTGTTCAGTCACTTAGTTTATTTTTGACAATTAACAAAATACAATTAACCCTTCTATTTCTGAAAGTATTCCTACTCTGCAGCCTTTTTTCCACACCTGCTTAAAACTTTTGCATAGTACTGTAAATCCTTGAAAAACTTAAATCTTAATCTTATTTCTGTGTCCTCCGCCCATTCTGTTTATTACCTAGGTTGCACACCTCTAAACCCGCTTTAGCTCTGCTATGTCTTTCCTGTCCAATGCCCTGAATTGTACGCTATATTCAACTTCTGGTCTGATCTGTAAAGAAGAAGAACTGTGTTGGCACTCTGTATCCCATTTGATTATGTAATTTGCCTTTACAGCAGCTGCCTGGCACTGGTTGCTATGATTCAGTTGCATTGCCAATTCTCTTTGTCCATACGGTGTATCCCTTAAGAGACTGACGCTGATTGGATAGTGTCAGAATATGGAAGGATATACACCCTGCATATAGGGGAAGAGTAAGGGACCTTTCATATGAGCCAGAATCAGTCTGCGCAGACATTTCCTCGTGTCTTTACTTCAAACCCGCAAGGTTAAATTCTGCAGCGGAAAAGCTTTCTACTGTGGAATTAAGGATGTCTTACGGAATGGTTGTTGTGAATTTCTAACATTCAGGAGATGTAATTCTGCAATTAGAGTCTGCGTAAAAAAGCGCAAGAAATCCTGCGAGATGTTCCGAAGAACGCAGTATATATAAGTTGGCTAGTGTTACCTTGGACAGGCTGACTTCACATCTGCGCTGCAACTTCCGGCTGAGCTGAAACTGAACAGACCCCATTATAGTCAGTAGGGTCCGTTCGGTGCTGTTCGGTTCCGTCATAAGACGGACCCGTACTGCCAGGGGATTCCCCTGTCTTGCTCCCCGAATGAAGCAGGAAAACGGAACCCCTGCCGCAGATGTGAAACCACCCTATGTTATTTCTTTCTATCTGTAACTCCTGGCCTCTTTTTCCTCAGATGGTCATGTGATCTCAGTTCTGACCAGCTCACATCTAATTGAGGTCTTGATCTCTAAAACTAATCAATTTCTCAATTTTTGTGTTGCTGTTGCATGAATTCCACCACAAAAGCTGCCTAGAGGGGGATACAAACACTCCCATCACAGTTACTGATGATGATTACACAGCTCCTGTCACACGGGTATAATAGAGGACATCACTGATCATTCTTCTGGTTGTATACTTGTGGGTTGTAGCTTACTTAGGTGATTACCGAAGGTAATAATAATTAAACTGACCCCCTGCGGGCAGAAATGGTATAACTTATAGCTAATGCTGTGCTGATACATCATGGGATGGATGTTAAATTGAAAGTAAAAAATCTCAGCCTCAAGATGATGCCTGCAAAACAGAGAGGAAAATTGGGAAAGGGACAGAGTTTAGGCTCATCCAATGATGTGTCTGCACTAGGCAACAGTAAACTTAACCCTGCCCTTTGGCTAAGCTCCACCCCCTCAGACTGACCCCTCCTCCCCACTTAGAATGGACGTGATCAGAAGACAACAGGAGGTTTCAAAAAGTTTTAAGAAATAAGTCTTTTTTTTTTTTTATATTGATTGTGCTAAGATGGAAATTTATCCTGTATCCACAGGATGGGGAATAAAGTTTGGTCAGCAAGGGTCTGACCAGTGGGACCCCCATTGATGCTGAGAAATTAGGTCACAGTGTTCACATATCTGCATCAACACTCCATTCATTTCAATGGGATCGCCAGAGATAAAAGAGTTCAAGTGCTAGGCAATTCCCAGTGCCCCCCCAGAGGTCTGGAGTACCTCGCAATGAATGCAGCGGCGGTTGCACATGCATATTACTGCTCCATTCATTTCAATGAGATTACCAGATATGGCTGACCGCCTGAACTTGGTCTCATGGAAAAGAATGGAGCAGCAATGCGCATGCAGGACCACCACACCGTGTGTTCGTGGACCTTCGGGACCCCTGTGGTGGTGGTGGTGGTGGGGGGGGGGGTCCCATTGCTCAGATCCTCACTAGTCAGAAAGTTATCCTGTGCATATGGGATAACTTTGCATCTTGTCTCAACCCCCTTAATTCTCTGCTCTGTTCTTCTAATGCCGCACTGATTTTGCCGCTCGTCTCCTCCAGGAGTTAATTGCTTCATGTCTGAAATAATTTATCCAGAACCAACTTTATAAAAAAGGCGACAAATTGGTTTTGAGTGAACGACTTGAAAGAATGGACTGTTTAAATGGGAACTGATTATGTGGACTAAAAGGCTTAAGCCGTACATAAAGGATGTTGTATGGGGAGACGGGGAGTTTGTTCGATGAGGAAACACTCCATTTTGAAGTATTAAGCTGGTTATTAAATGGGGAGGAGATGAATGGTTCTCGCAGCGGGGGCTCCCGGCGGCCGATCGCCAAGTTTATTACAAGTTGGAAGAAGTATTTAGTAATCTCAACTGTGCGTCTTGTAATCAACATGCAGAAAGCCTTAAAGGGGCTGTGCAGAATTAGAGAAACACGGCTGTTTTCTTCCAGAAGCAGCACCACACCCGTCCACAGTTTGTGTGTGGTATTGCCATTGAGCTCCATTGAAATGAATTGGGCAGAGGTGCAATACCAGACACAATCTGTGAACAGGGGTGGCACTGTATCTGGAAGAAAGCGGCCATGTTTTAGTAATCCTTGGCAACACCTTTAAGTTGGCCTGTGCTTACTCATCCTATACTTATTAAGAAGATGGATCAGTCAGAGGTGAACATGCTGCATGGGCAGTCGGTGTAGTGGTTTAGGGGTCCTGATGGTAAAAGGGCTGCTGAGTGAGATACCACATGCACCCTGGATGGAAAATGGAGCTGCTGTCCAATACCAACTAGTTTATTTTTGCCTGATCCTAGAGATGAAGTTAAAGGAAAGTTCATGTGATCTGCATTAAGTATTGGATATTGGGATGAACTGGGATAACAAACTCACTGGACATTCGGGAACAACTAGGGTAGCAAACCCACTGGATGCCTGAAGATGACCAAGGCTGTAAGCCCCCTGGATGCTCGGGAACGATTTCGATAGCAAACCCACTGGATGCCTAGGAATGACTCGGGTAACAAAATCTACTGGACGCCCAGGGACACAAACCCACTGGATGGCTGGGGATAACTAGAGTTGTAATTCACTGGATGCCTAAGGACGATTTGAGATGCGAAACTACTGGATGCCTTGGAATGACTCGGGTAGCAAACGTACTGGACGCCTGGGATTAACTAGGGAACAAACCCACTGGACATCCGCAAATGATTAGGGACACAAACCCACAGGACACACAAAGACACAAGTCCACTGGACACCAGAGTCTGACTAGAGTTGTAAAACTACTGAACGCCTGGGTTCAACTAGGAGAGCAAACCCATTGGATATCTGGGAACGACTAGAAATGCAAACCCACTGGACGTCCAGGGACGTAAACTTACTGAACACCCAAGGACACAAGTCCACTGTATGCCTGGGATCAACCAAGGTAGCAAACCCACTGGACTCTTGGGATCAACTAGAGGAGCATACCCACTGGACACCCACAATTGACTTGGGATGCAAACCCACTGGATGCCTGGGAATGTAAACCTACGGGACGACGTGGGTAGCAAACCTATTGGACACATGGGAAGAATTATAATTGCAAACCCACTGGTCGTCCATGGATGCAAACCAACTGGATGCCCTTAGAAGATTAGGGTTGCCAACTCACCGGATACTAAAGGACAACAGAGCCAACCAGAAATGAGTCTAATTAAGAGTTGTGGGAGGAAACTGTCATGGAGGTTCCCAATGATGGCCCAAAGGTAAAAAAAAGGACCTGGAGAGCAAGTGGGCCACACATTGTCCATGCACAGGGGCCCTCACCTGTCTATGTCCATGATGCAGCACAAAAGTAAGAATGTAGCATGAAATTTCAATGCAAAACTAGCCCCCACCCTCACCCAAGCTGTATGTCTATTACTTTATTTGGCATGGGGCTCAGTTGCTCCCCCTACAGCTGCAGTTCTGCTTATACATTCATGATTGACCTTGGAAAACATTTCTGGGTGCTCAACAATACAAACAGCAGCTTTGTAGCTTTCCATGAAGGACGTGAATGACAATGAGCACAGGTTGGCGGCGTGATCTGTGGAACAGATGGTGTTTTAGTTGCATCTGCTTTAGTATTGGATTACATTGTTCCAGGTGGTGCTGAGAGAGCAAACGGCACAATCACAGTTGTTACTGCAACAAAGATGCTTCAGCAATAA
The DNA here is from genome assembly GCF_035609145.1 of Eleutherodactylus coqui. Classification (NCBI taxonomy): domain Eukaryota; kingdom Metazoa; phylum Chordata; class Amphibia; order Anura; family Eleutherodactylidae; genus Eleutherodactylus; species Eleutherodactylus coqui. The sequence continues at coordinate 16,619,142 of NC_089849.1, read as the reverse complement.
CAAGAAATGGAGAGCGCTCTCCCGGGAAACACTCAACCAGCAGCGGCTACCAAACCTACAAACACAAAGCTGCTTGTGATGCCCCTGCAGTCATTTTTACAAAGTGGCAAAGGAACAGCGCCACCTAGTGAGTAATAAAATAAGAAGATGTGATTTTTAGTTTCATGGAGGTATTTAGAAATGGCTGCCTTTTCCCAGTGCAACATCTGTCTACAGGTCGTGTGCCGTATTCCAGTCGAGCTAAGTAGCCATGTTTTTCTATAGCCAATCAGCTATTTGAAGAGGCTGCGGTGCTTGTCTAAGACACATTGCCGTACATTTCATAGCAGCGGTGTCTGGTATACAAGATCAATCCCATTCACTTGAATGAGACTGAGCTGCTCTCAGGCCATATGAATTATGAATCTATTACCACTAGCCGGAGAAGAGGTTGGGGTGCTCATCCGAATGCCATGAATTCTTCCAACAGTTGATCGTCAGGGATACAGAGTGGAGGACCCCCACCGATAACACATTCTGAGGATAGATCATCATGCAACCAGCCAGATCACAGTGGGGTGGGTAGCAATGAAGATAGTCACAGTCGCCCTGCTGCTTTCTCTCACCAGCGAAAGGCAGTGTGCAACTGAAAAAAAAAGACATTTTGTTTTTAGCTTTTGGTGCTGCCAGCGAAATTGGGCAGGGTAAGATGGTAATTTGTCAAGTTCGTGACGCCAGTCTGTATACAGGCCGAGACTTGTGCCGGACAAAATAGTAAGAAAATGGAAAAATTAAAATAAAACTTTTCCTTTCCCCTGGAGTGTAGTGTGGTACCTCAGTGCAGATGTTGCGGTGGTGGGAAGGGACTCCAGGAAGCAGGATGAACGTATTCTTTATTTTCATGGAAAAATGGATTTTCTACCACTTCATACTCTTAGCATTACTAGATATCTTAAGGTTGTCTCTACTTAGGAAACACAGTTACAGGTACTTGAACAAATGCAGGTATTAAGTGCAGAAACGTTATCTGGACACTGATGGGCTCTGTAATAGTAACAAACAGGGGAATCCTTCCTGTCCTCTATGCTTTGCCCTCCCTCTTTTCATTCTACAGTCAAACCTCTAGTTTCATTGTCTTCTAGGTTAGCCGGTTTCCAGTATCACTGATTTTTCAAGCCAGAATTTCACCTCTAGTTTCACTGGCTGCTTCTAGTTTCATTGGCGGCTGCTGGCTCACGTGGACTCGCTGCTGACGTAGCCCACGTGATCTCCTGCTCAGCGTCTCCTCCTGATCCTGAAATGCTACCCACCCTTCTCCAGTGTCAATGTGGGCGCTAGTAAAACAGTACTGTAGTGTAATGTAAGTGGCCATGTTTACCCAGATAACACAGTGATGTCACCTGCAGTCTTAAGTAACACCACAGATAGCACTCAGTGATAACGCTGAGGACAGATAATGATACCACCTGCAGTCCTATGCAACAGCACAAATAACACACCAAGTGATAAAGCTGAGGACAGGAGATGTAGTAGATGTGACCTGCAGTCCTATGTAACACCACAGATAATACACAGTAACATGTTTAATAACATGTTAAATGTTCATTAATTCTTTACAGGAGACTTTTATATTCATTTGCTTTTGGTATTAAAAAACATATTTATTCTCTATTAAATGGGGTTTGGTGTTTTTTTGGAATGCCTAGAACAAATTAATTGGATTTACATTGATACCTATTAAAATAATTGCCTCCAGTTTCATTGGTTTTAAATTTAGCCGATTGCTTTCAGACGGATTACCAACGAAACTAGAGGTTTGACTGTATTTCTTATCTTCTATTTCTTTAGGTATGAAGCTTTACTTGAGTTACTGTTACTTTTAGGTCGTTCCTTTAGGCTGCCTCTCCACGGGCATTGCAATATCCCGCGGCGAATCTCACCTGCAGGAGCCACCGCCTGGGAGCAGGAAAAGGCAGACGGATCTCCGCGGTGAGCTTATCTGACAGATAGGTTCACCGCTGGAGAATCGCGGCAAATTGCAGCATGCTGCGATTTGCCAGACGTGAGCGGAGAATCGCTATGATTCGCCGCTCATGGAACGCTATGAAAAACGTGCACTGCGTTCCCCGCACCCGGATTATCGTTGCTTGGAACGCAATGCAAAAACGCCCGTGGATAGGCAGCCTTATTCTCTTTGTCTGTTCCTTTTTTCTATTCTTCTTTTCTCAGCGCAAATCTTTCTTTCTATAGCTTTCTTCCTCTGCTTTCCAAATCTTATGTAACGTTTGTACTCACACTTTTCTCCTTCTCACTACACTGGTTTTTCCTATTGTCACTTCTCTCTTCCTCTGGCTTCTCTCCTAGATCTCCATGCTGAGAACTTGTCTACCAATTACAGGCTGCCTATCTCCTAACTACTTGACTCATACATCTAACTTAGGGCTCTTTCCCACGAGCGCATATTGGCCGTCCGTTTTCACGGCCGGCCGATATGCGCTATGGTCTGATGCTTTGGATTCCAAGGCATCAGATCACATGGGCATATTCCTGAGACGTAAAAGTGCCTGGCCAAGCCAATATAGCACCGGGCGTTTTTACGTCAGGCCCTAAAGATAGTCCTGGAATACATCGGCCTCTGCATCGGAGCCCATAGCAGCGGCCGTAGGTGGGAGTTTAGCAGCTTCTGTTCTCCTCACCCCGTGCAGGCTCACCTCTCGTCTCCTACCTGCTCATTCTGTACACTGGGAAGGGGCGGAGCTAAGTTCCGGTCTGCCCACTTCCTCCCATTGATGGCTATGGACAAGGAGTGGGACGTGGGTGGAGTTAAGCTACCACCCTCTCCCTGCCCCTTGTCCATAGCCATCAATAGGAGGAGGGGTGACGGACAGCTGCTTAGCTCCGCCCCCGTCCCTCCCAATGCAAAAAACGAGCAGGGAGGAGACAAGAGGGGAGCCTGCGATGCGGAGGGAGGGGTGACGGCATGGTAGTCTCGGCGTATATGCGCTGGGACTCATGCCGTCTGAACGGCCGCACAAACGTTTGATTTGTGCGCCCGTTCACCAGATTTTTCTCTCCCAACATAGCGTATGTCAGCCAGCTGTGAAAACAGCGGCCAATATGGGCTCGTGGGAATAAAGCCTTTGGTCGTGATTTCTCCAGCAAAGTGTGTTCGACAAACAATAAAGCTGAACCCGCTTAAAGTGACATATACATTTAAAGAAGCATCCACACTATTATGGAGTGTACAATCCTGAACACTACAAGTCCCAGAAAGCCCTTTTAGGGAACTTCTCATGTAGCATATTTTAGTGCATATTTTGACATGGATCGGCAGCAGATTTCGCCCCTTCAGTTGAATGGGTAAAGTCCTCAGTGGAACCTGCCTCAAAATCTGCGTCAAAATCAACACCAATGGCACGGATTTTGATAGGGATTTTAGTGCAGATTTTCCAATTCCGCTACACATAAACACACCCTTAAAGGAGATGTCTCGAGGAAGCAGTGATTTTTTTTTTTGCCCAGTCCCCCTAATTAAACATACATTACTAATTACCCCTGTAAATTACTTTCCTAGCTGGTTTCTACTTACCGTTCCAGCGTTTCAGCAACTTATAAAACTTTTTCCCAAGATGGCCGCCAGCTCTTTTCGCATCGCTTGCTGTAGCCCGACGTGCGCGCTCCCGAGACGCTACCAGCTGTATCTCCATGGCAACCAGACGCCCCGCAGCCGCCGACCGGACCCCTGGAGTGAACACGGCCGACCTGTCACCCACCGCCAGGCAGAAGGTAACCGGCGCAGCCCCCCCCATCACAGCGGCAGGCCCCCCGGCCCAGCGACAGCCCCCCCCGGCCCAGCGCTAGTTCCCCCATCACAGCAGCAGCCCCCCCGGCCCAGCGACAGCCCCCCCCGGCCCAGCGCTAGTTCCCCCGGCGCAGCGACAGCCCCCCCCATCACAGCGGCAGCCCCCCCGGCCTAGCGCTAGTTCCCCCGGCGTAGCGACAGCCTCCCCCATCACAGCGGCAGCCCCCCCGGCGCAGCCCGGCGCAGCGGCAGCCCCCCCGGCCCATCACTTACCGGGACAGCTGGGCGGCTTCTCCGGACAGCTCGGCAGCTCTGCACCTTCCTCTAACAGAGGATGGTACAGAATGGCCGCTCCAGCGCGCTCCCGAGCAGTGACAGCTCGTCTGCGCATGCGCAGAAGAGCTGTAGCGGGGAGCACACTGAAGCGGCTCGTGCTGAATGGAGAAGACCGGACTGCGCAAGCGAGTCTAAAAAAAGCAAGCTGCCGGCGAATTTAGACGGAACCATGGAGACGAGGACGCTAGCAACGGAGCAGGTAAGTGGAATAACTTCTGTATGGCTCATATTTAATGCACGATGTATATTACAAAGTGCATTAATATGGCCATACGGAAGTGTATAACCCCACTTTGTTTCGCGAGACCACCCCTTTAATAAGAAAACCCCTTTGGTAGAATTTTTAAAGGGCCACTCCAGCATAAATGCATTATTCCATCTCTGCCCCCCTCGCTTGATTTCCTGTCACATTCTGGAGATCCCCTCTGTAAATTCCAGCCACTTCCTTGCAGTGCAGCCACCTGTCTGATACTTATTAGAAACCATCTTGAGGCTGAGATTTTTTACCTTCAGTTTCACATCTATCCCATGATGCATCAACACAGCATTAGCTGGGGTTATACCATTTTTGCCTGCTGTTATACCATTTTTGACTGCTGGGGGCAGTTTAATAATTATCATTACCCTCTATATTCACCTAAATAAGCTGCAGATCAAAAGTATACAGTCAGGAGGATGAGCTGTGATCTCCTCTATTATAACTGTGTGACTGGAAACTATGTGACCATTATCAGTAACTGTGATAGGAGTGTCTGTGTTCCCTCTAGGCAGATTCTTTAGCAGCATAATCCGGACTGAGAAATTGACTAGTTTCAGACATCATAACCCCAAGTAGAGGTGAGCTAGTCAGAACTGAGATCACATGACCATCTGAGGAAAAGGAGACCAGGAGTTACAGACAGACAGAAATAACTAACCAAGGTGACACTAATATATATATATATATATACATACACACACACACACATACATACATACATACACACACTCGGGGATAGCTGCATAATGAATGACAGAAGAAAGTCACCGGATGGCCCTTTGACAATGTATTCCTGCAGCACCACTTTTCACCATTGCAGTTAGCAAATTGTTTTCATAGACACCAATGCAACAGCGCCCCCATCCACGCAGTTTCAACGACTAAAATTATTGCAGTAGTTCAGAAATGAAGAACATCACAGAAATAGCCGACTGCTCATTCTAAACCACAAGTGAAGCTCTATCTTATATCTAATTTTTGGAACATAAAAGTATTATCCCATTAACCAGCCTCACAGAATATCACATTAAATCACCAAGGAAGGTCTAAGGGTCAAGCCCTCCTCTCTGCTGGTGAGATCTACGGATCCTCTATTCATCAGACTCACAATGTGACCTGATCTGATCAAAGTCATCATTCTACATAAAACCCACTGATGACAAAACTGCAGATTCCATACACACGCCCTTCCAAACCTTAGAGGTTTTGCCCCAGGCCGGCGGTCATTTACTGATGATGTCATTTCCTATTAGATATGTCTCTGTGCTAGAGGGCACAATATTATAACGCTACATGTATAATTTCCATATACTTATATCTGACTGCTCCGCCCAGTACGTTGGATACAGGCTGTCATGCAGGTGTTTGTAACACCCAGGGAGAGGAGTTGGGAAAGGCCCCCATGGACAGGAAGCTTCTTGTAGTTGCTGCATATTAGATGGAGGTGTGGACATGTTCTGACCAGCTGACAGGAAGGGGTCAGCGATTCATGCTGCTTGCGCCAAAATCTGACCTCCCATCAGCACGGGGCAACAGAAATCTGGATCCATCTGACCAAGAGATGTTTCTCCACTGCTCAGTGATACAATTTTTAAGCTCTTTTGCCCGCCGGAGTCTCACCTTCCTGTCTCTGAAACTAGTTGTCTGCTGATATAGCCCATTCATACTAAGGAGCAACAAGCTGTACTTTGACTTGTTAGTTGGAGCAGCAGCGTTCTACTCGGCTACTCCTGACTGTGCACTGCCTGTTCATCAGAATGATTCCTGACATCCTCCTCTGACCCCTTTCAGAGATGAGTTGTTTCCGTCCACAGGATCCCTTTTTCGTTCACGCCATTCTCTGTATATTTTCCACACCATTACATGAGAAAACCCCATGCGGTTGGTAGTGACATCCCAGCCCCGGCTAGTCTAGCCCCGAAGACCCGGCCTCGTTGGAAGTCGCTCCGATCGCTGGATTTTCCCATCTAATGTGGATTCACACTGAAATTGATCCACGGAAAACTTGTGACGTGATTTTATGCTCCGGGGTCACAGGGAGAATTTCTATAAAAGAAATCGACAATGGTAAAAGGGCTGAAGGCTCTAATAAAGGATTAGCGTCTTTCGGTATATAATGCTAAATTGAGCTCTGCTGTAGTAGCCCAGTACATCCATTCCCGGCCCCCTAGATTATGTCACACATGTCATGTTTCATGTCGGTGCGCCGTGCAATTGTCTACTCATTCTGTTATGTGTATTGCACAGCTGCAGCAAGTGAGAGGTTAAGTGTTTGCAAGAGCCTGCAGATTGCCTGTGAATGTAGCAGTTTATGTCCCGTCACATGGTATGAGTGTGATTATAAATAGGAGTGTCTGAGAGCTGGAAGAGGTCCATGTCTTCTGGGTTCCTGACCAAGAGTGCCAGCTACATGTGAGTACCTTCAACCTCCCTGTAGTGAAGAGTGGAAGGAGAAGAGAGGTTCCCTGGATTGACTGTTCTAGCATGGGTGAAGAGTGAGCCCCCAAGTAGAGAGAGAGCGTGAGCAAACCGTGAAAGAGTTCTTCCCAAGGCCCAGTGCAGAGGTACTTTAATTCACACATCTGCCGTCCTGAAGTCTGGAACCGCTGGATGGAGGTACGTGTCTTCAGTTGTTCACACACGGGCGTCCTGAAGTCAGGGATCACTGTGTGGAGGTACTCCTACTCAAGTCTGTCTTAATGCCTGCACTTGGAACATTGTTTATTCTGCCTTGTATTGTTGGAATTATATTCAAGTTAAGCTCTGCCAGGCCCTGACCATCCCCAGGGACCTGAGGTACGTTTCATCTGTCTGCGGTTCCGTTATTCTCCGCCGAAGGTCATTCCGGTGTGTAGCAGAATGGTGGCGTCACCCGTGACAACTACTATCCCTGTTCTCCAGTTTATTGGGCATCCCTATCATAGGGGTGTCCGGAAAAGGCCAGCGCTGCCCTGGCCACGGCTACGTGCGTCCCTCCGGGAGGGAGCCTGGTAAGTGCCGCCGTGACAAGCCAGCATCTTACCCTTTCCCACTCCTCAACATATGCCCTGTGTCCGGGGACGCTGCACTGCAACATTTGTATAACTTACTGTTGCTTTTGTGTGGCCGAGGTCTATGTAAAACGATAAAAGCACACAAGGCTAAATGACAAGCTCAGCTCTGCTACATCTGTACATCATATTGCTCAAATTCTCAGCATGACCCAAATGGAAATTGCAATTTTTCCTGGCAGAAAAAAATAACTATGCGCCCGTCTCCCTTCCTTCTTTGCTCTATAATGTCAGAGCTTGTTAAGCATGCGGCTTATTAGCATATTAACGAGACAAGTAATGTAGCGCTGGGCTCAGTTCTCCAATGCCCCTGCCCACGACCTACAGTATAAATCTATTCGTCTGAGATGCAGCAGACGTGCAGCACATCCCCTAGTGCGATCCAAATCGCCCGAATGACCAGAAGTCTCTCCCCAAAAACCTTTGGAGTTCATTCAACTTGAATAAATAGTCGGTGACTAATCCAAGGAACACTTGATGGATAGAGTTAAATAGGCTGCACATCCCTGCTTGGTTTCCAAGCAGTGTCTGGTTGTGTCTGGTATTGCAGCTCAGTACTATTGAAGCGAATGGGGGTGAACTGTAATACCCTACACAACCTCTAGACAGGTGTGGTGCTGTTTTGGGAAGAGAGCAGGCATGTTTTTTCTAATCCTGGACTATTCACTGCCTGGAATGGAATGGGCACTCAATGCCATTACTGTTTGTTATGGGGTACACACTGTCATCATTGTTAATGGGTCACTGTATGCCATCATTGTGTTTGTGCTGCACCACCATTGTTTACTGGGGGGAGAGACACTGTGCCATCATTGCTTACAGGGGGCCACTGTGCCATCATTGTTTACTGGGGGCAACTCTGCCATCACTGCTTACTGGGGGGCCACTGTGCCATCACTGCTTACTGGGGGCCACTGTGCCATCACTGCTTACTGGGGGCAACTCTGCCATCACTGCTTACTGGGGGGCCACTGTGCCATCACTGCTTACTGGGGGCCACTGTGCCATCACTGCTTACTGGGGGCCACTGTGCCATCACTGCTTACCGGGGGGCCACTGTGCCATCACTGCTTACGGGGGGCACTGCGCGATCATTGTTTACCAGCGGGGGGGGGGGGGGGGGGGGATGTACTATTACTTTTTACTGTTGGATGATACTGTAACATAACCGTATACTAGGGGCCATGTGCCATCACTGTTTACCCAAAGAGGGGGTCGCTGTGCCATTACTGTTTAATGGGGAGAGGGCACTTTGGTGCTTATACATGTCTCTACGTGCCCCATCTACAGTCTCCCTGACTGCAGTTCACAGATTTGACCTCCCAACTTTTAAACAACAAAAGAGGGACAACTGTAGTGCCACATCAAATCTTTATAACAGGCCACGCCCCTTTAATGCAAAGCTGCACCCTCTGTATGCCATAAGAGCACCCTTCAATGACCACCTCACAGTAATATTGACCTCCTTAATTGCTCCAGTAGTTACAGTGATCCTGTTAGTGGCCCCAGTAGTAATAGGGTCCTCTATTGTGAACCTAGCAGTAATGGTGACCCACATAGTAGTGCCAGTAGTAATAGTGCTCCCACAGTGGCCCCAGTGGTAATAGCAACCCCGTTAGTAGCTACAGTAGTATTAATGGCCCCCATAGTGGCCCCAGCATTAATAGTGTCTCTGTTAGTGTCCCCAGTAGTAATAGTGTTCCTCATAGTGGCCCCAGCATTAATAGTGTCTCTGTTAGTGTCCCCAGTAGTAATAGTGTTCCTCATAGTGGCCCTAGTATTAATAGAGGCCCTATTAGTGGCTCCAGTAGTAATAGTGCCCCTATTAGTGGCCACAGTAGTAACAGTAATCCTGTTACTGGCCACAGTAATATCAGTGACCCCGTTAGTAGCCCTAGTAGTGCCTCTGTTAGTGGTCACAGTAGTAATAGTGTCCCCCATAGTGGTTCCGGTAATAACAATGACCTTCTTTGTAGCCCCAGTAGTAGTAGTGACACCCATAGTGGCCCAGTAGTAATAGCGCCCCTACAATGTCCCCAGTAGTAAAAGTGACCCTCACTAGAAGCACCAGTCTTAATAGTGACCCCCATAGCGGACCTCCAGCCACCTGACAAGCATTTAACTCACTTGTAGACTCGCTCTGGCAGCAACGGCGCCACCGCTGTAATAAATGCGACCTTGGCACCAACTCTGCATGTAGGAACACAAACCACAGGGGAGAGATCAGGGCTCACACCGCCTATAGAAGTAGCGGCAGTTGATGCCAAACCGGTACTACAAGCGAGCTAAATGCTTGTCGGGGGTATAGGAGGACACAGGCATCCCAAATCCGGGACCATCCTGCAGAATCCAGGACGGTTGTGTGGCATGGGTTTAAACACAATAGACTTAGCCTTTCTCACTCTGCATGGGTGCTGTGAACCTACAAAGGTGTCCCGACCACGAGCACCGCAACCTTCCACCAAGGGTCACACAGCTGTCCTACAAGACACCACCCCTAGACCATTCGGTAAACTTAAACGAGTTGGTAAAAGTCTATAACTTTACAATCTCTCTTGATCTCCCTCATAACAAAGGACGGGACTCTTTCATCCCTGGCAGCCAATAAGACGGCTCCTTTCATCCTCCTGATGTACAGCACAATTTCCGCTCATCAGCGCCCGCTGGAGGAGTGAAGCGCTTTGATGAGACGACGTTGAAACTATTAAACTACCTGTCAAAATGTAAAATAATCTGTCTGTGATCTCCGGCTCCTGTATCAAATCACAGAAAATGTTCATTCAGTATTTATGGTGTGCGCTGCTCATCTCCTCAAGACAACGAGTCAGGAGTGAGCCAAGAACATGACGGGACTGTCAAGAACTAATAAAGTTTTACTTTGTTTATTGGTAGTCGCTGTCTTAAAGGGGATGTCCACCTTTGATCATAAAGTTCCAGTCTACACATAGGATGAATCTTTACTGATTCTGTATTATACTCCAGAGCTGCATTAATAATTCTGCTCATTGACAACCTCAAACGTACCAAAAACTCCTCCTGGTTCATTGTCAAAATGTTAAAGAGCAGCTTTCAGTGGTATTTTCCACCTTTTAAATAGGTTCTCCAGAACTTGCTCATTGACCTTATGCTTAACACAGGCCACTAATGTGGGGTCCTAAAGGATCCCCACCGATCAAACATCAATCCTAAAGATAAGTCATCATTGTGTAAGGATCCTTTTAGATGGGTTGAATCCTGCCATTTGACAAGAACCAATCAATGGTATCGATGCTAGTTTTGTGTTTAGTTTATCGGAGGGGTAGTTACAGATGTGGTATACAAAGACGGGGAAAGTGCGCAAAAAGGATTTTTTTCAAATTCTTTTAAGCTTTTTTTAAAAATAATTAAAAAAAAAAAGTTTTTATGTCTTTGCAGGGGACTTGAACTTGCAATGCTATGATCGCACTGATAATACATTGCTGTAATTTTGTATGGCAATGCATTATCACTAATCATAGCGATTAGAGATGAGCGAACGTACTCGTTTCGGGTGTTTTTGCACTCGAGCACCGCTTTTTCCGAGTAACTGACTACTCGGACGAAAAGAATCGGGCGGCGCCGGGGGTGAGCGGGGGGTTGCAGAGGGGAATGAGGGGGGGGGGGGGAAAGAGAGAGAGCTCCCCCTGTTCCCCACTGCTACCCCCCGCCCCCTGAATCTTTTTGTCCGAGTAGTCAGTTACCCGAAAAAAGCGGTGCTCGAGTGCAAAAACGCCCAAAAAGAGCATGTTCGCTCATCTCTAATAGCGATCCCAGGTTAAGGTGGAACTGCACACCATTGCCTTGCATCCGGTTGCCATGGAAACACATCGGCCCTCTCTCTGTAAACCCTTTACATGCTGTAATCATCATAACAGCGGGCATCAGTGTTCTCAGCAAACCCCACTGTTGCTGGAGGCTAACTGTTAATCACAGCTGGCACCCGCTGCAACGTCTGCGCCATCCACAAGGCACATTTGTAACATTAAAACACTTGCTGTAACGTTACGTCAAATAACCGGTATGAGGGGGGTTGTAGTTGTCAGTTCGTGACACCACCGTTCCATACAGCAGCATTCATACATGGCGCATTAATAACACTGGAGAAGTGTATAGTACCTCGGGTCCTCCGGAATGGTGGAGGCCCGGTAAAATTTACTAGTGAGACTCTTAAACACGGTACAACAAACTTCAGTATGCAGACTTTACAGTGCAGGCAAATTAGTACTTATTCCGAAAAACTTGACATGAAAGTCAATGGCCACAGAATGGCAGTAATTATCACCCCGCTCTCATAGACTTCAGCACGCGTGGGTGTCAGTTAACTCTTTCCTATCCAATTTGTATCCTGGTTTTCCTAGGGGGCTTACTCTTTTTATGCTGTTATACAAGGGTGCTATCTGCTGGCTAAAGCCAGTACTGCATGAGGTGACATGTTGGATAGGCTCAGACAGCAGAGAGGCTGGCAATATACAGTAAGAGAACCCCGACCGACATCATCCAACATCGGAGCTGTACAGCCTTAAATCATAACGTCTTCAGACGTCAGACAGTGGATTGGAAAGGGTTAAAGGTGTACTACTATACGGTGATCCAGACTTCAGATGGGCGCATAGGAATCATAAAACAGACTTAATATTTCCAGAGGTTCAGTAGACTTCTGCACTGCTATTAGTCGTAGAAATGTATAGTCACTAGAAGAGGTAGTTACTTACAATGCCTTTCTTGTGATGGGACTTTTGGGGAAGAAACATTCAGGCTCACTCACTCACTCCCATGCGCTTCACATATGGTTAGGCAGTCTTTCTTTCTCCTTCATCTTCAGTGACACAAGGGCTGATGGTGCCCTCATGCGCCTCTGTGGTAGCAAACCCTCAGATGGAAGATGGGTGCTCCACAGCAGACAAGATAGAACTTTGAACTCCCTTCTGGAACCCAATCACTCATACTTATAGATTCATCCACCCCACGTCACGTGACACTGTAAGATAGATACATTCAGCATGCAGCAAAACTCACAGGCAATGATTTTTAGGGAGTTAACCCTTCAGACGCTGCAGCTGTGCAACACATACAGAAAATAGACATGACAGCCTTGCACAGTGCATCCACATAAGACAGACATATATGACAATTATGTTCTGGGACACTACACATTTGGCAGGCGCCTTGCTACAAACTAGAACAATATGGGAAGTGAAGTGAAAGGACAGGTAAAAATATACAGCTAATGAATACAATTGAGACCCTCGCTATTAGAAGTGGAAAGAAAGAACAAAGACAAAAATTCAGAAGGAAAGTAGAGGAGCAAGAGACACCAATCACAAACTAACATGTTTCTACACAAATGCACAGAGCATGGGAAACAAACAAGGAGAATTGGAGCTCCTAACACAAAAAGAGAAATAGGATGTCATAGGCATTATCGAAACTGGGTGGGATGATACACATGATTGGAATACAAGACCTGAAGGATACAACTTATTTATAAGAAACAGACCTAATAAAAGGGGAGGAGGTGTTGTGTTGTATGTTAGGAAAACATTCATCTCCACCGAGAAACAAGCTTCAGAGCTGGGAGTTCTGTAGAAACTGTTTGGGTAAGAATACAAGGAGAGAACAACAGAAAGGACCCCATTGTAGGCATTTACTATAGGCCGCCTGGACAAGCAGAAGATATGGAGGAACTCTTTCTACATCAGATGGCCAAGCTCTCAAAAAAGTACAACACAGTGATCATGGGAGATTTTACCTATCCAGACATTTGTTGGGAATCTCTCAGGTAAAAGTAATGGATCCAACAAATTCTTATCCGCTCTTGCTGACAACCTTACCTTCCAAAAGGTAGAAGAGAAAACAAGGGGATCTGCCATCTTGGACCTAATTCTTACCAACAGGGAGGGAATGGTTGGGGAAGTAAGGATTGACTGAGACTTCAAGGTTGGATTTCAGAAAGGCAGATTTTAATGGACTCAGAAAAGGGATAGGAAGAATCCAATGGCGGGATGTTCTGAGGGACAGAAATGTCCAAGAAGGTTGGGAAATATTGCAAAATGAGATTCTCAAAGCGCAATCGTTAACAATCCCTAAAAGAAGGAAGAATGGGAAGCATTTAAAGAGACCACGATGGATGAACACAGAACTTACACACATGTTAAGAGGAAGAAACAAATCTTTATCAACTGGAAAGAAGGGGAATCTCTAAAGAAGAATATAATGCAGTCTGCAAAAACTGTAGGGCAAGTGTCAGAAAAGCTAAAGCTAATAATGAATTGAGGCTTGTAAGAGGGACGAAAAGCAATAAAAAAGGATTTTGGGGGTCAAAAGCAAAAGAAAAGTCAAATATACTATAGGATGTTTATAGCATGAAAATGGAGAATTGGTTAAAAATGATGTTGATCAGGCCCAACCTTTAAAAGAGAGAGAGATGGTGAGGGAACACTTAGCTAACTTATATGAATTCAAGTCCCAAGGTCCAGATGAATTACATCCTAGGATACTAAAGGAAGCAGCGGAGGTAATTGCTGAACAACTTGTCATAATCTGTGAAAATTCCTGGAGAACAGAAGTGCCTGAAGATTGGAAAAGGGCAAATGTTGTCCCTATTTTTAAAAAAGGGAATAAGGTGGACCCAGGAAACTACAGGTGATGGATATAGTATATCTTGACTTTAGTAAAGCATTTGACAAAGTATCTCATACCATACTTATTTTAAAAAAATGACCAAATGTGTATTGACAAAGCAACTGTGAGGTGGATTCACAACTGGTTGAGTGATGGTACTCAAAGAGTGGTCATAAATGGCTGCACATCCAAGTGGAAGACTGTATCAAGTGGGGACCACAAGGCTCTGTCCTAGGCCCAGTGTTGGTCAACATTTTTATAAATGATCTAGATGAGGGAATTGAGAGAAAGCTGATCAAATGTGCCGATGACACAAAGCTAGGAGGGATGGCTAACACTATAGAAGAGAGAGAATATTCAAAAAGATCTGGACAAGCTTGAACAGTGAGCGGCGACTAACAGAATGGTATTTAACAAGGAGAAATGCAAAGTCCTACCTCTGGGCAAGAAAAATGAAATGATCACAAACAGAATGGAGGGATTTGGGCTAAGCAGCAGCACATTTGCATAACACTTGGGTATACTAATAGATCACAGACTGAACGTGAGTCAACCGTGTGATGCAGCATCAAAAAGTCAAACACAATTCTGGGATGTATTAAGAGAAGCATAGAGTCTAGATCACATGAGGTCATTACCCCCCTCTACTCTTCCTTAGTCAGACCTTATCTGGAATACTGTGTCCAGTTCTGGGCACCCCACTTTAAAAAGACATAGACAAACTGGAGTAAGTTCAGAGAAGAGCTACCAGGATGGTGAGCGGTCTGCACATCATGTTAAATGAGAAAAGATATGGGAATGTTTAGCTTGAATTAAAGAAGGCTGAGAGGAGACTTAATAGCGGTCTACAAATATCTGAAGGGCTGTCACAGTGCAGAGGGATCAGCCCTATTCTCATTTCTACAAGGAAAGACTAGAAGCAACGGGATGAAACTGAAAGGGAGGAGACACATTAGATATTAGAAAGTGAGGGGGATCAATGAGTGGAACACGTTACCACGGGAGGTGGTGAGTTCTCCTTCAATGGAAATCTTCAAACAAAACCCTGAAAAATATAGAAACCAGAACAACAAGGCACTTTGTGTCCCGGACTTCACTTGTCGCTAACCATATCCATCACTCTGTTTACTTTGCTCCCAGAGGTCTACAAAATAATACAGACATCGTATCTGCAAAACTATTCCTTCCTAACCACACAGAGTGTGGATTCTGACTCTCATCCAATGTACATCAGCGCATAACCCCATTACAAAGTGCCTTGCTACCCTATCACAATGTCCTTTACATCTTTCATCATTTCCTAATAACATCACTTACTAACTCAGCTACATATACCGTCACTATCTCAATTAACCGTAAAACATAAAGATCCCATGGTTTGTCATTGTCCCAATAGGCTGCACATAAGTAGTTGGAGACTGGTCTCATTTGTCCTGCCACTTGGTCCTTTTCCAGGTCCATGGTGCCATCTTCTGTTTCTGGGACCAAGTCCCAGGTGGGTAGGGAGCCTCCCTCTCCTTCCACACGGTGCATCGTAGAAATGTGTGTCACCTGCTCTAACAGCATCCACAGCAGATCTTTTACCTGATCCCAGCCATTCACTCTGTGTTGGGCTACAGGACAGTCACTCTCTGCCACCATGACCACTCTCTAGCATGGGGATATCTGCTATTATCTCCTATGGCAGTTGGCCCTGACACTTTAAGTGCTGCTGCTATAATACTTCTCATTTGCTGCATGACCCTTCCATTGTGGCACAGCTCCAGACTTTTATATGGAGTTTGGGCAGCACCAGAATCTTCTTGCTCCTTTGGAATGGTTGGGGCTTAACCCCATCCACTTCCCCTACTGTGGACCATCTCTTTAGGAATCCTGGTGTCTTCGTCATTGGAGGGGGCGGAGTCTCCTATTCATAGCACTGTAAATGCTCTGCATCTGATTGCCTATTTTCTGGCGCTTACATACGCTGGAATCTGGTGCATGGCTGAGGCCAATTTCTCCCCTCTACCCTGCTGCATCACAGACAGAGGGGGGATGAAGCAGCCCCTTGTCAGAACAGGTTAGCCCCTGCCCCCTGCCATTGGTAAGAGGGGAGCAGGGCACTACTCACCCCTCTTCCCAAGTTCCCACAGAGATTGTTGCCCAGCTTTCTCAAACTGCTGTATTCTCATGAGCCTTTTTACAAAGTGATACATGCCAATGTTGCTACCATTGAGGATGCAGGGACAACTATATGAAGGGGTGTAATGCTGACTGTTTCCATAACTGCAAAGACAGAAAGAGCTAAAAGTATAGGATACAACTGGATAGAATTTACCAGCTACATAACTGTAACTGCATGGATTTGTTAGCTGTACCCGGTAATCCTCAGAAGCATTCTACTAAGTCTTAAGTGTTGCCGTCTTCACTATTTATATGCACCCCCCATCCCCCTCCCTCCTTTAGACTACTTGCAGACAGCATGCTGTAGGTGCCTGTCTGGAAAAGATCAGACTTGGCAGAAGAGAAGAGACTCCAGAGATGCCCAGCACTCAGACCTCGCTCCTGTATTATTCGGACAGGCAGCTAGACATTCATTGAGGACACTCTGATCATATCTTTGCTCCTTTGGGCTCAGTACAACCTTCCTCCTCTTCCTTGCTGTCATCACCTGCCAGGGCAATCTCTATACAATGTATCTCTTCTTGTCTCCAATACATTTTGTCTTCTTACAACATTGTTTCTAGTTTTGGTTATGAAATGTTTCAATAGAACAGTTCCTTAAAGGGGACACGTCCGATTACTGAGAAAAATATTGTGAGCCCGTTATTAAAGGGGCTCACAATTAAACAATCCACATGACCACTGTAGTGCTTGCCAACAGAAGACTGGAGGACCGGGAGAGCACAGTGGGGAAGTATTGAGCAACGGGAAGTGGGTACTGAGTTTATTTTTCCCTGTACTCTGCATCCTCCCACTGCCATTAATTTACTCGGAAAATCCCTTTAAGTCCTTGAGTCAGTGACGCCCTTGCCATCGAGATGAGAGACATTACAACCTCAGCATTTGTCATCCCAAGTGGACTTGGGGTTGTGGAAGTGGAGATGGGGGATTATTCAGGCAATGATGGGGGTGGTGAGCCCAACATTTGACCTCTCCCTTTACAGTACTAGTAGGGTGACCAGACATCCCAATTTAGGCGGGACAGCGATTTGTCCCGCTTTTGGGACATCGGGTCACCATTATAGTGATTACTGGCCGGGGTGCCGCAGCTTCCCGGCCGGTAATCACTCTGCAGCGCTGTGGGCCGGATGCACACACTGACAGCAGTGTGTGCATCTGGGATCTTCATGAAGGAGGCACTGCTGCGGGTGTACACACTGACACAGCAGCGCTGAGAAGAGCAGCGGCACTCTGAAGATCAGTTGGGGGGCACTAATACTTTTGGGCTACTGTGGGGGGTCATTTATTAATGGGGCTACTGTGGGGGGTCACTATTACTACTGGGGCTACTGTGGCTGGTCACTATTATTGCTGGGGCTACTGTGGGGAGGTCACTATTACTGGGGCTACTGTGGGGTTTCCCTATTGCTGGGACTACTGTGGGGGTCATTATTATTGCTGGCTGGGTCTACTGTGGAGGTCACTATTATTGCTGGGACTTGTATAGAGGAGTGATAATACAATTGTGGCTACTGTGGGGGTTACTATTATTGCTGGGGCTGATATCCGGGGGCATTATTACTACTGATGCCACTCTGCACGTATCCGCAGCTAATTTCATACTATGAAACGCTTTCCTTCTCCTCCTCTGAAAGGCTTACCGCTGTCAGTGCTCACCGGCTTTCGGATCTCAGCGGCCTTGTCAGGTGCGGCACCGCTGGCCAGGTGATAACCCAACCCAACAAGCCTGCCACCACAGTAGAGGGAGAGAGAGAGTTGAGGAAGTCACTATACGTAAATGCTGTTCATGAATAGTTGTGGAAGTTCTCACTGCAAACCAAAGTACCAAGTGTGAAATTGTGTGATTGAATCTACCCCAGAATCAGTAAACTGTGTGCCTTCGGTTTTTCTGCAACCGGTTTGAACTTGTCTCTTTATTGTGCTATGGCAAGAACACTAGCATTCAAGGGCACTGGCGTTACATTAGACATTACTCAAATAACAAACGATTGCACCAAGAACCCCTTTGCAATCCACCTGCTGTAACAGTTTCCATTTTAAGTAGAGTAGCAACCACCGTGACTAAACCAGAGTTAGAACAAGCCACTCAAGCTACCTTTGCCAACCCCTGCTCGCTGGTCAGGTGATACCACTACTGGCCACTGAAAACCGGAAGCTGGGGAGCTCCGATAGCGTAAGCCTACGGAGGAGGTGAGAGGGAGCGCCGCATAGTATGACATCAGCTGTGGATATGTGGCTGATTTCCAGTCAAAATCTGCACCAATGGTATGTAGTTTGGCTGTTTTTGGATGCAGAAATGCTGCTAAATTTGCTCCCTGTCTTTTTTTGAAACGGCCATGTACATTTCATTACAACGGAGGTGTGATAAGCCACGCCCCTGACCCCACCCCTTAGTCCTGCTTTGACTCTCGTAAAATCTGGTCACCTTAGATATAGTGAAAGGGATTGGAGTTGGTCCTAAACCAGCAGAGCCGGACAGCAGCCGTGTGCTTACAGGACCTGTGATGTCACCGTGTGATCAGTGACCACTGCAGGGGAGAGGTGAGGGAAATCGGTAGCCACAATCCTGACACATAATAATTTAAGGCTAATGGAAATGTTTTGTGGTGATGATTGCTGCCATATGCAGATCTACAGTTTATTAAATTCAAGGGTTCACTTACTTTTTCTGCCTGCACTGTGAATGTTTCCTCAGTAAAAGACACGAGTGGTACAGCTGTGTTTTATTAGCTACATTCTGTTCGTCTATATTTGTGACCACCTTATATTAGTAAACAGTGCAGAGAATTCCAAACGGTTCACTTACTTTTTTTTTGCAACTGTATAATAGGACATAAGCATGCCTGCAGATTCAGCAAGGGTGGGAGATAAGCCGCTACCTGACATTTCTGATGCTACTTAAAGGGGCTGTGCAGTCGTAAAACAATTGATAACCTTTCCCCAGGATAGCAGATCAGCAGGCGCTGCACGCAGTAACTGCTGATCGCCGTTCGCTGGATCGGTGTACTGATGTGTGCAGGAAGCAGACAGCTCTGTTCTCACTGCGGAGGCCAGGACTGCTAACACGATATGAAAAAACTAAGAAAATCAGCTTTACATGAGTCTAGGAGCCGGGGTTAGCTGTTCGCTGGCCGTTGTTACTGGCAGAGGTAGTCTGCTGCTTGGCGGTGGCCGCTGACCGGGGTTATCTGTTCGCTGGCCGTTGTTACTGGCGAAGGTCGCCCACCGAGGTTAGCTGTTTGCTGGACGCTGTTACTGGCGGAGGTCGCCAACTGCGGTTAGCTGCTTGCTGGCCGTTGATTGGCGGAGGCTGTGTACCAGGGTTAGCTGCTCACTGTCCGCTGTTACTGGTGGAGGCCACCGACCAGGGTTAGCTGTTTGCTAGCCGCTGATTTGCGGGGGTCGCCGACCGGGGTTAGCTGTTCGCTGGCGGCTGATTGGTGGGAGCCGCCGACCGGGGTTAGCTGCTCGCTGGCCGTTGATACTGGCGGAGGCAGCGAAGCCCTTGCTTTCAAATAGGTTCCTTCACATTAACAATGTTTTGTAGGCTGCTACCTTGCGAGAATACAAAATCACGGCATGCTCCATACAGCTGCGATTTGCCATGTTTTGTAGCCCATGTTTCCCTATGGAGCCTTTCTATGTGTTTCATTGCATCGCATAAAAACGCAGTTTTTACAGTAGAAAGTCCTACTGGGTGTCCCTAAAATAAGCCCTGGCTGCATAAAAAAAACACAAGAAAAACCAATACATCAGCTAACAGGCGCTGCCGCAATTCTTAATTGTGCTCAAGCGCAATGCGATGGTTGTGATTGGTTCATCGAGCGCTGCAGTGATTGGCTGAGCTGTGGCGCTCGAGAACCAATCTGAGCCAGCGCTTCGTGAAGGCGGGGTTTTTGAACCTCCAAACCAGGAAACGCTGACTGAAAACTACAGACAGGTGAGACGGAGCTTCAGATGTGCGGCGGAGCGGACAGTGCCTGTTAGGTGATGTATTTTTTTTCAATGCAGATAGAGGGTTTTTTTCAGGGTAGGGCTTATATTTGAAGCCCTACCGAAAATCCCGGGAAAAGAGCGCTACAAAGTCGCGATATCGACAAGAGAAAACGCTGTAATATCGCACAGAACACGGATGCGATATCGCTGCAATATTCTTGCGTCGATATCACTGGCACTCGTGTGAAAGAGGCCTTATAGTAGCAAGACCCATTCATGAGCAAACTACATTCAGTGGAACTAAAGACACGGACACCAAGATATAAGGGGAGAACGACGGTTTATTTCTACTTATAAGCAATGGTAGGTATTATAATGGGGGGAGGGGCAGCGGCACAGACTGACATCAGATCTGCAGCTGAACCCGTCTCCCCTGCCTGGTATTTGTGATGTCAGCTAGAAAATCTACAAAGTTACACTTTTTATGTTTGTTATTTATGGGACTTCCCTATAAATAAAACCTAACCCTATTTAAGGCTGTGAGTTGATCCAGAGGAAGGCAAAAACCTCCTTGAGGTGTGAGCCAATCGTCCTCAAGGTGGAAAAAATTCCTTCCTGACCCCAAATATGGCGATCAGAACAAGTCCCAGGATCAAAGCCGAAATCTACACCTATCTGTGTGTGGTATGTGCTATTTACCAGGCTGGGTACGGAAGGGGGCAGTCGCGTGAGGCCAATCGCCCAAGAAGCGAGCGAGGGCGGTTACGGAAAAGGCCAGTCGCGTGAGGCCCGTCGCCCAAAAAAAAACGTGCGGGGGCAGTTACGAAAGAGGGCAGTTGCATGAGTCTGTTGCCCAAAAAGCGGTTGAGGGTGGTTACGGAAAAAGCCAGACGCATAAGGCCTATCGCCCAAGAAGCGTGTGAGGGCAGTCACGTTAGGCCCGTTGGCACGAAATAAGTCTGTTGACGACGTAGTGGGTGAGGGTGGTTACAAAAGAGGGCAGTCACGCGGGGTCCGTTTAACAGGAAGCAGGCAAAGGTGGTTACGTAAGGGGGCAGTCGCATGGGGAGCGTCGACGATAAAGCGGGCGAGGGCGGTTATGTAAGGGGACAGTCGAACAGGAAGCAGTGGTTATGGAAGGCGGCAGTTGCATGGAGTCCGGCCAGGGCGGTTACAAAAAGCGGCAGTTGTGTAGAGTCTCTCGACATTGAAGCGGGCGATGGTGTTTACGGGAAGGTGGCAGTCGCGTGGGCTTCGTCGAACACACAGGAGGCGAGGGCGGTTATAGAAGGGGGCAGTCATGTGGGATCCGTCGAACAAAAAGCGGGCCAGAGCTGTTACGGTAGGAGGCAGCAGTGTGAGGAGCGCCGACAATGAAGCGGGCGAGGACAGTTACGGAAGGGGGCATTCGCGTGGAGAATGTTGATGATAAAGCGGGCGAGGGCGGTAACAGAAGGGGCAGTAGTGTGAGGAGCGCCGACAATGAAGCGGGCGAGGGCGGTTATGGAAGGGAGCATTCGCGTGGAGAATGTTGATGATAAAGTGGGCGAGGTTACAGAAGGGGGCAGTAGTGTGAGGAGCGCCGACAATGAAGCGGGCGAGGGCGGTTATGGAAGGGGGCATTCGCGTGGAGAATGTTGATGATAGGGCGGTTACGGAAAGGGGCAGTAGTGCGATCAGCGCCGATAATGAAGTGGGTGAGAGCAGTTACGGAAGGGGGCATTCGCGTGGAGAATGTTGATGATAAAGTGGGTGAGGTTACAGAAGGGGGCAGTAGTGTGAGGAGCGCCGAAGATGAAGTGGGCGATGGCGGTTACGGATGGGGGCAGTCATGTAGGGTCCATCAAACAAAAAGCGGGCGAGAGCGGATACGGTAGGGGCAGTAGTGTGAGGAGTGCCGACAATGAAGCGGGCGAAGGCGGTTACCGAAGGGGGCTTTCGCGTGGAGAATGTTGATGAGAAAGCAGGCGAGGTTACAGAAGGGGCAGTCTCGTGAAGAGCGCGAAGATAAAGTGGACGAGAGCGGTTACGGATGGGGCAGTCACGAGACGTCAGTCGAATAAAAAGGAGGCGAGGGCGATTACGGTAGGGGGCAGTCGCGTGGGGAGCGTCGGCGATGAAGTAGGCGAGGCTGGTTACGGAAAGGGGCATGTGGAGAATGTTGATGATAAAGCGGGCGAGCTTACAGAAGGGGGCAGTCGCGTGAGGAGAGCCAAAGATGAAGCAGATGAGGGTGGTTACGGAAGGGAGCAATCGCGTGGGGAGTGTCGAACAGGAAATGGGCAAGGGTGATTATAAAGGGGGCCGTCGCATGGGGAGCGTCGAACAGGAAGCAAGTGAGTGTGGTTAGGGAAAGGGGCCGTCGCGTGGGGAGCGTCGACGATGAAGCGGGCGAGGGCGGTTATGGAAGAGGCTTCTCTTTGCTTCCATTCCGTCAGGTTTTCTTTTTTTGGGACAGAATAATAACACTGCGGACTGCGCTATTTTCCCAGAAACCTAACAGATCAGAAGCAAACTGAAGCCGTCCCATTTACTTTCTGTTTTTCTGAAACCCCATTGAAGTCAATGGGGAAAAAAAACAGATCAATTTTATTTCAGTTTCTCTCCTCCAAAAACGGAGCAGAGAGACGGAAACCCTGAACTGTGCCGAACGCAGGTGTGAGAGCGGCCTACCGCGGAGAAGGTGCCGTCGTCAGGAGGGTCGGAGGCAGCGCTGGTGCTGCTGCTGCTGCAGGAACTGCCTGTGCGGCGGGTTCTATCTGCCTATAGAAGCAGAAACACCGGTGACATCACAATACCGCACACTGCTGCCCACACATACACCTGTACAGGTGGGCAGCACTGGTCTGCGGACCCCTCAGGCCATGGTTTTTCTAGATATGTTTTAGGCTAATTTCACACGGTATAAAATCTCCACTTTGAATCCGCACTAAAAGTCTCCACCAAAATGAAATCTGCACACGAGGCTGCATTCACGAGGGCGAGCACGATATCGAAACATGGCCCAATATCGCGCAGGCCAACGTGTGATTTTCATGGCGAAGCGTTCTTGATTAAAAATCGCATGTGTGAATTCGCGACCCTCATCTGTGTGATGGGATCACAAGGGTCTCACCATTGATTTCAATGGGAAGAATTGCACTTACGAGTATATTGCATGGCCTGTGAGTGCAATACAATGTAAGGTGACCAGGTGGGACAGTCCCGTATTGGGACCCTGTGGCCCGCTGTTCCCAGGGTCCTTATTGTCCTGTAAGGTCACCATGAAGGTGATTATTAGCTGGGGTGCTGCAGCTGCTAATCACTCAGTGGCTTTGCTATGGGTGCACAAACTGATGGCAGTGTGTGCACCCGGGTTCCTCCTTCCCTGACCTTGGTTCCCGCAGGAGAAGGGAGGAGGAGTCCGGGCGCACTTACTTCTGCCTACAGCAGCACCGAGCAAAGGAACAGCGGCGCATTGAAGACAAGGAAGAGGTAAGTATATTGGTCTACTGGGGCTACTATGGGAGTCACTATTACTACTGGGGCTGATATAGGGGACACTATTACTAATTGGCCCCAGTAGTAATAATGTAGTAGGAGATTAGACAGGACACACCACGATCTATCTCCAGGAAGTAGATAAGTTTATCTGTGCGTACAGACGCTGGGGGATATACATCCAAAGCCCGTATCCACAGCTGATTTCATACTATGCGGCGCTCTTTTTTATAATGACAAAGGTAAATCATACGTTGGGATAAGCTCCGCCCCTGACCACACCTCTCTATCTGGTCACCTTATACTGGTATCAAACCTTAGCAAAACTACAACTCCCAGTATGCTGACTGTCATTTCACAGCCCCAGCCTCCTGACGTGGGATGATGTGGTTGCTGTCAACCTGCCTGGGAAATGAGCCTATTTGTTTTTTAGTAAGGCGCCCCCTCCTACATGTCCGCCAGCTACAGTCATGAATCCAGCCTTCCCCTTCAGGCTAGGGCTACATTGCAACTTTCCCCATGCGACCACATACTGCTATGTAGCCCCTCATACTCTCATTGAAGTCAATGGCATTGCAGTAACTTGCAACTCCCACCATAACCTATTGGCTTTAGTGAGAGTGAGCGGTCGCGGGGCTATACAGCGATCTCTGTGAGGTATGGCCAACATCATCATATAGCCCTAGCCGAAAGTTAAAAAGGGTTTTCTTGTCCTCAGGATAGGTCATCAATAGTTGATCCCCCTTCAAGGCGAGGCAACTGTGGCTGTGGCAGGTGTTGCATGGCCAAATATCACTATGTAGCCCTGCTTTCTCATTGAAGTCAATGTGGTCACAGCAACTTGCAAATTGCACTGTGACCCCATTGACTTCAGTGAGTGATTGCAGGGCTGCACAGCGAACTCTGGTTGCATGACCCCTGTCGCTGCCGTAGTTCTAGCCTGAAGTCCCTTTAACCCTAGAATGGCGCTCGCACCAGTGACTTCTTCAAGCAGTTTAAAGGAGATGTATAAGATTAGAAACACATGTCTGCTTTTAGAAACAGCGCCACCCTTGTCCATTGGCTATGCTTGATATTGCAGCTCAGCCGCATTGAAATGAATGGGGCTGAGCTGTGATTCGAGAAACAAGCCACGCACGAGAGTGGTGCCGTTTCTGGAAGAAAGTAGCCATGTTTTTTTCTAATCTCACAGGATCCCTTTAAGTTCCAACGAGAACAGTCTGCAATCATGGCAAAACGTTACAAAATTAATTAGTAATTACATGCTGAAAATTCAATTACATCGGTAACATCTCTATTTCCCAGCATGCACTTGGCGATCCATAAACTGTACACTGCAAAGATGTTAGTTCTGCAGCCAAAGAACATAACATAATATCACGTCTGCATACCGTACAGAAGGAGCTCAACTTAAAGGGCCAGTAACGCTAGCTGCAGCGATCAGTCACCACACTGAGGCACCCGGCACACATGGTCCGTGTGAAAAGCTCGCATGTCCTGTTGTCCGTATCACGGATGAGAAATAGGACATGCAAATACACGCCCCTGTAAATCGGAGAGAACGCGGACCGGTGTCCGTACGCTTTCCAATGCATGTTGAGCCGAGCCTATCGGGCACAAATCGCACACACAGAAAGTGCGCCGTGGGCCTAACAGTGAGTGTCCACATTGTGTCAGTATGTAGCTTTAAGGTCCTACGTTCGGTGCGGAATACTTTAATATATATTTATAGCAGTCAGAGCTTTTATCTGACAGCTCCACATCTCCTGGCATCATGGCGGTCCGGATGTGAGCACCGATGACAGGAGAACCAGTGGTAATGCTGTAGTCTCATTGGCTGCAGCGGTTCCCTTATTTCCAGTGACATCATCAGTCACAGCAATCACCGGGACCACAGCAGGGCTTAGCGTTAGATTCCGGCTGCCGCGGAGGGGTAAGTATAGTTCTGTTTATTGTTTTAATTCAGGAGTTCCTATTGAAGCAGGAGTCTCCAGTAACCGGACAAAATGGACAGGATGGGACACATTGACATCTGTGGAAGAATGTTGTAGGCATGCTTTCTGCTATGTGCAGAGAGGGGAAGGAGGTGAGCTGTGATATCACCTATAGACATCTATTGAAGAGTGTTGTTAGTATGCGCTGTGTCCTGTGCAGTGAGGGGTGAGGAGGTGAGCTATGACCATCACTTCTATGGGAGAGTGCTGTGGCAGTGCTTTGTGAGCTGTGCAGGGAGGGGGAGAAGGTGAGCTGTGACCTGATGATGACACATTCCGTTTACCAAAAAGACACTGCGATATCTCAACTCTGCTATGATGGTAATCCATTGTACCCAGAGACTATCTACTGACTTGAACAAAGATTGAATACCTAGCAGCTGCTATGAGCATCCAAGTGAAGATGTAGCAGAGCTTCATACTGGAGAAAATGTATTATTGTTTTGTACCTCAATTTTCTGGCGTACAAAAGTTGCAATTTTTGACACAAATGTTAAAGTTGCAACATTTTGGAAGTTTATGCTGCACCCTGCCACTTTTTCTTAACACATTTGTTGCACTGACACAGATTTCTAGCTTACTTACAGCGACATTTGAAATGCCGGTCTAGATGAATATGCCCCAGTGTTTTTAAGGAGCGTATATATATATATATATATAATCACCCAGATCGTGTTTCCTCTGCCCCTCCAGCTGTATACACTGCAGCTATTCGCTCTCTGGATAAAACCTTTAATAGTCTTAAACTCTGCTGCACTGACAAACTCGGCTCTGCTACATCTTCAAATGCATTCGAGAACTCAATGGCAATCAGCTGCTATTCAGCTTTGTTCATGACTATCCAATCAAGCAGACAGTCTGTTATCTTCAGGGCGTCCTCCACCCTGTACAGATGTAGCAGAGCCGGCTTCGAAGATTCCGTATGTTGGTCTAAGGGCTTATTCAGAAGACGGTATTTATGCAGGTATTTCGTCGCATTAAAAAAAAATCACCCAAAATGCGACCATGCGAAGCCTTTGATTTCAATGGCGCATACCGGTGAACAGAAAACCGCATACGGTCGTGTGAAAGAGGCCTAAGGCTCCTTTTAGTTGGCATGATTGTTTGCACAAGCGAATGAGTTTGTGACATCACCAGGTTGTTCGCTCTTGCGCAGCCTGATTAGACCGGCGGAGTTGTTCATCGCAAATCGACCACTGTTCCGTGTTTTACATTCGCTATGATTGCTGTTTAGCGGAACGACAAGTGAACGAGCCAGCAATGATTTGTAGTCCTGCAGAAACTGAACGCCGAGAAGCAACAGATTCTCATTCCTCATTCAGATGATGGCTCACATTAAGGCCTTAGGTCTAGGGGCTCATTCACACGACTGTATGTGTTCTCACTGGCCGCATCACAGTCGAAAATCGCGTGAGTGGAGAAAAGCCACGATCAAGTCCTGAGCTTAATTAGCACTTTCTTGTCCATTCACACAGCCGGGTAAGGCGTGTGTATATATGTGTATATGTATATGTATATATATGCCGCAGCCCGGAATTCCCTCTATAGAGTGACTTCTAATGCCTATATAGAGGCACCTGTAAGCTTTTTTGAGCGCTGGACGCAAGTAAACTCCCTCCCCTCGCTTTTTGTTCGGCTCCCATAGGAGTCTATGGGAGCTGCCAGTGTATATTGGCCGAAAGATAGGGCGAGACCTATCTTTTCCGGCTGTAAATTCGGTCACCGATTTTCGTCAGATATGTCTTTTTTTTTTTCCAGCGTGACGTTTTTATGCGGCTTAAAATCGCCCATTTGAACTAATTCATTGGAATACAATGCTACAGATGGTCGCGATACCCGGCCGCATAAAAACACGTGTGTGAATAAGGCTTTAGTCATGTGACCGTATGCGCTTTTACACTTGCTGCATCTTGGGCAAAAATTGCGTGAATGAAGAAAAGCTGTGATCAAGTCCCAATCTAAATTAGCGTTTTCTCGCCCGTTCACACGGACGACTGCGGCGTATCGGCGAAAGAACATACTGCTGCACAGAAATCCTTAGAATAACTGCTAAGGGTTAAATAGCGGCAGGTGTCTTCTTTTCCCTGCAGCTAAACTCCCTCCCCTTTTTCAGCTCCCATAGAAGTCTATAGGGAGAGACCCATCTTTTCACACACCGTATAAAATTGGTCGCGATGTCCTATTATTCCCGGCGCGATGTTTTTTTTTACGAAGCTGAAAATCGCTCATCTGAATGAATACATTGGAAACAATGCTTCAGACGGTCGCCATATATAGATATTTTCAGTGTGGCTAAATACCTGCATGTACACGGTCGTGTGGATGAGCCCTAAACGGAATGGCGAGTGAACGAGCCAACGAGAAATGTAATGCCTGCAGAAACCGAACGAGAAGCGAATAATTCTCATGTTTTACACTGGATCACAGAAAAAAAACTTTTTGTCTGCTACTTGGGGAATTTCTCGTGGCCCACACTAAGCCGAGTCCGGATCTGTAGTCGGATATTGCGTTGGGTTCTGAAGCTATACACGGTGTCATTGGCTATTCATACAGATGCGAGAAACGGATTTTCTGTTGGTTCCCCCGCCGCCGTCCAGAAGTATATTGCGCTTCACACCGGAGAGATTACAGAGACTTCTTCACATTAACCAACGTGTACTTAAAAGGCACTCGTGTCTGTTACTGACCGCTGTAGAAACCAGCCGCGGTCGCCATCATCTGGGGGTTGAAGTCGCCTTGTACTTTTTTTTTTTTTCTCATGCGCAAATCTTGTGCATTTGCGCATGGAAAAAAATGCGCATGCTGCATATTCTATTGAGCAAATGCAATGCACGTACTAATATTAGACGAGCGTGTCCGTGCCCAGAAGATCCCACTCACCGATGGGGTCATTCTCTTTTTTTTTTTTGCTTGCGCGGTTCTTGCAGTCACAAAACAATAGGGCCTATAGTTCTATTCACTACGTATTCCGCGCATAAAAATGACCTGCCTAATACGCTGCACAAATACGCTTGTGTGGATGAGCCCTAAGAATCACCGATTAGTTCCTATGGGGGGAAAAATGCATCACATTCGCATGTACCGTGTTTCCCCGAAAATAAGACAGTGTCTTATATTAATTTTTGTTCAAAAAGGTTTAACTTTTTTACATGTATAGCTGCCTGGACACTATTTAAATGGACTTTTTAAATTAACTGTTAGCAGGGCTTAATTTTGGAGTAGGGGTTATATTTCAAGCATCCTCAAAAAGCCTGAAAAATCATTTAGCATTCTTAAAAATCATGCTATGTCTTATTTTCAGGGTATGTCTTATTTTTAGGGAAACAGGGTAGATGCGATTTTCATGCGAGTGCGTTGCGCTTTTTTCCATTTTAACCACTGGAAGCATTCACATGGGTAAGAAATGAGTGTGAAAATCACGTGTATGTCAATTTTTTTTTTTTTTTTTTAAATTTTTTTACAAAAACGAATTGCAATTGCATAAAAATCGCAGTTGAATGGAGTGCGGTACAAGTCCGATTTTGTTGGATCTACATCGCACTCGCACTTGTTAAAGCAGCCTTACCCTCTATCTGAATACCCCAGCCAAGGCAGAAAGGCTTGCCGGCCCCCTCAGCAGAGCTGAATAAGTTTAATGTAGCAGAGCTGGACCGATCACGCTGAAAGGAAAGCGGCGAATGGCGATATCGGCTCTGCTGCATCCGTATAGTGTAAGAATAAACTCAACAAGGGCAAATCCGAGGCTCCATATCAATTGTTACATAATGTCTCCGGATCTCCCGAACACTGTGGTACAAGGCGACTAATAGCCCGTACAGCAGATAATGATGAGGTGTAGGGCGCCGTTTATTATATGATGAGATAAAACCGCCAACTTATCCACCGGCGCAGCGTGAAAGATTCGTAAATCCTGCTTGACCTATTAAATCAATAAAGCCGGAGAGAATTTCCCAGAGCTCCTTCCTAAGAAGCCTCCAGTCCTAAGTAAATCTGAAGAAATGAGAAGGGCACGCGCTGCCGGGGGTGAGGGCGCCGGCTCTATTGTGCGCAGAATAGTGGAGTTTGCAGATTTCGCTTTTGCCCCGGTTTCACTTCTACAAGCGGCTAAGTGGCTTGTCTTAAGATGTAGGAAATCCTGTCTCAGGAACCCTGGGATGAGATTAAAGAAAATTTCAGAAAGAGAATAAAAAATGGAAGGCGACAAAGTTTAATTACTGCAAACGCTGCAGCAGATAGGAGGCATGTAATCCTAATGACCGGGGTGCTGGGTAAGGTGGCATGGAGTTCTGATCCGGGGATCCGTCTAATCAGCGAACGGTTAACTGTTTCATCACCTAAATGCAAAGTTCTGGCAATTACTGATGCTGTCGTGCCAGAAATTACAAAGTATTTGCCAGGGGTCGACTTTCCGAAGACCCTAAATGGCATCTACTATGTCATAATCAGCTATAACATTAAAGCACTGAAGGCGAATAACATTATATGGTAACAATAGCGCCTGTTGGGGGGGGGGGGGGGGAGGTTGGCAGCAAGTGAATAGTTCTTGAAGTTGATGTATTGGAGGCAGGGAAAATGAGCGACAAGGGTCAAATACTTATATGCAGACGACAGGGTCAGAGCACCTCCAAAACGGCAGGTCCTATGTCTTGTGAGGTGTTTCTGGTATGTACTGGTTAGTATTTAAGGGGCTACTCTAAAGGGTTAAAATCCTGCCATGGAGAAGCACTGTGACTTTTGCAAAAATTACACCAAAATCTGCACAAAATTTTGGCACATTGGAACTGAGCATGCTCAGCTGGAACTTTCCAGAGACTGGAGCCTTGGTTATAAAATGGACCTTTTTGTGACAAATCTCAATGAAGAGACAAAGGGAGCTGGAGGAGCTGCGGCCTATGAGGGGAAGCTGCTGCAGCTGCTGAGAAAGGTCAGTGACTGGAGACTGACTGGGGGCTGGAGCCAAGAGAGAGAAAGACAGCGCTGTCTCTCCAGAAAGACACCTGTACAGCGACAAGGATCTACGGAAGTCATGGTGGAGGAGCTCTCCTGACCCTGGACTAGCCTGGGTTGATCGAAGTGACTACTCCCATATAACATATTGTAAGTGAGTCTAGCCTCAATCTTATAATAGGATTGTACATCGAGGAAAGGGTTAAAGGTAGTGTGTTAGCAGGCATGCTATAGAAGATAGGGTTATTGAGGACACTAACATCATACAAGTTCCTGATGCTCATGGTCTGATTCACAGAAGCACTACTGTACAACAATTTACTAATAAAGTCCCTGCTGGCGATAATCTAAAATAGACAAAAAGGTACAGAAACAGCACTCAGTACTGAGGTTTCAAAGGACGTCCTCTCAGAGAGGCGATGAAACTTCCATCAGGTGTAGTAAACTTATTTTATACCGCAAAATAACCTCAACACACTTTGGGAAGTGGACAATATAGAATTCCCTTTCTCGGGACTTCCTTTCAAACCTTCATGGTCATCAGGGTGTAAGCGATTAGGTTGGTCTCTCTGCCTCTCCCTATCAAAGGAGTGGATTTTACTTTATATCTTCTTGATGATGTACAGTTTGACCTAGAGTCACGACCAGGGAGGGCAGAAGAGAAAGCTGGCGAGAAGGCTGGGCGGCGCCATTTCATCATAGAGGCTGGAGAAAAGGGGTTCCACCGTTTAGTGACGCCAGGGTGTCGCCGTCCAGGAGAATGTCCCCAGTCAGAGATGCAACTCCAGTGAGAAGAGACCAGAAAGGAGCAGGTGCAGGAGCTCCAGCATCACCCAGCAGAGGCCACGGAGTATTTGGTGGTAGACAGCTGAGAACTGTTACCGGAGCCACTCTCCCTACATTGGTGAGCAGCGCAGGCCAGATGAGGTAAGGTCCTGATCACTGGGACTAAAAGACAGGAGAGGGAGGTGTAGTAGCCCCAGAGTTAATGGGGTTACTTGTCTTGTTTGTGGAATGCATCAGGTTTATGTGTATTGGATGGATGCTGGCATGAATAAGTTAAAGGGGTTGTCCCGCGCCGAAACGGGTTTTTTTTTTTTTTCAACCCCCCCCCCCCGTTCGGCGCGAGACAACCCCGATGCAGGGACCTAAAGAAAGCTTACCGGAGCGCTTACCTTAATCCCCGCGCTCCGGTGACTTCTATACTTACCGGTGAAGATGGCCGCCGGGATCCTCTTCCTCCGTGGACCGCAGCTCTTCTGTGCGGTCCATTGCCGATTCCAGCCTCCTGATTGGCTGGAATCGGCACGTGACGGGGCGGAGCTACACGGAGCCGGCATTCTGCACGAGCGGCTCCATTGAAGAGAGCAGAAGACCCGGACTGCGCAAGCGCGGCTAATTTGGCCATTGGAGGGCGAAAATTAGTCGGCTCCATGGGAACGAGGACGCTAGCAACGGAGCAGGTGTAAAAAACTTTTTATAACTTCTGTATGGCTCATAATTAATGCACAATGTACATTACAAAGTGCATTAATATGGCCATACAGAAGTGTATAGACCCACTTGCTGCCGCGGGACAACCCCTTTAATGTCTGGGTCATGTCTGGAAAATGTATCATTCTGTCTGGTGTGGTATAAAAGAGTGGTCACATGATTAGGTGAGGGTGAAGGGAGAAGCTCAAAACAGAATAGAGTGAAGTTCTGAGAGAGAAGAGCCGGAGGATAAGAAATGGAGGAGTCTGAGAGGTGGTCTGTTGTACCTGCCTCAGGTGATCAAGGCTCTGTTTAAGGGCTGAAACCGGTCCTCTGGCTGTATTTTATTGTGGACATGTAATGGCATGGATTAAATAATGAAAAGCATGTCCTTTTTATCATACATCGGCTTCATGATCTTCTTTTGAAGAATAAGGGAATATTCATGCTGTACAGGTAACCATGGTTGCTATACCCGTGATCTCCCCCAGCAGTAACGAGGTCAGGTTCCGAGCTAGGGGGGAGATGGTAGAGCTCTATGACAAGGTTATCTCTCTACCCCGCTGTCTCCTCGGCTGAGGGTCTGCTTCTCACACGCTGCAGGGTGGAACTTTGGCGTCACGAACAGGATGATCGCTCCGTGCCTTACTAAAAAAATGGTGAAACGGATGAAGGTGAGTGCCCATGCCCAAGAAAATGCAAGTTAAACTGTCTACCGTATCCAGCCTTCTGAGCTTTCCAGAAATTCAAGGACAAGATCCCCCCCAACCATTCGAGCCTTCTAAAAATTCAAGGACAAGATCCCTCCAGCCCTCTGAGCCTTAAAAGAGGAAAGGACAAGGTTGCGGATCTTGTGAGCCTAAAAGAATTGCAAGGACAAGGTTGCGGGTCCTCTGAGCCTGAGGAAAATCGGAAAGACAAGGCCTTGTTACCTGCAAGATGCAGAGGAAAAGTAAGGACTCTTTATTTGAGCCAAGTTTATATGTGTCCCAGATGCGTGGAGAGAAATCATATCTTGTTGCTTGACAAAGTGGAATTGCCAAGTTTGCATTATGTAACAGAAAATATGAAAGACTCTATGGACTGTCAAAATGGTGCTCAGCCTCCTCCTACAGTGAGAGAGAAGCCTGCGAAACGTTCCCTCCACAGAGTTCCCACCGTGACTGTACGAAAAGTAGGGAGGAACACCAGTAGCAGAGCGCTGAAGATCGTCCAGGGGAGGAGCTACTCGTGCTGGTAAATGAGATGTCAGAAACCACCCAGGAGACCAGCGAGAGCACCTCTGCATGTGAGATGGCTACAAGTGCCATGAAAGAGGGCAGCGCACCTGAGCACAGCGATGTAAGTGTTGCCATGCGTGCTAGTCCCTCACTTTGTTCCTCCATTGGAATTCGCTCCTGGGGAAGTAATGCAACCCCCATTGGCTACACCACAGGGTTGGAGTCAGACGAGCAGTAATGAGGTCGGGTCCTGAGTTACGCTTAGGGAGGAGATGGTAGAGCCCTATGACAAGGTTATCTCTCTACCTCGCTGTTTCCTCGGCTGAGGGCCTGCTCCTTGGATGCTGCAGGGCTGAGCTTTGGCGTCACGAACAGGATGATCCCTCCCCGCCTTATTAAAAAAGGGTGAGGGCCTGCTCCTCGGATACTGCAGAGGCTCCCTGCCAGCAGGGATTTAGTCCCAAAGTAGATGACAGCGAACTGTATCATGATAACGAAATCTGCCAGCCATGTTAGACCGGTCTCAACAAAGCGTGCACACACTTGACGAAACGGTGATCGGTTTAGAATAGTTGTTGTATATTAATATGTAGGACTAGTCATGTGGGGGTTAGTGACGTGTACTAGTTAGGCAGGGGTTAATGCTTTGTATGTTCTGGGATTGGCACTTCACAGAGGCACTATGTACATAGAGAGGTTTTGTGATATGGAAGCGATGTACCACATTTAGTCCGGCTGTATATGATGTACTTTTTGGAGTCCGCGAGTAGGCAGAGCTCCGAATTTACGTGTAAATGAGAGATACGGTCTGCATCATTCGCAGGCGTTGGCACGTACGTGTCTTGAGACTCCGACGTTAGAGTGTGCCACGGACTTCCTGAAATAAAGTATGCAGCACCAAGGATGAGACGGACAGCTGTATACCATGCGAACTGCCTTGCCGGTCCGAGATCGAGAGACATTTTGTATTGTGGAATCCCGGATTGAAGAGTTACGAGACGTTCAAAGTAACAAAACCCTCTGATGGAGAGAAAAGTTACCCTTTACAAGTTCCAGTTCACTAAGGTTTACTTTTATAAAAAAAAGTCTGGCCTCTGTATTGCTCTGACTGTCAGTGTTCACTTTAAGATTGGTATTCTAGAATTATACAGGAGGCTGTGGATAAATAATACTATAGGAACCATCCATAGAGGAAACCAATGCAGTGCATGGGGTTTGAAAAACATGGCTGCTTTCTTCCAGTAAAAGCAACAACCTTCACCAGAGGTATTGCAGCTCGGCTTCATTAAAGTCAATGGCACTGAGCTGCAATACCTTCCAAATTATATAAACCATATGCCATTAGCTCCCTCTTGTGGTGGTGGCAGGTAGCCAGGATTACAGCTTTAATCAAAATCTGCCCTATATCAAAATATCATGAACTTAAAGAGTTTGGGGACAAAATTCTTCTCCACCGTCTCTTGGTTGCGCTGGTTTGGTCCCATTTTTTTTAATGGCCAAGATGGCCACCACCATTTTCTATCTAGCCTATGCACTGCTCTGTGATTGGGCAGAGCTGATCACATTAGCAGTGCTGGGCAATCACAGAGCAATTATAGTGTGTTGGTAGTCTAAGACCGCCAATGCCTTATGGGTTACTAGGTAGTCTAATGGTGGCGGTGGCTATCATTGCCGCCACGAACTGATGCAACAGAGGAACAAAGGTAGGGCTGCCACCTGGCTGGTATACTGCCAGCCCTGCTGGTGATTTTCTCTATTGGCCCGATGCACCCTATTACTATTGTGGCTGCTAAAAAAGACCCTATTGTTACTGGGTCCACTAAGAGGGGCAGCTATCACTATTGAGATCACAAAGGGCGCACTATTACTATTGGGCCACTAAGAGGGGGCACTGTTACTACTGGGGCCACTGAGAGGAGGTACTATTACTACTGGGGCCACTGAGAGGAGGTACTATTACTACTGGGGACACTGGAATAACAGGTAAAAACATGGCACTGAGTTGTTGTGATAATCCACAACCCAACCATGCCCCTTTTTGCCTTTTTTTCGTGGGAACCCTAGATGGAGAAGACTGAGTGCAGCTAATACTCGCCCTCCATTCTCCGATCCACAGACAGAATTTTGTCCGTAAACTGGAGGTTTGCTTTAATGCTAAAAACAAAACACGGAGTGATAAATTTTTCATCCCTGTGACTCTGCGGCCGCAGGCAGAACGGTCCACTGACCCTCTGCATCTCATTGCTGCTCATGACTTGCAGCATTGATTTCTTTTATGGCTGCGCAGATTAGTAGTCTGGGATTGTAATGACCGCCTGTTATTTGTTATGGTAATTTCCAGACTGCCTTCCTAAGTGCTCCCCGGGGACTCGTTCCTGCTTTATCTTCATCTGGAAATTTTTCACCTTTCATTAAGTCGAACAATAAAAACAAATTCTCGTACATTGAAGCGTCCTTACCGCTTTGGGACAACGAATGCAGACAAAACTGATCTCAAGAGCTTGCACTTCAGGAGCTGCCTATGCTCTGATATTGAAAAAGGACAGCAGAGTATGGGTTACCCTGTAAACAAGGCTGCCCAAGCCTTTATGGCAAAGTGTGAAATGGCGCCCCCTCTCACAAAAACAACCCAAAAAACACTCATTTTATAAGCATTGAAAGTGCCAATACACAAGATATCCAGCACCTATTTGAATAATTGAGACTTGTCTGAAGTGACAGAGTAATAGTGCCCCCAGAAGTCACAGCAATCGTGTTTCCCTTATTGGCCCCAACAGTAATACTGACCCCCTTAATGGTCCCAGTAGTAATAGTGACATCGTTAGTGGCCTCAGTCGTAATACTGAGCCCGTTAGCGGCCTTAGTGGTAATAGTGACCCTGTTAGTGGGGATAGTAACCCTGTTAGTGGCCTCAATAGTAATAATCACCCCGTTGGTCACGCCAGTAGCAATGTTGACCCCATTAGTGGCCCCAGTAGTAATAAAGGCACCCATGAGTTGTGGCCCCAATAGCAATAGTGACATCCGGCTGCCATAATCAGAGCTGTGAACTCTGACCACTCC
This sequence comes from Eleutherodactylus coqui, assembly GCF_035609145.1. Lineage (NCBI taxonomy): Eukaryota > Metazoa > Chordata > Amphibia > Anura > Eleutherodactylidae > Eleutherodactylus > Eleutherodactylus coqui. The sequence continues at coordinate 16,582,801 of NC_089849.1, read as the reverse complement.
TCCCAGCGTCTGCGGTGTGTACAGGACGTGTTGGACTCAGACAACAGGAGGAGAGGTCGAGGGTCACAGCTCTGATTACGGCAGCTGGACAGGAGCTAGAGAGAGGGTGAGTGACATGCTAGATGCTGTCGTGTTGCTGTCCGGCCCTGATCTCAGCTGACAATTGTTTTTTACCAGCCATTAATATAGTCGGTATAATTAAGTACCGTCAGCGGCCTTTGGACACAATTACTGGTCGGGCCAGTGAGTAACCAGCCGGGTGGCAACGCTAGCCAGCGGCCACGGTCCAGGATGTGAGGGTACGTTACTCCATTCCCCACAAAGTGTCTTCCTCGTATATCACAAGCAACTGCTAAGTCCTTGGCAACAAGGCAGAGAGCCGCTAAGTAAGCGAAATTGAAACCTGACCGTGTCACAGTTGTTGAAGAAATGCAGCTGCCTGATATGGTGAAGCGTGCGGAGTACGGGGAGCCGTTCCAGCGAAATCTAGGCCAACATCAGGGACTGCCAGACATCCTGTGGTGCACATACGAAGTGTGGTTTCACCCGTGTGGCCATGTGAATAGCCAAATCACACGTATTTGGGCCACAACTGACCTGCACAAAATCAGCAAAAAATTAACTGCATCCTGTAAACGTCTGTGTGGTTCGCATTTTCCCGCTGCCGCATCGTTGCCCCTCTCGTCTTCCATGATGACATCGATACCGATGTCAGCTGCCAATATTCATAGAATTCGTAAATCAGCTTGATGATGAGGAGCCGCAGAATAGTTACTTCAGCTTGTCACACGTCCAACCAGGGCATGGCGGAACATACACAGGAATGTCCAACCAGGGCATGGCTAAACGTATACCGGAACATCCAACCACAGCATGGTAGAACGTACACTGGAACGTCCAACCAGGGCTGGGCGGAAGTCTAACCAGGATATGGCGGAACGTACCCCGGAGTGTCCAACCAGGGCATGGCGGAAAGTACCCCGGAATGTCCAACCAGGGCATGGCGGAAAGTACCCCGGAAAGTCCAACCAGGGCATGGCTGAACGTACCCCGGAAAGTCCAACCAGGGCATGGCTGAACGTACCCCGGAAAGTCCAACCAGGGCATGGCTGAACGTACCCCGGAAAGTCCAACCAGGGCATGGCTGAACGTACCCCGGAAAGTCCAACCAGGGCATGGCTGAACGTACCCCGGAAAGTCCAACCAGGGCATGGCTGAACGTACCCCGGAAAGTCCAACCAGGGCATGGCTGAACGTACCCCGGAAAGTCCAACCAGGGCATGGCTGAACGTACCCCGGAAAGTCCAACCAGGGCATGGCTGAACGTACACCGGAGGGTCCAACCAGGGCATGGCTGAACGTACACCGGAGGGTCCAACCAGGGCATGGCTGAACGTACACCGGAGGGTCCAACCAGGGCATGGCTGAATGTACACCGGAAAGTCCAACCAGGGCATGGCTGAACGTACACCGGAGGGTCCAACCAGGGCATGGCTGAACGTACACCGGAAAGTCCAACCAGGGCATGGCTGAACGTACACCGGAAAGTCCAACCAGGGCATGGCTGAACGTACACCGGAAAGTCCAACCAGGGCATGGCTGAACGTACACCGGAAAGTCCAACCAGGGCATGGCTGAACGTACACCGGAAAGTCCAACCAGGGCATGGCTGAACGTACACCGGAAAGTCCAACCAGGGCATGGCTGAACGTACACCGGAAAGTCCAACCAGGGCATGGCTGAACGTACACCGGAAAGTCCAACCAGGGCATGGCTGAACGTACACCGGAAAGTCCAACCAGGGCATGGCTGAACGTACCCCGGAAAGTCCAACCAGGGCATGGCTGAACGTACCCCGGAAAGTCCAACCAGGGCATGGCTGAACGTACCCCGGAAAGTCCAACCAGGGCATGGCTGAACGTACCCCGGAAAGTCCCACCAGGGCATGGCGAAAATGTGTTCTTTCTTCATAGAGAGGTTCATCTCAAAGGGCCTGTGGATACTGAGATCACCGGAACGTACAGCGGCAGACTTTTTCTTGTAGGGTCACTTAAAGGGGAAAGTGTTCACCAATAAATACCACACCATTGCTGGACTGAAATATAATATTACACGTGAAATTGCTGCAATCAATATGGGCATGCCCTGCCGCGTGTTATGCTTCGCCCTCTCTGGTACCTGTCTCGGAGGGTGTGACAAATGGTGCTTGCCAGCACCGTTCTGAGAAGTGCTGAGAAGCACTGTGAACCCGAGGTCCACTCTGCCGGCCAGAACCATGGCCAGGGAGAGAGCAGGAGAGCTGTGGCAAGCACTGTGGACACCATTTTGTTGGAGCCTAGATGAGGCTACAGAGAGGGGTTCTGCCCCTATAATGATGCAGGCGGTGATGTGACTAGCACATCACTGCCCAGAAGATCAGCCCCCTACATAGGGAATGATGCCAGGCTAAGCCCTCCGAGTGCCAGATCCTACAAAGGTCAGTAGCAGGCCTGCAGGACAGTACAAAAGCTTTTGCAGCTGTGTCATAAGGAGAGAAGGGGCTGTAGAGAGGTCAGAGAGCAGTGTGTCTGCTGCTATGTAGCAAAAGACAGATGCAGAGGTTACAGACTGGGAGAGTGCAGAAGAGTATATGGTGTCATCCAGTGTGCTGTCCCCAGGATACGGGGCCAGCTCAAGAAGAGACCGGTGAACAACCATGGCATGGCACTTAACCATTAGACGTAAAAGAGGGCCTGATCACCGGGGCCAAAAAACACAGACCATGTGGAAGAAGATGGAGACTCCCTTCCTGTACAGGACTTGGTCTTGGAATTGGACAACACCAGTGTAGATGGAGCTCTAAGATTATGTATAGATGAGCGTTATGGTCTATGATGTACAGACGGCATCTACAATGCACTGAGGCCACGATGTTGGTGTGAGACGTGGACTTCCTGAAATAGAGTATGCAGTACAGAACTATGAATGAAGATGGACAGATATACATAAAGAGGGACTGAAGTGCCTTGCCAGTCTGCAGTTGAAAAATGGTTGTAATGTGATGCCCGGTTGAGTATGCAAAATGTTTAAAGTAACAGTACCCTCCTATGGAAAAAAAAAACTATTCCTTTACAAGTTCCAGTTTAGTAAAATTATATTTTTATTTTTAAAAATCTGGGCGCCGTCCGTCAGCTGCTGCGCCATCCTGAACCTGTTGTTGCACCACCACCTGCGGCAGTTGCAATGCATGTTGGACAACATGGAGCACGGGGTTCAGAAGTGCTTGGAAGCCAACGGTGGCCACTTTCAAGAACTTCGGCCATGACTCTGAGCTCCCCAAGCATGAAGGTACAGATGTAGCAGCACAGACCGTCGGATACCTAGAAGCCTCACTACACTATTTGCGTAGCACAACCGCTGTCATTCACTTCAACCTGGAGGCTATGTAAATAGCGTAGCTATGTTGCGTTGTGCTGAGCCGCGACCCATTAACTCAGTAGTGCGCTACATCGGTAAGCATCAGTATTGACACAAATATTGCAAAATTACTGGGTTCGGCTTTCAGTAAAACACCCAGTACAAATATATGCTTGTCACAGTTTGCTTCCGTCGTGACTCACCTGCTCCTGCAGCCACTAGGGGTCGCCACTGTGCTGCTTCTTTCCCTGCTCACACCCTGACTTCAGCCTGTAGGGCTTGTGCATGCTCCAGCCCAGTCTCTTAAAGGGCCAGTGCACACTCCAATTACTCTTCCCCCTCCATTCCTGTCCCTGCACCACTTGCCTATATCATGCATCCACACCCTAAGGAAGATCCGGAAACAATTGGTCTCCCACAATTGTGACAAAGTCCCAGCTCATGTGTTCCTGGTTTTGACCCCTGCTAGTTCTGACTATTCTGTCTCCTGTGCTTCCTGACCTCGGCTCTGAATTTTGGACTCTGTTTTTGCTTTCTACCTGTCCGGACCTCGTTCACACACCAGTGCCATCAGCCCTAACTCAAGCCTGTCTTTCTACTACACTCCTGTTCAGACCTTCAGGTACCGCACCTCGGCCCAAGTGCAGCATCAGCAGCCACATTACCGGAATGCAACAGCTTGGGGACCCTGCGGCAAAACTGCTATCCTGCTTAGAGGGGTTAAGCATGAAAACTGGGGTTCCCCAGGTGCTGCCACCTCAGTTAGCCCAAAGTGGTATGTGCCAAAGTGGATCCACATCCACCTGCTTGACAATATTCATGAACGCTCACAATCAACCTTAGCCTTATAACAAAGGATGTTTGACACGCGTTTCGAGTCCATTTTATCCTGCATGTGAGTCCAAGTTTAACACGTTCATGATTACCCCAAACTCCCAAACAACACATAGTCTTCTCCCTATAAGACATAAGAAGTGGAGTGATCTTGTTCCGATAATACAAGTACTTTGCAACGCGTTTTGAGTCCCTCTCAACTCTTATTTAGACAAGTGATGAGTCCAAGCTTGTCTTAAGACTACGCTAAGTAGTACATAGAGAATATGATATGTCACCTGAAAAGAATCAGAGGAGAAGTCCACTCCTATAATAAATATGCAATTTAAGTCCTTTTCACTCATTATTTAGGCAAGAGATGAGTCTAAGCTTGACTTAAAGGGGTTGTCCCGTGCCGAAACGGGTTGTTTTTTTGCATAGGTTCCCCGTTCAGCGCAGGACAAACCCAAGGGATGTGTTGAAATTTAAAAAAAAAATTTTACTTACCCGAATCCCCTCTCTGCAACTTCTTCCTTCTTTTCCTCCAAGATGGCCGCCGGGATCTTCACCCACGATGCACCGCAGGTCTTCTTCTATGGTGCACCGTGGGCTCTGTGCGGTCCATTGCCGATTCCAGCCTCCTGATTGGCTGGAATCGGCACATGTGACGGGGCGGAGCTACGCGATGGCGCGCAGAAGGGGGCGGAGCCAGAACGCCGCTCGTGCCCGGACCGACCAGAAGGGAGAAGACCCTTATGCGCAAGCGCGTCTAATCGGGCGATTAGACGCTGAAATTAGACGGCACCATGGAGACGGGGACGCCAGTGCAGGGAAGGTGAGTATATAACTTCTGTATGGCTCATATTTAATGCACGATGTACATTACAAAGTGCATTAATATGGCCATACTGAAGTGTATAACCCCACTTGCTTTCGCGGGACAACCCCTTTAAGCCCCATAAGGAATGGGAAGTGTACTAATCCAGTGCTATGCATTAATAGCCCCAATGGGTATGCAAGGTGTAAGAATCAGCAGCAGGAGAGCCGAGGGAGGCATCTTGATTCTTGTTATGGGCCGCTGGGGCTGTTTAATGAGTTATCTCGATTGGCAACAGCAAAACATAGATTTAGGTATGAGACCCTACAGACCAGCAAACTACGACCCTACATGTTATCTGCTAATAACATCGCAGTCCAGAAGTTGGAGTGTTACCGGGAGAATAAAACAGACTCTTTAAATTTGCCATCTTTTTTATGTGCAGATCTTGAAGTCCTGCCCTAGGTGCCAAGGCAAATTTTTTTCCCCAGAATCCCTCTGTTCTTTTTATGATTCCACCGCCGGCGCTGTAGCATCAGCCTCCTGCACAGCAAGACTTTATAAGTGCCCACAGGAGATTACAGGGAGGAAGATTGAAAACCCTCTACTGTAAGAGGGGAGGAATGAGAAGCGAAGAAAGTTATTCATGAACTATATTCTGTCAGCCTGGCTGAAAAGTAACAGAATTAAAGTTTAAGTCAGACGAGAGAAGGGCTGGACCCCGCTGTGCCTTGAACTCGATGCATTGCTTTCTACTACACAGAAATGGATGTGAAGGAATCTGCGCTACCCCGCATTTTAATTAAAAATCTCAGAATTAGAAAACACCGGTCATCTAGGTTACATTTTCCGAAGGCGAAGTATGGGAATGAGGTGTTACATTGATGTGTTCTCCTATTACCAATCAATTTCAGTCAAAAAAGGAACAATACAGTAAATACACTGAAGTTAATAGTTAAGATAAATCTACAAATCACAATGCCCCCACTCCCCAATGTACAAGAACTACTATAATACTGCCTCCTATATACAAGAATATAACTCCTATAATACTGCCCCCTGTGTACAAGAATATAACTACTATAATACTGCCTCCTATGTACAAGAATATAACTACTATAATACTGCCCCCTGTGTACAAGAATATAACTCCTATAATACTGCCCCCTGTGTACAAGAATATAACTGCTATAATACTGCCTCCTATATACAAGAATATAACTCCTATAATACTGCCCCCTGTGTACAAGAATATAACTACTATAATACTGCTCCTATGTACAAGAATATAACTACTATAATACTGCTCCTATGTACAAGAATATAACTACTATAATACTGCTCCTATGTACAAGAATATAACTACTATAATACTGCCCCCTATGTACAAGAATATAACTACTATAATACTGCCCCCTATGTAGAAGAATATAACTACTATAAAACTGTCCCTGTGTACAAGAATATAACTACTATAATACTGCCCCCTATGAACAAGAATATAACTACTATAATACTGCTCCTATGTACAAGAATATAACTACTATAATACTGCCCCCTCTGTACAAGAATATAACTGCTATAATACTGCCTCCTACGTACAAGAATATAACTACTATAATACTGCCCCCTATGTAGAAGAATATAACTACTATAAAACTGTCCCTGTGTACAAGAATATAACTACTATAATACTGCCCCCTATGAACAAGAATATAACTACTATAATACTGCCCCCTATGAACAAGAATATAACTACTATAATACTGTCCCTTATGAACAAGAATATAACTACTATAATACTGCTCCTATGTACAAGAATATAACTACTATAATACTGCCCTCATGTACAAGAATATAACTACTATAATACTGATCCCTATGTACAAGAATATAACTACTATAATACTGCTCCTATGTACAAGAATATAGCTACTATAATACTGCCTCCTATATACAAGAATATAACTACTATAATACTGCCCCCTATGTACAAGAATATAACTACTATAATACTGCCCCTATGTACAAGAATATAACTACTATAATACTGCCCCCTATGTACAAGAATATAACTACTATAATACTACCTCCTATGTACAAGAAAATAACTAATATAATACTGCTCCCTATGTACAAGAATATAACTACTTTAATACTACCTCCTATGTACAAGAAAATAACTAATATAATACTGCTCCCTATGTACAAGAATATAACTACTATAAAACTGTCCCTGTGTACAAGAATATAACTACTATAATACTGCCCCCTATGTACAAGAATATAACTACTATAATAATGCCCCCATGTACAAGAATATAACTACTATAATACTGCCCCCATGTACAAGAATATAACTACTATAATATTGCCCCCTATGTACAAGAATATAACTACTATAATACTGCCTCCTATATACAAGAATATAACTACTATAATACTGTTCCTATGTGCAAGACGATAACTATTATAATACTGTCCCCTATGTACAAGAATATAACTGCTATAATACTGCCCCTATGTACAAGAATATAACTACTATAATACTGCCTCCTATGTACAAGAAAATTACTACTATAATACTGCCTCCTATGTACAAGAAAATTACTACTATAATACTGCCCCCTATGTACAAGAATACAACTACTATAATACTGCCCTTTGTGAACAAGAATATAACTACTCTAATACTGCCACCTATGTACAAGAATATAAGTACTATAATACTGGCCACTATGTACAAGAATATAACTACTATAATACTGCCCCCTATGTCTAAGAATATAACTACTATAATACTGTTCCTATATACAGGAATATAACTACTATAATACTGCTCCCTATGTAAAATAATATAACTACTATAATACTGCTCCTATGTACAACCATATAACTACTATAATACTGCCCCCTCTGTACAAGAATATAACTACTATAATACTGCCCCCTATGTACAAGAATATAACTACTATAATACTGCCTCCTATGTACAAGAATATAACTACTATAATACTGCCTCCTATGTACAAGAAAATTACTACTATAATACTGCCCCCTATGTACAAGAATACAACTACTATAATACTGCCCTTTGTGAACAAGAATATAACTACTATAATACTGCCACCTATCTACAAGAATATAAGTACTATAATACTGGCCACTATGTACAAGAATATAACTACTATAATACTGCTCCTATGTACAAGAATATAACTACTATAATACTGCCTCCTATATGCAAGAATATAACTACTATAATACTGTTCCTATGTGCAAGACTATAACTATTATAATACTGTCCCCTATGTACAAGAATATAACTGCTATAATACTGCCTCCTACGTACAAGAATATAACTACTATAATACTGCCTCCTATGTACAAGAATATAACTACTTTAATACTGCCTCCTATGTACAAGAAAATAACTAACATAATACTGCCCCCATGTACAAGAATATAACTACTATAATACTGCCCCCTTTGTACAAGAATATAACTACTATAATACTGCTCCCCTATGTACAAGGATATAACTACTATAATACTGCCCCCTATGTACAAGAATATAACTACTATAATACTGCCCTATGTACAAGAATATAACTACTATAATACTGCTCCCTATGTACAAGAATATAACTACTATAATACTGCCTCCTATGTACAAGAATATAACTACTATAATACTGCCCCCTATGTACAAGAATATAACTACTATAATACTGCCCCCTATGTACAAGAATATAACTACTATAATACTGCCCCCTATGTACAAGAATATAACTACTATAATACTGCCTCCTATGTACAAGAATATAACTACTATAATACTGCCTCCTATGTACAAGAATATAACTACTATAATACTGCCTGTTATGTACAAGAATATAACTATTATAATACTGCCTCCTATGTACAAGAATATAACTACTATAATACTGCCCCCTATGTACAAGAATATAACTACTATAATACTGTCCCCTATGTACAAGAATATAACTACTATAATACTGCCCCTATGTACAAGAATATAACTACTATAATACTGTCCCCTATGTACAAGAATATAACTACTATAATACTGCTCCCTATGTACAAGAATATAACTACTATAATACTGCCTCCTATGTACAAGAATATAACTACTATAATACTGCCCCTATGTACAAGAATATAACTACTATAATACTGCCTCCTATGTACAAGAATATAACTACTATAATACTGCCTCCTATGTACAAGAATATAACTACTATAATACTGTCCCCTATGTACAAGAATATAACTACTATAATACTGCCTCCTATGTACAAGAATATAACTACTATAATACTGCCCCCTATGTACAAGAATATAACTACTATAATACCGCCCCCTGTGTACAAGAATATAACTACTATAATACTGCCTCCTATGTACAGGAATATAACTACTATAATACTGCTCCTACAGATGAATGGGGCTGCGCTGTAATTCTGGATACAGCCTCAGGTAAGGCTGGGGGTGTTTTTGGTAGGAAGCATGTTTTGTAATCAGCGGTTCCCTCTGTATGTGACTCCTCTCTGCACTCGGATCCCCTATAAATTAGAGTCTCTACATGTCATCTAATGCTATTTATGAATCTTTAAAACTACATTGCAGAGGTTTTAGCGAGTGTTTTTGTGCCATGCGGCCCGTCTGTCATTTTCACAGTGTGAGCTCAAACACCAAGGTTTGTCTCCTACTGACAATATAAAGGGATTTCTCTGCAGCTGTCAGCTGATGTCATATCACCCGAAGAAATGTGCTGCTGAGTGAAAATGGGTTATTTTCCGGCTTCCATGAGCCATAAAGTTAGCTTTAGTCCCACTTTAAGGAGGCGTTAAAGGGTATATATATATACTTTTGCAACCGATATCTTTATTCTTACATGAATCTAAACTAATGGATAAAGAAACTTTGATTTTCTTCATTGAAAACATCTACCGTTTTGTGTATACAGCCCCTATGCAGATCAACGTGTCTTCATGGTTGCAGTCGCTTTAATAGGAAACTACAGGAAAAATATATGTTTCTTAAATTGGATTGTCCTGGATTACAAAAACATGATTGTCTACCTCCATAAACAGTGCCACACTCATCTGGAGGTTGAGCCTGGTATTGCAGCACAGCTCCATTGAAATAGATAGGATTGATCTGCAATACTACACACAAGCTGTGGACAGGGGAGGAGTTAATTCCGGACAGCCCCCACAAGTGTACCCATTACTTAAGAGTCGTGCTAATAATTTTACACCGCTATCTTATTTATCTGCGCAACATTACATTATTACATGTGCTTTTGCAGCAGCTGACTGATCTTATCTATTCTTAGATATATGTTTTGAGTTGTATAGGTAATATCACCAGCTAACGTCTGGACATACATGTGGACTTTTCCTTAAACTCTCGGAAGGTGTTTTGCGGAGAATGGATTGTACCTTGCGTCTTCTGGCTCATACCGCAGACGCGTCATTGGAAACCTTTGGTGATGGCAGCGCTCAGTGTTCTATAAACAGTCTATGATCCACCAGTATTGACAGAAGCTACGGACTAGAAGAAGGAACGGGAAGATTCCGCATCCTTCTGTCTCTTGCTTAATTTATATTAAATGCCAAGAACTGATGACGGAGGAAACTGGCGGCTTCTCCAGCACAAGCCCAAGGAGCGTCCATCACAGGAAGAAGCCGCACAGACTGCGGTATTTACACAGCACGGAAAAACGAAGGCTCAAACAAATGCCATGGCTTATCAAATGTAATAGTATTCAAGGTGCCCAAGTCCCAGCGCTGAATCATGTGACCATATTATCATACCAGTCCATCCCGCAACTAACTGGGAAGAAAATATGTTCATAATAGGCAGTATTGTAGTAGTTATATTCTTGTACATAGGGGGCAGTATTATAGTAGTTATATTCTTGTACATAGGGGGCAGTATTATAGTAGTTATATTCTTGTACATAGGGGGCAATATTATAGTAGTTATATCCTTGTACATAGGGGGCAGTATTATAGTAGTTATATCCTTGTACATAGGGGGCAGTATTATAGTAGTTATATCCTTGTACATAGGGGGCAGTATTATAGTAGTTATATTCTTGTACATAGGGGGCAGTATTATAGTAGTTATATTCTTGTACATAGGGGGCAGTATTATAGTAGTTATATTCTTGTACATAGGGGGCAGTATTATAGTAGTTATATCCTTGTACATAGGGGGCAGTATTATAGTAGTTATATCCTTGTACATAGGGGGCAGTATTATAGTAGTTATATTCTGGTACATAGAGGCAGTATTATAGTAGTTATATTCTTGTACATAGGGAGCAGTATTATAGTAGTTATATTCTTGTACATAGGGGGCAGTATTATAGTAGTTATATTCTTGTACAGAGGGGGCAGTATTATAGTAGTTATATTCTTGTACAGAGGGGGCAGTATTATAGTAGTTATATTCTTGTACATAGGGGGCAGTATTATAGTAGTTATATTCTTGTACAGAGGGGGCAGTATTATAGTAGTTATATTCTTGTACATAGGAGCAGTATTATAGTAGTTATATTCTTGTACATAGGGGGCAGTATTATAATAGTTATATTCTTGTACATAGGGGGCAGTATTATAGTAGTTATATTCTTGTACATAGGGAGCAGTATTAGAGTAGTTATATTCTTGTACATAGGGGTAGTATTATAGTAGTTATATTCTTGTACATAGGGGGCAGTATTATAGTAGTTATATTCTTGTACATAGGGGCAGTATTATAGCAGTTATATTCTTGTACATAGGGAGCAGTATTAGAGTAGTTATATTCTTGTACATAGGGGTAGTATTATAGTAGTTATATTCTTCTACATAGGGGGCAGTATTATAGTAGTTATATTCTTGTACAGAGGGGGCAGTATTATAGTAGTTATATTCTTGTACATAGGAGCAGTATTATAGTAGTTATATTCTTGTACATAGGGGGCAGTATTATAGTAGTTATATTCTTGTACATAGGGGGCAGTATTATAGCAGTTATATTCTTGTACATAGGGGGCAGTATTATAGTAGTTGTATCCTTGTACATTGGGGGCAGTATTATAGTAGTTATATTCTTGTACATATGAGGCAGTATTATAGTAGTTAGATTCTTGTACATAGGGGCAGTATTATAGTAGTTATATCCTTGTACATAGGGAGGCAGTATTATAGTAGTTAGATTCTTGTACATAGGGAGGCAGTATTATAGTAGTTAGATTCTTGTACATAGGGGGCAGTATTATAGTAGTTATATTCTTGTACATAGGAGGCAGTATTGTAGTAGTTATATACTTGTACATAGGGGGCAGTATTATAGTAGTTATATTCTTGTACATAGGGGGCAGTATTATAGTAGTTATATTCTTGTACATAGGGGGCAGTATTATAGTTGTTATATTCTTGTACATAGGGGGCAGTATTATAGGAGTTATATTGTTGTGTATAGAGGACAGTATTGAGTTACTGCAAACTTGAATTTTTGCTCATTTACTTCTTTGTCTGATATCTGGATACAGATCACGTATGAAGTATGTGTTAGATCTGCCGACCCTTAAAGTTGAATTGTTCATGTAAGTGCCTTGTACGGTGGATTTCCTTTATGATGTGCTTTGTTTCCCGCTCGCCTTGTACATTTTCCTTGCTGCCTTTCTCAATTTAAACTTGATAAATCATTCAGTAATTCTGCAAAATTCCTAAAATATTCATGTGCGTCGAGTCCCTTCGTGCTGCGCAGGCGGCTCTCACTGCTGTACACCCGCTTCGGATTCGGCTCTTTTAGGAAGCTGGTCCTAGTTTTGGGCTCTCACAGCTGAAATCGCAGTGATTAGATGTGAAATGTCTCGGGAGTGAATCATAGACTTCACTATCAGACTGTATTACTGTCACTTGTACGTGTGTCCTACAGCGAAGGGCAGCAACATCCTCTGCCTATGTCTGGAACATCATGTGCCATGGGGAACTCAAGGAGCCCAGAATACCCAAAGGCAGCTCACCTTGGTAGAGTGACCCTTGGGGTACAGAACAGTGACGCACTGAGACTTGGGGTACAGGATAATGACATAACAACACTTAGGGTATGGGATCTGGATGATACAATGACCAACCGACACTTGGGGTTTGTACCTCCTCACTTCCCACCAACGTGACCTGTGCCATTTATGGTACGCTCACGCATTTCGGAAATAGTGCGGCTTTTCTGCAGCGGAATTGGATGCGGAAAAGGCGCAGCATTTACATCGCCAGCACTGTAAACAGGATTTCAAGAAATCTTATTCATACGCTGCGGGAAAAATCAGCAGCGTATACTGACATGCAGTACAGGGTTTATATCCACAGCAAATGCACGCACAATACGCTGCGCAATTCCGCGGGAAGAACAGCACATCTGGAACTCAGTAGGCTAAATAGCCATTTAAATTGGGGCGTGTTCATCTGCCGCGTGCAAATGAAGATTCCCTGCGGGCACAAAAAGTGCAGTGAGATACGCGCGCAAAAAAGACTCATTCATGGCACAAATACGTTACCCTGAGTGGCGCGCAATTGAACATAGGCCCGTGTGAAGCCGTCCTCAACATGGATGTTGGTGCGGATTTGATGTGAACGCACGCTTGTGCCTTCTACACAAAAGCTGAATCCATATTGAATTTTTCAGCACAGATTAAAGTCAGAATTTCATTTTTCTGCAGATTTTTGACTTTTTTTCAGGTCTCTTTCACACGGGCCTACCTGCGTGTGGTTTTGCATGCGCACATTTTGCGCGCACAAGACGAACGGGATGTCTATGTATTTTGTGAGATTCAACCCTTGAAATGGAGGGATTGAATCCATGCCTCCCAACTGTTCTGCATTCTGCGGGACAGTCCCAGATTTGCAGTCCTGGGCGGTAGGAGGCATGTCCCACCTCCTCAGTCACACACTAGGCCCGGACGGGTAATCTGCCGGTCAGTCAGTGATTCTTGCTGTTACACACAGACTTGCGTATATTCATTGTGTATAATATGCAGCGTGTTTACTGCGTATTACTGGCGACGGAGCGACTGATTGTTCTCTAAGGGCGCTTATTAAACCTAGAAACTGGCGTGAAAATGGGGGTTGTGTGGAGGACGATCAGGGTTATATGGAGGACATGCGGGATGATGGGGGTTGTGTGGAGGATGATGAGGGTTGTATGGAGGACTGTGGAGGATGATGGGGGTTGTGTGGAGGATGATGAGGGTTGTATGGAGGACTGTGGAGGATGATGGGGGTTGTATGAAGGACTGTGGAGGATGATGGGGGTTGTATGGAGGACTGTGGAGGATGATGGGGTTGTATGGAGGACTTGGGGGATGATGGGGGTTGTATGAAGGACTGTGGAGGATGATGGGGGTTGTATGAAGGACTGTGGAGGATGATGGGGGTTGTATGGAGCACTGTGGAGAATGATGGGGGTTGTATGGAGCACTGTGGAGGATGATGGGGGTTGTATGGAGCACTGTGGAGGATGATGGGGGTTGTATGGAGCACTGTGGGGGATGATGAGGGTTGTATGGAGCTCTGTGGAGCATGATGGGGGTTGTATGGAGGATGATGGGGGTTGTGTGGAGGCCTGTGGGGGATGATGAGGGTTGTATGGAGCTCTGTGGAGCATGATGGGGGTTGTATGGAAGACTGCCCACAGACATTTTACCAGGTACTTTGGTATTTTCCTTAGCGTTTTCTGTGGAATTTGTCTTCATGTTGCCATGACAATTTTGGTTGAGAAAAAAAAGAGAGTAATAATGTGTTTGTGATAGAAGTGTGCTTTATTTTACATAATTTTGCCAAGAAAATGTTTGCCAAGAATTGTTAGTGAGTGAATAGGACTAAAAGCTAAGGTGTTGTATGACTGTGTGTGTATATATATATATAATTATATATGACTACATCTAAACCACATTAGTTTATATAACAAATATATCTAATACGTATTGTCTTTTTTTAATTTCCTTTTTCTTCTACCCTTTGACCTCTCACCTCTAACTCTGCCTTCTGATATGTACTATATTAGCTTGTCTATATTAAACACCAGCTGATCTGACGATGGGGTTATCCCCGAGATGCGTTTTCATAAGCTGATCACCTACTTTATTAAATAAAAGGAGACGTTTTCCACGCATCTGGTCACCTCCTACCTGCTTTAACCTGGAGTGTTGCACCTTTTCCACTGCCAGTTTTTAGTCCTATTCTCTTGCTCTATCACGCCCCCCGCAGGTGGTGCGTCGTCTGGTCAGGCAGCACTTCCACCATTGAAGATACCACTCTACTCTCTTCACCACGCATGTAGTATCCTCCTTCACAATAAACATGACCATACAGGTTTTGCTCCATCGCTCTCCTTCCTTCTCGTCCACAAGAATTGTTAGTAACGTTTAAAGCTATCATGCTGGAGTCGAGTTTAAGCGGAGTGTTACTGTTAAGCCGGAGGTACACATCCTGACTTGGAGTGAACCTGAAAATGAGAACCTTGTTTGCAAGGCTGTTATTAGTGGAAGACGAAAAAAAAATAATAGTAAAATCCTTCAGTATCTTCTTGGCACGCACCCCTCCCTATCTCTGTACATTAAAAAGAAAAAGGGAGAGTGAAGGTCATGCCACTTTTACTTGTACTTTTCCTAACCAGTCACCTTTCGCTATCTCAGTGTTGGCACCAGTGTACAATTAAAATTCAGACTTTGGGGAGAAGAATAATGTAAGTGCCCCATAGTTTATGCTGAAGTATTCCGAGTTCTGCTTGGCTCAGCATATGAAAAAAATAGACCGGCCAGTCCTTATGCTCACAGTGCACTGTCATAAAATAAAGGGTAAAACTGGAAGTGCCATTCTGTAGGAGTCTGAAATGGGTTTAATGCTCTGCTGTGTAAAACCAAAAGCGGGCATAGAGTAGTGGTTCTGCCATGTTCTCACCTGTCTAGGCTAGTGTTCGCTAAAGAGTGCAACCTGCTCTTTACTGGAGTTAGGGCGCCCACCCACTGGCGTTTTTTTTCCCTGCGAAATTCGCAGCATTTTTTTCTCTGCAGGGGTCTATGGGACTTGTAATGTTAAAATCGCGTTCGCGCAAAATCGCAATTTACCGCGAAATCGCGATTTTGCGCGATCGCGATTTTAACATTACAAGTCCCATAGACCCCTGCAGAGAAAAAAATGCTGCGAATTTCGCAGGGAAAAAAAACGCCAGTGGGTGGGCGCCCTTAGTATAAACTCTCTTTACTGAGTGGTTGTAATCCTGGGGCAGGAGGTTAGTGCTATGGGGGGAGTTTCATCTTGGCCATTTGTGTCTATGTTTAGAGAGTGCCGGGGTCGGCTTCCTTAAGTAGGGGGGAACTGCAGTGGCCTGAAGTTGTGTGAGTCTTGTGTGTGCCTCTTAAACTGCGTTAGTGATGTGGTTGAAAGTCTTGGGTAGTTGAGGGGCAGAGTTTAGAGAGAGAGTTGAGAAAATGTTGCCGGAGGTGGTGAATGTTACTGTGCTGAGCCAGGCGTAGAGTAACGGGTCTGCTGCCACTTCAAAAAGAAGAAAAGCAACTTAAGAAGCCTGAGAACCACATAGGAAAACTTGATTGAATGCTGTTACCTAGTCGGGAGTGCATACCCCACGGATGGTCTAGCAGATAACTGAGACTGAAGACGTCTGGAGTTCAGAGGGAAGAGTGTCTTCTAGTAAGTGTGTAATATTGAAAGTGTGTTCTTTCTGCACAATTTACTGCTTGTGAAGAATCAAAGCTGGAAAGATCGTGAGTAGAGATGAGCGAGTATACTCGCTAAGGCCTTAGTCAGACGGGCGTTTTTAGCCGCGATTTGCGCATGCGCATGCGTCCGGCGATTTTATAAAACCATTGCTTTGCAATGGTATCGGACACATGAGCGCTTTTTATGCGCTCGTCCGATAAATTATAGAACAAAAAAATCGCAGATCGCACCTATCTGCGATCTGCGATTCCTGTTCTCTTCTGTATATGCGCTCAATGGGGCCGGCGGCAGCAGCGCCGACCCCATTGAGAACATATAGAAGACAAATCATTCTTCTCTGCCACAGCTGTAACAGCTGTGGCAGAGAAGAAAAATGTTTGCCCATTGAATTCAATGGAGCGGCAATACAGCCGCTTCATTGAAAGCAATGGGCTGCCGGCGTGCGCGGGGTGAATTGTCGGGAAGGGGTTAAATATATAAACCCTTCCCTGCAATTCATCCTAAAATGTGTTAAAATTAAAAAAAATTGTATACTCACCTTTCCGCTGCAGCCGGAGTCCAGCCGCGGCCGCTGTCAGTTCTCCTGAACTGCTTCTCGGCACTATTCAGCCGGCGGGGCTTTAAAATCCCCGCCTGCTGAATGATCTGCCTCTGATTGGTCACAGCCTGACCAATCAGAGGCCGGTTTCACTCACACACCCATTCATGAATTCATGAATGGGTGAGTGACTGCTGCCTCTCAGCGCTGAGCCAATCAGGGGCAGGTCTGACTCACATCCATTCATGAATTCATGAATGGGTGTGAGTGAGACATGCCTCTGATTGGCTCAGCGCTGAGCCAATCAGGGGGCAGGTCTGACTCACACCCCCTTCACACCCACTGCAGGACGGCCGCGCGGAGCTCTGGCTGCCGGCAGAAGGTGAGTATACAATTTTTTTTTATTTTAACACATTTTAGGATGGATTGCAGGGAAGGGCTTATATATTTGAGCCCTTACCGACAATTCATCCCGGGCTCGCCCGCAGCGCATTGCTTTCAATGGAGACGGCTGTATTGCCGTCTCCATTGAATGCAATGCGCTGGACAGCTCCGGCCCGTTTCTAATGAAACGCGGCTAGGAGCAGATTTTCGGGCGATTTGCGGGCGACTTGCGCGCACCGGTCACGCGATTTGCGGATGCGCATCCGTCATGCGATCCGCAAATCGCGCGAAAAAACGCCCGTCTGACTAAGGCCTAAGGCACATTACTCGAACAAGTAGTGCCTTAGCCGAGTATCTCCCCGCTCGTCTCTAAAGATTCGGCGGCCGGCGCAGGTGACAGGTGAGTTGCGGCGGGGAGCGGGAGGGGAAAGAGGGAGAGAGAGATCTCCCCTCCGTTCCTCCCCGCTCCCCCGCCGGCCCCCGAATCTTTAGAGACTAGCGGGGAGATACTCGGCTAAGGCACTACTCGCTCGAGTAATATGCCTTAGCGAGTATACTCGCTCATCTCTAATTGTGAGTAAAGTACAGCCGTGCACCTCCGGCTATTGTTCTGGATAACTCATTACAGGACTGTAGACCCTTTATTTTGCGCCGTGTGAATAGCGGCGTAGAAGAGGTGCTGGCGTCACGTGACATTTCTATTCTTAAATGTTATGTTACTGTTCACTGCGAGAGACTGAGCTAGGCCAAGCCGGTGTGAGAGATCACAGAGCCACCCGTGACATCCATCTTGTTTCCCGGCGATCTCCCCCGTCACTGCGAGCCTCCCATGCAGGTCAGCGCACAGGGAGGACTGTCTATTAGGATTATTAAGCGAGGACTATTTTGCTTATCTGTAGTGGCGGATATCATAAAAATTAGTCACGGAACATTTTTTTGCTGATCGGCTTTCGTTAGTGTTTGTGTATTTAATGTGCGGCCCAAGACAACTCTTCTTATTCCAATGTGGCCCGGAGACGCCTGAAATTCGGACGCCTCGGGTCTGGGTAGTTTTATAAATCTGCCCCATTGTTTCCATCGATCATTTCCTCCTCAGTCTGCTCCATCTGTAATCCGCCCGGTTGGAGCAGACTTGTGTGCAAGCAGCGAAGTGACAGCATTAGTAGCCATTGAAGAGAACAAAGCTGAAGTCTCGTGTGCGGCTTATGCAGAATTAATGAGCGCCGTCCGCGGTTCTCGCCGCCGGATGACAATTTGTCTTTCTGTTTTGTTTGTTTATAGAAATTTCTTGCCGTTTAGATAAAAAATAATTTGGCTCCTTTTTGTTCTTCCTCAGATAATCCCGCTCTGCAGGTGGTTATCGTACTCTTTACTCTCAGAGGAAGGCAAAATTATCCAGTTTACTTAATTCCACCCTCGAGAATCTCGTCTCGACGCTAAATTACAATTTTCTCTTATGAATGAGATTTTTTAATTATTGGTTTTGGCATCTGGGAAGAGCAGGAGGAGAGTTTCAGCCGCATCGTCTCACCACTGTGTTCTAATGCGATCTGGGGGGAGTGCGTTGGATCTATGTGTGTATGTTTTACTATGCTGACAGGTTAAAGGGTGTGTAAACTTTTGCAACTACTTTTATGTTTTTGTTTCTTGCATCTAAATTAAAAAATGGAGCAACTTTGCAAAGAGCCTTGATTAAAGGGATATTCCCATCTCAGACTTCTATGGTATGTCCACAGCATATGCTGATCAAAGTCTGATAGGTTCTGGTAACATCTCACATCAATCTTGAGTCAGGGCTCCAGGCCACCCTGAATGTGATGGTCAGGGGTGGTCGGGATTACAATAATAGCTGAGTGCCCTCCACTATACTGCTTCTGTGACCCCAATAAAAGTCAATGAGAGAAGAAAGCAAGATGTATTCTTCTGCAAACCAAGTAACCCCAAGCCTGGAGCGACTGGGTGATGTCTTTCACACGTAACACTGGCTGCACCACTGCTTCCTGGCAGGTTGTGTTGTGTCTGATGGCATTTGACTATTTGGCGTATGATTTAACGAGGCCACTTTCCCCATTGAGCACCGTGATTGTGAGCACCTCTCTCTATTTAAGGGGTTGTTCACGGTTAAAAACTATGGATGCTTTCTTACAAACACAGCGCCACCCTTATACGTAGGTTGTGTCTGGTATTGCAGCTCAGCTCCTATTCACTTCAATGGTGACACTGTGTTTGGGAAAAAAACAGACATGTTTTTCTTACCCAGGACAACCCCTTTAACCCCTTAGTGGTCACCCTATAGTGTTTTTACATCCTGGCTGGCTGGGCTTTAATCCCCAGGGATGTAAAAACATGCTGTATTTGGGATATGACAGCTCTATGCTGACAACCTGGAGTTGTCATGGGGGGTCGTGGGAAGCTCCCCGTCACGCGATCGCATTGAAGTCAATCAAAAATTTTTTAAAAGTTCAAGTTTTAGCTCCCCTTACGGATCAGATTTGTAAGGGGAGCTGGGAACACTGACCCCCTGTCAAGTGGCGTTCCGGTTTTCCCGCACCTGACGCCAGCGTCTGCGCAGGCACGCCAGACGTCACTATGTTACACGCATGCATAGAGTGCTGGGAGGCCTGGGAAATTTAAAAACCGCCTGCTCTCGGCTAGTATGAGTAGCTGAGACCACGGAACTGTCACCGGGGGCTGCTGTATGCGGTTCCCGGTTACATGATCGGATAACAGCGATCATGTAAAAGTTTAAAAAAAGTTTGTTTCATCTCCCCTCACAGATCCTATCCCTGCTCCTGGCTACTAAACGTAGCCGAAAGCCTGGAGACTTCATGAGGTGCCACGGTACGTGGTCCCTGGTCACGTGATCGCCGTTATCAAATGGATAACGGTGATCATGTAAAAGTAAAAAAAGGGTTCACCTCCTGTCATGGATCTGATCCGTGAGGGGAGGTGAAATTACTTACCTAAGGCTTCCGGCAGTGTTTCCCGACAGGATTCTCATCCGTGGAGCTTTCCACAGCCGTGGTGCATGTGCACGTCGCCAAAAAAAGCAGATGCAAGTGCAGAAGTAGGGAAATTTAAAATCTCCTTGTTCCTGGCTACTAAAGGTAACCGAGACCCTGGAGCAGTGACCGAGGGTCGCAATGAGCGGTCCCCGGTCACGTGATCCCCATTATCCAACAGATAATGGCGATCACGTAAAAGTTAAAAGACAGTTGAAGTTTGATGCTCCGTTCGGTTTGGGCCCTTTGTGCAGCCAGACATAAGACTGGGGCCACAATGGGTGTGTTTCTAAATATGGGACAAACAGGTGTATCCATTTTAGGGTGAAAGTCTTCATTCATATATGTGCTGTACAAAAAAAAAACGGTTTTTAAAATTACACAATTGCCAAAAGAATGAAAATTGTAATTTTCTCCTTCTGTTTTGCTTAGATTTATTCAAAAACTGGGGGGTCAAAATATGCAGTACAGCCCTAGATGAATTTGTTAAGGGGTCTAGTTTTCAAAATGGGGTCACTTGTGGGGGTTGTCCGTTGTTTTGGCCGCTCAGTGGCTCTACAAGTGGGCAATGAGGCCTAAGTCACCTTCAAGCAAAATGTCTGTTCAGAAAGCCACCGGCTGCTCCTTTCGGTTTGGGCCCCCTTGTGCATACGAACATAAGATTAGGGCCACAACGGATATGTTTATAAACATATCCATTTTGGGGTATCAGTCCTCATTTTCATGCGCACTATAGGGGAAAAAAAACTGTCTTGAAAATGACGTATTTTCAAAAATATGAAATTTTTATTTTTTCTCCTCTAAATTGCATTAACTTTTGAAAAGAAACTGTGGGGTCAAAATACTCATGACACCCCTCAGTGAATATATTAAGGGGTGTCGTTTTTAAAATGGGGTCATTTGTGGGGGTATCTATCATTCTGATACCCATGAGCCTTTGCAATCTTGGCTTGGTGCAGGAAAACAAAATGTTCCTCAAAATATTAATAATTAATGTTAAATTTGCTCCTAAATGGTTAAAAAATCACGAAATTTTTTTAAAATCTGCATTCAGAATAAAGTAAACAGATGGAAATATATACCTCATCAAAAATGTGTACAATATGTTTGCGCATATTTGACATATTGCTGTTGAAAATGTGAAAAAATAACAATTTTTTCAAAATGTTCCAAATGTTGGCGCTTCTAATAAATATACACAAATTCTATCGGTCTATTCTTACCACCTAAATGAAGTACAACAAGTGGGGAAAAAACAATGGCAGAATCACTTGGATATGCAAAACCTTTACGGAGTTATTCTATGTTAAAGCGACATGTCAGGTTTCCAAAATGTGTTTTGGTCATTAAGGCGCAAACAAGCTCAGTCACTAAGGGGTTAAGGTCCATGGATGCTATAGCCTTCATTAGAGACATCAACTTGCCAGCATAGCTACTTTTCCACTGTCTGACACTTTGAGTTGGCAAATAGGTGTCGTAGGACCCTTCTTCCAACAGGGATGCTCACCTATCAGACCTATGCTATGGAATACATTATTGTCCAATACATTGTCATGAGCTTTGAAACTTGTTTCACTGATTTTTTCAATTCATTGACAGCAAGCAGAGATTTAGAAAATGGCAAGAAACTGAAGCACAAAGTGGGCATAGAAATAAAAACATTAAAGGGGTTAAATTAGAATTGCAATTTATTTCCTTTTCATTTAGTGATCGGTAGTGTTCTTGCTGCTGAGACCACCACAATCCAAAAAATGGGGGTCCCCCAGGCTTACTGAGCGGCAAGCATTTGGGTATTTCCGCCAGCCCCATTAAAATGAATGGAGCGCCGACTGTGCATGTGCGGCTAGAGCCCTGTTCTCAGTGACGTCACTGTGGGTGGGAGAAGTGACCCCCCCCCCCTTCCCCACAGTGACAAGAAGGGGGCACTGGACCTCCGTTCTCAGGATCGGTGGGGGTCTCAGCAGACCCCCACGATCAACAAGTTGTCCCCTATCCCGTGGATATCCCGTGTATAGGGGCTAATTTGTAATTCTGGTACAAGCCCTTTAAGAATTTGGGGTGAAAGACCATAAAGTACATACGCAAGACTCGGACGCCATGCTTTAGGGACTGTATGCGGCTAGGTTCCATGGACATGCTGAGGACGGTCTGCTGGCCACCGATGGTGCACACTTGGTTTTCTTGGTGCGCCTGCTTTACCATTATGATGAGCTGGTTGGCTATGATGCTGTTCAGGACGGAGATAACGACCATCGGAAACACGAAGGAGAGGAAGGTGTTAACCTGAAAGGAAGCAGAAAGGAACCAGTAAGACCAGAAGCATCATATCCTCTCTACTCTGGGAGGGGATAGCTTTCCTTTACTCATTGCTGCCCCCTGCTGAGTAATGCTCTTTGTAAGAGCTTACAAGAAGAGTGGGGGAAGGGAAGTGACAACTGCTCTAAACCTATTTCTGAATTATTTTTTAAAAATAGGTTGTCCCTTTTCAATCTGCCCTTACAGACCCTTACACATGGGGCCATATTTAGGGTACAACGTATGTAGCCTCATAGGGTAGATCTGCCACTCTTGCTGAAGGGGATGCCACAGGAGTCCTAGCAGCCAAGCCTAGTGGCCACCACAAGTCTCAAAGAGTAACTGCTCTGTTAGAAAACTTTTCATAATGACATGTCAGAAGTAGGGCTGTAGGGCACAGGTGCTTACCCTCTAATCACTAAAACAAAATGGCAATAGCCCTCAGCCGAGTATTATGCCATTTGATCATCATTCCTTGGCTCTCCGTGTTAGCTAATGCTGGGGGTCACAGACTTCAACAAGGTTGTCTCCTTAGCTCAGGTCAGTTTGATCTTCTACTGTCTGGGTCTTAGTGCCCCTCATTCTTTGTCAGGGTCCATGTTTCAGATGTTGTTCCCATTAGGGATATCTTTACGAATACACAGGGACAGTGGTATCTAGTGTTAGGGTCAACATCAGGATAATATTAGGTAAAGCAAAAGGCCCATTTTTGAGTGACAATGGTTGGGTGTAAATGTGCCCATCTTTCACTTTTCTGCCGAACGATGATTACATCATCTCAGCTGTCAGCCTCGTGGCAGACCAAAGGGGATGTATTTAGAGAACAGTGGGTGATTTGTCCCCTGAATACAGCTCCCGGCGGCTCACACGCTACTAATTGGTGCTAGTAGGCATTAGTACCAAGTACGGTAGTAGTTTATGCAAAAATGCTCACTCAAAGGTCATCTTTTGGGTTATCATCTTTGTGTCTAAATGCACCTTTAGGGAAAGGTAGAGTTAGGGTCAGTTTGTTATATCTGTAGAGATGAGCGAGCACCAAAATGCTCAGGTGCTCGTTACTCGGGACGAAATTTTTGCGATGCTCGAGGGTTCGTTTCGAGTAACGAACCCCATTGAAGTCAATGGGCGACCCGAGCATTTTTGTATATCACCGATGCTCGCTAAGGTTTCCATTTGTGAAAATCTGGGCAATTCAAGAAAGTGATGGGAACGACACAGCAACGGATAGGGCAGGCGAGGGGCTACATGTTGGGCTGCATCTCAAGTTCCCAGGTCCCACTATTAAGCCACAATAGCGGCCAGAGTGGGCCCCCCCCCCAACAATTTTTACTTCTGAAAAGCTCTCATTAGCAAGGCACACCTTAGCTAAGCACCACACTACCTCCAACAAAGCACAATCACTGCCTGCATGACACTCCGCTGCCACTTCTCCTGGGTTACATGCTGCCCAGCCCCCCCCCCACCGCGCGCACGTCCCAGTGTCCACAGCACACACCAAAGTGTCTCTGCGCAGCCTTCAGCTGCCCTCATGCTACACCACCCTCATGTCTATTTATAAGTGCGTCTGCCATGAGGAGGAACCGCAGGCACACACTGCAGAGGGTTGGCACGGCAAGGCAGCGACCCTCTTTAAAAGGGGCGGGGCGATAGCCCACAATGCTGTACAGAAGCAATGAGAAATATAATCCTGTGCCACCGGCATCAGGAGCTGCACACGTGGGCATAGCAATGGGGAACCTATGTGCCACACACTATTCATTCTGTCAAGGTGTCTGCATGCCCCAGTCAGACCGCGGTTTTTTATAAATAGTCACAGGCAGGTACAACTCCACAATGGGAATTCCGTGTGCACCCACAGCATGGGTGGCTCCCTGGAACCCACCGGCTGTACATAAATGTATCCCATTGCAGTGCCCTGGACAGCAGAGCTAACGTCAGATTAAATGCAGGTGGGCTTCGGCCCACACTGCATGCCCCAACCTGACCGGGGTTTTTAATTCATAGACACAGGCAGGTACAACTCCCTATTGTGAAGTCCCTGTGGACCCACAGCATGGGTGGGTGCCAGGAAGCCACCGGCGGTACATAAATATATCCCATTGCATTGCCCATCACAGCTGAGGTAGTGTCATGTTTAATGCAGGTGGGCTTCGGCCCACACTGCATGCCCCAGTCAGACTGGGGTTCTTTATAAGTAGACACAGGCAGGTACAACTCCCTATTGTGAAGTCCCTGTGGACCGACAGCATGGGAGGGTCCCAGGAAGCCACAGGCAGTACAAAAATAAATCCCATTGCATTGCCCAGCACTGCTGAGGTAATGTCATGTTTAATGCAGGTGGGCTTCGGCCCACACTGCATGCCCCAGTCAGACTGGGGTTCTTTAGAAGTGGACACATGCAGTTACAACTCCGTGTGGACTGACAGCATGGGTGGCTCCCTGGAACCCACCGGCGCTACATAAATATATCCCATTGCAGTGCCCAGCACAGCTGAGGTAATGTCATGTTTAATGCAGGTGGGCTTCGGCCCACACTGCATGCCCCAGTCAGACTGGGGTTCTTTAGAAGTGGACACATGCAGTTACAACTCCGTGTGGACTGACAGCATGGGTGGGTGCCAGGAAGCCACCGGCGGTACATAAATATATCCCATTGCAGTGCCCAGCACAGCTGATGTAACGTCAGCTTTTATGCAGGTGGGCAAAAAATTAATTGGATTACACTGTAGGCGAGGGCCCCAAAAAATTGGTGTACCAACAGTTCTAATGTACCTCAGAAAAATTGCCCATGCCCAACCAAGAGGGCAGGTGAAACCCATTAATCGCTTTGGTTAATGTGGCTTAATTTGTAACTAGGCCTGGAGGCAGCCCAGTTAAAATAAAAATTGGTTCAGGTGAAAGTTTCAACGCTTTAATGAGCATTGAAACGTATAAAAATTGTTTACAAAAATTATATGACTGAGCCTTGTGGGCCTAAGAAAAATTGCCCGTTCGGCGTGATTACGTGAGGTTTCAGGAGGCGGAGCAGGAGGAGGAGGATGAATATTATACACAGATTGATGAAGCTAAAAGGTCCCCGTTTTTGATGGTGAAAGAGAACAATGCTTCCATCCGCGGGTGCAGCCTACGTATTGTTTAGGTATCGCTGCTGTCCGCTGGTGGAGAAGAGAAGTCTGGGGAAATCCAGGCTCGGTTGACAGGCGGGTACGCTTATCTGTGATGATTTCCCCAGCCGCACTAAACACCCTCTCTGACAAGACGCTAGCCGCAGGACAAGCAAGCACCTCCAGGGCATACAGCGCGATTCAGGCCACGTGTCCAGCTTCGACACCCAGTAGTTGTATGGGGCAGAGGCGTCACGGAGGATGGTCGTGCGATCGGCTACGTACTCCCTCACCATCCTTTTACAGTGCTCCCGCCGACTCAGCCTTGACTGGGGAGCGGTGAGACAGTCTTGCTGGGGAGCCAGAAAGCTGTCAAAGGCCTTAGAGAGTGTTCCCCTGCCTGTGCTGTACATGCTGCCTGATCTCCGCGCCTCCCCTGCTACCTGGCCCTCGGAACTGCGCCTTCGGCCACTAGCGCTGTCGGATGGGAATTTTACCATCAGTTTGTCCGCCAGGGTCCTGTGGTATAGCATCACTCTCGAACCCCTTTCCTCTTCGGGTATGAGAGTGGAAAGGTTCTTCTTATACCGTGGGTCGAGCAGTGTGTACACCCAGTAATCCGTAGTGGCCAGAATGCGTGTAACTCGAGGGTCACGAGAAAGGCATCCTAACATGAAGTCAGCCATGTGTGCCAAGGTACCTGTACGCAACACATGGCTGTCCTCACTAGGAAGATCACTTTCAGGATCCTCCTCCTCCTCCTCAGGCCATACACGCTGAAAGGATGACAGGCAAGCAGCATGGGTACCCTCAGCAGTGGGCCAAGCTGTCTCTTCCCCCTCCTCCTCATCCTCCTCATGCTCCTCCTCCTCCTCCTCAATGCACTGAGATATAGACAGGAGGGTGCTCTGACTATCCAGCGACATACTGTCTTCCCCCGCCTCAGTTTCCGAGTGCAAAGCGTCTGCCTTTATGCTTTGCAGGGAACTTCTCAAGAGGCATAGCAGAGGAATGGTGACGCTAATGATTGCAGCATCGCCGCTCACCATCTGGGTAGACTCCTCAAAGTTTCCAAGGACCTGGCAGATGGCTGCCAACCAGGCCCACTCTTCTGTAAAGAATTGAGGAGGCTGACTCACACTGCGCCGCCCATGTTGGAGTTGATATTCCACTATAGCTCTACGCTGCTCATAGAGCCTGGCCAACATGTGGAGCGTAGAGTTCCACCGTGTGGGCACGTCGCACAGCAGTCAGTGCACTGGCAGATGAAACCGATGTTGCAGGGTGCGCAGGGTGGCAGCGTCCGTGTGGGACTTGTGGAAATGTGCGCAGAGCCGCCGCACCTTTCCGAGCAGGTCTGACAAGCGTGGGTAGCTTTTCAGAAAGCGCTGAACCACCAAATTAAAGACGTGGACCAGGCATGGCACGTGCGTGAGGCTGCCGAGCTGCAGAGCCGCCACCAGGTTACGGCCGTTGTCACACACGACCATGCCCGGTTGGAGGCTCAGCGGCGCAAGCCAGCGGTCGGTCTGCTCTGTGAGACCCTGCAGCAGTTCGTGGGCCGTGTGCCTCTTCTCTCCTAAGCTGAGTAGTTTCAGCACGGCCTGCTGACGCTTGCCCACCGCTGTGCTGCTACGCCGCGCGACACCGACTGCTGGCGACGTGCTGCTGCTGACACATCTTGATTGCGAGTCAGAGGTTGCGGAGGAGGAGGAGGAGGAGGAGGAGGAGGGTGGTTTAGTGGATACCACCACCGAGCTGGGGCCCGCAATTCTGGGGGTGGGTAGGACGTGAGCGGTCCCAGGCTCTGACTCTGTCCCAGCCTCCACTAAATTCACCCAATGTGCCGTCAGGGAGATATAGTGGCCCTGCCCGACTGTGCTTGTCCACGTGTTCGTTGTTAAGTGGACCGTGGCAGTAACCGCGTTGGTGAGGGCGCGTACAATGTTGCGGGAGACGTGGTCGTGCAGGGCTGGGACGGCACATCGGGAAAAGTAGTGGCGACTGGGAACTGAGTAGCGCGGGGCCGCCGCCGCCATCATACCTTTGAAAGCCTCCGTTTCCACAACCCTATACGGCAGCATCTCCAGGCTGATCAATTTGGCTATGTGCACGTTTAACGCTTGAGCGTGCGGGTGCGGCGTGCTTGCGCTCCAACACTTGCGCTAGCGACGGCTGGACGGTGCGCTGAGAGACATTGGTGGATGGGGCCGAGGACAGCGGAGGTGAGGGTGTGGGTGCAGGCCAGGAGACGGTAGTGCCTGTGTCCTGAGAGGGGGGTTGGATCTCAGTGGCAGGCTGGGGCACAGGGGGAGAGGCAGCGGTGCAAACCGGAGGCGGTGAACGGCCTTCGTCCCACCTTGTGGGGTGCTTAGCCATCATATATCTGCGCATGCTGGTGGTGGTGAGGCTGGTGGTGGTGGCTCCCCGGCTGATCTTGGCGCGACAAAGGTTGCACACCACTGTTCGTCGGTCGTCTGCACTCTCAGTGAAAAACTGCCGGACCTTTGAGCACCTTGGCCTCTGCAGGGTGGCATGGCGCGAGGGGGCGCTTTGGGAAACAGTTAGTGGATTATTCGGTCTGGCCCTGCCTCTACCCCTGGCCACCGCACTGCCTCTTCCAACCTGCCCTGCTGCTGCTCTTGCCTCCCCCTCTGAAGACCTGTCCTCAGTAGGCGTAGCAAACCAGGTGGGGTCAGTCACCTCATCATCCTGCTGCTCTTCCTCCGAATCCTCTGTGCGCTCCTCCCTCGGACTTACTCCAATTACTACTACCTGAGTGATAGACAACTGTGTCTCATCGTCATCGTCCTCCTCACCCACTGAAAGCTCTTGAGACAGTTGCCGGAAGTCCCCAGCCTCATCCCCCGGACCCCGGGAACTTCCCAAAGGTTGGGCATCGGTCACGACAAACTCCTCCAGTGGGAGAGGATTCGGAACCATTGCTGCCCATTCTGGGCAGGGGCCCGAGAACACTTCCTGGGAGTCTGCCTGCTCCTCAGAATGTGTCATTGTAATGGAGTGAGGAGGCTGGGAGGAAGGAGGAGCAGCAGCCAGAGGATTCAGAGTTGCAGCAGTGGACGGCGCAGAATTCTGGGTGGTTGATAGATTGCTGGATGCACTTTCTGCCATCCACGACAGGACCTGCTCACACTGCTCATTTTCTAATAAAGGTCTACCGCGTGGACCCATTAATTGTCAGATTAATCTGGGGACGCCAGAAACGTGCCTCTCTCCTAATCCCGCAGCAGTCGGCTGCGATACACCTGGATCAGGAGCTCGGCCTGTGCCCACACCCTGACTTGGGCCTCCGCGTCCTCGCCCGCGTCCACGTCCTCTAGGCCTACCCCTACCCCTCAGCATGCTGTATTACCAGTAGTGCAGAAACTGAATGCTGTAATTAAATGTGCCGCTTATTGGCCTGTGGTTGGAGGCTGACTTCGCTTCCGGAACGCACAGCAGAGCCAGGAAAGAATTTTGCGCAAGCCTGCTGTAACACTTAGCTGGCTGCGTATGAATTAGGACAACTACCCCCAGCAGAGACGCAGTACACTCAGGACGGTCACAAGCAGCCCAAATAGATTTATTTTCCCAAATTTTTTGGGAAAAGCCCACTGCCTATATAGACTGGATATGTCTTTCACTGTCCCTGCCTCACCACCACTACTGTCCCTGAACTATGTAAAATTACTGCAGGACGCAATGCTCTGGACGCAATGCTCTGCACGGCCGATATACAAAAAAAAAAAAAGTGCAACACTGCAAAAAGCAGCCTCCACAGTACTGCACATGGTCAGATGTGGCCCTAAGAAGGACCATTGGGGTTCTTGAAGCCTAAAATACTCCTAACGCTCTCCCTACAGCAGCTCCGGCACCAACAGCACTTTCCCTGATCTCTGTCAGAATGCATCTGTGGCGAGCCGCGGGAGGGGCCGATTTTTATACTCGGGTGACACCTGATCTCCCCAGCCACTCACAGCAGGGGGGTGGTATAGGGCTTGACCGTCGCAGGGGGAAGTTGTAATGCCTTCCCTGTCTTTCTATTGGCCAGAAAAGCGCGCTAACGTCTCAGAGATGAAAGTGAAAGTAACTCGAACATCGCGTGGTGCTCGCCTCTAGTAACGAGCATCTCGAACACGCTAATACTCGTACGAGTATCAAGCTCGGACGAGTACGTTCGCTCATCTCTATATATCTGCTCAACATCATCGATCTACTCCTTACCATTCAGCCTGCTTAATTAGGCAATTACTATTACCGTCGTGCATTTGTTCAACCATCTGATTACCATCACTGTTCTGTTCCTGTCATCTATTGGTCACTTCTAGAGATGAGCAAGCATACTCGCTAAGGCAAACTACTCGAGCGAGTAGTGCCTTATTCGAGTACCTGCCCGCTCGTCTCTAAAGACGAGAGGTCATGTACTCGCCTTAGCGAGTACGCTCGCTCATCTCTAGTCACTTCCTATTCTTAAATCTTTACCTACTAGTGCTGATATGTGCTTCATATTATTGCTCATCCAACTGTCTACTTGTTACATAAGTTGCCCCCACTGTAAGTCCTGGGGGTACGTGAGTACTGGGAAAACTGACTACTTTCTTATGTCCAGCTGGTGGCGTTACAATATAAGGGGGGGCAAAAGAGCTTGATGCACAAGGCATAACCCCAAATAAGACTGGCACGGCTAATCCCCCTAAAAGAAGGTGTTGAATTAAAAGTGACACCTAATCTCCAACGCAGGGCCGGGACGAGGGGTAGATGAGGGCAGGTTGGCGGGGGGGCCCAATTGTATTACTAAGTTCTTTTTGTAACACTTAATATTCTATACACTGAGTGTTTCCATGGCTTGTCTTGCTCACTGCTCCTTGCTCTCAACTGGTCCTCCTCCGCTCTGAGCAACGCCATGGCAGGACGCAGTGTGCATACACATCAGGACATCACACCGCTCCCACAGCAGAGAAGGTCCCAGAGGACTGGAGCAGCATCAGCAGTGGAGGAAAGCCCGGATAGGAGTGAGGATTAGTAGGTTTTTTTTAATGTTTTGGTCTGAGGTAGGACTGAGGCTATATTCATTATGGGCCAGATCTAGCCATGGGCGTCTTTGAATCATTTAGTCTGATCTGGGCCCTCCAGCTACCATGCGTCGTTTATAATACTGGTGTCTTTTGTGACAGTGGGGCCTTTGGGCCCCATAAGGCTCCCGGGGGCCGAGTGTGACCTCTACACCCACTATAGCTATGCCGATGGCCAAAGATGTTTTGCCAGCAAACTCTGAAGTCTTTGGGAGAAATTGCCAGGATGCTCTGGGTCAAATGGAGAAGAAAAGAAAATTAAGTCACCAGATTGAATATTTATTTTAACCCCTTCATGCCCCAGAACGTATATTTACATCATGGGTGTGTGGACTTTGTATAGAGCAAGATTTGAGATTGGGCCTGCTCTACACACGGCAGATGCAGGCTGTGTTTGATAGCTGACACCTACCCGCGACAGCTGCAATCATCATGAATGCTGATCACAGTTGTTAAACCTTTAAAGGGGTTGTCCCGCGGCAGCAAGTGGGTCTATACACTTCTGTATGGCCATAATAATGCACTTTGTAATATACATTGTGCATTAATTATGAGCCATACAGAAGTTATAAAAAGTTTTATACTTACCTGCTCCGTTGCTGGCGTCCTCGTCTCCATGGTGCCGACTAATTTTCGCCCTCCGATGGCCAAATTAGCCGCGCTTGCGCAGTCCTGGTCTTCTGCTCTCTTCAATGGAGCCGCTCGTGCAGAATGCAGGCTCCGTGTAGCTCCGCCCCGTCACGTGCCGATTCCAGCCAATCAGGAGGCTGGAATCGGCAATGGACCGCACAGAAGAGCTGCGGTCCACGGAGACAGAGGATCCCGGCGGCCATCTTCAGCGGTAAGTATTGAAGTCACCGGAGCGCGGGGATTAAGGTAAGCGCTCCGGTAAGCTTTCTTTACGTCCCTGCATCGGGGTTGTCTCGCGCCGAACGGGGGGGGGGTTGAAAAAAAAAAAACCCGTTTCGGCGCGGGACAACCCCTTTAATTCTGTCTGTGGCATTTAAATACCCTGATTGCGTGGCATGGTTTGCTAGACTGCTTGTCAGCTAGTGATATAATGCAATACTATGATATTGCATTATACTATATGAACAATCAAACGATTGAAAGTTCGAGTCCCCTATAGGGACTAAAAAAATGTAAAAATTAGTTTAAAGAAAGTTTAACTAATTATTAAAAATAAAAGTTAGCAAAAGTTAAAAAAAAAACCCTTTCCCCATATTTATAATAAAAAAAGAAAGAAATCTGCAATGCATAGAAGTAATGCATTCTTTATCCCGCACGATGAACATTGTCAGAAAAAAAACAGATCTTTGCGTGTGTATTGGCACAGAATAGAAACCATTGATATCCATAGGTTCGCACAACGTTTCCATTTTTTCGTGCACAAAAATAACCAGAGCTGCTGTATTTTTTTTAGACATTTGCGTACCATAGATCCCCATAGAAGTCTATGGGAGGTGTGCCAATATGTACACAGTGCAATTCCATGACAAAAAGAACACCTCTAGAACTCTATGGCTGAATAGCCATTTGAATCAGGGCGTGTCTGTCTTCTGCGCGCAAATGAATATGCCCTGCATGCACAAAAAATACAGTAAAATGCGCCGTACGCATGAGAAAAAGCCTCGTTCATAGACTAATAAAATAAGTTGCAATGAGGCACGCTCAAAAATGAAGGAGGTCTTACAATGGTAGCCAATGTATTTTTATTCCCGCAGAAGCAAACATACGCATATTTTTGTTCTCATATCTATGTAATGAGCTTGGTTCTGGTAATGCATGGTTCTGGCAACATATCGATGTGGAAAAATTGGTTCTGTTCTCATATGTATATAATAAGCTTGGTTCTGGTATTGTATCTATAAAGTAAGCTCTGTTCTGGTATCATATGTATGTATTAAGCTGAGTTCTGGTATTGTAGCAATTTAGTACACTCGGTTCTGGTATTGTATCTATGTAGTAAGCTCAGTTCTGGTTTTGCATCTATGTGGTTAGCTTGGTTTTGGTACTGTATGAAATAAGCTTGTTTCCGCTACTGTATCTATGTAGTAATTCTAGCTCTCAATCTTAGCATCAGATCATCATTAAAACTTTACACTGGTGGGAGTGTCCATAATCTTCATACAGCCCATTGCAGCTTCAATCTCCATTACCTCTGCTGCAGGTGGAGATAAACAAGTTAATGGGGTATTTCCATCTCAGTACCTTACCCTGTCTTGACCCTGCTGGCCACCAAACCCAAACTCCCAGAGGTGGCCCGGTATTATGGACACAGTAAAGCCCCCTGTGCTATACTATTTCCCTAACTCCCATAGAAGTGAATGAAAGTTACACACAGTGTAGCGGAGCGAGCGACACTGTGTCCATATCTCACAAGTTACTCTGTGCTATGCGGTGTATTTACTTTTAGGAGTTACAGAAATGGCACAGGATGTTTGACTGCTTCCCTTAAAGTATTCGGCGGCCGGCAGACTGAGACAGGATAAGGTCCTGAGAGGGGAATACCTCTTTAAGGATGAGCCCCTACTCATGGGCGGGTGCTGGGCACATGATCCCCCTCCCCCCAGGCTAAACTTTGCCGTCCAGCCCCTGCTTGCATTAGAGATTATGGTGACTTTTAATTGATTCCGGGGGTTGCAGATGGGGTGGGGGGCACATATGGACAAATCTGCCTGGGGCACCAAATCGCCTTGTCCCAGCCTGCTTTAAAGCTGAAAACAGAAAGCCAGTGCTGCTGTAACAATGTATCCGGCAGCCGTTTGTAATACGTGAGATGCACCATCCTGGTGCTGCTCTGCAAATAACCAGCACAGTCAAAGTAGATGCGGGTCTCGCCGGAGTACAATCAAATGTCCTTTGTCCAATGTACAAGCATGCGACGCACGGCTGTGGAATGCAGATGCGAGGGGACGGCCGTTTTGCATTACAGCGCGCTTCGCTAGACCTCATCCGATAAGTATCAAATCTCATCCATTACAACAGCGCCGGGTGACAATATTATGAACTCTGTGCATTAATCCGAGCGGCCAGAAGGGACAGAGATGATAATATGAAATTAATATCACAAGTAAATGGAGATGAATGGTCGATACTTCTGTAGGATCCAGTTAATTAAATGAAAAACTCGTGAACGATCAATCACAGGACGCAGGTTTCATGCCTCTCCGGTCATTAGCAGGCCAGACGTGTGCGCCGCTGCTCCAACAGAGACTCCACTTCACTGGTTAATTGCTGCTGGATTAATTGGTTTATATGAGTGTTAATTAAATATGATGGAGATTTGGCTCGTGCCGGGTGTTGAAGACAATAGAAAGAAATCCCTGAGTGGGAGAAAGGGGGGCCAGCGGTACAGTCATTGCGATTTCACTGCATAGGCGACCCTAGAAGCTGGGCCGGCTCCAGGTTTATGCCAGCCCTTGGGTAACAGAGTCTCAGTGGGCCCTGTTTGCAGCAGTAAGTCTGCAATGGCACATACAGTGACCATATAATGGTAGATACCAGCTCTACACAGGTGTTTTGTAGATCATATAAGTAATTACAGTACTGTTATATCCAGTTATCACAGGTGATGTCCTCTCTGACTGGAGTTCAGATTCCCTTTTCTTCTATATCTGTCCCAGGCCGTCATGACAACTTCTCCCAGCCACAACTTTTCTCTATGGAATTTGACACACAGACCTGCATTCCCAGCGGCAATAATCCGGCCGCAGGAAACGCTTTCCATAGCAACGCTATGGAAAGCGCAGCCCACCCTGTCCATGAGCCGAGGATCATAGCGATTCTCCGCTCACGGGCGGCAAATCGAGGCATGCTGCGAATTGCCGGGATTCTCCGCGGTGAGCCTATCTGTCAGATAGGCTCACCGTGGAGATCCGTCAGCTGGCTCCTGCTCCCTGGTGGCGGAGATCCACCTCGGGATATTGCAACACCTGTGGACAGGCAGCCTGAGTTACTAGGAATAGAGGAGGCTGAAAGGTATCATCCGTCTCCCTTGGACTTAGCTGATCTCAGGAGACCACGGGATAACTACAAGCCCTTGTGAGCAAGAGGAGTTTGCCATGCAGCATTGAGAAGTGTTTGACAAGTGACTGTTGACAGGTTGAGAGTCTGGAAAGAAAAGAGTGTGTGATTTTCCAGGAACGGAGCTACACAGATAACTAGGACTGTGGGCATGATATTCATGTGTTCTGCCTCCCTGTCTCACGACTAATTCCATCTATAGCCGTGCTATATTGGACTTATGTACTTTTGAACTATTACTGTAGTTTAAGTAAAGCAACATTGCTGACTGTTCCTGGCTTTGTTTTCAACTACTCTGTGTGGGGACTGACTATTTTATAACCTGGCCTCGCCACAGAGGAAGGAACAGTGACGTCACCCGTGACAATCCAACAGAAGAAACCAGGTAACCAAGTCCCCGGTTACCCACACTTTAATAGCCTGCCCGCGGCCCTGTTGGACGTGTCCCTGGCTACCCTCAGGGTGGAAGACAGTAGAGCTACCGTAACAAGGCCTACAACTGATGAGATGAGCGAACGTACTCATTTAGGGCGATTTCGCAATTGAGCACCGCTTTTTTCGAGTAACTGACTACTGGGGCGAAAAGATTCGGGGGGCGGCGTGGTGGAGCGGGGTATAGCAGTGAGGAGCTCTCCCCCCCCCCCCCACTCCCCTCTGCAACCCCCTGCTTACCCCCGGCGCCCCCCGAATCTTTTCGCCCAAGTAGTCAGTTACTCGAAAAAAGCGATGCTCGATTGCGAAATCGCCCTGAACGAGTACGTTCGCTCATCTCTACCTACAACTAATCCCCGCTGTGTCCTAGGCGGGGGCCAACTCCTCGGACTCTGCATTTACAGTTTACCAAGATAGGACATGCTGCGTTTTCGTTTTTTTCATGCTAGTGAAAAAAACTGGTCTGAATACCCCAATGCAAATGAATGCAATTTCAGCAATCCATATTATGGAGCACAAATACCCTCGTGTGAATGAGCCCTAACACAGATGACCCTATAGAGTACAACAAGTCCCGGCTCTCCCTCTGTGACCCCAATACACTCATCTATACCCCCCAATTACCAGCGCCCGCCTCAGTTCTGCGCTTCTTGTCAGCTTTCATACACCATAAAACCTTCCAGCTTCCCCTGTCGGTAATGAAATCCTGTTTTTCACAACACGGCGGTTCATCTTGAGATAGTAAACAAACTCCCAGATGCGCTCAGATCAATGGTTTTGGTTGGAGGCGGAACCGCGAGCGTTCAGCGTGAGTTTTGAGAAGAAAAGCGTCTTCCCCGCAGGATCCATTCTGTGTATCGTATCGGAGTTTTAATAACCTGTTTTGTTCTCATCAGAGAGTCAGATGAAAGATTCGCCGACTGAAGGCGTCTGGGAGTGATATGTGTATCCGCTGCAATGGTGAGATAACGCACTCAGCTCTGCTGCATCTGTTCCTAACTCTTCAGAAAGAGACTGGTACTTAACCCATTAGTGACCGACTTATTTTGAGCCTTAAAGACCAATCAATTTTAATTGTCGTATTGTAAGAGCCATAACTCGTAGACATCGCCGTATGGGGGCTTGTTTAGTGGGATGAGTTGTGCTTTTTAATAGCCGCACTCCGGGGTACATATAATGTGTTGTAGAACTCCTATTACATGTTTTGGGGGGGGGATGGAAAAAAACTGTCTAGAAAGCCCACCTTTTTTTTTAGGTTTTGTTTTTACGGCATTCCCCATCCAAAAGAAATAACACAACAGCTTTCTTATCTGATCGGCACGATTTCTGCCTATAAAGGTTTTAAAATTTTTTTTTTACTACTTTTGCACAACAAAAACACATTAAAAAACAACGGACTGCATCACCGCATTTTACGACCCAGAACAATTTTTGGGGAGGAGAACAAAAGAAAAATAGCAATTCTGGCATTAGTTTTAAAAATTATTTTCATGGCGTTCACCATGAGGGATCAATAACAAGATGTTTTCTTTCTCTGGGTTGTTACAAACGCGGTAATATTTATTATGTGTTTTGGGCTTTTTTGGGGAGTTTTATTCAATAAGGCTGGAGTCAGACGAACATATATCAGTTGGGTTTTTACGCCCAGCCGATATACATCGTCTGTCTCCGCAGTGGGGGAGGCTGGAAGAGCCGGGAGCAGTGCTCTGAGCTCCCTCCCGTACATCGGGGGCGGTATTATAGTAGTTATATTCTTGTGCATAGGGGGCAGTATTATAGTAGTTATATTCTTGTACATAGGGGGCAGTATTATAGTAGTTATATTCTTGTACATAGGGGGCAGTATTATAGTAGTTATATTCTTGTACATAGGAAGCAGTATTATAGTAGTTATATTCTTGTACATAGGGGGCAGTATTATAGTAGTTATATTCTTGTACATAGCAGGCAGTATTATAGTACTTATATTCTTGTACATAGGGAGCAGTATTATAGTAGTTATATTCTTGTACATAGGAGCAGTATTATAGGAGTTATATTCTTGTACATAGGAGGCAATATTATAGTAGTTATATTCTTGTACAAAGGAGCAGTATTATAGTAGTTATATTCTTCTACATAGGAGGCAGTATTATAGTAGTTATATTCTTGCATATAGGGGGCAGTATTATAGTAGTTATATCCTTGTACATAGGGGGCAGTATTATAGTAGTTATATTCTTGTACATAGGGAGCAGTATTATAGTAGTTATATTCTTGTACATAGGGGGCAGTATTATAGTAGTTATATTCTTGTACATAGGGGGCAGTATTATAGTAGTTATATTCTTGTACAGAGTGGGCAGTATTATAGTAGTTATATTCTTGTACATAGGGAGCAGTATTATAGTAGTTATATTCTTGTACATAGGGGCAGTATTATAGTAGTTATATTCTTGTACATAGGAGCAGTATTATAGTAGTTATATTCTTGTACATAGGGGGCAGTATTATAGTAGTTATATTCTTGTACATGGGGGCAGTATTATAGTAGTTATATTCTTGCACACAGGGAGCAGTATTATACTAGTTATATTCTTGTACATAGGGGGCAGTATTATAGTAGTTGTATTCTTGTACATAGGGGCAGTATTATAGTAGTTATAGTCTTGTACATAGGAGCAGTATTATAGTAGTTATATTCTTGTACATACGGGGCAGTATTATAGTAGTTATATTCTTGTACATAGGAGCAGTATTATAGTAGTTATATTCTTGTACATAGGAGGCAGTATTATAGTAGTTATATTCTTGCACATAGGAGGCAGTATTATAGTAGTTATATTCCTGTACATAGGGGGCAGTATTATAGTAGTTGTATTCTTGTACATAGGGGCAGTATTATAGTAGTTATATTCTTGTACATAGGAGCAGTATTATAGTAGTTATATTCTTGTACATAGGGGGCAGTATTATAGTAGTTATATTCTTGTACATAGGGGGCAGTATTATAGTAGTTATATTCTTGTACATAGGAGGCAGTATTATAGTAGTTATCTTCTTTTACATAGGAGGCACTATTATTGTAGTTATATTCTTGTACATAGGAGCAGTATTATAGTAGTTATATTCTTGTACATAAGGGGCGGTATTATAGTAGTTATATTCTTGCACATAGGGGGCATATTATAGTAGTTATATTCTTGCACATAGGGGGAAGTATTATACTAGTTATATTCTTGTACATAGGAGAAGTATTGTAGTAGTTATATCCTTGCACATAGGGGACAGTATTATAGTAGTTATATTCTAGTACATAGGGGGCAGTATTACAGTAGTTATATTCTTGTACAGAGTGGGCAGTATTATAGTAGTTATATTCTTGTACATAGGGAGCAGTATTATAGTAGTTATATTCTTGTACATAGGAGCAGTGTTATAGTAGTTATATTCTTGTACATAGGGGGCAGTATTATAGTAGTTATATTCTTGTACATAGGGAGCAGTATTATAGTAGTTATATTCTTGTACATAGGAGCAGTATTATAGTAGTTATATTCTTGCACACAGGGAGCAGCATTATAGTAGTTATATTCTTGCACACAGGGGGCAGTATTATAGTAGTTATATTCTTGCACATAGGGGGAAGTATTATACTAGTTATATTCTTGTACATAGGTGAAGTATTATAGTAGCTATATTCTTGCACATAGGGGACAGTATTATAGTAGTTATATTCTTGTACATCGGGGGCAGTATTATAGTAGTTATATTCTTGTACATAGGGGGCAGTATTATAGTAGTTATATTCTTGTACAAAGGAGCAGTATTATAGTAGTTATATTCTTCTACATAGGGGGCAGCATTATAGTAGTTATATTCTTGCATATAGGGGGCAGTATTATAGTAGTTATATTCTTGTACATAGGGGGCAGTATTATAGTAGTTATATTCTTGTACATAGGGGGCAGTATTATAGTAGTTATATTCTTGTACATAGGGGGCAGTATTATAGTAGTTATATTCTTGTACATAGGGGGCAGTATTATAGTAGTTATATTCTTGTACAGAGTGGGCAGTATTATAGTAGTTATATTCTTGTACATAGGGAGCAGTATTATAGTAGTTATATTCTTGTACATAGGAGCAGTATTATAGTAGTTATATTCTTGTACATAGGGAGCAGTATTATAGTAGTTATATTCTTGTACATAGGAGCAGTATTATAGTAGTTATATTCTTGTACATAGGGGGCAGTATTATAGTAGTTATATTCTTGTACATAGGGGGCAGTATTATAGTAGTTATATTCTTGTACATAGGGGGCAGTATTATAGTAGTTATATTCTTGTACATAGGGGGCAGTATTATAGTAGTTATATTCTTGTACATAGGGAGCAGTATTATAGTAGTTATATTCTTGTACATAGGAGCAGTATTATAGTAGTTATATTCTTGTACATAGGAGCAGTATTATAGTAGTTATATTCTTGTACATAGGGGGCAGTATTATAGTAGTTATATTCTTGTACATAGGGGGCAGTATTATAGTAGTTATATTCTTGTACATAGGGGGCAGTATTATAGTAGTTATATTCTTGTACATAGGGAGCAGTATTATAGTAGGTATATTCTTGTACATAGGAGCAGTATTATAGTAGTTATATTCTTGTACATAGGGGGCAGTATTATAGTAGTTATATTCTTGTACATAGAGAGCAGTATTATAGTAGTTATATTCTTGTACATAGGGGGCAGTATTATAGTAGTTATATTCTTGTACATAGGGGGCAGTATTATAGTAGTTATATTCCTGTACATAGGGGGCAGTATTATAGTAGTTATATTCTTGTACATAGGGGGCAGTATTATAGTAGTTATATTCTTGTACATGGGGGCAGTATTATAGTAGTTATATTCTTGTACATA
Organism: Eleutherodactylus coqui; assembly: GCF_035609145.1. Classification (NCBI taxonomy): domain Eukaryota; kingdom Metazoa; phylum Chordata; class Amphibia; order Anura; family Eleutherodactylidae; genus Eleutherodactylus; species Eleutherodactylus coqui. Next base: position 16,542,255 of record NC_089849.1, on the reverse strand, counting down.
GGGACAGTATTATAGTAGTTATATTCTTGTACATAGGAGGCAGTATTATAGTAGTTATATTCCTGTACATAGGAGCAGTATTATAGTAGCTATATTCTTGTACATATGGGGCAGTAATATAGTAGTTATATTCTTGTACATAGAGAGCAGTATTATAGTAGTTATATTCTTGTACATAGGGGGCAGTATTATAATAGTTATATTCTTGTACATAGGGGGCAGTATTATAGTAGTTATATTCCTGTACATAGGAGCAGTATTATAGTAGTTATATTCTTGTACATAGGGGGCAGTATTATAGTAGTTATATTCTTGTACATGGGGGCAGTATTATAGTAGCTATATTCTTGTACATGGGGGCAGTATTATAGTAGTTATATTCTTGTACATAGGAGGCAGTATTATAGTAGTTATATTCCTGTATATAGGAGCAGTATTATAGTAGTTATATTCTTGTACATAGGGGGCAGTATTATAGTAGTTATATTCTTGTACATGGGGGCAGTATTATAGTAGTTATATTCTTGTACATAGGCAGCAGTATTATAGTAGTTATATTCTTGTACATAGGGGGCAGTATTATAGTAGCTATATTCTTGTACATAGGGGGCAGTATTATAGTAGTTATATTCTTGTACATGGGAGCAGTATTAAAGTAGTTATATTCTTGTACATAGGAGGCAGTATTATAGTAGTTATATTCTTGTACATAGGAGGCAGTATTATAGTAGTTATATTCTTGTACATAGGGGGCAGTATTATAGTAGTTATATTCTTGTACATAGGGGAAGTATTATAGTAGTTATATTCTTGTACATAGGGGAAGTATTATAGTAGTTATATTCTTGTACATAGGGGGCAGTATTATAGTAGTTATATTCTTGTACATTGGAGCAGTATTACAGTAGTTATATTCTTGTACATAGGGAGCAGTATTATAGTAGTTATATTCTTGTACATAGGAGGCAGTATTATAGTAGTTATATTCTTGTACATAGGGGGCAGTATTATAGTAGTTATATTCTTGTACATAGGGGAAGTATTATAGTAGTTATATTCTTGTACATAGGGGAAGTTTTATAGTAGTTATATTCTTGTACATAGGGGGCAGTATTATAGTAGTTATATTCTTGTACATTGGAGCAGTATTACAGTAGTTATATTCTTGTACATAGGGAGCAGTATTATAGTAGTTATATTCTTGTACATAGGAGGCAGTATTATAGTAGTTATATTCTTGTACATAGGAGGCAGTATTATAGTAGTTATATTCTTGTACATGGGAGCAGTATTAAAGTAGTTATATTCTTGTACATAGGAGGCAGTATTATAGTAGTTATATTCTTGTACATAGGAGGCAGTATTATAGTAGTTATATTCTTGTACATAGGGGGCAGTATTATAGTAGTTATATTCTTGTACATAGGGGAAGTATTATAGTAGTTATATTCTTGTACATAGGGGAAGTATTATAGTAGTTATATTCTTGTACATAGGGGGCAGTATTATAGTAGTTATATTCTTGTACATTGGAGCAGTATTACAGTAGTTATATTCTTGTACATAGGGAGCAGTATTATAGTAGTTATATTCTTGTACATAGGAGGCAGTATTATAGTAGTTATATTCTTGTACATGGGAGCAGTATTAAAGTAGTTATATTCTTGTACATAGGGGAAGTATTATAGTAGTTATATTCTTGTACATAGGGGAAGTATTATAGTAGTTATATTCTTGTACATAGGGAGCAGTATTATAGTAGTTATATTCTTGTACATAGGGGGCAGTATTATAGTAGTTATATTCTTGTACATTGGAGCAGTATTACAGTAGTTATATTCTTGTACATAGGGAGCAGTATTATAGTAGTTATATTCTTGTACATAGGAGGCAGTATTATAGTAGTTATATTCTTGTACATAGGAGGCAGTATTATAGTAGTTATATTCTTGTACATAGGAGCAGTATTATAGTAGTTATAGTCTTGTACATAGGAGACAGTATTATAGTAGTTATATTCTTGTACGTAGGGGTCAGTATTATAGTAGTTATATTCTTGTACACAGGGGGCAGTATTATAGTAGTTATATTCTTGTACATAGGGGGCAGTATTATAGTAGTTATATTCTTGTACATAGGGGAAGTATTATAGTAGTTATATTCTTGTACATAGGGGAAGTATTATAGTAGTTATATTCTTGTACATAGGGAGCAGTATTATAGTAGTTATATTCTTGCACACAGGGAGCAGTATTATACTAGTTATATTCTTGTACATAGGGGGCAGTATTATAGTAGTTGTATTCTTGTACATAGGGGCAGTATTATAGTAGTTATATTCTTGTACATAGGAGCAGTATTATAGTAGTTATATTCTTGTACATAGGAGGCAGTATTATAGTAGTTATATTCTTGCACATAGGAGGCAGTATTATAGTAGTTATATTCCTGTACATAGGGGGCAGTATTATAGTAGTTGTATTCTTGTACATAGGGGCAGTATTATAGTAGTTATATTCTTGTACATAGGAGCAGTATTATAGTAGTTATATTCTTGTACATAGGGGGCAGTATTATAGTAGTTATATTCTTGTACATAGGAGCAGTATTATAGTAGTTATATTCTTGTACATAGGAGCAGTATTATAGTAGTTATATTCTTGTACATAGGGAGCAGTATTATAGTAGTTATATTCTTGTACATAGGAGCAGTATTATAGTAGTTATATTCTTGTACATAGCAGCAGTATTATAGTAGTTATATTCTTGTACATAGGAGCAGTATTATAGTAGTTATATTCTTGTACATAGGGGGCAGTATTATAGTAGTTATATTCTTGTACATAGGGGGCAGTATTATAGTAGTTATATTCTTGTACATAGGGGGCAGTATTATAGTAGTTATATTCTTGTACATAGGGGGCAGTATTATAGTAGTTATATTCTTGTACATAGGGGAAGTATTATAGTAGTTATATTCTTGTACATAGGGGAAGTATTATAGTAGTTATATTCTTGTACATAGGGGGCAGTATTATAGTAGTTATATTCTTGTACATTGGAGCAGTATTACAGTAGTTATATTCTTGTACATAGGGAGCAGTATTATAGTAGTTATATTCTTGTACATAGGAGGCAGTATTATAGTAGTTATATTCTTGTACATAGGGGGCAGTATTATAGTAGTTATATTCTTGTACATAGGGGAAGTATTATAGTAGTTATATTCTTGTACATAGGGGAAGTATTATAGTAGTTATATTCTTGTACATAGGGGGCAGTATTATAGTAGTTATATTCTTGTACATTGGAGCAGTATTACAGTAGTTATATTCTTGTACATAGGGAGCAGTATTATAGTAGTTATATTCTTGTACATAGGAGGCAGTATTATAGTAGTTATATTCTTGTACATAGGAGGCAGTATTATAGTAGTTATATTCTTGTACATAGGAGCAGTATTATAGTAGTTATATTCTTGTACATAGGGGAAGTATTATAGTAGTTATATTCTTGTACATAGGGGAAGTATTATAGTAGTTATATTCTTGTACATAGGGAGCAGTATTATAGTAGTTATATTCTTGTACATAGGGGGCAGTATTATAGTAGTTATATTCTTGTACATTGGAGCAGTATTACAGTAGTTATATTCTTGTACATAGGGAGCAGTATTATAGTAGTTATATTCTTGTACATAGGAGGCAGTATTATAGTAGTTATATTCTTGTACATAGGAGGCAGTATTATAGTAGTTATATTCTTGTACATAGGAGCAGTATTATAGTAGTTATAGTCTTGTACATAGGAGACAGTATTATAGTAGTTATATTCTTGTACGTAGGGGTCAGTATTATAGTAGTTATATTCTTGTACACAGGGGGCAGTATTATAGTAGTTATATTCTTGTACATAGGGGGCAGTATTATAGTAGTTATATTCTTGTACATAGGGGAAGTATTATAGTAGTTATATTCTTGTACATAGGGGAAGTATTATAGTAGTTATATTCTTGTACATAGGGAGCAGTATTATAGTAGTTATATTCTTGCACACAGGGAGCAGTATTATACTAGTTATATTCTTGTACATAGGGGGCAGTATTATAGTAGTTGTATTCTTGTACATAGGGGCAGTATTATAGTAGTTATATTCTTGTACATAGGAGCAGTATTATAGTAGTTATATTCTTGTACATAGGAGGCAGTATTATAGTAGTTATATTCTTGCACATAGGAGGCAGTATTATAGTAGTTATATTCCTGTACATAGGGGGCAGTATTATAGTAGTTGTATTCTTGTACATAGGGGCAGTATTATAGTAGTTATATTCTTGTACATAGGAGCAGTATTATAGTAGTTATATTCTTGTACATAGGGGGCAGTATTATAGTAGTTATATTCTTGTACATAGGGGGCAGTATTATAGTAGTTATATTCTTGTACATAGGAGCAGTATTATAGTAGTTATATTCTTGTACATAGGAGCAGTATTATAGTAGTTATATTCTTGTACATAGGGAGCAGTATTATAGTAGTTATATTCTTGTACATAGGAGCAGTATTATAGTAGTTATATTCTTGTACATAGGAGCAGTATTATAGTAGTTATATTCTTGTACATAGGGGGCAGTATTATAGTAGTTATATTCTTGTACATAGGAGCAGTATTATAGTAGTTATATTCTTGTACATAGGGGGCAGTATTATAGTAGTTATATTCTTGTACATAGGGGGCAGTATTATAGTAGTTATATTCTTGTACATAGGGGGCAGTATTATAGTAGTTATATTCTTGTACATAGGGGGCAGTATTATAGTAGTTATATTCTTGTACATAGGGAGCAGTATTATAGTAGTTATATTCTTGTACATAGGAGCAGTATTATAGTAGTTATATTCTTGTACATAGGAGCAGTATTATAGTAGTTATATTCTTGTACATAGGGGGCAGTATTATAGTAGTTATATTCTTGTACATAGGGGGCAGTATTATAGTAGTTATATTCTTGTACATAGGGGGCAGTATTATAGTAGTTATATTCTTGTACATAGGGAGCAGTATTATAGTAGGTATATTCTTGTACATAGGAGCAGTATTATAGTAGTTATATTCTTGTACATAGGGGGCAGTATTATAGTAGTTATATTCTTGTACATAGAGAGCAGTATTATAGTAGTTATATTCTTGTACATAGGGGGCAGTATTATAGTAGTTATATTCTTGTACATAGGGGGCAGTATTATAGTAGTTATATTCCTGTACATAGGGGGCAGTATTATAGTAGTTATATTCTTGTACATAGGGGGCAGTATTATAGTAGTTATATTCTTGTACATAGGGGGCAGTATTATAGTAGTTATATTCTTGTACATAGGGGGCAGTATTATAGTAGTTATATTCTTGTACATAGGGGGCAGTATTATAGTAGTTATATTCTTGTACATAGGGAGCAGTATTATAGTAGTTATATTCTTGTACATAGGAGCAGTATTATAGTAGTTATATTCTTGTACATAGGAGCAGTATTATAGTAGTTATATTCTTGTACATAGGGGGCAGTATTATAGTAGTTATATTCTTGTACATAGGGGGCAGTATTATAGTAGTTATATTCTTGTACATAGGGGGCAGTATTATAGTAGTTATATTCTTGTACATAGGGAGCAGTATTATAGTAGGTATATTCTTGTACATAGGAGCAGTATTATAGTAGTTATATTCTTGTACATAGGGGGCAGTATTATAGTAGTTATATTCTTGTACATAGAGAGCAGTATTATAGTAGTTATATTCTTGTACATAGGGGGCAGTATTATAGTAGTTATATTCTTGTACATAGGGGGCAGTATTATAGTAGTTATATTCCTGTACATAGGGGGCAGTATTATAGTAGTTATATTCTTGTACATAGGGGGCAGTATTATAGTAGTTATATTCTTGTACATGGGGGCAGTATTATAGTAGTTATATTCTTGTACATAGGGACAGTATTATAGTAGTTATATTCTTGTACATAGGAGGCAGTATTATAGTAGTTATATTCCTGTACATAGGAGCAGTATTATAGTAGCTATATTCTTGTACATATGGGGCAGTAATATAGTAGTTATATTCTTGTACATAGAGAGCAGTATTATAGTAGTTATATTCTTGTACATAGGGGGCAGTATTATAATAGTTATATTCTTGTACATAGGGGGCAGTATTATAGTAGTTATATTCCTGTACATAGGAGCAGTATTATAGTAGTTATATTCTTGTACATAGGGGGCAGTATTATAGTAGTTATATTCTTGTACATGGGGGCAGTATTATAGTAGCTATATTCTTGTACATGGGGGCAGTATTATAGTAGTTATATTCTTGTACATAGGAGGCAGTATTATAGTAGTTATATTCCTGTATATAGGAGCAGTATTATAGTAGTTATATTCTTGTACATAGGGGGCAGTATTATAGTAGTTATATTCTTGTACATGGGGGCAGTATTATAGTAGTTATATTCTTGTACATAGGCGGCAGTATTATAGTAGTTATATTCTTGTACATAGGGGGCAGTATTATAGTAGCTATATTCTTGTACATAGGGGGCAGTATTATAGTAGTTATATTCTTGTACATGGGAGCAGTATTAAAGTAGTTATATTCTTGTACATAGGAGGCAGTATTATAGTAGTTATATTCTTGTACATAGGAGGCAGTATTATAGTAGTTATATTCTTGTACATAGGGGGCAGTATTATAGTAGTTATATTCTTGTACATAGGGGAAGTATTATAGTAGTTATATTCTTGTACATAGGGGAAGTATTATAGTAGTTATATTCTTGTACATAGGGGGCAGTATTATAGTAGTTATATTCTTGTACATTGGAGCAGTATTACAGTAGTTATATTCTTGTACATAGGGAGCAGTATTATAGTAGTTATATTCTTGTACATAGGAGGCAGTATTATAGTAGTTATATTCTTGTACATAGGGGGCAGTATTATAGTAGTTATATTCTTGTACATAGGGGAAGTATTATAGTAGTTATATTCTTGTACATAGGGGAAGTTTTATAGTAGTTATATTCTTGTACATAGGGGGCAGTATTATAGTAGTTATATTCTTGTACATTGGAGCAGTATTACAGTAGTTATATTCTTGTACATAGGGAGCAGTATTATAGTAGTTATATTCTTGTACATAGGAGGCAGTATTATAGTAGTTATATTCTTGTACATAGGAGGCAGTATTATAGTAGTTATATTCTTGTACATGGGAGCAGTATTAAAGTAGTTATATTCTTGTACATAGGAGGCAGTATTATAGTAGTTATATTCTTGTACATAGGAGGCAGTATTATAGTAGTTATATTCTTGTACATAGGGGGCAGTATTATAGTAGTTATATTCTTGTACATAGGGGAAGTATTATAGTAGTTATATTCTTGTACATAGGGGAAGTATTATAGTAGTTATATTCTTGTACATAGGGGGCAGTATTATAGTAGTTATATTCTTGTACATTGGAGCAGTATTACAGTAGTTATATTCTTGTACATAGGGAGCAGTATTATAGTAGTTATATTCTTGTACATAGGAGGCAGTATTATAGTAGTTATATTCTTGTACATGGGAGCAGTATTAAAGTAGTTATATTCTTGTACATAGGGGAAGTATTATAGTAGTTATATTCTTGTACATAGGGGAAGTATTATAGTAGTTATATTCTTGTACATAGGGAGCAGTATTATAGTAGTTATATTCTTGTACATAGGGGGCAGTATTATAGTAGTTATATTCTTGTACATTGGAGCAGTATTACAGTAGTTATATTCTTGTACATAGGGAGCAGTATTATAGTAGTTATATTCTTGTACATAGGAGGCAGTATTATAGTAGTTATATTCTTGTACATAGGAGGCAGTATTATAGTAGTTATATTCTTGTACATAGGAGCAGTATTATAGTAGTTATAGTCTTGTACATAGGAGACAGTATTATAGTAGTTATATTCTTGTACGTAGGGGTCAGTATTATAGTAGTTATATTCTTGTACACAGGGGGCAGTATTATAGTAGTTATATTCTTGTACATAGGGGGCAGTATTATAGTAGTTATATTCTTGTACATAGGGGAAGTATTATAGTAGTTATATTCTTGTACATAGGGGAAGTATTATAGTAGTTATATTCTTGTACATAGGGAGCAGTATTATAGTAGTTATATTCTTGCACACAGGGAGCAGTATTATACTAGTTATATTCTTGTACATAGGGGGCAGTATTATAGTAGTTGTATTCTTGTACATAGGGGCAGTATTATAGTAGTTATATTCTTGTACATAGGAGCAGTATTATAGTAGTTATATTCTTGTACATAGGAGGCAGTATTATAGTAGTTATATTCTTGCACATAGGAGGCAGTATTATAGTAGTTATATTCCTGTACATAGGGGGCAGTATTATAGTAGTTGTATTCTTGTACATAGGGGCAGTATTATAGTAGTTATATTCTTGTACATAGGAGCAGTATTATAGTAGTTATATTCTTGTACATAGGGGGCAGTATTATAGTAGTTATATTCTTGTACATAGGAGCAGTATTATAGTAGTTATATTCTTGTACATAGGAGCAGTATTATAGTAGTTATATTCTTGTACATAGGGAGCAGTATTATAGTAGTTATATTCTTGTACATAGGAGCAGTATTATAGTAGTTATATTCTTGTACATAGCAGCAGTATTATAGTAGTTATATTCTTGTACATAGGAGCAGTATTATAGTAGTTATATTCTTGTACATAGGGGGCAGTATTATAGTAGTTATATTCTTGTACATAGGGGGCAGTATTATAGTAGTTATATTCTTGTACATAGGGGGCAGTATTATAGTAGTTATATTCTTGTACATAGGGGGCAGTATTATAGTAGTTATATTCTTGTACATAGGGGAAGTATTATAGTAGTTATATTCTTGTACATAGGGGAAGTATTATAGTAGTTATATTCTTGTACATAGGGGGCAGTATTATAGTAGTTATATTCTTGTACATTGGAGCAGTATTACAGTAGTTATATTCTTGTACATAGGGAGCAGTATTATAGTAGTTATATTCTTGTACATAGGAGGCAGTATTATAGTAGTTATATTCTTGTACATAGGGGGCAGTATTATAGTAGTTATATTCTTGTACATAGGGGAAGTATTATAGTAGTTATATTCTTGTACATAGGGGAAGTATTATAGTAGTTATATTCTTGTACATAGGGGGCAGTATTATAGTAGTTATATTCTTGTACATTGGAGCAGTATTACAGTAGTTATATTCTTGTACATAGGGAGCAGTATTATAGTAGTTATATTCTTGTACATAGGAGGCAGTATTATAGTAGTTATATTCTTGTACATAGGAGGCAGTATTATAGTAGTTATATTCTTGTACATAGGAGCAGTATTATAGTAGTTATATTCTTGTACATAGGGGAAGTATTATAGTAGTTATATTCTTGTACATAGGGAGCAGTATTATAGTAGTTATATTCTTGTACATAGGGGGCAGTATTATAGTAGTTATATTCTTGTACATTGGAGCAGTATTACAGTAGTTATATTCTTGTACATAGGGAGCAGTATTATAGTAGTTATATTCTTGTACATAGGAGGCAGTATTATAGTAGTTATATTCTTGTACATAGGAGGCAGTATTATAGTAGTTATATTCTTGTACATAGGAGCAGTATTATAGTAGTTATAGTCTTGTACATAGGAGACAGTATTATAGTAGTTATATTCTTGTACGTAGGGGTCAGTATTATAGTAGTTATATTCTTGTACACAGGGGGCAGTATTATAGTAGTTATATTCTTGTACATAGGGGGCAGTATTATAGTAGTTATATTCTTGTACATAGGGGAAGTATTATAGTAGTTATATTCTTGTACATAGGGGAAGTATTATAGTAGTTATATTCTTGTACATAGGGAGCAGTATTATAGTAGTTATATTCTTGCACACAGGGAGCAGTATTATACTAGTTATATTCTTGTACATAGGGGGCAGTATTATAGTAGTTGTATTCTTGTACATAGGGGCAGTATTATAGTAGTTATATTCTTGTACATAGGAGCAGTATTATAGTAGTTATATTCTTGTACATAGGAGGCAGTATTATAGTAGTTATATTCTTGCACATAGGAGGCAGTATTATAGTAGTTATATTCCTGTACATAGGGGGCAGTATTATAGTAGTTGTATTCTTGTACATAGGGGCAGTATTATAGTAGTTATATTCTTGTACATAGGAGCAGTATTATAGTAGTTATATTCTTGTACATAGGGGGCAGTATTATAGTAGTTATATTCTTGTACATAGGGGGCAGTATTATAGTAGTTATATTCTTGTACATAGGAGCAGTATTATAGTAGTTATATTCTTGTACATAGGAGCAGTATTATAGTAGTTATATTCTTGTACATAGGGAGCAATATTATAGTAGTTATATTCTTGTACATAGGAGCAGTATTATAGTAGTTATATTCTTGTACATAGGAGCAGTATTATAGTAGTTATATTCTTGTACATAGGGGGCAGTATTATAGTAGTTATATTCTTGTACATAGGAGCAGTATTATAGTAGTTATATTCTTGTACATAGGGGGCAGTATTATAGTAGTTATATTCTTGTACATAGGGGGCAGTATTATAGTAGTTATATTCTTGTACATAGGGGGCAGTATTATAGTAGTTATATTCTTGTACATAGGGGGCAGTATTATAGTAGTTATATTCTTGTACATAGGGAGCAGTATTATAGTAGTTATATTCTTGTACATAGGAGCATTATTATAGTAGTTATATTCTTGTACATAGGAGCAGTATTATAGTAGTTATATTCTTGTACATAGGGGGCAGTATTATAGTAGTTATATTCTTGTACATAGGGGGCAGTATTATAGTAGTTATATTCTTGTACATAGGGGGCAGTATTATAGTAGTTATATTCTTGTACATAGGGAGCAGTATTATAGTAGGTATATTCTTGTACATAGGAGCAGTATTATAGTAGTTATATTCTTGTACATAGGGGGCAGTATTATAGTAGTTATATTCTTGTACATAGAGAGCAGTATTATAGTAGTTATATTCTTGTACATAGGGGGCAGTATTATAGTAGTTATATTCTTGTACATAGGGGGCAGTATTATAGTAGTTATATTCCTGTACATAGGGGGCAGTATTATAGTAGTTATATTCTTGTACATAGGGGGCAGTATTATAGTAGTTATATTCTTGTACATGGGGGCAGTATTATAGTAGTTATATTCTTGTACATAGGGACAGTATTATAGTAGTTATATTCTTGTACATAGGAGTCAGTATTATAGTAGTTATATTCCTGTACATAGGAGCAGTATTATAGTAGCTATATTCTTGTACATATGGGGCAGTAATATAGTAGTTATATTCTTGTACATAGAGAGCAGTATTATAGTAGTTATATTCTTGTACATAGGGGGCAGTATTATAATAGTTATATTCTTGTACATAGGGGGCAGTATTATAGTAGTTATATTCCTGTACATAGGAGCAGTATTATAGTAGTTATATTCTTGTACATAGGGGGCAGTATTATAGTAGTTATATTCTTGTACATGGGGGCAGTATTATAGTAGTTATATTCTTGTACATAGGCGGCAGTATTATAGTAGTTATATTCTTGTACATAGGGGGCAGTATTATAGTAGCTATATTCTTGTACATAGGGGGCAGTATTATAGTAGTTATATTCTTGTACATGGGAGCAGTATTAAAGTAGTTATATTCTTGTACATAGGAGGCAGTATTATAGTAGTTATATTCTTGTACATAGGAGGCAGTATTATAGTAGTTATATTCTTGTACATAGGGGGCAGTATTATAGTAGTTATATTCTTGTACATAGGGGAAGTATTATAGTAGTTATATTCTTGTACATAGGGGAAGTATTATAGTAGTTATATTCTTGTACATAGGGGGCAGTATTATAGTAGTTATATTCTTGTACATTGGAGCAGTATTACAGTAGTTATATTCTTGTACATAGGGAGCAGTATTATAGTAGTTATATTCTTGTACATAGGAGGCAGTATTATAGTAGTTATATTCTTGTACATAGGAGGCAGTATTATAGTAGTTATATTCTTGTACATAGGAGCAGTATTATAGTAGTTATATTCTTGTACATAGGGGAAGTATTATAGTAGTTATATTCTTGTACATAGGGGAAGTATTATAGTAGTTATATTCTTGTACATAGGGAGCAGTATTATAGTAGTTATATTCTTGTACATAGGGGGCAGTATTATAGTAGTTATATTCTTGTACATTGGAGCAGTATTACAGTAGTTATATTCTTGTACATAGGGAGCAGTATTATAGTAGTTATATTCTTGTACATAGGAGGCAGTATTATAGTAGTTATATTCTTGTACATAGGAGGCAGTATTATAGTAGTTATATTCTTGTACATAGGAGCAGTATTATAGTAGTTATAGTCTTGTACATAGGATACAGTATTATAGTAGTTATATTCTTGTACGTAGGGGTCAGTATTATAGTAGTTATATTCTTGTACACAGGGGGCAGTATTATAGTAGTTATATTCTTGTACATAGGGGGCAGTATTATAGTAGTTATATTCTTGTACATAGGGGAAGTATTATAGTAGTTATATTCTTGTACAAAGGGGAAGTATTATAGTAGTTATATTCTTGTACATAGGGAGCAGTATTATAGTAGTTATATTCTTGCACACAGGGAGCAGTATTATACTAGTTATATTCTTGTACATAGGGGGCAGTATTATAGTAGTTGTATTCTTGTACATAGGGGCAGTATTATAGTAGTTATATTCTTGTACATAGGAGCAGTATTATAGTAGTTATATTCTTGTACATAGGAGGCAGTATTATAGTAGTTATATTCTTGCACATAGGAGGCAGTATTATAGTAGTTATATTCCTGTACATAGGGGGCAGTATTATAGTAGTTGTATTCTTGTACATAGGGGCAGTATTATAGTAGTTATATTCTTGTACATAGGAGCAGTATTATAGTAGTTATATTCTTGTACATAGGGGGCAGTATTATAGTAGTTATATTCTTGTACATAGGGGGCAGTATTATAGTAGTTATATTCTTGTACATAGGAGCAGTATTATAGTAGTTATATTCTTGTACATAGGAGCAGTATTATAGTAGTTATATTCTTGTACATAGGGAGCAGTATTATAGTAGTTATATTCTTGTACATAGGAGCAGTATTATAGTAGTTATATTCTTGTACATAGGAGCAGTATTATAGTAGTTATATTCTTGTACATAGGGGGCAGTATTATAGTAGTTATATTCTTGTACATAGGGGGCAGTATTATAGTAGTTATATTCTTGTACATAGGGGGCAGTATTATAGTAGTTATATTCTTGTACATAGGGGGCAGTATTATAGTAGTTATATTCTTGTACATAGGGGAAGTATTATAGTAGTTATATTCTTGTACATAGGGGAAGTATTATAGTAGTTATATTCTTGTACATAGGGGGCAGTATTATAGTAGTTATATTCTTGTACATTGGAGCAGTATTACAGTAGTTATATTCTTGTACATAGGGAGCAGTATTATAGTAGTTATATTCTTGTACATAGGAGGCAGTATTATAGTAGTTATATTCTTGTACATAGGGGGCAGTATTATAGTAGTTATATTCTTGTACATAGGGGAAGTATTATAGTAGTTATATTCTTGTACATAGGGGAAGTATTATAGTAGTTATATTCTTGTACATAGGGGAAGTATTATAGTAGTTATATTCTTGTACATAGGGAGCAGTTTTATAGTAGTTATATTCTTGTACATAGGGGGCAGTATTATAGTAGTTATATTCTTGTACATTGGAGCAGTATTACAGTAGTTATATTCTTGTACATAGGGAGCAGTATTATAGTAGTTATATTCTTGTACATAGGAGGCAGTATTATAGTAGTTATATTCTTGTACATAGGAGGCAGTATTATAGTAGTTATATTCTTGTACATAGGAGCAGTATTATAGTAGTTATAGTCTTGTACATAGGAGACAGTATTATAGTAGTTATATTCTTGTACGTAGGGGTCAGTATTATAGTAGTTATATTCTTGTACACAGGGGGCAGTATTATAGTAGTTATATTCTTGTACATAGGGGGCAGTATTATAGTAGTTATATTCTTGTACATAGGGGAAGTATTATAGTAGTTATATTCTTGTACATAGGGGAAGTATTATAGTAGTTATATTCTTGTACATAGGGAGCAGTATTATAGTAGTTATATTCTTGCACACAGGGAGCAGTATTATACTAGTTATATTCTTGTACATAGGGGGCAGTATTATAGTAGTTGTATTCTTGTACATAGGGGCAGTATTATAGTAGTTATATTCTTGTACATAGGAGCAGTATTATAGTAGTTATATTCTTGTACATAGGAGGCAGTATTATAGTAGTTATATTCTTGCACATAGGAGGCAGTATTATAGTAGTTATATTCCTGTACATAGGGGGCAGTATTATAGTAGTTGTATTCTTGTACATAGGGGCAGTATTATAGTAGTTATATTCTTGTACATAGGAGCAGTATTATAGTAGTTATATTCTTGTACATAGGGGGCAGTATTATAGTAGTTATATTCTTGTACATAGGGGGCAGTATTATAGTAGTTATATTCTTGTACATAGGAGCAGTATTATAGTAGTTATATTCTTGTACATAGGAGCAGTATTATAGTAGTTATATTCTTGTACATAGGGAGCAGTATTATAGTAGTTATATTCTTGTACATAGGAGCAGTATTATAGTAGTTATATTCTTGTACATAGGAGCAGTATTATAGTAGTTATATTCTTGTACATAGGGGGCAGTATTATAGTAGTTATATTCTTGTACATAGGGGGCAGTATTATAGTAGTTATATTCTTGTACATAGGAGCAGTATTATAGTAGTTATATTCTTGTACATAGGGGGCAGTATTATAGTAGTTATATTCTTGTACATAGGGGGCAGTATTATAGTAGTTATATTCTTGTACATAGGGGGCAGTATTATAGTAGTTATATTCTTGTACATAGGGGGCAGTATTATAGTAGTTATATTCTTGTACATAGGGAGCAGTATTATAGTAGTTATATTCTTGTACATAGGAGCAGTATTATAGTAGTTATATTCTTGTACATAGGAGCAGTATTATAGTAGTTATATTCTTGTACATAGGGGGCAGTATTATAGTAGTTATATTCTTGTACATAGGGGGCAGTATTATAGTAGTTATATTCTTGTACATAGGGGGCAGTATTATAGTAGTTATATTCTTGTACATAGGGAGCAGTATTATAGTAGGTATATTCTTGTACATAGGAGCAGTATTATAGTAGTTATATTCTTGTACATAGGGGGCAGTATTATAGTAGTTATATTCTTGTACATAGAGAGCAGTATTATAGTAGTTATATTCTTGTACATAGGGGGCAGTATTATAGTAGTTATATTCTTGTACATAGGGGGCAGTATTATAGTAGTTATATTCCTGTACATAGGGGGCAGTATTATAGTAGTTATATTCTTGTACATAGGGGGCAGTATTATAGTAGTTATATTCTTGTACATGGGGGCGGTATTATAG
Source organism: Eleutherodactylus coqui (assembly GCF_035609145.1). Classification (NCBI taxonomy): domain Eukaryota; kingdom Metazoa; phylum Chordata; class Amphibia; order Anura; family Eleutherodactylidae; genus Eleutherodactylus; species Eleutherodactylus coqui. The sequence continues at coordinate 16,526,567 of NC_089849.1, read as the reverse complement.
TAGTTATATTCTTGTACATAGGGACAGTATTATAGTAGTTATATTCTTGTACATAGGAGTCAGTATTATAGTAGTTATATTCCTGTACATAGGAGCAGTATTATAGTAGCTATATTCTTGTACATATGGGGCAGTAATATAGTAGTTATATTCTTGTACATAGAGAGCAGTATTATAGTAGTTATATTCTTGTACATAGGGGGCAGTATTATAATAGTTATATTCTTGTACATAGGGGGCAGTATTATAGTAGTTATATTCCTGTACATAGGAGCAGTATTATAGTAGTTATATTCTTGTACATAGGGGGCAGTATTATAGTAGTTATATTCTTGTACATGGGGGCAGTATTATAGTAGCTATATTCTTGTACATAGGGGCAGTATTATAGTAGTTATATTCTTGTACATAGGAGGCAGTATTATAGTAGTTATATTCCTGTATATAGGAGCAGTATTATAGTAGTTATATTCTTGTACATGGGGGGCAGTATTATAGTAGTTATATTCTTGTACATGGGGGCAGTATTATAGTAGTTATATTCTTGTACATAGGCGGCAGTATTATAGTAGTTATATTCTTGTACATAGGGGGCAGTATTATAGTAGCTATATTCTTGTACATAGGGGGCAGTATTATAGTAGTTATATTCTTGTACATAGGGGGCAGTATTATAGTAGTTATATTCTTGTACATAGGAGGCAGTATTATAGTAGTTATATTCTTGTACATAGGGGGCAGTATTATAGTAGTTATATTCTTGTACATGGGGGCAGTATTATAGTAGTTATATTCTTGTACATAGGAGCCAGTATTATAGTAGTTATATTCTTGTACATAGGAGCCAGTATTATAGTAGTTATATTCTTGTACATAGGGGCAGTATTAGAGTAGTTATATTCTTGCACATAGGGGGCAGTATTATAGTAGTTATATTCTTGTACATAGGGGGCAGTATTATAGTAGTTATATTCTTGTACATTGGAGCAGTATTACAGTAGTTATATTCTTGTACATAGGGGCAGTATTATAGTAGTTATATTCTTGTACATGGGGGCAGTATTATAGTAGTTATTTTCTTGTACATAGGGGGCAGTAGTATAGTAGTTATATTCTTGTACATAGGGGGCAGTATTATAGTAGTTATATTCTTGTACATAGGGGGTAGTATTATAGTAGTTATATTCTTGTATGAAGGGGTAGTGTTATGAATCCATGTTATAGATGTTTTACAATTTGCTTGTCTGAGAGCAGCCTCAGGTCAGTTTCATACAGGCATACTGTAGCAAATCAGAATTAGGGATCTATAATGTAGACGTGTCATAGAGTAAATTGTATCAGTATTTCTGTAATTGCCTCTGTATGTGTTTTCATTGGTTTGATTTTCTGCTGTGCAAATATATGTCTTGTTTTTATCCATCCAAAAATGCTACAAATTAATGCAAATGCAGATGAAATACTAAGCAGATACAGAGGCAAAATGGATGTATTTGTATCTTACTCACTTTCTATAGTCCATTATGGATGTATTTGTATCTTACTCACTTTCTATAGTCCATTATGGATGTATTTGTATCTTACTCACTTTCTATAGTCCATTATGGATGTATTTGTATCTTACTCACTTTCTATAGTCCATTATGGATGTATTTGTATCTTACTCACTTTCTATAGTCCATGTTGGATGTATTTGTATCTTACTCACTTTCTATAGTCCATTATGGATGTATTTGTATCTTACTCACTTTCTATAGTCCATTATGGATGTATTTGTAACTTACTCACTTTCTATAGTCCATTATGGATGTATTTGTATCTTACTCACTTTCTATAGTCCATGTTGGATGTATTTGTATCTTACTCACTTTCTATAGTCCATTATGGATGTATTTGTATCTTACTCACTTTCTATAGTCCATTATGGATGTATTTGTATCTTGCTCACGTTCTATAGTCCATGATGGATGTATTTGTATCTTACTCACTTTCTATAGTCCATTATGGATGTATTTGTATCTTACTCACTTTCTATAGTCCATTATGGATGTATTTGTATCTTACTCACTTTCTATAGTCCATTATGGATGTATTTGTATCTTACTCACTTTCTATAGTCCATTATGGATGTATTTCTCACAAAAAAACGGACAAAATTATTACATGCTATATTTTAAAACACAACAGTGAAAAATGCACCCTTTAAAACAAATCAGTAGATTCTCATTACCTCCATATTACAGCCCATAAAACACAGACCAAAGACAGATTAAAAATACGCTCCTCTGAAAGAAGTCTTAAAGGGGTATTTTGGTTTTATAAAGGCCTATCCGTGACAAAGCTTAATAATAGTGAGTGCGCCGCTCAGGACTCCCACTGATCAGCTATATGCTGGGCCAGCTATACGCTGAGCTCTGCAGGAAGCAGAAAGCTCCGTTCTTACAACAGTCATCAGGTTTGTATTACAGGCCATTCACTTTAATGGCAACTTAGCCTGCAATACCAAGCTGGGCCACTGCAGCGGGATTGGAGCTGTCTGCTTCCTACAGAAATTAGCTCAGTGCACAAGCACTCGCAGACATCTGATTGGCGCTGGACCTGGGAGGCCAACTTTAATTTACTATTGATAACCTTCGGATAGGCCAGCAATAGTTTACAACTAGACAACAGCTGTAAGCTGTTTTCGAACACCACAGAATTTCCAAAGACTAAATCCACTGCGTCTGCTGGTCTGGATCGGCGGCAGAGTAGGGAAGGGGCTCCAAAATGTTCTGAAGTGTGGATTCTAAATAATTTTCTACTCATCCAAATCACTACCTGTGCGTCGTGCCCCCCCTGTACTGCGTCCCCCTTAATTAACAGCACAAGCCCTTCTATTCTAAGTGACCCCAGTGGTTCTCCAAAAGAGATTCAGGGCTGAATGGTGCCACCTGCTGCTGCGGGCACATGTTGCTAATAAACCATCCTAAGTATTGAGACCATACACAGTAAGCACTTGTAGCCCTCACCAGTCTGTACCAGGACCCCCACCTACCATATGTCATATAATAATGCTGGCATACAAGGCAGACTGACCTATGAACTGCCTCTGGCATCCGGGCACTCATCTACACCCCCTATAGTTGCACCTTGTTGATGGGATTTGTAGTCCCACATTAACATAAACCATATAAATTTCCCAATGCTTGCATGTGAGGCTCTGGATGAGCAGCAGGCTTGGTCTGTGGCTGAACGTGCAGAGCCTTTATCTGATGTATAGGACAAGATCTCGCTGCTAAACATACACGTTTATTAGAAGAAGAGACAGGAGGGGGGCGGCGTAATGCCGTATCCGCTCGCTGCTCTGTGCCTTTGTGCAAATGTTTTGGCAAATTTATAGACAGTACACCATATGTACAGTACTCTATATTTACTACATTCATCATACACATCATTGGAGGGAAACGCAGGCGCAGGGGGGGACAATCAATGGCCTCAAAGAGGAATGCAAATAAGTCTGCAGACCTTCATCGCCATATGCAGGAAGAACGGCAATGACTAGTTTTCTAATGGTGTATAGTGTCAGAAAGGTGCTTGTAAAGGTACAAACTTATGTATAATAAAAGGAGATGTTATATAAATACCTTACTTATCTTTTACTGATCTTCTGGGTTACATTCTTTACTATACTTCAGAGCTGCACTCACTATTCTGCTGGTGGAGTCACTGTGTGCATACATTACTTATCATGTACTGATCCTGAGTTACACCCTGTATTATACTCCAGAGCTGCACTCGCTATTCTGCTGGTGGAGTCACTATGTAAATACATTACTTATCCTATACTGATCCTGAGTTACAACCTGTATTATATTCCAGAGCTGCACTCACTATTCTGCTGGTGGAGTCACTGTGTACATACATTACTTATGTACTGATCCTGAGTTACATCCTGTATTATACTCCAGAGCTGCACTCACTATTCTGCTGGTGGAGTCACTGTGTACATACATTACTTATCCTGTACTGATCCTGAGTTACCTCCTGTATTATACTCCAGAGCTGCACTCACTATTCTGCTGGTGGAGTCACTGTGTACATGCATTACTTATCCTGTACTGACCCTGAGTTACATCCTGTATTATACTCCACAGCTGCATTCACTATGCTGCTGGTGAAGTCACTGTGTACATACATTACTTATCCTGTACTGCTCCTGAGTTACATCCTGTATTATACTCCAGAGCTGCACTCACTATTCTGCTGGTGAAGTCACTATGTACATACATTACTAATCCTGTACTGATCCTGAGTTACAACCTGTATTATATTCCAGAGCTGCACTCACTATTCTGCTGGTGGAGTCACTGTGTACATACATTACTTATCCTGTACTGATCCGGAGTTCCATCCTGTATTTTACTCCAGAGATGCACTCACTATTCTGCTGGTGGAGTCACTGTGTACATACATTACTTATCCTGTACTGATCCTGAGTTACATCCTGTGTTATACTCCAGAGCTGCACTCACTATTCTGCTGGTGGAGTCACTATGTAAATACATTACTTATCCTGTACTGACCCTGAGTTACATCCTGTATTATACTCCACAGCTGCATTCACTATGCTGCTGGTGAAGTCACTGTGTACATACATTACTTATCCTGTACTGCTCCTGAGTTACATCCTGTATTATACTCCAGAGCTGCACTCACTATTCTGCTGGTGAAGTCACTATGTACATACATTACTAATCCTGTACTGATCCTGAGTTACAATCTGTATTATATTCCAGAGCTGCACTCACTATTCTGCTGGTGGAGTCACTGTGTACATACATTACTTATCCTGTACTGATCCTGAGTTACCTCCTGTATTTTACTCCAGAGATGCACTCACTATTCTGCTGGTGGAGTCACTGTGTACATACATTACTTATCCTGTACTGATCCTGAGTTACATCCTGTGTTATACTCCAGAGCTGCACTCACTATTCTGCTGGTGGAGTCACTGTGTACATACATCACTTATCCTGTACTGATCCTGAGTTACATCCTGTGTTATACTCCACAGCTGCACTCACCTTTCTGCTGGTGGAGTCACTCTCTCCTTGGTCAGCTCAGCTGTTTGAGTTATACATGATAAAAAGAGCCTTGTGTGGCGCAGAGTGTAAACTCTTACCTACAACCTGAAGGTTGCAAGTTCAATCCCCACTGATTCAGGTAGCCGGCTCAAGGTTGGCTCAGCCTTCCATCCTTCCGAGGTCGGTAAAATGAGAACCCAGTTTGGTGGGGGGTAATAATTACCTGAAAGCGCTGTGGAATAAGTTGGCGCTATACAAATACCAAGATTTATAACAGGCTTGCTGACTGTTTCCAGTAGCAGAATTATAAGGCTGGGTCCACACAGGGTTGATTTACAGCGGAATGTCCACAGCCGGCATTCCGATGCAGATCAGCCGTGGAGAGTCTGCCTACAAACCTGCGCCATTTGGTGCGGGTTTTGAAGTGGGTTTTATTGCAAATTCCTGTGCAGAATCCACCCGTCATTGAGCGTGAATTCCGCTGTGGAGACGGCGATAAAGTTGACATGCCGCGGAACTGAATTCTGCAGTGCAGGTTAATTTCTACACGAGTTTTCTGCAGGTTTTTAAAATCTAGTTCACTTTGCTGTTATTGTAAATGCTGCGGATTTTCTGTGCGGAGGGTCTGCATGTAAATTCCGTGGCAATGCCGCCATGTGTGCCCTCCACCTAACAGCTCAGGCTGTATAACTCCAGAAACAAGTAGTTTTCTATCAAAATCACAGCACCCATTAATTTTGATCTCTGTTTGCCAGATATTGCAGAACGTATTGTCTAATGATTGTCACAACATCAAACAAGCGGCGGATGGCGAGCTCCGAGTCACGCACGAGCCAGCGGCGTTCTCATGATATTTCTATGCGCAGGTGTTCCTGGGGTTGTTTGTGAATGTGTCTTCATTATTGTGGCATGTCTGTTTTCCAGCGCCGCGCCGTTCCTGGAGCCGCTATCGGTCAGCGCTCCTGAAATGTATCCAGATCAGATAGGCATCTGAGATAAAACCGATGTCCATCACACAGCAGAGCTGATGACGTTACAATGTATCTGCAGCGACGCAGCATCACACTGCAGCTATTTACAGCTAAGGCTTGTCCAGGATTTCAGAAACACAGCTACTTTTTTTTTTTTTTTTTTCAGAAACAGCGACACACCTGGACACAGGTCGTTTGTGGTATTGCAGCTCAATTCCATTGACGTGAATAGAGTAGCAGTTTTTATTTCATGTTAACCCCTAAGGCCGCCTGCACACGAGCGGGTCGGATCCGGCAGCGAGAATTCTCACCGCGGGACCCGACCCGAGAGCCTGCAGGGACGAGCGCGTACTCTCCCGCACCTGGTGGCCCCAGCTCTTTCATGTGCCGGCTGCCGCGCAGCCGGCGCATGCGCAGACCAGAGCTGGCAGCCGGGTGAGTGCGTGCCCCGCACAAAAATAGGACATGTCGCGGTTTGTTTGCCGCGCGAGATTTCGCGCGGCCAAACCGCGGCCGTCTGCATAGGAGTGCGTATTGTAATGCACTCCTATGCAAACTTTCAGCGGCCAAAATCCCGCGGCGGGATTTCCGCCCGTGTGCAGGCGGCCTTAAGGCCCAAGCACGGTAAACATACAGTGCTTGGCCCTGGGCTGAAAGCAGAATTACGGTGCGGGATGAAAGCTTCTGCTCCTGTAATCAAGCTGGAGCAGGTCAGGTTTTCAGCTGTTAGACACAGCCAAGGACCCGGAGGAGAAGGGAGAAGCATTTTTTTAATCCCTTCTGCTTTCTCCTTTGCAGGCTACATAGCGCTCCATGAGCACTATGTACTAAAGTATTACTGCCACAGTGCAACCTGGTGACCACGTGACCGCCGGGAGCCCCCTTTTAGAGCAGAGCTGCAGGGTCCTAGCAGACCCAGATCAGCTCTGTTAGTGACTTATGTCACTACAGGAGGATGTTTTCCCCTGTAATTGTGGCTTCTATGAATGCGACTTCTATGGATGCCCCAGCTACACTGGAAAAGTGTGAAATAAAAATAAAAAAAGACAAAGTGAATGACCCCCAGAACAAAAAATAAGGCGGTAAAACAACCACATGGGTAAAATCCCTAAAAAGTGTCTGATCCTTTGATCCTTCAGGACCAAAACACCCTGGTTCTTGTGGGGTTAATAAGGACCATTGTATTTGCTATATTATTGTATATGCATATAGGTCTTCTTCAAAAGAGACAACTATCTTTTTCTCTAACTCCACCTATAGGTATTATCATGTATTGCACAGTCGGCCATTTATTGAATTGCTGGTATGCAATACTACATTTTTCCTGTAGTGGCTGCTCTGGGGGAAATGTATGGCTGGCAGGAGTGAGGGCGATCAGTTGATCGTCAGGCTGTATTCAGGGCTTTTGCTGTTTGTCACATTGTTTGCTGTCTTGTTAATGATAATATCTGTGAGGACTTCATAGTCACTTGAGATGGCATTGATTTTCTCGCGCTGTCACAATTGGAGTGTGTGCACAATTTATAAGCTTGAGTTAACTTCAAATTAATCTCCTTAAATTGTGTAATGATATGATCATAAGTTATTCTGCCGAGAGGAATGTGTTCCCCGCACGGCGACATGTCATATTGATTGGACAGTAATAAAAATAGAATAATCAGTGTCTATGGAACTTCTCTCCAAACGCCCGGACAGAAGTGTAAGATGAAGTTCTTGGGCTCAATGCAAAGGCTGGAACAGCCCCCACATCCCATGGGCCATTTATAATACTGGTATCTTTTTATGTGGCAGAAGGGCTTTTACAATTGCCTTCAGGCACAAGAGTCTGTGTGTTATGTCTGAGCTGGACGAGACACATCATCCGGATTGGACAAAAGTGGTTTTGCTTAATGGACAGATATACATGCAGTATTCTAACGCAAAGAACACAAAATGTGAAAAACAAATGGGGGTGATGGGAAATCTGACCCTCTCAAACTAATGAAACCCTACCTAAAAGCGGAGTACTCGCCCTGATGAGGGCAACCCCCCCAAGGGAGAAAATTTGCTAAAAGAAATAACAAGAGATCCAATATATGCTTCAGGTCAAAAGTTACAGAACACCTCAATTTTTTCCATTTGTTATTGGTATTTGCACAGTTTCTCAAATATACTTTGAAATGAAAGCAGAGAACAAATAAACACGTTAAGATGAATATAAATAATGGATTAACTTTGTTTTACCAAATCAAAATTTTTGACTCTTCCCAGTCGCCCCTCCAGCTGATATAACAGCTTTACACCATCGAGGCATTCTTTCTGCAATTGCATTCAAATATTGTTCACAAATTTCTTCCCATCATTGTTGCAGAAGTTCCCACAAATGTGCTGCATTTGTAGGTTGCTTTGCTTTCACCCTCATGTCCAGTTCATCCCAAAGCTCAATGGGGTTTAAGTCTGGAGACTGTGCAGGCCATTTCATTCTTTGAAGTTTACTGGCTTCTTCTTGTCTTCTTAAGTAGTTCTTGTTGTAAAATGAACCCCTGACCAACTAGGCGTACACCAGAGGGTATTGCATGATGTATTAAAATACTATGTGTTACAGATTTTGGATGTGGTCTTACTGGACTAACCAACCTGGCATTTGGACCAGACCGGGTGACTGGCAGCTGACCCGAGCAGAAGGAATACCTACAGATGGTTAACTGTCCCTAAGGTAAGCAGGGAGATGGAAGGGGCCCTGCCTACAAGCAGGGTAATCGCTCCAATAAGGGCGGCCCTGCGCTGGAACCTTGGGACTGACTTGCCGTGACAGAAAACAGGGATGAAGTACTGAAACACAGAAACGAAGACACTGCACAGAACTAACTTACTACAGAGACAAGAATGAAGCACAGTCAGAAAGGAAATGAACACACATACAGATACAGAGCATAAAAAAGGAACAAACGGGATAAGCAGGCAAAGGTCACAATAGAGTTGAACAGTCAAAAGACAATAAAACTAGCATTGAAGTAACAGGAAACCACACCAATACTGAGGCAACAAAAAAAGTGCATCAGCTTAGCTTAAATAGGGAAATGATTGCCCGTTAATCCCACAGCTGAGCTGAGAGCCAGAGGACTGGTTAACTCTCTCAATGCTAGATGAAAATGGACAGATGGGGTCCATATGCACAGAAATAGCAGAAAATGCTTGCATCTACCTGGAACCGCAAGAGCGTAGCAGATATGAGTAGCAGACCTTACACTATGATAGCCCTTTTTGTCCAGTGTGCCAGTCAGCCTGTGCAAATTCTCAACTCTGCATCCAGCAAAAGAGCCCCAGACCATCACGCCTCCTCCTCCTCCATGTTTTACAGTTGGTGTCAAACACTCCGGAACCATTCTCTCGCCTACAAAAATCCACAAAAGCCCTGCGTGATGCACCAAAAATAACACATTTTGATTTGTCACTACAAAAGACCTTCTTCCAGTCTTCAGTAGTTCACTGGAGGAGCTGCTTGGCCCAGGAAACTCTTTTTTTTTTTCAATTTTGCAATCTAAGCAGCGGCTTTCTTACAGATACTCCACCTGTCAGAACTGCAGATAGAAGTTTTCTCCTCACAGCTAAAATGGAAACTTGTTTATTTCTTGCTGGATTAAGCTGTGCTTGAAGATTTTGAAAACTGTTGACTCTCAAAAACGTGTCATCTGATTCTGTAGTGGCCTTTGATCTGCCAGACCTGTTTCTGCCAGAGTTTCCTCCAGTTTCCAAGTGGCTTTTGATGATATAGGAAACTGTACTGACTGCCACCTTGGCTTTCTTGGCAATTTCTCTGTAGGACAGATCTACACTTCTAAGGGTTATAGTTGTCAGTCTGTCTTCTTTGCTTAATTTCCTTTTTCTTGACATTATGAGAGTTATGTGGTTTGTCCTTAAGAGCAAAACTGTCCAGATCCTGCCCTAGAGGGTGCATTGCAGTCTGTTCAAACAATGGTTATACAGAATCAGGGTGGATTCAGACGACCGTATATCGGCTCGGTTTTCACGCCAAGCCGATATACGGTGTCCTCATCTGCAGGGAAGGGGGGATGGAAGAGCCAGGAGCAGGAACTGAGCTCCCGCCCCCTCTCTGCCTCCTCTCCACCCCCTCTCTGCCCCTCTGCACTATTTGCACTGAAAGGAGGCAGGATGAGGGCGGGGCTAGGTTTTGAGAATTAGCCCCGCCCCCATCCCGCCTCTCCCCATTGCAAATAGTGCAGAGGGGTGGAGAGGAGGCAGAGCGGGGGCGGAAGCTCAGAGCACTGCTCCTGGCTCTTTCAGGCTCCCCCCCTGCAGAGAGAGACGATGTATATCGGCTGGGCGTGAAAACCAAGCCGATATACGTTCGTCTGTATCCAGTCTCAGAGGGTTTAAAAGTAATTTACAAAAGTTGAGACACCTATAGGAATCGTTTGCATCCAATTTCAAACCATGATTTGCTTTGTATGCTGAGAGCAGCTGTCCTTGAGGTGTTTCTTGTAAAAAGCTTATTTATTAAAATCATAAATTCAGACTATTATTGCATTTCAGGTTAAAATTTCATATTATGTTTATATTTTTAACTTACGTTTGAACGTTTGAAACATGTCAGATTATTTCCTGGACTTGAACAATGCTAATGTAAAAAAAATAAATGGAAAAATTGAGTTGTTCTAAAACTTTTGACCAGTAGTAGAGATGGTAACTGAATGCACCGAACTAGATGAAATACATTAAAGGAGATGTCTCGAGGCAGGAGTGGATTTTTTTTTATTGCCCAGTCCCCCTAATTAAGCATACATTACTAAGCCCCCCTGTAAATGACTTTTCTAGCTGGTTTCTACTTACAGTTCCAGCGTTTCAGCAACTTATAAAAATTTTCCCAAGATGGCCGCCAGCTCTTTTCCCATCGCTTGCTGCAGCCCGACGTGCGCGCTCCCGAGACGCTACCAGCTGTGTCTCCCTGACAACCAGACGCCCCGCAGCCGCCGACCGGACCCCTGGAGTGAACACGGCCGACCAGTCACCCACCGCCAGGCAGCAGGTAACCGGCGCAGCCCCCCCCCGGCACAGCGACAGCCCCCCCATCGCAGCGACAGCCCCCCCCATCAAGCAACAGCCCCCCCCATCAAGCGACAGCCCCCCCATCACAGCGGCAGCCCCCCCCATCACAGCGGCAGCCCCCCCCATCACAGCGGCAGCCCCCCCATCACAGCGGCAGCCCCCCCCATCACAGCGGCAGCCCCCCCATCGCAGTGACAGCCCCCCCCCCATCAAGCGACAGCGCCCCCATCACAGCGGCAGCCCCCCCCCCCATCAAGCGACAGCCCCCCCCATCAAGCGACAGCGCCCCCATCACAGCGGCAGCCCCCCCCATCAAGCGACAGTGCCCCCGGCGCAGCGGCAGCCCCCCCGGCCCATCACTTACCTGGGCGGCAGGACGGCGGGACAGCTGGGCGGCAGGACGGCGGGACAGCTGAGCGGCTCTGCACCTTCCTCTAACAGAGGATGGTACAGAATGGCCGCTCCAGCGCGCTCCCGAGCAGTGACAGCTCGTCTGCGCATGCGCAGAAGAGCTGTAGCGGGGAGCACACTGAAGCGGCTCGTGCTGAAAGGAGAAGAACGGACTGCGCAAGCGCGTCTAAAAAAGCAAGCTGCCAGCGATTTTTAGACGGATCCATGGAGACGAGGACGCCAGCAACGGAGCAGGTAAGTGGAATAACTTCTGTATGGCTCATATTTAATGCACGATGTATATTACAAAGTGCATTAATATGGCCATACAGAAGTGTATAACCCCACTTGCTGCCGCGAGACAACCCCTTTAACCAAATAGTGTTATTTGGGCATAAGCCTCCCAGCCGACCAATCCATCCATACACCAGCAGCAAAGTGATCATCTCGGCGTCCAGTGCCAAAATAGCACTGAGTATATGCCGGTGTGTGGATCATATGGGCGGAGGCTGATGCAGTGACGTCACGCTTGTCCCAATCCGATACGGCCGGTGACTTATGACGTGGCGCAATTGTGGCTGCTGTAACCACATGGCAAGAAAATTCATTCCCAAAACTGGCATGTGGTGGCAATTCTCTGCTCCCAAACTAAAGTGATCTGCGCACTAGGGTTTTTTCATGCCTGTTAAACAGTAAGAGAAACCAAGTAATCTTGTAGATGTGATACCTTTAATGGCTAACAAAAATACATGATGCTATAGCGAGCTTTCGGACCTCTCAGGGTCCTTCCTCAGGCATAATGGAACAGATCTACAGACGTATTTAATATATACACATGATCACATGGGAGGGCATAAACATGGTAAACTTAATTTGCACTAGATTAGACTGAATTACCTATGGCAAAACATTTTTGTGGTCAGGGACACAGCATAGAGCAGATGGGAGTTATCATACTGAAGGGCAACTTCACGTCGCAGCGTCACAGAAGAATTTGGGAGTATTAATTTATGGCTGTTTTTGATACCATCAAGAATGGAATGAACCTCGGAGCGGGGTTCTTGCATCAGTGGAGAATATGAAAGGTCTAAAGGAGGTCAGGATGGGTGTCCATAAGGAGAGCACCTGGGAAGGGGGGTGGAGACACCTGTGGGGTGAGTGGGTCAGGTGATGGCATCATCTCTCCCCAAGTAGAGCACACAGAAGAGGTGCTGTTCCCAGACTTGGTAGAAACTCATACATTGATTTGAAGCAGATATGGACCATTTTACGGACAAGACTCGTCCATTAAAGCCAATAGAGAAAGAAAAAACGGGCAGCACATAGATGCCAGCTGTGTGTAGTCCATGTGCTGTCCATTTTTTTTTTTCTAAAGATGGCACAAAAAATTAATGGGACTTTTTTCACGGCCAGCCGATATACGCTACGATGTGGGGTGTAAAAACTCAGGAACGGGTGCACAAATCTAACGTTTGTGCATCCGTTCAGGCGGCATGGGCCCCGGTGCATATACGCTGAGGCCGCCATGCCGTTGCACCTTCCCCTTCCCTCCCCCTTGTGACTCACCTCCTCTCTCCACTCTCCTCCCCTACAGCTGATTGCAATGGGAGGGGGCGGGGCAAAGCGCCACCCTGTCCTGCCTCCTCCCATTGCTGACTTTTTTAACATTAGAAAGCCCCATTGACATTCGTGTAAAAAAAATGTAGTGATATCGCGTGAAAAAAAACGCGCAAGAAAAACGCAAGTGTCCAAGAGCCCTTACTTATATGAACATTACAATTCCATAGAAAGTTTAATTCCATCCGACAACTTCTAGGGGAGGGATTGTTTCTGACAATAAATGTATTTAGTGTTTCAATTCCTTATCTTGTCAACATCTCTGCTTGGTGTCAGTGAATGGGAGCATACAAAGCTGAAAATCCCTCTTGGAATAAGGCTGCCTGCAATTGGGCGGGTTTGCATTGCGAAATCCGGAGCGAGCGTCCGCCTCTGGATTCCGCAGCAAATACCGCTCATAGCATACTATGGAAAAGTGATTTTTCATGCACACTAGTCGAAACCAATTGCGGTTTCGGTTCGTGGAGGAAAAAATTGCAGCATGCTCTATTTTTGCGCGTATTCCGCACGGACGTCTTTTATTGAAGTCAATGGAAGCCATGTGATTCGCGGCCCTTGACATTGCGGAAAGGTCCCTATGTGATGACACGGGAAAAACAGGAGTTATTAACCCTTTCCAATCCACTGTCTGCCGTCTGAAGACATTATGATTTAAGGCTGTACAGCTCTGATGTTGGAAGACGTCCGGCGGGGTTCTCTTACTGTATATTTCCAGCCTCTCTGCTGTCGGAGCCTATCCAACGTGTCAACTCATGCAGTACTGGCTTTAGCCAGCAGATAGCGCCATTGTATAACAGCAGAAAAAGAGTAAGCCCCTAGGAAAACCAGGATACAAATTGGATTGAAAAGGGTTAAAAAATAATCTGTACTGCGCATGTCCGACGGCGATGCAGATGCAGCTGCCAGGGCCGGATTCTGACCTGCCCGTGTGCATGAGACCTTATACTTATGACAGCTGAGCTTCTGTTACAATTGTATCTAACAGAGCTTGTGCTGTGCACCCCAGACTGATACATGTTACCTACATTAATACGCTGTAACAGTCGATCCGAACAGGGGAGAGATTTATACTGCTGAGGCCTTTGGCTCCCAGAGGATTGTCCACACTGGTGACATTATAACAAAAAAAGTTACAATGTATCCAGCGAAATGTAGCGAAAAGTATTAGATTTGTACATTCAGCTTCTTGTCTTATCTGACAACCCTGCGGGGGTTAAACCTGTCCCTTCAAGTCTCTCTGCAGGAAGATCACTGATGTACTCCAGGTTATTGCCCCCTTCCAATACAAGTATGGTAATACAAAAGTCACATGTACCTCAAAACTGTGCCGAAAAAAACTACAATGGCGGAATTTCTCGGGGGGGGTTCCATACTCTTCCCAAAAAAATGTAATAAGGGGTTCTACAACACATTATATGGGGCCATTAGGAAATACAAGTTGTCCCAAAAAAGTAACCACACCCTCATATATCGACAAGCTATGTCTCTTGCAATGCAACAATGAAAATCGCTTGGTCCTTCAAGGCAAAAAACTGGGTTTGTCACTAAGGGGTTAATATCCGAGTCACTTAATGTGTTGAAACAGGTTCCTCCATATTTTTTAGACACCTGAACCGGACCGGGGCCGCCGCAATCACATCCTGCGCATTATGTGCCATCTGCACTGCTGTCTGGATGTCACTGTGACATGTCACATCAGCTGCAGCATCTTCAGCGGGGAATGGATGTGAACGGACTCTGCTGCTGTCTTCATACAAATCCTGGAGTCGTCTTCTTCCCTCAAGTTCTGGGAAAGCTGGGTTGTACTGAGCTGCTACAGCTAACATGTCTACAGCGATCTGGGGCCCTCAGTCACAAATAGTTAGGGGCCCCTTGCCACCAGAGTTAGAACACACTTGAGCTGAGTTATAGCACAATGCCTGTGAGCTGCACTCAAAAGAGTAAAGCCATTCTAAATGTTTCCCCCTATAGGACCCTCAAGGGTCTGCTCTTTCTAGAATTACCGCAGATATAAATGGAGGCCATTTCTCCATTGAATGGGGTCATATGGCCCTGTTTTCCTTATAGATGAGGGTCTTGGAGCTAGAACCCACTGCTATGAGACATGGCATATCCTGGGTATATGCCATAAATGTTAGTGATGGGAATACCCCTTTAATCTTCCATGCATCTAACTCAGCGATTGTGGGGCTATGTGCCCTGCCCTAATGCCCGCTGCACCCCTAGTTATGCTGTGATACATCCTGGTTCCCATCTAGCTGTATAACTGTGATATGCTCCATTCAGGACAGATAATGCCCAGTACATCAATGCCCCTTTGGCACTCCTCTTTGGATAACTCTGTACAATTGTGCCAGTGCATGCTGAGTATACCGGAGGCACTGTGTGGCAATGGTGAGAGTGTACTGTATAAAATAGATATTCGTACTGTGTGTGTGTGGGGGTGGGAACAATAAAGAGGTCTTCTTACTACAGTGTTTCCCCCAAAATAAGACAGTGTCTTATATTAATTTTTGTTCAAGAAGGTTTAACTTTTTTACATGTATAGCTGCCTGGACACTATTTAAATTGACTTTTTAATTAACTGTTAGCAGGGCTTAATTTTGGAGTAGGGCTTATATTTCAAGCATCCTCAAAAAGCCTGAAAAATCATTTTGCATCCTCAAAAATTCTGTAAAATCATGCTATGTCTTATTTTCAGGGTATGTCTTATTTTCAGGGAAACGGTATGAGGGGGACACTAAGGGGATATATCATGAGGAGGTATTAAAGGGACATACTATGTAAGGGCACTAATGGGATATAATGTGATCTTCTTACCATGAGGAGGGCACAAAGTGGAAATACTCAGAGGGGAGCGAAGGGGACATTCTTACTGTATGGGGATCAGTAAGGGGACTTACTGTGAGGGTGGCACTAGGGGGGCATATTCTGTGAGGTGACACTAAGGGGACATTCTTAGTGTATGGGGATCAGTAAGGGGACTTACTGTGAGGGTGGCACTAGGGGGACATATTCTGTGAGGTGACACTAAGGGGACATTCTTAGTGTATGGGGATTAGTAAGGGGACTTACTGTGAGGGTGGCACTAGGGGGACATATTCTGTGAGGTGACACTAAGAGGACATTCTTAGTGTATGGGGATCAGTAAGGGGACTTACTGTGAGGGTGGCACTAGGGGGACATATTCTGTGAGGTGACACTAAGAGGACATTCTTAGTGTATGGGGATCAGTAAGGGGACTTACTGTGAGGGTGGCACTAGGGGGACATATTCTGTGAGGTGACACTAAGAGGACATTCTTACGTTGAGGGAGCATTAAGTGGGTGGACTCTGAAGTGGGTGTTAAGGGGACATACTGTGAAGGGGCACTAAGGAGACATACTGTGAGACATATAATTGTGGTGAAAGTATCAGAAGCAAAGGAAGATACGAATTTGCGAATGAGCTGCTTATATGACAGCGACAAGATTTAATGGAGAGAACACAATTCACTCCATAAAGCAGAAGATGTGCTATCAAATATGCTGGTGTCAGTGGAGGAGTTGTAGAGTCGTTGTGACCTGAAGTTACCACTACACAAGCGTGTATATAGTTTGTAATATGGTAATGTTCCCTTTAAGAAAACCTCTAGTATGTAGTTGGTAACTAGAGGACTAATAAGCCCAAAAGCCACAGAGCCAGAGGGTGGTCTGGGTTCCCGTGAAGCCCCTGGAGTCCATGAATAGACACACCAAGTTCTGGAAAGTTCAGTAGAAAGTTAAATAGTAAACAAGTTAGAAGCAAGTAACTTAAGACAGTGAGAAGAAAAGAAAGAAAAGACGGGAAGGAACTGGTTACTTCATTTAACCCTTTGAATCCTGGATGTGAAGGTGAATTGGACTGTTTTGGACGTTGCCTTGTTTTTGCCAGTTGTCTCCTAATAAACATAAGTGCTACCGTTTCGCCGTTCCCCATCTCCGCACTGAACTGAACTGAACTACACCGACCTCCGGGGACCACAACCACCATCATCTATACAACCTGCTGCAGACTGGCGCCACGGACTACAACCTCCACCATACTTTAACTTGTGGCCTACCGAAAATAAGACATACCCTGAAAATAAGATGTAGCAGGATTTTTCTGGATTTTTGAGGATGCAGAATGCTTTTGCAGGATTTTTGAGGATGCTTGAAGTATAAGCCCTACTCCAAAATTGACCCCTATTTACAGTTAATAAAAAAAGGACAATATAAATAGTGTCCAGGCATCTGTACATGTAAAAAAGTACAATCTATTGCAGCAAAAATTAATATAAGACACTGTCTTATTTTCGGGGAAACAGGTAGCAGATGCTTTGAGAAGTTTGTGTGATGAATCCGCGCAGCGCTGTGGATATTGACAAGAGATTTGATTTGATGGAGATGTGCCGCGTTACTGTGACTGAGCTGATGAGGGATCGTCTGCTGCATTTGTACAACGTTACTGCATTAATGGCGCCTGGAGACTGCTGTTCTTATTTTGCCTGCGCCATAGCTCCCCAAGATATTGTTTCCAGTTGAACAAAATTAAAAAGAATCTCGGCGCTCGTTTCGTTGGGGAGTCGCGGTAACCACCGACACTAGAATTAGTAGTATCCGTTTATTAAGAAATAACAGCAGGTTTCCGGTAATGCAACGCGCTTCGATGTCGTCTTTTTCAAGCCTATAGTACAAACGGCAACAAGTACTATTTCTATAAATTAACAAAAATCATGTATACATTTTGTGGAATCCTGATATATGATTAGCGGATCGCTAATTTGTCTATTGAAACCCAATCATTTTATGACATCGATAAAGCTTTGTCTATTTTGAACTAGACGCCAAGGGCTTGCAGTGACGTCACTACGTATTGTGGAACGCACGCTACGTTCCACTCTCCACTAAGTGCTGTACGTGCCAACACTCCCACTGCCCCCGCTGAACCCGGACGATGACGTCACCGCAGCGGTCCGACGGCTCATTGAACACTCCACATGTAAGTGGTTATGAATTTATATAAATGTTACCATTTGTACTATATGCTTGGAAAAGACGCAAGTTGGCGTCGAAACGCGTTGCATTAACTAAAACCCGCTGTTATTTCTTAATAAATGGATATACTACTAACGTATGTAAAGTACCGCTGCTTACCTCTACTTCCACTGAAATGAGCTCGGAGATTTTCTTCATTTTTTTCACTTGTATGCCTACTGGTTATCAGTAGGCATACATCTCTCAGCGGCTCTCCTAAAAAAAAAATCGGGATACGGACAGGCTCAGAGGATTCCCACCAATTCAAAGTGTACCGGGTCTCCAAGGTGCTAGTGGAGTGTTCCCAATCAGAGACCCCACTAGGCACCGGGTAAGTCCCCCCATATTATTTCCTACGATCTATATCCTAAGAGCACAAAAAATCTAATTGCGGGGCGCTGTCCAAATTATTTTATATAGCTCCCCAAGATGGCGCTGACATGAAGACTTCACTTAAAAAAGGGAAGGAGGCAGCCCCTTGCCCAACCAGCCAGGGGTGGATACTTCGCTAAAGCCCCACAGGATGGGCATAGTCTGAGAGGAGAGTTTACGGTGAGCACACCTGACTTACGGTGCTGCGCTGCAGAGAACGTAATGGCGGCTGAAGGAAGACCCATAGGCAATCCCGCTCAAGATCCTCAGTGGTTCTTTAGGGACGAGTCTGAACTCCGAATTACCTGCTGGAACAGTATGGACTCACCGCGGTGGCCACTATTGCTATCGCCACTGCCCGGGAACAAGAGTAGCAGGAGTCTGCTGCTAAGCTTGCCACTCAGGCCAAGACATCCGCTGCTACTGTGGCCTCAACGCCAGGCTGCACGCCGCCCTGGATTACTGTGCCAGAGGAATGGCTCCCAGCCGTCAGAGACTTACCCGAGGCCTTGTTTGGTAGCCCACCTGGCTGGACACCCACCACTACCACCGCTACCTCCACTCCCCACCTGGATCTACCGGCCAGTCCCGTCTGGTCCCTCCACTACTCCTGCTGGAGCAGCCTCATCATCAGCCTCGCCTTCTGTTCACTGAACCAGCTGATCCCCAACCTCCCGCTTGTTGCAGACTGATGGACAGTAATAGCAATCCACAATTAGGAGGCGGCATAAAGGTCTCCAGAATTGTAGAGGCTTGGAGTTTTCTGGAGCTCTTAAAGAGCCGTTACAGGAATCTTTGCAGCTTTCCTTATACTATATATGGTAAGATGAATATTTGGGAGGAAAATGTGATTGTTCATTAAGGCAAACCAAGTAATCTCGTAGACATAATGTGATTGTTCCCAGCAAGAGAAACCACGTAATCTTGTAGATATGATGCCTTTTAATGGCTAACAAAAATACATGATGTTACAGCGAGCTTCCGAACCAGCGCAGGGTTCTTCTTCAGGCTTAAATGGATTGGATCTGAAGAGGCATGCATATTTATACACACTTATAAGGCTAGAAATGCTACAAGAGGTACACAAACATTTTTAGCTTAACATTGATAAGGGATAATAAGTTTATGGTCCCTGAATTACTGTGGATGGTGGTTTTCACCAGGCCAGCAGTCTTATCTGTGCAATAAATGTCTCACACCTCCCATTCACGCTTAAATCCTGGGGGATAATTTAACCCCGTATTCAGCGTGTCAAAGGTTGTTATCAATTTATATTCCCAAATTCTTCTATGGTTTTGTGACTTGAAACCACCCTTCAATATCAAAACCCTCATATCTCCTATGTCATGTCCACGGTTAGAGAAGTGCTCGGCCGCAGGGAATTCTCCCTTTCTGTGTTTAATCGTGTGGTGATGCGATCTCATCCTCGCTTTCAGTCTTTTGCCCTGTTTCTTCGACATAAAGACCCCCAACATGACATTGACTGCACATGATCAGGTACACAACATTGGACGTGGAACATGTGAATGTCCCCGGGACCTTATAGTCCTGCTGTGTGTTGGGGATCCGTATACTGTCCGCAGTCAGTATATGTGAGCAGGTCTTACAGCTCCTTACATTACAGGGAGAAGTTCCTTTTTGTGTGTCAGAGGGTAGTGCACTCCTGATTATAAAGTTCCTCAAGTTAGGAGGTTGCCTGTAACACAGAAGCGGAGGGTCCGGGAATATGCTTTTCAGACGGTCATCCTTGTGCAGGGTATGGTGGAGTTTCTTTGCGGCTTTCCTTAGAACCTCTAGTTGCAGATTGTAGGTCACTACTAGAGGCACACGATTGTGTTACGTGTGCTGCTGGGATCTGTGGTACTATGTACTCCTAGCAGCACTCTCGGGGTTAATTGAGCTGGCTGGGTGTAGTACTTCCTGCTAGCCAATCTCCTGGTTCTGTGCTCACATATAACCCAGCTCCTTGTCAGTCTCTGTGTGGGTTCCCTATGGTGAGTACTCATGTTGGGTCTGTGTCCTGTAACTTGTTATCAGTCTTGTTCTGCTTGTTCCCACTCTGATCTGTGTTAGCAAGTAAGTCTATTGTGTGGCTCTGCTTCCCCAAGATATACTCCGGGTGTCAGTTGGTGTAACTGGACACTCCCTTTTGTCAGCTTGTGTAGTTGACTGTCTATTCCCCCCTGGTATGAGGACACATAGACTTGTGGTGAGTTCCTTCTGTGTGCATGAGTTCTGAGTGGATTTTGTCTTGTTGTGTTCCCTGTTCCTGATGCAGCTGGCTGTGTGTCCAGTGCTCTGTTCTGTCCTGTTGCAAGCTTTGCTGAGTGATTTCTGTCTTGCTGGTTCATGTCCGTTTGTACGTTTAAATTCTGTCAGTTTCTTGTCAGTCTGCTGCGTGACCTGCTATCTGTGTCCTGTCCTGTTTCAGCTTTCTGTGTGAACTCTGTCTGGTTCTGTTGGACTCCTGGTTAGTGTAGGGACTAGCGGTATAACCAGGAGCCGTGAAGTGGCCCGCTAGCTTCCACATATTGTACAACATGTCAACTAATACCTGGTATTTATATTCAGCTTACCTGTTTCTAATGGCTGCATGTTGTGTGCTGTGTATCGTGTTCTGTCTCTGTCCTGTGGCATGTGTATGTCTCCTGTTCTGTGGCGTGGTTCCTAGGATCAGCTAGGGCCGAGTTCCGAAGACCGCTGGGCTGCCCTTATTGGGGCAATGTTCCCCGCTTGGGTAGGGCCATACCATCCTCCCGGTAGACAGGGTCAGTTGCTTGAAACCTGTGTGACCCTGGTGCTACTTGTGTGTGCCCATCCATTATATTTTCCCATTTTTGGGTGCGATCGTGTGGGCTCCCGTGCTTAGGTTGCCCACACGATCGTAACAGATTGTTTCTTTCCTTCTCCTTGTATTGGAGTAGTTGATTCCTGGGTATCCTGGTGGCTCTGGTGATTTGGTCATCAATTGAGGTGGGATGGTAGCCCTGATTTATAAATGTTCTTTTAAGATGGTACAAATGTTCCTCTCTGTCTGTTGGGTTGGAGCAGATCCGGTTGTATCTGATGGCCTGGCTGTAGACAATGGACTTTTTGATGTGTTTAGGATGGAAACTGTCCCATCTGAGGTATGTGGGCCGATCAATCGGTTTTCGGTATAGGGATGTCTGTATTGCGTTGTTTAAAATCTTTATGGTGGTGTCCAAAAAGTTGATTTCTTGTAGATATGATATCTTTTAATGGCTAACAAAAATACATGATGTTATAGCAAGCTTTCCAACCTACTCAGGGTTCCTCCTCAGGCTTAAATGGAGTAAATCCGAAGATTATATATATATATAAGAAATTTGCACTTAAAACAGTATCAGAACAGAATGAGCAGAGGAGTACATACTTAATTAGTCCACTGATAAGGATTTATGTGAAAGATTTATGGTCTCTGAATTGCTGTTAGGGGGTCACCAGGCCAGCGTGTTCTCTGCTATAGATTTTTCATAATCTCTAGTGACGCATGAAGCCACTTGCAATGTTGATTTCGGTCTTGAGAGTGTCAAAGATGGTTATAAATCTCTACTCCCAAATTCAAAATGTTGAGATTTAAAGTTGCCTTTTAATATAGTGACTTTAACATTTTTTAGGTTGTGTCCGTAACTAGAAAAATGTCCCACCAGAGGTAATTCTGTCTGTCTTTAACTGTGTGGCGATGAGTCCCTATCGTCACTTTTAGCTTTTGTCCTGTTTCCTCAACATAAAGGCCCCCAGCAGGACATTGACTGCACATGATCAGGTACACAACATTGGACGAGGAACATGTGAATGTCCCCGGGACCTTATAGTCCTGCTGTGTTGGGGATCCGTATCCTGTCCGCAGTCAGTATATGTGAGCAGGTCTTACAGCTCCTTACACTGCAGGGATAAGTTCCTTTTTGTGTGTCAGAGGGTAATGCACTCCTGACTATAAAGTTCCTCAGATTTGGGGGTTGCCTGTAACACAGAAGGGGAGGGTCTGGGAATATGGTTCTCAGACGGTCATCCTTGTGTAGGGTATGGTGGAGTTTCTTTGCGGTTTTCATTAGTACCTCTAGCTGTGAATTGTAGGTCATTACTAGGTACACAACCATTTTTTCCTTGTATTGAAGTAGTTGACCTCTGGGTATCCTGGTGGTTCTGGTGATTTGATTATTAATTGAGGTAAGATGGTAGCCGATTACTAATTAATAGAGATGAGCGAACGTACTCATCCGAGCTTGATACTCGTTCGAGTATTAGCGTGTTCGAGATGCTCGTTACTCGTGACGAGTACCACGCGATGTTCGGGTTACTTTCACTTTCATCTCTGAGACGTTAGCGCGCTTTTCTGGCAAATAGAAAGACAGGGAAGGCATTACAACTTCCCCCTGCGACGTTCAAGCCCTATACCACCCCCCTGCAGTGAGTGACTGGCGAGATCAGGTGTCACCCGAGTATAAAAATCGGCCCCTCCCGCGGCTCGCCACAGATGCATTCTGACATAGAGGAGGGAAAGTGGTATCTTGGTGGAGCTGCTATAGGGAGAGTGTTAGGAGTATTTTAGGCTTCAAGAACCCCAATGGTCCTCCTTAGGGCCACATCTAACCGTGTGCAGTAGTGTGGAGGCTGCTTTTTGCAGTGTTGCACACTTTTTTTTTTTTGGTATATCGGCCGTGCAGAGCATTGCGCCCTGCAGTAATACTCCAGGGCCAGAAGCGCTTAGGCAGGGACAGAAGACATATTGATTGAATATAGGCAGTGGGCCTTTGCAAAAAAATTTGGGGAAAAAAAATCTATTTGGGCTGCCTGTGACTGTCCTCAGTGTTCTGGGTCTCTGCTGGGTGTAGTAGTCCTCCTAATTCATACGCAGCCAGCTAAGTGTTACAGCAGGCTTGCGCAAAATTATTTCCTGGCGTTCCGTAAGCGAAGTCAGCCTCCAACCACAGGCCAATAAGCGGCACATTTAATTACAGCGTTCTGTTTCTGCACTACTGGTAATACACCATGCTGAGGGGTGTAGGGGTAGGCCTAGAGGACGTGGACGCCCAAGTCAGGGTGTGGGCACAGGCCGAGCCAGTGCGGTGGCCAGGGGTAGAGGCAGGGCCAGACCGAATAATCCACCAACTGTTTCCCAAAGCGCCCCCTCGCGCCATGCCACCCTGCAGAGGTCAAGGTGCTCTACGGTGTGGCAGTTTTTCAGAGACGCCTGACGACCGATGAACAGTGGTGTGCAACCTTTGTCGTGCCAAGATCAGCTGGGGAGGCACCACCAACAGCATGCGCAGGCATATGATGGCCAAGCACCCCACAAGGTGGGACGAAGGCCGTTCACCGCCTCCGGTTTGCACCACTGCCTCTCCCCCTGTGCCCCAACCTGCCACTGAGATCCAACCCCCCTCTGAGGACACAGGCACTACTGTCTCCTGGCCTGCACACACACCCTCTCCTCCGCTGTCCTCAGCCCCATCCAGCAATGTCTCTCAGCGCAGCGTCCAGACGTCGCTAGCGCCACTGTTTGAGCGCGAGCGCAAGTACGCCGCCACGCACCCGCACGCTCAAGCGTTAAACGTGCACATTGCCATATTGATCAGCCTGGAGATGCTGCCGTATAGGCTTGTGGAAACGGAGGCTTTCAAAAGCATGATGGCGGCGGCGGCCCCGCGCTACTCGGTTCCCAGTCGCCACTACTTTTCCCGATGTGCCGACCCAGACCTGCACGACCACGTCTCCTGCAACATTGTACGCGCCCTCACCAACGCGGTTACTGCCAAGGTCCACTTAACAACGGACACGTGGACAAGCACAGGCGGGCAGGGCCACTATATCTCCCTGACGGCACATTGGGTGAATTTAGTGGAGGCTGGGACAGAGTCAGAGCCTGGGACCGCTCACGTCCTACCCACCCCCCGAATTGCGGGCCCCAGCTCGGTGCTGGTATCTGCGGCGGTGTATGCTTCCTCCACTAAACCATCCTCCTCCTCCTCCTACGCAACCTCTGTCTCGCAATCAAGATGTGTCAGCAGCAGCACGTCGCCAGCAGTCGGTGTCGCACGGCACGGCGGCACGGCAGCACAGCGGTGGGCAAGCGTCAGCAGGCCGTGCTGAAACTACTCAGCTTAGGAGAGAAGAGGCACACGGCCCATGAACTGCTGCAGGGTCTGACAGAGCAGACCGACCGCTGGCTTGCGCCGCTAAGCCTCCAACCGGGCATGGTCGTGTGTGACAACGGCCATAACCTGGTGGTGGCTCTGCAGCTCGGCAGCCTCACGCATGTGCCATGCATGTCATACCTGCTCGGAAAGGTGCGCCAGCTCTGCGCACATTTCCGCAAGTCCCACACGCACGCTGCTACCCTGCGGACACTGCAACATCGGTTTCATCTGCCAGTGCACCGATGGCTGTGCGACGTGCCCACACAGTGGAACTCTACGCTCCACATGTTGGCCAGGCTCTATGAGCAGCGTAGAGCTATAGTGGAATACCAACTCCAACATGGGCGGCGTAGTGGGAGTCAGCCTTCTCAATTATTTACAGAAGAGTGGGCTTGGTTGGCAGCCATCAGCCAGGTCCTTGGAAACTTTGAGGAGTCTACCCAGATGCTGAGCGGGGATGCTGCAATCATTAGCGTCACCATTCCTCTGCTATGCCTCTTGAGAAGTTCCCTGCAAAGCATAAAGGCAGACGCTTTGCACTCGGAAACGGAGGCGGGGGAAGACAGTATGTCGCTGGATAGTCAGAGCACCCTCATGTCTATATCTCAGCGCGTTGAGGAGGAGGAGGAGGGGGAGGAGCATGAAGAGGAGGGAGAAGAGACAGCTTGGCCCACTGCTGAGGGTACACATGCTGCTTGCCTGTCATCCTTTCAGCGTGTATGGCCGGAGGAGGAGGAGGAGGAGGATCCTGAAAGTGATCTTCCGAGTGAGGACAGCCATGTGTTGCGTACAGGTACCCTGGCACACATGGCTGAATTCATGTTAGGATGCCTTTCTCGTGACTCTCACGTTACACGCATTCTGGCCACTACGGATTACTGGGTGTACACACTGCTCGACCCACGCTATAAGGAGAACCTTTCCACTCTCATTCCCGAAGAGGAAAGGGGTTCGTGAATGATGCTATACCACAGGGCGCTGGTGGACAAACTGATGGTAAACTTCCCATCCGACAGCGCTAGTGGCCGAAGGCGCATTTCCGCGGCCCAGGTAGCAGGGGAGGCGCAGAGATCAGGCAGCATGTACAGCGCAGGCAGGGGACCATTATCCAAGGCCTTTGCAAGACTGTCACCGGTCCCCAGTCAAGGCTGAGTCGGCGGGAGCACTGTAAAAGGATGGTGAGGGAGTACGTAGCCGATCGCACGACCGTCCTCGGTGACGCCTCTGCCCCCTACAACTACTGGGTGTCGAAGCTGGACACGTGGCCTGAACTCGCGCTGTATGCCCTGGAGGTGCTTGCTTGTCCTGCGGCTAGCGTCTTGTCAGAGAGGGTGTTTAGTGTGGCTGGGGGAATCATCACGGATAAGCGTACCCACCTGTCAACCGACAGTGCCGACAGGCTTACACTCATCAAGATGAACAAAGCCTGGATTTCCCCAGACTTCTCTTCTCCACCAGCGGACAGCAGCGATACCTAAACAATACATAGGCTGCACCCGTTGATGGAAGCATCGTTCTCTCTCACCATCCAAAACGGGGACCTTTTTGCTTCATCAATCTGTGTATAATATTCCTCCTCCTCCTCCTGAAACCTCACATAATCACGCCGAACGGGCAATTTTTCTTAGGTCCACAAGGCTCAGTCATATAATTTTTCTAAACAATTTTTATACGTTTCAATGCTCATTAAAGCGTTAACTTTCACCTCAACCAATTTTTATTTTTACTGGGCTGCCTCCAGGCCTAGTTACCAATTAAGCCACATTAACCAAAGCGATTAATGGGTTTCACCTGCCCTCTTGGTTGGGCATGGGCAATTTTTCTCAGGTACATTAGTACTGTTGGTACACCAATTTTTTGGGGCCCTCGCCTACAGTGTAATCAAATTAATTTTTAGCCCACCTGCATTACAGCTGACGTTACATCAGCTGTGTTGGGCACTGCAATGGGATATATTTATGTACCGCCGGTGGCTTCCTGGCACCCACCTTAAAGAACCCCAGTCTGACTGGGGCATGCAGTGTGGGCCGAAGCCCACCTGCATTAAACATGACATTACCTCAGCTGTGATGGGCAATGCAATGGGATATATTTATGTACCGCCGGTGGCTTCCTGGCACCCACCCATGCTGTCGGTCCACAGGGGCTTCACAATAGGGAGTTGTACCTGCCTGTGTCTATGAATTAAAAACCCCGGTCAGGTTGGGGCATGCAGTGTGGGCCGAAGCCCACCTGCATTTAATCTGACGTTAGCTCTGCTGTCCAGGGCACTGCAATGGGATACATTTATGTACAGCCGGTGGGTTCCAGGGAGCCACCCATGCTGTGGGTGCACACGGAATTCCCATTGCGGAGTTGTACCTGCTGTGACTATTTATAAAAAAACCGCGGTCTAACTGGGGCATGCAGACACCTTGACAGAATGGTGTGTGGCACATAGGTTCCCCATTGCTATGCCCACGTGTGCAGCTCCAGATGGAGGTGGCACAGGATTGGATTTCTCATTGCTTCTGTACAGCATTGTGGACTATCGCCCCGCCCCTTTTAAAGAGGGTCGCTGCCTAGCCTTGCCAACCCTCTGCAGTGTGTGCCTGCTTTTCCTCTGGCAGACGCACTTATAAATAGACATGAGGGTGGCGTGGTATGAGGGCAGCTGAAGGCTGGGCAGGGACAGTTTGGTGTGCGCTGTGGACACTGGGTCGTGGGGGGGGGGGGGGCAGCATGTAACCCAGGAGAAGTGGCAGCGGAGTGTCATGCAGGCAGTGACTGTGCTTTGTTGGAGGTAGTGTGGTGCTTAGCTAAGGTATGCATTGCTAATGAGGGCTTTTCAGAAGTAAAAATTGTTGGGAGGGGGGCCCACTCTTGCCGCTATTGTGGCTTAATAGTGGGACCTGGGAACTTGAGATGCAGCCCAACATGTAGCCCCTCGCCTGCCCTATCCGTTGCTGTGTCGTTCCCATCACTTTCTTGAATTGCCCAGATTTTCACAAACGAAAACCTTAGCGAGCATCGGCGATATACAAAAATGCTCGGGCCGCCCATTGACTGCAATGGGGTTCGTTACTCGAAACGAACCCTCGAGCATCGCGAAAAGTTCGTCTCGAGTAACGAGCACCCGAGCATTTTGGTGCTCGCTCATCTCTACTAATTAAGTATTTACTCCTCTACTCATCCTGTTCTGGTATTGTTTTAAGTGCAAATTAATCACACCATGTCTGTGCCTCTTCATATGTATGTGGGTATATGTATCCCCCTTCGGATCTAATCCATTCAGCCTGAAGAAGAACCCTGAGTAGGTTTGAAAGCTTGCTGTAACATCATGTATTTTTGTTAGCCATGAAAAGGTCTCATATCTACAAGATCACTTGGTTTCTCTTACTGAGAACAATCACATTTTGCTCTACTGGCTAACACGGGACCAAACCTTTTTCTTTTATTTGGGAGGAAACATGAGACTCTGTGGATCTGTGGGGATCATGAACAGAATGACAGTGAAAACTGACACAGGCAGAGCAACAAGACTGAAGGATGCAGCTTAGTGCAGATTTATATGCCGATCATGGAACATGGAAAATGGCTGCGAACTTCCATTATCGGAATAGCAGGGACGGCTCATCTCCTCCAGTCACCTCTGCCCATTACATGTCCACCTTTAAATTGCTCGATATTTCCTCTCTGTACCCCATAAACTAACTTGAACTGATTTCTAGTCGGAGCTGTAATCTGCACGGTTGGAGACGGCGATTTATGTGCCCGTGTCATCACCAGCCTCCAGCAGTAAATTCTCCTGACACTAAACTTTCCATTCAGTGGCTGAAACCGTCTCCAATTACTGGAACGGTTATTTATGACCAGCCGGGAACAATTAAGGATGAATCTTCCTCAAATCTTTACTTCTCGCATTATTTTATGCAAGGGCAATGAGTGTGCCAAACTGGGCAGAGCGCCAGGGATCCATAATAAAGCAGAGGGCGACCATATAATATACAGTACGACACTTCCATAGGAATCCTTGGTAGCTACATAGACGACTTTCGCACAACTCTGTGACTGTATGACCCATCTATATGTAAACGTTATCCCAGATACATCACTGCTGGCAAATGGCTCTCAAGCTGCTCTTCTCTCTATGACCAGGGACAGGAAGTAGCAGTGCAGTCAGCCATTGTGACGGTTGTGGTAGACCTGTAGTTTTTGGTTGTCCATTTACAAATATACACCAATCCCTTCCTGTTCTCTGCCATATTCCTATGGCGGTTGTAGTAGGACAATCCTAAATTTTGGCACTGTCTTGCTGTCCCAAGAGGCATGCCACATGTCCTGACTTCAAATGTATCCGCATCTTTACTAAGAAGGGGGCACTAAGGGGACCTTCTTTTTGTAAGGGGGGCACTAAGAGGACATTTATACTGTGATGGGAACACTAAGGTGAACTTCTGACTATGAGGGGGCACTAAGGGGATATTTTTACTGTCTGAGGACGCTAAATAGACATTTTTACTATGAAGGGGGGATTGAAGGGACATTTTTACTGTAAGGAGACATCCTGCGAAGGGTCACTAAGGAATGTACTGTGTGTGGGGGCACTAAGGGAAAAGTCTTACTGTGACGGAGCACTAAGGAGACATACTGTGTGGGGGGGGCACAAAGGGACATTTTTCCTGTGGGAGGGCACCAATGAGACAGGGGGCACTGAAGAAATGTTTTTACCCTAAGGGGGGCACTATGGGGATATTCTTACTTTCAGGTGCAATAAGCAGGCATACTTACTGTGTGTCAGGGGCATAAAGTGGACATTTTTACTTTGTGCAGGGGCAATAAGGGGACATTTTGTACTGTGTGGGGGAACAAAGAAGGGCACAATCTCATTGTGTAGGGGACACTAAGGGGATATTTTTTTATTTTGAGGGGGCACCAAGGGGACATACCTACTGTGTGGGGGACACTAAGGGGACATTTTTACTGCATAGAGGGAACTATAGCTTCAGTCTAAAGACCCAGTGTGATTGTTCTCAGTAAGAGAAATCAAGTAATATTGTAGATATGATACATTTTAATGTCTAACAAAAATACATACCCTTCATCAGGCTAAATGAAACTAATTTGGATGGGCACATATATAAAATATATAAATGCAGAGAGGACACCCCTCTAAATACACATGTTCACACTGAGAAATCTGAGACTGTTTTGCACTTAAAACTTAAAACACTACCTGGCAAGCTTAACAGAGAAATAAATACCTAATCAGTTCACTGAGCTAAGGAATGTGACATTTTTATGATGTCTGTTATCTCTCCTTTAACCCTGCACATACATAAGATGGAACAATAGTTCTGCAGCACCACCTATTGGATGGCAGCATTCTTTCAAATCTATTTCTGAAGTTTTATGAAGTTTAAAAAAAAAAAAGCACCAAAAAAAAAAAACCAATGATTAGGAAGACGACATTCCTCTTGACTTCCTTCAGACATTTCAAATTCTCCACTTATGCAAGAATCCCGCTCCGAGGTTCATTCTATTCTCAAGGGTATCAAAAATTACCATAAATTTATACTGTGACGCTACGACTTGAAGTTGCCCTTCAGTATAACTCCCATCTACTCTACGCTGTGTGCTTGACCACAAAAATGTTTTGTCACAGGTAATTCAGTCTTTCCCTCTCTAATTGAGTGGCGATGAGATCTCATCCTGGCTCTCAGTTTTTGTCCCATTTCCTCGATATAAAGCCCCCCAACAGGTCATGTACTGCACAGGATCAGGTACAGAACATTGGACGTGGAACATGTGAATGTCCTCAGGATCTTAGAATCCTACTGTGTGTTGGGGACCCATATCCTTTCCGCAGTCAGTATATGTGAGCTGGTCGTGCAGAGAACCCCAGGGTTGCAGTATTCTATATGCTTCCCAAACTACACAAAGCTGGTGACCCAGGGAGGCCAATTATCTCAGGTGTGGGAACCCTCACTGAAAAAATCTCAGGATGGGTAGAAGGTGTCCTCAAACCACACAGACACTCACTCCCGTGCTGCTGCACAAGAGCAAGTATCGCTGGCTCGTTCAATATGGGGGCAGGGCAGCTGGAGGAGATTTCTCTCCTTGCTCTCCCCCGCCCCTCTCCATTCAGTTAACACAGTGGCCGTTCAGTACTGAACGGCTGCTGTTTACACTGAGCGATCAGCGTTCAGGATTTTATGCAGCATAAACGATGAACGATGAGCCTAAATGATGATCGCTCAGTGTAAACAGCAGCCATTCAGTACTGAACAGCCGCTATGTTAAGTGAATGGGGAGGGGCAGGGAGAGCGAGGAGAGAAATCTCCTCCAGCCGCCTTGGCCCTCTACTGGCCGCTCTTTCAGAGAGCCAGCGATACTTGCTCCTGTGTAGTAGCGCAGGAGCAATTACATGCGGGACGGGTGTCGGGCATCATTTGCCCATAATTCGTCTAGTGTAAATGGGCTTTTACTGTGCGGTGGGACACAAAGGAGAGCACTATTATTCTCTGGGAGTACAAAGGAGACTGGGTGGGGTTAGGGGCGTTGCTTAATGTGAAAATCTTGTCTCTCTATCCATTGTTTGTAAGTTGGGGGTCTGTTACTTCCATATAACCTCAGTCTCTTCTATACTAGCTAGGATCAGTACACACAGATGGAGGCATCCTCCGCTGAGCTAAGCACAACCACATGACAGCCACATGCCTCCAGAGACATAGTAATATACCTCGTTGGGTTTGCATTCTCTTCCCTGGAGTGTCCATCTATTTTCCATAGTGCAGAATTGTGTATATTCGTTTGCTGCTGAATACATTGTATCTACCACCTGTGCTGGAAATCCTGCTTGTATTTGCAGGTTTCCTGTTCTTCCATCAATTTAACCCATTGAAGGCCCGCACGTAGGCTGCTACTAATGAGAACGCAGGAAATCTCGCCCCTCTTGTGTCATTTCAATGGCTTTCACAGCAGACGCTCAGTTCTCTGGGAACATTTACAAGGTTGCTATTTGCACATGATTCTGCAGGCCTTTGTTGACGGCCGCTGTACAAACCGCGCCGGGAAAAGTTATCAAGTTCTTTTCCATTTTCTCCATCCAGACAATAAATCCCGCTGCTGTGTGATACATCTGCTGCTCCTTTCACCCATTCTCCTCCACCCCGCAGAATTAATTGCCCCATTCACTTTACTCATCGCTACAATTTATTCTTTTATCCTTGCAGGTAGATCACACGGAATTGGCGCTTCTGAACTGATACAATGGCGAGTGATTACGGAGAAGATGGCTGAGAGCAAAGGTGTAAAAGCAAGAAGGAGAAGGTTCTATATTTGGGAACGGAAAAGGTCATTTCATGGAAAATATACTCCCTTTTTTTTTCTTAAAAGGGTGTCCACTAGAGATGAGCGAACACCAAAATGTTCGGGTGTTCGTTATTCGGAACGAACTTCCCGTGATGCTCGAGGGTTCGTTTCGAACAACGAACCCCATTGAAGTCAATGGGCGACCAGAACATTTTTGTATTTCGCCGATGCTCGCTAAGGTTTTCATGTGTGAAAATCTGGGCAATTCAAGAAAGTGATGGGAATGACACAGTGACGGATAGGGCAGGCGAGGGGCTACATGTTGGGCTGCATCTCAAGTTCACAGGTCCCACTATTAAGCCACAATACCGGCAAGAGTGGGCCCCCCCCCTCCCAACAACTTTTACTTCTGAAAAGCCCTCATTAGCATGGCATACCTTTGCTAAGCACCACACTACCTCCAACAAAGCACAATCACTGCCTGCATGACACTCCACTGACACTTCTCCTGGGTTACATGCTGACCAACCGCCCCCCCTCCCCCCCACAGGGCACACCAAAGTGTCCCTGGGCAGCCTTCAGCTGCCCTCATGCCACACCACGCTCATGTCTATTTAGAATTGCGTCTGCCATGACGAGGGACCGCAGGCACACACTGCAGAGGTTGGCACGGCTAGGCAGCGACCCTCTTTAAAAGTGGCGGAGCGATAGCCCACAATGCTGTACAGAAGCAATGAGAAATAGAATCCTGTGCCACCGCCATCAGGAGCTGCACACGTGGGCATAGCAATGGGGAACCTATGTGCCACACACTATTCATTCTGTCAAGGTGTCTGCATGCCCCAGTCAGACCGGGCTTTTTAATTCATAGACACAGGCAGGTACAACTCCCTATTGTGAAGTCCCTGTCGACCCACAGCATGGGTGGCTCCCTGGAACCCACCGGTGGTACACAGAAATATCCCATTGCATTGCCCAACACAGCTGAGGTAGTAATGTCGTGCTTAATGCAGGTGGGCTTCGGCCCACACTGCATGCCCCAGTCTGACTGGGGTTCTTTATAAGTGTACAGATGTAGTAAAAACTCCGTGTGCACCTACAGCATGGGTGGGTGCCAGGAAGCCACCGGCGGTACATAGAAATATCCCATTGCATTGCCCAACACAGCTGAGGTAGTAATGTTGTGCTTAACCCTTTCCAATCCAATTTGTATATGGTTTTCCTAGGGGGCTTACTCTTTTTCTGCCGTTATACAACGGCGCTATATGCTGGCTAAAGCCAGTACTGCATGAGCTGACACGTAGGATAGGCTCCGACAGCAGAGAGGCTGGCAATATACAGTAAGAGAACCCCGACGGACGTCTACCAACAACGGAGCTGTACAGCCTTAAACCCTAATGTCTTCACAGGTCACACAGTGGACTGGAAAGGGTTAATGCAGGTGGGTTTCGGCCCACACTGCATGCCCCAGTCAGACTGGGTTTCTTTATAAGTGGAAACAGATGCATTTATAATTCCCTGTGGACCCACTGCCTGGGTGGGTGCCAGGAAGCCACCGGCGGTACATAGAAATATCCCATTGCATTGCCCAACACAGCTGAGGTAGTAATGTTGTGCGTAATACAGGTGGGCTTCGGCCCACACTGCATGCCCCAGTCAGACTGGGGTTCTTTACAAGTGTACAGATGTATTAAAAACTCCGTGTGCACCTACAGCATGGGTGGCTCCCTGGAACCCACCGGCGGTACATAAAAATATCCCATTGCATTGCCCAACACAGCTGAGGTTACGTCAGCTGTAATGCAGGTGGGCTAAAAATTAATTTGATTACACTGTAGGCGAGGGCCCACAAAAATTGCTGTATCAACAGTACTAATGTACATCCCAAAAATTGGCCATGGCCAACCAAGAGGGCAGGTGAAACACATTAATCGCTTTGGTTAATGTGGCTTAAGTGGTAACTAGGCCTGGAGGCAGCCCAGTGTAATGAAAAATTGGTTCAAGTTAAAGTTCCAATGCTTTTAAGCGCATTGAAACTTTTAAAAATTGTTCTGAAAAATTATTTGACTGAGCCTTGTGGCCCTAAGAAAAATTGCCCGTTCAGCGTGATTACGTGAGGTTTCAGGAGGAGGAGCAGGAGGAGGAGGAGGAGGAATATTAGACACAGATTGATGAAGCAGAAATGTCCCCGTTTTGGATGGTGAGAGAGAACGTAGCTTCCATCCGCGGGTGCAGCCTACGTATTGCTTACGTATCGCTGCTGTCCGCTGGTGGAGAACAGAAGTCTGGGGAAATCCAGCCTTTGTTCATCTTGATGAGTGTTAGCCTGTCGGCACTGTCGGTTGACAAGCGGCTACGCTTATCTGTGATGATTCCCCCAGCCGCACTAAACACCCTTTCCGACAAGACGCTAGCCGCAGGACAAGCAAGCACCTCCAGGGCATACAGCGCTAGTTCAGGCCACGTGTCCAGCTTCGACACCCAGTAGTTGTAGGTGGCAGAGGCGTCACCAAGGATGGTCGTGCGATCCGCTACGTACTCCCTCACCATCCTTTTACAGTGCTCCCGCCGACTCAGCCGTGACTGGGGAGCGGTGACACAGTCTTGGTGGGGAGCCATAAAGCTGGCCAGGCCCTTAAAGACTGTTGCACTGCCTGGGATGTACATGCTGCTCGATCTACGCACATCCCCTGCTACCTTGCCCTCGGTACTGCGCCTTCTGCCACTAGCGCTGTCGGCTGGGAATTTTACCATCAGCTTGTCCGCAAGGGTCCTGTGGTATAGCAACACTCTCGAACCCCTTTCCTCTTCGGGAATCAGAGTGGGCAGGTTCTCCTTATACCGTGGATCGAGCAGTGTGTACACCCAGTAATCCGTCGTGGCCAGAATGCGTGCAACGCGAGGGTCACGAGAAAGGCATCCTAACATGAAGTCAGCCATGTGTGCCAGGGTACCTGTATGCAACACATGGCTGTCTTCACTAGGAAGATCACTATCAGGATCCTCCTCCTCCTCCTCCTCCTCCTCCTCAGGCCATACACGCTGAAAGGATGACAGGCAATCAGCCGGTGTACCGTCAGCAGCGGCCCAAGCTGTCTCTTCCCCCTCCTCCTCATCCTCCTCATGCTCCTCCTCCTCCTCCTGTACGCGCTGAGAAATAGACAGGAGGGTGCCCTGACTATCCAGCGGCATACTGTCTTCCCCCGCCCCCGTTTCCGAGCGCAAAGCAGCTGCCTTTATGGTTTGCAGGGAATTTCTCAAGATGCATAGCAGAGGAATGGTGACGCTAATGATTGTAGCATCGCCGCTCACCACCTGGGTAGACTCCTCAAAATTACCAAGGACATGGCAGATGTCTGCCAACCAGGCCCACTCTTCTGAAAGGAATTGAGGAGGCTGACTCCCACTGCGCCGCCCATGTTGGAGTTGGTATTCGACTATAGCTCTCTGTTGTTCATAGAGCCTGGCCAACATGTGGAGCGTAGAGTTCCACCGTGTGGGCACGTCGCACAGCAGTCGGTGCACTGGCAGCTTAAAGTGATGTTGCAGGGTGCGCAGGGTGGCAGCGTCCGTGTGGGACTTGCGGAAATGTGCGCAGAGCCGGCGCGCCTTTACGAGCAGGTCTGACAAGCGTGGGTAGCTTTTCAGAAAGCGCTGAACCACCAAATTAAAGACGTGGGCCAGGCATGGCACGTGCGTGAGGCTGCCGAGCTGCAGAGCCGCCACCAGGTTACGGCCGTTGTCACACACGACCATGCCCGGTTGGAGGCTCAGCGGCGCAAGCCAGCGGTCGGTCTGCTGTGTCAGACCCTGCAGCAGTTCGTGAGCCATGTGCCTCTTATCGCCTAAGCTGAGTAGTTTCAGCACGGCCTGCTGACGCTTGCCCACCGCTGTGCTGCCACACCGCGCGACACCGACTGCTGGCGACATGCTGCTGCTAACACATCTTGATTGCGAGACAGAGGAGGAGGAGGAGGAGGAGGAGGGTGCTTTAGTGGAGGAAGCATACACCTCCGCAGATACCAGCACCGAGCTGGGGCCCGCAATTCTGGGGGTGGGTAGGACGTGAGCGGTCCCAGGCTCTGACTCGGTCCCAGCCTCCACTAAATTCACCCAATGTGCCGTCAGGGAGATGTAGTGGCCCTGCCCGCCTGTGCTTGTCCACGTGTCCGTAGTTAAGTGGACCGTGGCAGTAACCGCGTTGGTGAGGGCGCGTACAATGTTGCGGGAGACGTGGTCGTGCAGGGCTGGGACGGCACATCGGGAAAAGTAGTGGCGACTGGGAACAGAGTAGCGCGGGGCCGCCGCCTCCATGATACTTTTGAAGGACTCCGTTTCCACAACCCTATACGGCAGCATCTCAAGGCTGATGAATTTTGCTATGCGGACGGTTAACGTTTGAGCGTGCGGGTGCGTGGCGGCGTACTTGCGCTTGCGCTCCAACAGTTGCGCTAGCGACGGCTGGACTGTGCGGTGCGAGACATTGGAGGATGGGGCCGAGGACAGCGGAGGTGAGGGTGTGGGTGCAGGCCATGAGACGGTCGTGCCTGTGTCCTGAGAGGGGGGTTGCATCTCAGTGGCAGGTTGGGGCACAGGGGGAGAGGCAGGGGTGCAAACCGGAGGCGGTGAACGGCCTTCGTCCCACCTTGTGGGGTGCTTGGCCATCATATGCCTGCGCATGGTGGTGGTGGTGAGGCTGTTGGTGTTGGCTCCCCGGCTGAGCTTTGCGCGACAAAGGTTGCACACCACAGTTCGTCGGTCGTCAGGCGTCTCTGTGAAAAACTGCCAGACCTTAGAGCACCTCGGCCTCTGCAGGGTGGCATGGCGCGAGGGGGCGCTTTGGGAAACACTTGGTGGATTATTCGGTCTGGCCCTGCCTCTACCCCTGGCCACCGCACTGCCTCTTGCAACCTGCCCTGCTGATGCCCTTGACTCCCCCTCTGAAGACCTGTCCTCCTGAGTAAGCGTTGCACACCAGGTGGGGTCAGTCACCTCATCGTCCTGCTGCTCTTCCTCCGAATCCTCTGTGCGCTGCTCCCTCGGACTTACTGCCCTTACTACTACCTCACTGCAAGACAACTGTGTCTGATCGTCATCGTCCTCCTCACCCACAGAAAGTTGTTGAGACAGTTGGCGGAAGTCCCCAGCCTCATCCCCCGGACCCCGGGAACTTTCGAATGGTTGGGCATCAGTGACTATAAACTCCTCTGGTGGGAGAGGAACCGCTGCTGCCCAATCTGAGCAGGGGCCCGAGAACAGTTCCTGGGAGTGTTCCCGCTCCTGAGCAGGTGTCATTGTAGTGGAGTGAGGAGGCTGGGAGGAAGGAGGAGCAGCAGACAGAGGATTCGGATTTGCAGCAGTGGACGGCGCAGAACTGCGTGTTGACGATCGGTTGCTCGAAGCACTTTCTGCCATCCAGGACAGGACCTGCTCACACTGCTCATTTTCTAATAACCGTCTCCCGCGTGGACCCATTAATTGGGCGATGAATGTGGGGACGCCAGAAACGTGCCTCTCTCCTAATCGCGCAGCAGTCGGCTGCGACACACCGGGATCCGGAGCTCGGCCTGTGCCCACACCCTGACTTGGCCCTCCGCGTCCTCGGCCGCGTCCACGTCCTCTAGGCCTACCCCTACCCCTCAGCATGCTGTATTACCAGTGATTTGATTTCACAGGCAGGAAATAAATTGGCGCAAGACTGCAGGCCAAATATAATTTTTGCCCTTTTTGGAAAACGAAAGGCCCCACTGCCTCTAGTGAATGAATAATCTCAGTTTAATAACTGTGCTGTGTCCCTGCTAATGTGTCACAGAACGTGAGGGTAGCAGAGTTATTATAACTCTGGCAGAGCAGGTATTTTTTTTCCCAATTAAGGAAAGCAAATGGCGAAGCCAGCAGTAAAGCGTAGCTGGGTGTGTATGATTTAGCAATGTATTTCACGCAGCTCACACGTGTCCACAGGCGTTAGGACGGACAGAGGCTGGACAAATAGATTTGTTTTCAGTTTTTTCCCACCAAAAGGCAGCACTGCGTATATTCAATGAACATGAGAAGTTTAATAACTGTGCTGTGTCCCTGCTTATGTGTCACAGAACGTGAGGGTAGCAGAGTTATTATAACTCTGGCAGAGCAGGAATTTTTTTTCCCAATTAGGGAAAGCAAATGGCGAAGCCAGCAGTAAAGCGTAGCTGGGTGCGTATGATTTAGCAATGTTTTTCACGCAGCTCACACGTGTCCACCGCCCGTAAGGACGGACAGAGGCTGGACAAATAGATTTGTTTTCAGTTTTTTCCCACCAAAAGGCAGCACTGCGTATATTCAATGAACATGAGAAGTTTAATAACTGTGCTGTGTCCCTGCTTATGTGTCACAGAACGTGAGGGTAGCAGAGTTATTATAACTCTGGCAGAGCAGGTATTTTTTTTCCCAATTAAGGAAAGCAAATGGCGAAGCCAGCAGTAAAGCGTAGCTGGGTGCGTATGATTTAGCAATGTTTTTCACGCAGCTCACACGTGTCCACAGGCGTTAGGACGGACAGAGGCTGGACAAATAGAATTATTTTCACTTGTTTTACAAGCAAAAGGCCGCACTGCGTATATTCTATGAATAATAACTGTGTTGTGGCCCTGCCTATACAATTCTTTCCCTGCAGTATCAATGGAGGGTGGAATGCTCTGCAGAGGCGATTTTGAGAAGCCCAAAAAAAATGCAGCACAGCTAACAGCAGCCTGAACAGAACTGCACACGGATAAATATGGCCCTAGAAAAAACCGTTGAGGTTCTTGAAGGCTACACTCACTCCTAACACTCTCCCTGCCTATGCAGCACTTCTGTCCCTAATGCCAGGTGCAACGCTCTGCAGAGCCGATTTTGAGAAAAAAAAAAATGCCACTGCTAACAGCAGCCAACACACAGCTATCAGTGGCCCTAATAAGGACCTTTGGGGGGTCTTGAAGCCTACACTAACTACCAATTCTTTCCCTACAGCAGCTCCGGTACAAACAGCACTGTCCCTCATCTAACTCACCAGGCATCTGAAGCGAGCCGCGGGAGGGGCCGACTTTTATATTAGGCGAACACCTGATCTTCCCAGCCACTCACAGCAGGGGGGTATAGGGCTTGAACATCACAGGGGGAAGTTGTAATGCCTTCCCTGTCTTTCAATTGGCCAGAAAAGCGCGCAAACGTCTCAGGGAAGTAAGTGAAAGTAACCAGAACACCGCATGGTGTTCGTTACGAATAACGAACATCCCGAACACCCTAATATTCGCACGAATATCAAGCTCGGACGAACGCGTTCGCTCATCTCTAGTGTCCACCCTTTTAGTGTCTCCGGGTCGAAGAAGAAAAGTTATCTTGGGCCACACATTTAATAAACAAACAATAATGAAAGCCGATAAGCGTAAATAAAAAGGTCAGTGCCTCCAAACAATCCCCCATTATCCTCCAACTTACCCCCTCTACCGCCAGGCCAAACTGGAGTCAGCCCGGCTTCTGCATGCAAGCCTGGACACAGATACCTGTAAAGGCTCAATGTAGTTGGCAGCCATGGACCCGTTTCTGACAACTGGGAAGGTACACACAACGTCGGCTGACCACGATGACACCACCGTCTCTTGTCCTCAACTCCATACTGGGTAGGAGCAGTCAGGACTCAAGTGGACAGAAAGGAGAATTGCTGCCACCCGCTGCACCCGGAGTGACTAAGCGAGTCACAGAGCTATAAGTGCCGCCCGCTGCCTCGTCATCTGTATGAACCCATCAGTGAGAGGAAGCTACAGCCCGCCACTGCCACGTACCGCTTGTGATCTCAATTCCTACGGGAACCGCCATTGCGCCCCCTTCGGGCCAGGTCGAATAATGTTTTAAGTAAGTTTATGATTTAGTGTTGCTCGGCATTCATAGCTGCCCCGGGCCGCACGTTGGACACCGCTGTGTTGAATAGAACCGTAAGGAGAAAATCATTTTGCAGTATGTTGACTCACAGTGGAAATACCAGATTTGCCACCGCCAAATTGGCGATGGAAAATAAGCAGCCCGCATCAAATAACTTGAATTGGAATCCACAGCGTAGTTTGTGCAGCGCAGATTTTTCTGCATGTGGATTTAAAAAACCCATCATGAGAAAAGGAATGGACACTTCTGGAGGCAGAATCTGCATTGGGATATCTGCCCGTGACTAAAGCCACCATTCACGCAACACGATTATTGTGCCAGTCGTTCATTGGAGTGAGGGCTAACGTCCACAGGCGTTTTTTGTTTTTTTTTACCCCAAATTAAGAAATTCGATCCCCACTCTGAAAAAATAAGCAGTACGGATTTTAAAGCAAAGTCAAAATTTGCGTCAAAATCCACATTTAACACGGAGACTCTGATGCAGATCGGTAATCAGCAAAAACTGCTCTGTGTGTGGACGGAGCCGTGGGCCGTGTTCACAGGGAGGGATTCCTGTATTTTAAGCAGTAGCAGATAAGAATAATCTGTCTGAAAAGCCCGACGGCCTGTTTACTGTGGATGGAGGTAGGTGGGCTGGAACGATCTCCAGCCACTCCGCCTCCATTCACTGATGATCCTCCCCGAAGCGATCGTGGTGACTCTGTGCATCATGGCAGCCATATTACAACCCCCATCCTGATCCCACCTCCTCAGTATGGACTTCATTAGGTTTTATGAAGGTCAGCATTGGCGGAAGGCCCTAAATTATCTCCAACTGCATAACCGGAACGCTGATATCCTGAGCAATCGATGGCAAGTCAATATGTAAAGTGGTCGCTGTAGGTGGCTCTAGGGATGTTGCAGACTGAAAGGAAGGGATATGCGCAGGAGAACCTAATATCAGGGGTCATCGAGCATGATTTGGATTCTTTTAAATGGGTTCTTCATAATTAGAACAAACATGGCTGCTTCCTAGTAAGAACAGCACCACTCCTGTCCACAGGTTGGGTGTGGCATTGCAGCTCAGTCCCATTCGCTTCAATGGAGCTGAACTAAAATACCGGACACAACCTGTGGGCAGGATAGGTCATTAATAGTTGAATGTCCGGGGTCTGGCGTGTGGGATCCCTATTCATCAGGGAAAATGTAGTGCATAGAAGTTGTACACTCCATAATAAACTGTGGACCTTGTTAAATGAAAATGTCCCTTTAAATTTATTGTTGGTCAACCACACGTTGCTCTTAAAATCTCAGCTTAAGCTTAGAGGTATGAGTCAGATAGCCAGAAGATAGGCAGTCTGTGATAGGTAGAAAGGTCAGGGATGCTATCTTTTCTCCTTAGTGAGAGCACCTAGAAGGTGAGTGAGGAGACTTATAAGGCAATTCGTGCTCCTCTGGGTAATATGCAAATAAGGGAACAATAGGTGGCGCTGCAGAGGTATTGTTCCATCTCCCTTATTTGCGGGTAGAAAGGTCCCACGCACTGGTTGGTCAATAGGAGTATGGTATGAAATAGAGGTGGCGGAGTTTAGAAGAAGAGAGTAGAGAGTTCTAGAAGTTGAAGGAGATAAGAAAGAAGTCGGAAGAGATCACAAGGAAGTTTAGGGGAGATGAAAGAAGGAGGATGAAGTGCTACTAAGAGGAAGCAAGAGCTGAGACACAGTGCGGTGGAAAGGAGCTAAAAGTGTGAGTACTCCAAAGTTGTAAAGTACCTGTCTAGGAAAGTAAAAGGGACCAAAGTCCAGCAGACTAGAGAAAAGAGACCACATCAGAAGAATAGGAAAAACCCTAAAGCAAACTTATTAATCGACAGAACAGAGGAAACTAAAGAGAGAAAAGCAGGAGGGCAAAGCATAGAGGACAGAAAGGAATCACGTTGTTAATTACTGTCAAAGAGTCTGTTTGTTTTCAGATAGAAAATCTGTGCTTCATGCCCGCACGTGTTCTAATCGTACCACTAATTGCTTAAGGAATAATCTACCTCAAAATAAAGTAACTCTGAAATTGCACTACGGAAGCTGAAATCTGTTGTTGTGAAGTAATAAGCTGTTCCATGTTTTCACCATTAAGGCCTCCTGCAGACAGCCGGGTCAGATCCCGAATTCTCGCAGGGGGATGCGAGCCGTACCCCTGCAGTGACCACTGCGGCTCACCTGCTCCCGGCGTCTCCCTGCTCTGCTGTGTGCTGGCTGCCACCTAGCCGCACATGCGCAGAGCAGAGTCGGCATGTCACTAGTGACGTTTCTGTGCAGGTCTCTGCGATGCTCGCACAGAAATAGGACATGCAATCCTATGGCAGCGGGCACAGGCAGAAATTCTGCAGAAAATCCTGCCGTGGAATTTCCGCCCGTGTGCAGGGGGCCTAATTCTGGAGTCCCTTCCCACCATTCACCAACTGCCCTGAGGTACCATACCACACTCCAGGGGAAAAAAAACGCTTTATTTTATTCCCATTTTTATTATTATTTTGTCCAGCGCAGGCCTTGGCATGTATACGGACTGGCGTCATGAACTTGACAAATGCCCTTTACACCTGTGTAGAACCGCATCTTTTCCTCAGAGAGGAGCAGTGGCGGCACTGTGACAACCCAGCTTCTTTTCTGCTGCTGTCACCGCTAGGTCTGGTTCGGCTCGCCGCTTAAGCTCTCATTGAAATGAGGACTGCCTCTCTTTAGCTTGTTCCCATCCACGACACCGCATCCTCACCAGAGCGTGCTTTTCCAGGCCCAAATACTTTAAACCAGAGCGTTGCATAGAACATATGATAAACATTTTCCAAACATGAGGAACTAACGGGAGCCCTACTCCCACCCCTCTTACACGGAACCCCTCTGTCATTGTCTTCTATGGGGAGCTTTGGTGCGCAAAAAAAGGAAATGTGAGCAAACCCATGAAAATCAACGGTTTTATTCCCTGCGCATTGTGCGTGCAAATATGCCTGTGTGACTCTGCCCTAAGATACTGCATGCTGCTCTGACTGGTCAGCGCTGCTCATGTGTACAGCACTAGTCAAACAAAGCAGGTACATAGTGGATTAATGACACATACTAATGCACAATCCACATCAGGTAGTCAGAGAAATGATGCGGCCATCTTTGTTTCTGGACTGGAAGGTCCCTTTCATAGCTTCTCTAGTAACGCCTGAAAGTATCATGATGCAAAAATGTACACTCCCCAATAGAATCGCCTTCATGGTCCATAGTGTAAACGCAATGGCAGTCTCATTGGATCTCTAGTGCAACACCATTCGATAAAAGTCAATGGGCACCTTGTGGACATGGAGATCGAGGAGTTAAAGAGCAAAGAAGGGGCATGGTGTACTTACATATCAATTGGTAAGGGTCCAAAAGGAAAAATCCAATGCCAAAAGGATTTAGAAAAGCGAAGGTTCAAGTCACAGTGAGGTTCTACCATGGAGGGAGCTACATAACAACCTTTGCTTCCCCAGCTCTTGCGAAACTCCAACCTTACTTGTGACGTATGGGTAGGGTTGCCAATTGTGTAACCAAAAAATACCAATGTAAAAAGGGACATTGCCGTGGGCGTGGCTGATCACAGCTCTAGTATACCTAATGCAGTCCCTATAGAAGAGTCCGATATCAGCTCTATACAGTGATAGTGATTACAGTGCAGTTACCTCCAGCAACCACAGGTGACATCTCCTTTCATTTTTTTAGCGGTTTTATCATTGCTTTCATTTTTTTAACGCCCAGACCGCCATGAAGACGTCTTCCAGCTATGACTTGTACCTCTCTGTTCTGTTGCTAACCCGCAATGAACCTCTCTGCAATTGCCCACAGTACTAGTCCCTAGTGGCCCTAACAGTAATAGTGCCCACTCTCAGAGGCCCCTATAATAAAAGTGGACCCCCTTAGCGGCCACAATAACAATACTGGACCTCTTTAGCAGCCGCAATGGTAATAATGAACCCCCGTAGTGACCATAATAGTTATAGTGGTGACCCATCTCTATGGCCCAACTAGTAAGCTCTGTCCTGGCGGCAACTCGCACAGCCGATGCTTTCATTTAATCTCCATTTTAGATGCCGCCACTGGCCTCAAAGAGGACCCTGGACTCCCTCCCCCCCCCCCCCCCCGCCCTCAGATCTAACTTTACATCAAAAGCCATTGAAAAAGTTTATTTTAAGTTTTCTGGAACTAAGTATTTCTATCACTCAGTGTCAAGTTAAACATTGCTAGATCTGTAGGTCTACCTGCACATCCATTGTACTCTTGGTGGGTTGGAGCGTAATCGTCATCACCTCCCCCTTGTGTACTCCCTGCTCCGCACTCCTCAGTCTGTCCTGACATTCACCCCCGCCGTCTCATCAGTGATTTATAAGACGTGACTCGTGAATCACCACAGGAGACTTGCAGCTCGAAAAAACGGTTTCAGGCAGAATTTGCTGAAATCGATAGTCCTCAGATCTCCAGGTTGGGTTGGGAAAACTAATCAATTTTTCATCCGAACAAGCGTCGTCCCTTAAAGATCAGTAAGTGCGGTCGCTCCGTGGAACAAGTCTCTGAAGTTCAGGATTTAAATATCCTCTGCACAGCGAGCGCGGTTACACCTGTCGCTCAGGGCGTGCGGCCTTAAAGGAGCCGGAGCTTCTCACTCAATAGATATACGGTGCGGCGCAAGAAATGCTACAACTGTAGCCGCCAATTTCACCTCTAGGAAGAGATACAAGAAGTGGGGAGGAGAAACGAACCGCGGGAGTCTAGACAATGGGGGATTCTACGGCACGTTCAGACTGCGGAATTAGATGCGCATTTTTCTGCTTGGATTCTACGTCTAAAGTCCACGGCATAAATTTG
The DNA here is from genome assembly GCF_035609145.1 of Eleutherodactylus coqui. NCBI lineage: Eukaryota > Metazoa > Chordata > Amphibia > Anura > Eleutherodactylidae > Eleutherodactylus > Eleutherodactylus coqui. The sequence goes on along the minus strand of NC_089849.1, from coordinate 16,481,869 downwards.
CCGCTATGGATTCTTACCACGGTTATGCAGTTGTATGGTTGCGGATCCTCACATGAATTTAGCCTTTTTTAACCCTTTGCAATCCAATTTTTAATTCAGGGTGTCCTGGGGAGTTTTCTCTTCCTGCCCTTACACAATGGCACCACCTGCTGGCTAGAGCCAGTACTGTGGTATGTGACATGCTGGAGAGGCCCCCCGACAACAGAGCGGCCAGTAATAAACAGTAATACTACCCTGCTGGACGTCTTCCGACATTGGAAGCTGTACACAGCGTTTTTCGCGGCGTTTTCGCGGCGTTTTCGCGGCTTTGCCATTAATTTCCATGGAGAAAAATAAGGACACATATGCAACTGACAGTTCCTATGTTAAAAACGCAAACGCAATGCAAAAAAAACGCCAGTGGACAGGAACACATGTTATCTCTATGCCTGTGCAGGAAAAACGCAAAACGCAAAACGCAAAACGCAGGTAAAAAAACGCCAGTGGGTGCTCGCCCTTAAGGCTGTTTTTTTTTTTGTTTTTTTTTTTTAATTTTAACAGAATTTTTTTTCAGTTTTTCAATTTTATTAGAGGTTATATACAAAAAGTAAAAAAAAAATATTTACGTTGATATAAAGTACAGGAATGTGTTCGCCAATTAGTTAAGGATGTTTTGATATATAATTTGTACACTCAGATTGCAGGACGGTTTATGTTAGCGGTGGGTTGTTTCCCTTTTTATACGGTATATTTATATATTTTTTTTTTCTTACTTTTTTAATTACTTTATTTATGTAACTTTTTTTTACCTTCTATGAAAAGGATGAAAAATTGATTAGTTTTCCCATTCCAACCTGGACATCTGAGGACTATTGATTTCTGCAAATTCTGCCTGAGGGCGGTTTCAGATGGCTGTATGCACAACTACACTCGCCATTCAAACTACAACCAGGCAGTGTTTTTCTGCTGCCCAGTATTCGATTTTTTTGCGCTCTTTTGCCCCCTGGCGTCTTACCTTTCTGTTTCTCTTAATGGCGCAGGAACTGGTAATCTGCTGTTATAGCCCATCTATGCTAAGGAACGGCGAGTTGGGCATTTGGACACGCTAGTTGGAGCCCCAGGGTTGTATTTAATTGCTCCTGACTTTTCACTGCCTGTTGGTCATAACGATTCCTGACATCCTCCTCGGACCCCTTTCAGCGATGAGGTGTTACCATCCACAGGATCCCCGATCACTCAGATCGCTGGATTTTTCCCATCTAATGTGGATTCATACTGAAACTGATCCACCAAAAACTTGTCACATGATTTTATGCTTCACTCCGGGGTCACGAGAGGACATCGATACAGGGAAGCCCCAATCATGAAAGGACCGGGCTCTAATAAAGGGGTTATTCTGTGTATTAGTTTTGGGCAGATTTTCACTCTCTTGATATAAATAAGAATTTTTCCAACAGAGATCTTGTAAATGATGATGAATTCAAAAGATAGTTGCTAAGCTTGTCCTATAATAATTAAGCTTCATTTGCATAAAACAAGGCGATCCCTTTATATTTTAATAATTAGTGAGTTCCGTGTTCTCCGTTCTATAAATACATGTATGACGACGGGTTACATGGGTGGTTATGTTTCTCCTGTTACATAATTGTCTACATATGGCCACTCGAGCTCGCAGTCAGACCTCATTCATTCGCTTCGTCATTAATGAAAGGACTCAAACTGAGTCTCAATTATCATAATTAATGTAATCGGCGGCGATACAAAACAATAATCCGCATGTAGTATCGCACCTCGCCAACATCTGACCTTAGAGAAGGGATGTAATTGGTGCACAAAGGATAATTACTAAACACGCTGCACAGACGGTTGTCCTTCTCTCCATGAATTGTGATATAATGACCCTGGTGTCAGTCAACGCGGATGACCCCAATGTTTACGGGGTCTTCTAATGAACTACATGATGTTCAAAGCAATTATGGGTCAGAGGTCGACCCCACACACCAACGAATGGAAGCACTTGGTTTGAAGAGTATCCTGTATGTGGAGTCACGTTGGATTTACATACCAGAGTGCAAACTGTTCTAGTAGGTCCCCACAGGTGGACACAACCCCACTCGGGGCATTAGAGAATGACCTATTAGGATGGTGATCTAGTCGGTCATTGCGACCCACTAGCTATTGGCCTATGGACATGTCCTCTATTGTTTTAGCTCAGTTTTGATTTAAAGGGTTTTCTGCCTCTTTTTCATGTATCCGCAGCTGATTTCATACTATGCGGCGCTGTCAGCGCTCCCTAACTTCTGGTTCCTAGCGGACTGTAGTGGCCACACCTGACCAGCATCACTTGACCAGTGACGACGCACCTGACTAGGCCACTAGGAACCGGAAGTCGGGGAGCACTGATGGCAGGAAGCCTATGAAGGAGGCGAGGGGGAACGGCACAAAGTATGAAATCAGCTGCGGATATGGTGCGGATTTTGACTGGTTTTTGGATGTGGAAATGCTGCGGAACTTGCCACGAAAATTTCTGCTGCGGACATTTTGCAGCATTTCTACCATGTGTAAACATACCCTAAGACAGCTAGAGGTATGCTGCCATGTGCAGAGTGGCCTCACTAGTAATAGTGTCCCCCATATTGGCCCCAATAGTAATACTGACCCCCATAGTGGTCCCAGTAGTAATAGTGACCCTGCACAGTGGCTTCAGTAGTAATAGTGATGCCCACAGTGGCCCCAGTAGTAATAATGACCGCCTCAGTGGCCCCAGTAGTAATAGTGACTCCCAACAATGGCTTCAGTAGTAATAGTGACCCCCTCAGTGGTCCCAGTAGTAATAGTGACCCCCACAGTGGCTTCAGTAGTAATAGTGACACCCACAGTGGTCCCAGTAGTAAGTGACCCCCACAGTGGCCTCAGTACTAATAGTGACCCCCACAGGGGCCCCAGTAGTAATAGTGACCCTGCACAGTGGCTTCAGTAGTAATAGTGATGCCCACAGTGGCCCCAGTAGTAATAATGACCCCCTCAGTGGCCCCAGTAGTAATAGTGACTCCCAACAATGGCTTCAGTAGTAATAGTGACACCCACAGTGGTCCCAGTAGTAATAGTGACCCCCACAGTGGCTTCAGTAGTAATAGTGACACCCACAGTGGTCCCAGTAGTAATAGTGACCCCCACAGTGGCTTCAGTAGTAATAGTGACACCCACAGTGGTCCCAGTAGTAATAGTGACATCCCACAGTGGCTTCAGTAGTAATAGTGACCTCTACAGTGGCTTCAGTAGTAATAGTGATGCCCACAGTGGTCCCAGTAGTAATAGTGACATCCCACAGTGGCTTCAGTAGTAATAGTGACATCTCACAGTGGCTTCAGTAGTAATAGTGACCCCCACAGTGGCTTCAGTAGTAATAGTGACCGCCACAGTGGCCCCAGTAATAATAATAACCCCACAGTAGCCCCAGTAGTAATATTAACTCCCTCAATAGCCCCAGTAATATTAATAACTGTTCAGTAGCCTCAGTAGTAATATTAACCCCACAGTATCCCCAGTAATAATAACAACCCCACAGCAACCACAGTAGTAATAACCCCACAGTAGCTCCAGTAGTAATAGCCACCCATCTCATATACTTACATCCTTCTTGTATTTAACACTGCTCCTCCTCTTCTCGGCGCTGATCCCGGGTGCACACTGACGGCAGTGTGTGTGCCCGGAACACTTCCTCCCTTCTCCTCTCCTGTGGAACTAAGGAGGAGAGGTCAGGGAAGGAGGATCCCCTGTGCACACACTGATGTCAGAGTGTGCACTGGGATCAGCGCCGCTGAGTGATTACCAGCCGGGGAGCTGCTGAATCCCAGCCGGTAATCACTATTATAGTGAGCAGCTGTCGTGTGCGTGCCAACACAGAGGATATAACTCTAGGGAGTCCCGATACAGTGAAAACCCTTGCATATGGTCTAGGGGAAATTGATGCTTTCTTAGTAGGTAGCCATGGACTCCCAAAGACAAGTCTGATTTTATAGAAAATGGGTCCTGGGCAGCATGCAAAATATTTTTCCCATGCTTGCTCTGTTTACGCAGTTTCTTTAGTAATTTAAGTCCATATAATATGATCATATAGTACCAAGAGAATACCACCATATACAATATGCAACGCCCACATAATACACCATACAGTGGCAAAAGAATACTGCCATACACAGCACCCATATGATTTCACCATATAGATACCATATAATATTACTACTGACATTCCCAAATTACGCCACCAAACATCGTTAAAGTGATACTCCGGTTTTGGGACAAAATTCTGTTCTGGAACCAGAGGGACAAGGGGGTATGTTACCTGCAGTTGTTTTTCTCTGCTCTCCCTCCGATCCTTTGGTTCCAGATCTTGTTTTCGTCCGTCCAAGATAGCTGATACAATCTTTAGACTATCTAATCCCCATTGCTAACCTGCTTTCTTATTGGCCAGTGCTGCTCACATGATCAGTGCTGGTCAATCAGAGAGGAGTACATAGTGTGCATTAGGTAGTTCGAAAATTGCTGCAGTTATCTTGGATGGCCGAAAACAGGACCTGAACCGGGCAGATCAGAGGGGCTGCAAAGAAGAACAACCGCAGGTAATATACACCCAATCCCTCCAGGGCCGGGACAGAATTTTGTCCCAAAACCGAAGGATCACTTTAAATAATAGTCGGCAATTGCCAGAGTCCCAATTCCTGCGCCCCCCCCCCCATTCTCCTAGGACTTTTGTCATAGGGGGAGCTTCTGCAGGAATTGGGGCTCTGGCAATTGCCGAGTTTGCCACCTCCTCATACAGCCCTAAGTGCAGAGGAATAAAGCCGATGGAATTCACAGCGAAGTGGCGGAGATTGGTCTATTGATGAACAGAAAGGGTTGTTGCACAAACAGCCAACTGTATAACTACTTGAAGAATCTATTTTTGGAAAAAATAAACAAAGCCATTAAAGCGCGGCGCGGCCGCGGCCAGAGAGGCTTTTATATTGCGTTCTCCGCTGGTTCGCTTCCATTAACAGCTTTCCCTATGTTTGTTTTGTTCAAGGGAAAATCTTTGCGCGACTGATCAAATTAGCAAGACTAACGATTCCATGAATAAAGCATTTTTTTCTCCTATGTAAACAGGCAAGTCGAGGGGCCGCGGACCACTGTTGCCATGCGGAAAGCAAAAAGTCACGTCAGACATCTTCATATTGAAATTATGAGAGGCCTGCGTATCGAAAAAGAGATACTGCAAAAACGCTCATGACAATGTATTCAGGAGCTTCATCCATCAGCTGGAAGGTGGTGAACAGCTATAAAGAGTGTCTGTGTCTCTGGAGGACCCGGCATGTCCATGTATGACATGGACAGCCTATTGATTTCAATGGGAATGTGCAATACTTCATTTCACCTGTGGTGGCACTGTAGGGAAATTAAGCAGTTCCATATTCTCAGATTGCAGCAGATCACTGGGGGATGCAACACTGGATACCCCTTCTGATGATCTTATCAACAGGAAACTGTTTAAAGGGACACAGTCATCATATTTGAGCCTGTATATGGAGATGCGTATGCAGAAAGAGTCATGCTGCTGGTGAGCGCTGACTTCATGGGGGCACAGCACTGAAAGGGGGCGCCTGGTGAGTATGAAAGATACCTATCCGGACTCCCTGTTCTCTCACCTGTGAGCCCCATAATTTACTTTAAGGAGCTCAAAGGTGATGACGGTGCCCCTTTAACTCACAGAGTTTTTCCAAAGCAGACAATGCCTTTAATTGATGCCATATAACAAATTGTGCCTTTTCTTACCGTTTTACAGAGAGCAGTTAGTCTCAAATGATGCAACATAGTTTGTTCCATCTTCTGTAAGCATCCGGCAACATTTTGAAGAATTTGCCGCGGTGTATAACCTAAATAGCAGCTGAATATAGATTGCCCCCTAGTGGTGACAGCAGGAAGTTGGTAATGGATGAACAATGCTGCGTGTTTTAGAAATGGAGTACTGTAGCCTTATCAAATATATTTGAAAAATGCTACAATTCATGCATGCTGATGGTTTCTAGAAAGAAAAAAAATAATGGTAGGTGCCCTTTAATGATTGTTTTTCACCCCATACCCCTGTGCAGATCTCATTACTGTGTAAATACTTTTTAGAGGTGGAAAATCTCTTTAAGGTCAGGAGCGGCAGCCCTTTTGCAGATGATCACTCTGGTTTATTTACCATGGCCCTTCCAAAATTACCGTTTCCGACTAGGTGAGCAAAATGTCAGAAGAGTTCAAGAAATGATCAGACACGATGCGCCGCAGAGGGAATAAACAGTAATTTTATTAAAACGTGGTCGACATGCGATTACGGATCCATTTTTGGAGTTTTATCAGACAAAAAATAAAGTAAATGACAGATTGAGGTAATTTCCTTCCGTAAAACGTACACAGCTCCTATGTACAGCAACCGTTATGTCATCCCTTAAAGGGGACTTGTCAACAGGATCTGTCATATTAGGGTGCATTACAGTCACCTTATGAACTCCTTAGTAGAGAAGCCTGTTTGCACCTAAAAGGGGTTGTCCATTTGTAAACTACCTATGTCCTATGCTCAGGATTGGCCATCAATAGTTCATCATCAAGGTCCACCCTCTGGGATCCCTGCAATCAACTATTCACCAGGCCAATGCGCTTGTGCACTGTGCAGATCTCTGCAGGAAGCAAATAACTCTGTTCTTACTGCGAAGGCCAGGCTTGGTATCACACCCATTCTCTTCAATAGGAACTTTGCCTGTAGTACCAAGCCTGGCCACTGAAGTAGGAACGGAGCAGTCTGCTTCTTGCAGAAATCAGCTTTGTGCAGGACAACACTGGACCAGAGAACAGCTGATCAGGAGAGATCCCGGGTGGCAGACTGTAGCTAATCTACTAATGATGACCTATTCTGGGCCCAGGCCATCAGTAGTTTACAACTGGACAACCCCGTTAATGACCAACTCATTTTTCAGTTTTTTTTTCCACTGTCACATTCCAAGAGCCTTAACGCTCTCTCTCGGGGCAGGGTCGAACACGGCTTGAGCTCCATCGAGTACGCTAATGCTCGAACGAGTATCAAGCTTGGCAGAGTATGTTCACTCAACTCTACATATGACTTTTTGATCGATTTCTTTTGTATTTTGTGAGGCGAAATAGGCAAAATTAGCTATTTTAGCCATTTTTAAATTTTTTTCCCCACAACTTGCCAAGTGTGAATTAAAAAATATATTCACTTTTTTACTTAGCTCATTATGAATGCGGCAATACTAAATTCGTGGTGGGTTTTTATTGTGTGTTTTTCTATATACTAAGCGCTCGTTCACATGGGCGTGAAAATCGTGCAGAAGATAGCTGCGCAAAAAAATCACGCAAAAATCGTGTGAATGGACGATTTTCCACAACCCGTATCAGCGTTAAAATCACCCATTCACGCGATCGGGAGCGGCATGTTGCGGAAAAATGCGCTGCTGAGAGAGAGATTTTTATTTTTTTCCGGCCAGCCCAAAATCTTCACTACATGGCATACAGTATATACATACAATGGCAATGTTTAGCTTAATGCTGCTAATCCTCCCTCCCCTCCCATTCCCATTGTTTAGCAGTTTAAGCTAAACAATGGGCATGTTATTCTTAACGCTGCAAAACTTCCTCCACCTTCCTTTTTTTCCAGCTCCCATAGGAGTCTATGGACACTTCTACGCTTTACACACCAAAGATAGGCCACGACCCATATTTCATGTGGCAGGGAATTTCAGTCGCTGATGTCCTATCTCTCTAGATGCCATTTTTTTGTGCGCCTAAACTTCCTTTGTCTGAATGTTTCCATCGGAAGCCATTGGTTCTAAGAGTCCCGTTCTTTTTGCGCATGTAAGCTAGCTGTGCAAATTCCTTCATGTGAATCAACCCTCAAGGAGTGAAAGGTGGGGGTTTGACTTTATTTTTTTGTATTTTTACTGTTGTCCCTCTAGAGGTCTTGAATTTCATGACTTTTGATCATTCTTATAGTACACTGCTATACTTAAGTATAGCAGTGTATTATAAAGCCTATGAAACTCAGCAAGAAGCTGTGCCTCATAGGCCATCGTAGAAGGTCAGCAAGGCCCTAGTATTTGGGGACCAGGAAGGGGGGGGTTGGAGACTTCTGGAAGTGAGGCGACACGGATTGTACCACAACAACACTTTGCTAATCAAATTCCATCCACTGGTAAGAAGGGAAGAACCCAAAAATTCAAACCAAACATTGGAAAAAATTCCAAAACACTGGTGGGGGTCAAAACACTCACTACACCCCTCGATGAATTCCCTGATGGGTCCACTTTCCAAAATAGGGTTAGTTCTTGGGGGTACCCCATGTCCTGGTACCTCAGGGGCTGCAAACCCAATATGGCGTCTGAAGATTATTCCAACAAAATCTGCATTCCAAAAGCCAAAAGGCGCTCCTTCCCTTCTGAGCCCGAACAGCGGCTTACACCCCCACACGGGGCATTCCTAAAAACAGCAGAATCCGCCTAATGAATTCTGAGATTTGCTTCTCTGCTAACTCCTGCTGTGTTCTAGAAAAATGGTTTCCAATTAAAAACCTGCAAAAAATGAAACCGTTCTAAATTCTGATGCATTTTTCTTTAATTCCTGTGAAACATCTAAAGGGTTAATAAACTTCCTTAATGCCATTTTAAATACTTTGAGGGGTGCAGTTTTTAAAATGGGGGTGATTCATGGGGTTTGTCTGATATAAAGGTTAAAATGCAGGTCAGAACTGAACTGGTCCTTTAAAATATATATACGGTGGCCGTATATCGGCCGGGTTTTCATGCTCGGCCGATGTATGCCGTCCCTCTCTGCAGGGGGAGGAGGCTGGACAGGAGCAGTGCACTGAGCTCCCGCCCCCTCTCCGCCCCTCCAATTGCATACAGTGGTGAGGGTCAGAGAGAGGGCGGAGAGGGGGCGGGAGCTAAGTGCACTGCTCCTGTCCAGCCTCCTCCCCCTGCAGTGAGGGACAGCGTACATCGGCCGAGCATGAAAACCCGACCGATATACACACATCTAAATAAGCCCTCATAAGGCTGGGTTCTCACGGGGCGGATTCTCGGCGGAAATCTCGCGGTTTGGCCGCAGCGAAAAACCGCGAGATTTCCACCGGGAGAACCGCCCCTGCAAAACTCGTGGCGGCTTTGAAGCGGCCCGGCCGCTCGCTCTTCTGCTGCGGCCGGCGCTCCCATAGAGGAGAGCGCGGCCGCAGCGGAAAAAAAAAAATAACATGCTGCGGCCGGCAAATCTGCGCAGCAGCAGTGGCTTCTGCCGGCTTAGCTGCAGCGGATTTGCCGTCTCGTGTGGACAAGATTCCTGAGAAATCTCGGCCACATGGCTGGCTAATCCCGGGATTAGTGGCCGCATGCGGATTTGCCGCGGCGAAATTCCGCACGGAATTTCTGCCCCGTGTGAACCCAGCCTAAGGAGAAAAACTCAAAGTTTGAAAAATGCAAATTTATGCAAATTTTTAGTACATTTCTATTTTTTTTTAATTAATAAAGGCAAAAGTGATTGAGGAAAAATTTACCAGTAACGTAAACTACACTATGTCACGAAAAAAACATCCGAATTGTGCTGATAGAGAAAAGCATTCAAAAGCTATTACCACATAAAGCCACAGACGGCAGATTAGAAAAATAAGGCTTGGTCCTTAATGTCGAAATAGGAGATGTCCTTAAGGGGTTAAGGCCTGTGGGTGCCATAGCACCCCATTGGGACCCGGTGACCACATCAAAGGGGTCCGATGGGTGGCAGAGGGAGACCTCTCCCTCAGTCAGCCCTTTGCAGGCTGCAGATGCATCGGCAGTTTCTCCAGTCCCGCTGGTAGAGCAAGGGCAAGGCTGTTATCCGCCTGCCGAGCACCCACTCCCCATGGCACAGGAGACCATAAAAAGGCGCATGCATCAGAATAAGGCCCCTCAACAACCGCTGTAAAAGGACATATAGGTGGTTGTTAATGGGTTAAAGAACTGCATGTAGTTACAAAAGCATGACCGCTTTCTTTCAGAAACAGTGCCACCCTTGTCTGTGGTTGACTCTGGTATTGCAGCTCAGTCTGCTGAGGCCACAGACAAGAATGTTGCTATTTCTGGGAACAAAAGCAGAAATAAGCCAGTCTCTGAGTCACCTCCAACCCTCATTATTGGATCAACACTCACTGCGGGTGTGAAATTACGTCAATTAAACAAATGTCAGAGCAAATATTTACCCATTAGTGAGAAATCTATAAACACGCTGCGTCATTTACTATCAATGGAGGAAAACAAACAAAATAACTCCCCTCCACAGCGGTAGCTATGGGATGTGGCGCTCTGGTATACAATGACGATACATCCACATTAGTGGCCTACATTTACTGTGTACTCCAGGATATGTGCAGGTAGATAACATACATATGAAGCGGTGCGTGAAATTACCCAAACCCACTACAGTGACACGGAAACTAAAATCTAGCTTATCTCCATTAAATACATTCTATTGTTCCCTGTTATCATCCAGAGTAAGGGGCTTTAGTAATATTCAGTGGAGCAAGGAGTCACGGCTTCATAAAAACTTCGGGCTGCTATGTCTTAAGGCCCATTTACACAGAGCGATGATCGCTAAAAAATTGATAAAAGGCGATCATTTGAGCGATAATCGTTGCGTCTAAAGGTGCACCCATCGTGCACTTTCCGGGCGCTGCTAGCTGATCGCTAAATGCAGTCCAACCTAAAAATCATCATTCAGCCTTATCAGCAGTTCTCCTCAGGTAGAGCTGATAGCATTGTTTGCCACTGGAAAACAAAGGAGCTGAATGCAGATAAGAGCCCTCAGGCTATTAACTGCTTTCAGCTAAGGCTTCATCTGCGCACTTAATTGCTCTTAAGTAGCTGAGAAGCTACTTAAAGGGGTTGTCTCGCGAAATCAAGTGGGGTTATACACTTCTGTATGGCCATATTAATGTACTTTGTAATATACATTGTGCATTAAATATGAGCCATACAGAAGTTATTCACTTACCTGCTCCGTTGCTAGCGTCCTCGTCTCCATGGTTCCGTCTAAATTCGCTGGCGGCTTGCTTTTTTAGACGCGCTTGCGCAGTGCGGTCTTCTGCTCTGAGCACCAGCCGCTTCAGTGTGCTCGCCGCTACAGCTTCTTCTCGGGAGCGCGCTGGAGCCGCCATTCTGCTACCATCCTCTCTTAGAGGAAGGTGCAGAAACTGGAGCCGCCCAGCCGAGAAGCCCAGCCCAGCAGCCCAGCAGAGCCGCCCAGCCCAGCCCAGCCGCCCAGGTAAGTGATGGGTGATGGACTGACGGGGGTGACGCGTGACTGACTGCCGCTGGGCCCCGGAGCCTACTGCTGGGCCCCGGAGCCTACCGCTGTGGCCCCGGAGCCTACCGCTGGGCCCCGGAGCCTACCGCTGGGCCCCGGAGCCTACCGCTGGGGAGCCGGGGCCTACCGCTGGGCCCCGGAGCCTACCGCTGGGCCCCGGAGCCTACCACTGGGGAGCCGGGGGCTAGCGCGGGGAAGCCGGGGGTAGCGCGGGAAAGCCGGGGGTAGCGCGGGGAAGCCGGGGGCTAGCGCGGGGAAGCCGGGGGCTAGCGCCGGTTTCCTGCTGCCTGGCGGTGGGTGACTGGTCGGCCGCGTTCAATCCCGGGGTCCGGTCGGCAGCTGCGGGGCGTCTGGTTGTCAGGGAGACACAGCTGGTAGCGTCTCGGGAGCGCGCACGTCGGGCTATAGCAAGCGACGGGAAAAGAGCCGGCGGCCATCTTGGGGAAACTTTTTATAAGTTGCTGAAACGCTGGAACTGTAAGTACAAACCAGCTAGAAAAGTCATTTACAGGGGCCTTAGTAATGTTTGCTTAATTAGGGGAACTGGGCAAAAAAAAAATTTCACTGCTTCCTCGAGACATCTCCTTTAATAGTTTATGCAAAATGATCGCTCAAAGCTGTAACTCAAACTATCGTTTGAACGATCATCGCTCCGTGTAAATGGGCCTTTATACACTTCTATAAGAGTTAGTGGCTATTTAAGGAGAGTAATAGGGGCTGATCCCTAGTATGGCACCACAGGGGTGGCTGAGATGTAGACAAGAAGGGTCCCATGTGGCTTCAAAATCCCACCCACGCCTATTGTTGGCAACACCGATGAAAATATTCAGCCCTCCCCTTCCTCTGTGCAGATGGTTAGAGGTGTTAGAGGTTACTTAAGGAGAGTAAAATGGGCTAATTTATGATATGGTACCTCAAGGACAGCTGAGATGTAGACAAGAATGGTCCCTTGTGGTCTGCAAACCGCACCCATGCCTTTTTAGGCAACGCCCATGAACATGTTCAGTCCCTTCACTTCCCCTGTGCAGATGTTCAGCCTTAGATGACTATACATATACTCATTACCTGCATTCCTACAGCTTGGACTGATCTTGGTGGTCTATCACCCAGTTCTTACAGCTATTTGGACTCGGGAACATAACTTAGGTGCTGGGGCCCAACAACAAGCCACACTGCCTTGGGTTTACAAGAATTAGTGACCCTTCAAGGAGTGTAAAAAGGGCTAATCCCGAGTAAGGTACGTCAGGGGTGGCTGAGATGAGGACAAGCAGGGGTCCATCTGATGTCAAAGCCCCACCCATGCCTATTGTGGACAACACCCAAGAATATGCTCAGTCCTCTCCTGTGCAGATGTTCAGCCTTAGACAACTATACCTATACACATTACCCTCCTTCACCTAGGTGTCCCTGGTCTTTGGAGTCTACAACCGAGTCCTTGCAGCCATTCAGATTTATGGACAAAAGGAAAATACAAGAAATATCCAACTGCCATGTTTCAGTCCATTGATAATCAGGGATGAGCTTTGGAGTGGGTAGGGGGTCCTGTACTCTGGGTGCCAGGGGGCACAACAACAAGCCACATTACCTTGGGTTTATATGGGTTAATGGCTATTTAAGGAGGAAAGTAAACGGGGCTAATCCTGTATCTCAAGGACAGCTAAGATCAGAGGCGTAACTTAAAGGAGATGTCCCACGCCGAAACGGGTTTTTTTTTTTTTTTTAAACCCCCCCCCCCCGTTCGGCGCGAGACAACCCCGATGCAGGGGTTAAAAAAACCACCCGCACAGCGCTTACCTGAATCCCGGCGGTCCGGCGTCTTCATACTCACCTGCTGAAGATGGCCGCCGGGATCCTCTGTCTTCGTGGACCGCAGCTCTTCTGTGCGGTCCACTGCCGATTCCAGCCTCCTGATTGGCTGGAATCGGCACGTGACGGGGCGGAGCTACACGGAGCCGCTCTCTGGCACGAGCGGCTCCATAGAAGACTGCTGAAGACCCGGACTGCGCAAGCGCGGCTAATTTGGCCATCGGAGGCCAAAAATTAGTCGGCACCATGGAGACGAGGACGCTAGCAACGGAGCAGGTAAGTAAAAAACTTTTTATAACTTCTGTATGGCTCATAATTAATGCACGATGTATATTACAAAGTGCATTATTATGGCCATACAGAAGTGTATAGACCCACTTGCTGCCTCGGGACAACCCCTTTAAAGCTCCCGGGCCCCGATGCAAAACTTGTAACAGGGCCCCCAACTATAATGCTTTACTCACAGTACTGGGTTCTCTATATGGAGAGGAGAGGCCTTATGGGCCCCCTAAGGCTCCTGGGCCCGGGTGCAACCGCGTCCCCTGCATCCTCTATAGTTACACCCCTGGCTAAGATGTAGTCAAGAAGAGTCCCTTGTGGTCTGCAAACCCCACCCATGGCTGTCGTGGACAACGCCCATGAGTATGTTCAGCTCTTCCCTTCCCCTGTGGTGTGCAGCCATAGATAACTATATATATATATATATATCTCCACTGGTCGTGTAATGTATCACCCAGTCCTTACAGTTATTGGATTTGCGAATGAAGTAAAGCGCAATAAATGCCCCACCACCATTAACAGCAGTGCCATAGCTTTGGTGTGGGGGTACATATACCCCTGCGTGGCACAACAACAAGACCATTTTTTGCCCTGGGTAACCTACTATGGCTTATACAGTCATGTCATAAAAGCAAATCAGTGCCAAAGCCTTTGCTTATGTCACATTAAATGCACCCAAACGGCTCCCATAGGGGCTGTCAGCCAGCTTTCCTAGACCCCTGACCAGCAATACAATCAATCTGCTCATATACTTGCAGTGCAAAAAAAGATCTACTGTTCAGTAGTTCAGGTGAAAGTCAATATTACATCCAACTAGGTAGATCTACCAGTAAGGAATCCAGGAAAGTTGGGTCAATATGGCTGCCATTAGAGCTCCCACAGTGTTCATCACTCAGCTTTCCTGGACTTCTCAATGACAGATCTGCTAGTTTTACAGCAATATCAATGAACTGGATGTATCAATGAAGATTCGCTTCCAGCAGTCCAGGAAAGCTGGGTGACAAACCCCATGGGAACCTTAATGGCAGCCAAATTGGCTGACATTGAACTTTCCCAACAGGGATTACACATAAATAGGTTGAGTAAGCTCATGCTATATCCTGAGGATGGAGGATCAGCACACATAACATAACGAAGCACACGAATTTTGAGATTTTAGCTCCCGCTACCCTTTCTCTGAACCGGCGCGGGGTGAAGAATTTGTTTGCTTTCACTTTTTATTACTCACCTAAAATAACGATGTATCAGAAAGATAAATGACAGGAGCGTGCGAAGGGAGGAGAGCCATCATACCACCCGCAGAACACATTACATCTGTCTGCTGACCGCTTACATAGTCCCACTGTGTATACAGCAGATCCCCAGGTTATACCAGCAGGGTCCATATCACTATATACAAGAAGATATATAACTTATACCAGCTGTACATATATAATTATATATAGAAGATACCCAGGTCATACCAGCATGGTCCAGATCACTATAACTTATACCAGCTGTACATATATACTTATAAATAGGAGATACCCAGGTTATACCAGCATGCTCCATATCACTAAATACAGGAGATGTATAACTTATACCAGCTGTACATATATAATTATACATAGAAGATACCCAGGTTATACCAGCATGCCCCATATCACTATATACAGGAGATGTATAACTTATACCAACTGTACATATATAATTATGTACAGATGATACCCAGGTTATACCAACATGCTCCATATCACTATAACTTATACCAGCTGTACATATATACTTATATATAGAAGATCCCCAGGTTATACCAGCATGCTCTATATCACTATATACAGGGAGATATATAACTTATACCAGCTGTACATATATAATTATATATAGAAGATACTCAGGTTATACCAGCATGCTCCATATCACTATATACAGGAGATGTCTTACATACCAGCTGTACATATATAATTATATACAGCAGATACCCAGGTAATACCAGCATGCTCCATATCACTATATACAGGAGATGTATAACTTATACCAGCTGTACATATATAATTATATATAGAAGATACCCAGGTTATACCAACATGGTCCATATCACTATATACAGGAGATGTATAACTTACACCAGCTGTACATATATAATTATGTACAAGAGATACCCAGGTTATACCAGCATGATCCATATCCCTATATACAGGAGATGTATAACTTATACCAGCTGTACATATATAATTATGTACAGAAGATACCCATGTTATACCAGCATGGTCCATATCACTATATACAGGGCGATATATAACTTATACCAGCTGTATATATATAATTATATAAGGAGATACCCAGGTTATACCAGAATGCTTCATATCACTATATACAGGAGATGTATAACTTATACCAGCTGTACATATATAATTATATATAGAAGATACCCAGGTTATACCAGCATGCTCCATATCACTATATACAGGAGATGTATAACTTATACCAGCTGTACATATATAATTATGTACAGATGATACCCAGGTTATACCAACATGCTCCATATCACTATAACTTATACCAGCTGTACATATATACTTATATATAGAAGATCCCCAGGTTATACCAGCATGCTCTATATCACTATATACAGGGAGATATATAACTTATACCAGCTGTACATATATAATTATATATAGAAGATACCCAGGTTATACCAGCATGCTCCATATCACTATATACAGGAGATGTATAACTTATACCAGCTGTACATATATAATTATATATAGAAGATACCCAGGTTATACCAGCATGCTCCATATCACTATATACAGGAGATGTATAACTTACACCAGCTGTACATATATAATTATGTACAAGAGATACCCAGGTTATAGCAGCATGATCCATATCCCTATATACAGGAGATGTATAACTTATACCAGCTGTACATATATACTTATATATAGAAGATACCCAGGTTATACCAGCATGCTCCATATCACTATATACAGGAGATGTATAACTTATACCAGCTGTACATATATAATTATGTACAGATGATACCCAGGTTATACCAACATGCTCCATATCACTATAACTTATACCAGCTGTACATATATACTTATATATAGAAGATCCCCAGGTTATACCAGCATGCTCTATATCACTATATACAGGGAGATATATAACTTATACCAGCTGTACATATATAATTATATATAGAAGATACCTAGGTTATACCAGCATGCTCCATATCACTATATACAGGAGATGTATAACTTATACCAGCTGTACATATATAATTATATATAGAATATACCCAGGTTATACCAGCATGCTCCATATCACTATATACAGGAGATGTATAACTTATACCAGCTGTACATATATAATTATATATAGAAGATACCCAGGTTATACCAGCATGCTCCATATCACTATATACAGGAGATGCATAACTTATACCAGCTGTACATATATAATTATATATAGAAGATACCCAGGTTAAACCAGCATGCTCCATATCACTATATACAGGAGATGTATAACTTATACCAGCTGCACATATATAATTATATATAGAAGATACCCAGGTTATACCAGCATGCTCCATATCACTATATACAGGAGATGTATAACTTATACCAGCTGTACATATATAATTATATATAGAAGATACCCAGGTTATACCAGCATGCTCCATATCACTATATACAGGAGATGTATAACTTACACCAGCTGTACATATATAATTATGTACAAGAGATACCCAGGTTATACCAGCATGATCCATATCCCTATATACAGGAGATGTATAACTTATACCAGCTGTACGTATATAATTATATATAGAAGATACCCAGGTTATACCAGCATGCTCCATATCACTATATACAGGAGATGTATAACTTATACCAGCTGTACATATATAATTATATATAGAAGATACCCAGGTTATACCAGCATGATCCATATCCCTATATACTGGAGATGTATAACTTACACCAGCTGTACATATATAATTATGTACAGAAGATACCCATGTTATACCAGCATGGTCCATATCACTATATACAGGGCGATATGTAACTTATACCAGCTGTACATATATAATTATATACAGGAGATACCCAGGTTATACCAGAATGCTTCATATCACTATATACAGGAGATGTATAACTTATACCAGCTGTACATATATAATTATGTATAGAAGATACCCAGGTTATACGAACAATGGTCCATATCATTATATACAGGAGATGTATAACTTATACCAGCTGTACATATATACTTATATACAGGAGATACCCAGGTTATACCAGTATGTTCCATATCACTATAAACAGGGGGATGTATAACTTATACCAGCTGTACATATATACTTATATACAGGAGATACCTGGGTTGTACAAGCATGATCCATATCACTTTATACAAGATATATAACTTATAGGTTATACCAGCATGGCTCATATCACTATATACAGAGGGAAGATACCCAGGTTATACTAGCATATGACTATATACAGTAGTACAAAGTGTAAGCTGCAGAATCCACGAGCGGGCAAAAATTCAAGCAGATGTCTGACCTCTCCTGTAATTAACCTGTATAAATCTATTAAAGCCACATTTGATAATAAGTGCCGACAATCTACATACTAATGGCTTTCCTTTTCTTCACCTGCAGTAGGGTTCCAAGATACATTTAATGAGCACTTTCCCTTTAAATCATCCTTGAAGGGAATGTCCATTCTTCAACCCCATTGTTTTTTCACTTAAATAAGATCAACATTTTGTTCTTATTGACTTGGTAATATATCTTTATAGTGTCTGAACTGCATTTTTCCAATGCATGAGAATGCTGGAGATGCAACGATTCACACATTTTTACTTGCAGTACCACTACAGACCACAGGGTGTGCTGTTAAGAACAAACATGCTCATGAGCTTCTTTCTTCCATAAACAGCACCACACCTGTCCATTGATCGTGTCTGTTATTTCTGCTTAGCTGTATTGAAAGGAAGAAGGCTAAGCTGCAGTACCACATATAACCTGTCAACATATGTGGTGCTATTTTTGGAAAAAAAGGCACCCATATTTTTCTAATCCAAGGCAACCCCTTAACATGAGCAGTAGGTTTTTCCTGCCTTTAGTCAGTTTCAGTAAATGCGGTGTGGACAGCTATGACTAAAGGAGGTCTGAGATTAATGGATCGGCGGAGGTGTTGAAAGTATGTGTCTGTCAGATCACAGCAGGGATGAATGGTGTCAAAGGTAGTAAGACAGTTTGTGTGCGACACAGCGGATGTGACTTTGCCAATTCTAGATGAGTTTGTCAGTCGTACAAAGCCCGGGTTTGTCATCTGGCACATTGTAGAATTAGTTTTTGGACTTGGTATAGAAGTATTATTTGGGCACTATATAGCGCTGTTATTTTACTATTGTGTGACATTGTTGTGCCCCCGTATGGCACTGTTATTTGGTCACTGAACGGTACTGTTATTTTGTATACTGTATTGGGGTAATTTTATTTAGACAATGCATGCCACTGGGCTTGGAGCTCTCTGTAAGGCCTAAGTCACACGGGCGTTTTTTCCCGCGATTTGCAGATCGCATAACAATAGCTGAGAGCTGCCTCTAATTGGTCCCTGCGCTCAGCCAATCAGAGGCAGCACTCACTCACCCATTCATGAATTCATGCTGAATACTACACAGAGCAGTTCAGGAGAACTGCCGGCTAGATGTGGCTGAACTCCGGCTGCAGAAAAAAGGTGAGTAACTTTTTTTTTTTACACATTTTAGGATGGTTTTCAGGGAAAGGCTTATATTTTAAGCCCTTCCCCGAAAATTCATCCAGCGCTTGCCGGCAGCCCATTGCTTTCAATGGAGCCGGCTGTATTGCCGACTCCTTTGAATTCAATGGGCGAACATTGTTCTTCTCTGCCACAGCTGTTACAGCTGTGGCAGAGGAGAACGATCTTTATAGTATATGTTCTCAATGGGGTCGGCGCTGCTGCCGCCGGCCCCATTGAGTGCATATATAGAACACAACGATTCGCAGAACGCAGATAGGCACGTTCTGCGACTTGTTGTGTCCTATAATTTATCGCACATCCCCATAAAAAACGGACATGTGACCGATCCCATTTGGATGCATTGGGTCTATAGATCTGCAGATCACTAGTGTGTCTGCAGACCGCACCAAAAAACGCCCGTGTGACCGAGCCCTAACACAGATACTATACAGAACTGCTATTTGGACACTGGGTGGCGCTATTATTTCAGACACTTTATAGAGCTGTTATTTGGGCACTGTATGAAACTACTATTTAGAAACTGTATGGGCTTATTATTTGGGCACGGAGTGGTACTATTGTGAGAGAAACCAGTGTTTGAACACCACCATGTTCCCCACTCCACCCCCTGTAACTTACTTGACACGTATTCATATGAACAGGACAATCAGAAGTTTCTAAAAGAAGAAAGCTGCAATTAACCTTCGCTCACATAAATGTGCGGCCAGACAGCTGACTAAATATGGACTTTGCTTTAGAAATGTATTCTGCTTAGCAAATTAGAACGCTTTTTCGTCTGTCTTACTTTATTTGATCTACTATACATATATTTAAGTATGTAAATCTTAACCAAGCTCAGGAAGGCTTATAGATTACCAATTAAGGACCTCTGAGAGCTGGTAAACAGCGCCTGACCAAGAGACCGAGGATATTGCATGTGCTAAGTTTACTAATCAGTAATAAAGAGGCGTAACAAGTTATGCATAGGCTAAATCAGGTAACTTTTAGGCCCCCTGCAGAATTTCCGCCCGTGTCCGCTGCCATAGGATTGCATTAGATAATGCAATCATATGCACACGGCCGTGATTTGTCAGTGGAAAACAGATCGTGGCATGCTTTATTTCTGTCCAGTCTCGCAGAGGCCTGCACAGAAATGTCACTGGTGACGGACCAGCCCCGCTCTGCGCATGCGCCGGCTGGCCGGCATAGCAGAGATGGGAGACGCCGGGAGCGGGTGAGCAGCAGCTCTCTGCAGGGGCACGGGTCCGCATCCAGCTGCGAGAATTTTTGCAGCAGGATCCGACTCGGCTGTCTGCAGGCGCCCTTAGTCTCCCTCTCAATGTATTTATTTGTCTTGAAGGATTATAAGTTCTTTGGCTTGTTAACAAATAAACAGAATCATATGCGATTTATACAAATGCAGTATGTGATCTGTGATTCTCCGAGCAGCTCCTACTTATCTTGCTTTGGGACACAAGAATATACCTGTAGTGCTCCAAATTATTTAGACACTGTATGGAGTTATTTGGGCACTGTGTGGTGCTATTATTTAGATATTGTATAGAACTGTTTTCTTCCCCTGTGTGATACTATTATCCAGACACTGTATTAAGTGGTTATTTGGAAACTGTGTGATACTAGTATTTAGACATTGTATCGAGCCGTTATTTGGGCACTGTGTAGCACTATTATTTAGACACTGGTTTGAACTTTCATTTGGGCACTTTTTGGCACTATGGAGCTGTTATATTCCCATTGTGGGACACTATTCTGGATACTGTAAGGCACTGTTATTTGGTCATACTACTGTTCTTTCATATGCTGTGTTGCGGTAATATTATTGAGGCACTGCCTGGAAGGTTTGTTTGGGCACTGTGTAGCGCTATTATCTGAGCACTGTAGCTCAGTTTACAACTGTTATAGACTCATTTTTCTACCCTATTCTCACTTTCTCTACTGGGAGAGGGAAGAGCCACATAATATTTAGTCCAGAAGCCTCCATAGAGCTTCATCTGATCCCTGACAGAAGACACTATAGTGTCCCTTTAATTGAGTTGGATTGAATCTAATGTATCTAATATACATCTAATAGAACAATATTCCTAATTGCTACAGAAAGGATATTAAATGTCCCATAATCGTAGGCCGTGCCGGGAGGCAGTGCTAATCATATCGTATGGCTTTCGCTATGTAAGCGATATCTCACAGGTCGCCCCTGCACTTGAAGTTTCGTCTCTTCTTCATGTTTGCAGAATGAGGAAAAGCCTGAAACCGTTCTTACAGTTAAAGCTACAGGGACCAAACAGAATACACAATATTACATGTAGGGGGCAGTGTAGTCACTGTGGAGCACCTTTAATTACTTGTTGGCAGAGAGTGACTAAGTCAACTAGACAGCTGGTGTATATATCCTTCATGTGTCTTACAGCTTCTACAAGAGAGATCACCCAACTGTCCCAAGCTCCTGAATGGTAAATCTTCAATGACGTATCTTTTGCTGTCCTGTTGTTGAATCACTGGCAACAAATGATATATAACATGTATTGTTATGCGGAGTTACTCTATCTCCATACTATAGATGCCCATGTGTACCAGTCTTCACTGCAGTTTTTGCATTCTATTCGTGGATGTTCGTTATACACAAAAAGTTACAATGCGTGTATATCCTCTATGTAAACGTCCATGTGTTCTATGGACTACACGGTTTTATATCACATTCAATTAGTCGTATTGGATAGAGTAATACATCCTTGGTTATATTAACCTTCTGCTGTGCCGACTGTTAGTAAGATGAAGTAATTACCTCCTTTTATGTAGGAACTGCAGAAGACGGGAAAATTAGCATGAACTTATTCAGGAACAGTGAAAAGACTGAAGTAATTGTAGGTTGTGGTTAAAAAAAAAGGCGTCATACCGATCTAATGTTGTCTCATGGAAAGAATGCATTTCAGAATATTACAAACCGTGTTAGTGTATTGCTTGCAATTACAGTAATGTATTACAGTGCAGAAGGTAATACAGGCTCATATTCCCATAGAACTCCACAGCCCTGGGGATCCATCATTTGGGAATAATCATTTGATATAGGACTAATATTTACCACACCGCCTTAGTTCTGGTGTCTAGTCACTTAGTGCTGCTGTCCCTGGTGTCTAGTGGTTTAGCGCTGCTATGCCTCGTGTCTAGTGGTTTAGTGCTGCTTTCTCTGGTGTCCAGTGGTGTAGTGCTGCTTTTTCTGGTGTCTAGTGGTTTAGTGCTCCTGTGTTTGCTGTCCCATTTACTGGTATCCACTGATTTAATTTCCATGTCTCTGGTGTCTAGTGGTTTAGTGCTGCTATGCCCGGTGTCTAGTGGTTTAGTGCTGCTGTCCCTGGTGTCTAGTGGTTTAGTGCTCCTATCCCTGGTGTCTAGTGGTTTAGTGCTGCTATGCCTGGTGTTTAGTGGTTTAGTACTGCTGTCCCTGGTGTCCAGTGGTTTACTGCTGCTATGCCTGGTGTCTAGCAGTTTAGTGCTCCTATCCCTGGTGTCCAGTGGTTTAGTGCTGCTTTCTCTGGTGTCCAGTGGTTTAGTGCTGCTTTCTCTGGTGTCTAGTGGTTTAGTGCTGCTTTCTCTGGTGTCCAGTGGTTTAGTGCTGCTTTCTCTGGTGTCTAGTGGTTTAGTGCTCCTGTGTTTGCTGTCCCATTTACTGGTATCCACTGATTTAATTTCCATGTCTCTGGTGTCTAGTGGTTTAGTGCTCCTATGCCTGGTGTCTAGTGGTTAAGTGCTGCTGTCCCTGGTGTCTAGTGGTTTAGTGCTCCTATCCTATCCCTGGTGTCTAGTGGTTTAGTGCTGCTTTCTCTGGTGTCTAGTGGTTTAGTGCTGCTATGCCTGGTGTTTAGTGGTTTAGCACTGCTGTCCCCGGTGTCCAGTGGTTTACTGCTGCTATGCCCGGTGTCTAGTGGTTTAGTGCTCCTATCCTATTCCTGCTGTCTAGTGATTTAGTGCTGCTATGCCTGGTGTCTAGTGGTTTAGTGCTCCTATCCTATTCCTGCTGTCCAGTGGTTTACTGCTGCTATGCCCGGTGTCTAGTGGTTTAGTGCTCCTATCCTATTTCTGCTGTCTAGTGGTTTAGCGCTGCTATGCCTGGTGTCTAGTGTGTAGTGCTGCTTTCTCTGGTGTCTAGTGGTTTAGTGCTCCTGTGTTTGCTGCCCCATTCACTGGTATCCACTGATTTAATGTCCATGTCTCTGGTGTCTAGTGGTTTAGTGCTGCTATGACTGGTGTCTAGTGGTTTAGTGCTCCTATCCCTGGTGTCTAATGGTTTAGTGCTGCTATGCCTGGTGTCTAGTGATTAAGTACTGGTTTCTCTGGTGTCTAGTGATTTAGTGCTGCAATGCCTGGTATCTAGTGGTTTACTGCTGCTGTCCCTGGTGTCTAGTGGTTTAGTGCTCCTATCCCTGGTGTCTAGTGGTTTAGTGCTGCTGTGCCTGGTGTCTAGTGGTTTAGTTGTCTTATCCCTGGTGTTTAGTGGTTTAGTGCTGCTAATCCTGGTGTCTAGTGGTTTAGTGCTGCTTTCTCTGGTGTCTAGTAGTTTAGTGCTCCTGTGTTTGCTGCCCCATTCACTGGTATCCACTGATTTAATGTCCATGTCTCTGGTGTCTAGTGGTTTAGTGTTGCTGTCCCTGGTGTCTAGTGGTTTAGTGCTGCTATGCCTGGTGTCTAGTGGTTTAGTGCTCCTATCCCTGGTGTCCAGTGGTTTAGTGCTGCTTTCTCTGGTGTCTCTGGTGTCTAGTGGTTTAGTGCTCCTGTGTTTGCTGCCCCATTCAGTGGTATCTGCTGATTTAATGTCCATGTCTCTGGTGTCTAGTGTTTTAGTCTCTCAGTCCCCTGGCCTGCTCCCATGTCAATTATTTTAGTTTACCCAGTCCCTGGTGTGAATTGGTTTAGAACCCCTTTCCCTGGTGTCCACTGATTTAATGTCCATGTCTCTGGAGTCTAGTGGTTTAGTGCTCCTATCCCTGGTGTCTAGTGGTTTATTGCTGCTATGCCTGGTGTCTAGTGGTTAAGTGCTGCTGTCCCTGGTGTCTAGTGGTTCAGTGCTGCTGTCCCTGGTGTCTAGTGGTTTAGTGCTCCTATCCTATCCCTGGTGTCTAGTGGTTTAGTGCTGCTATGCCTGGTGTTTAGTGGTTTAGTACTGCTGTCCCTGGTGTCCAGTGGTTTACTGCTGCTATGCCTGGTGTCTAGTGGTTTAGTGCTCCTATCCTATCCCTGCTGTCTAGTGGTTTAGCGCTGCTATGCCTGGTGTCTAGTGGTGTAGTGCTGCTTTCTCTGGTGTCTAGTGGTTTAGTGCTGCTATGCCTGGTGTCTAGTGGTTTAGTGCTCCTGTGTTTGCTGTCCCATTTACTGGTATCCACTGATTTAATTTCCATGTCTCTGGTGTCTAGTGGTTTAGTGCTGCTATGCCTGGTGTCTAGTCGTCTAGTGCTGCTGTCCCTGGTGTCTAGTGGTATAGTGCTCCTATCCCTGGTGTCTAGTGGTTTAGTGCTGCTTTCTCTGGTGTCTAGTGGTTTAGTGCTGCTTTCTCTGGTGTCCAGTGGTTTAGTGCTGCTTTCTCTGGTGTCTAGTGGTTTAGTGCTCCTGTGTTTGCTGTCCCATTTACTGGTATCCACTGATTTAATTTCCATGTCTCTGGTGTCTAGTGGTTTAGTGCTCCTATGCCTGGTGTCTAGTGGTTAAGTGCTGCTGTCCCTGGTGTCTAGTGGTTTAGTGCTCCTATCCTATCCCTGGTGTCTAGTGGTTTAGTGCTGCTTTCTCTGGTGTCTAGTGGTTTAGTGCTGCTATGCCTGGTGTTTAGTGGTTTAGCACTGCTGTCCCCGGTGTCCAGTGGTTTACTGCTGCTATGCCCGGTGTCTAGTGGTTTAGTGCTCCTATCCTATTCCTGCTGTCTAGTGATTTAGTGCTGCTATGCCTGGTGTCTAGTGGTTTAGTGCTCCTATCCTATTCCTGCTGTCCAGTGGTTTACTGCTGCTATGCCCGGTGTCTAGTGGTTTAGTGCTCCTATCCTATTTCTGCTGTCTAGTGGTTTAGCGCTGCTATGCCTGGTGTCTAGTGTGTAGTGCTGCTTTCTCTGGTGTCTAGTGGTTTAGTGCTCCTGTGTTTGCTGCCCCATTCACTGGTATCCACTGATTTAATGTCCATGTCTCTGGTGTCTAGTGGTTTAGTGCTGCTATGACTGGTGTCTAGTGGTTTAGTGCTCCTATCCCTGGTGTCTAATGGTTTAGTGCTGCTATGCCTGGTGTCTAGTGATTAAGTACTGGTTTCTCTGGTGTCTAGTGATTTAGTGCTGCAATGCCTGGTATCTAGTGGTTTACTGCTGCTGTCCCTGGTGTCTAGTGGTTTAGTGCTCCTATCCCTGGTGTCTAGTGGTTTAGTGCTGCTGTGCCTGGTGTCTAGTGGTTTAGTTGTCTTATCCCTGGTGTTTAGTGGTTTAGTGCTGCTAATCCTGGTGTCTAGTGGTTTAGTGCTGCTTTCTCTGGTGTCTAGTAGTTTAGTGCTCCTGTGTTTGCTGCCCCATTCACTGGTATCCACTGATTTAATGTCCATGTCTCTGGTGTCTAGTGGTTTAGTGTTGCTGTCCCTGGTGTCTAGTGGTTTAGTGCTGCTATGCCTGGTGTCTAGTGGTTTAGTGCTCCTATCCCTGGTGTCCAGTGGTTTAGTGCTGCTTTCTCTGGTGTCTCTGGTGTCTAGTGGTTTAGTGCTCCTGTGTTTGCTGCCCCATTCAGTGGTATCTGCTGATTTAATGTCCATGTCTCTGGTGTCTAGTGTTTTAGTCTCTCAGTCCCCTGGCCTGCTCCCATGTCAATTATTTTAGTTTACCCAGTCCCTGGTGTGAATTGGTTTAGAACCCCTTTCCCTGGTGTCCACTGATTTAATGTCCATGTCTCTGGAGTCTAGTGGTTTAGTGCTCCTATCCCTGGTGTCTAGTGGTTTATTGCTGCTATGCCTGGTGTCTAGTGGTTAAGTGCTGCTGTCCCTGGTGTCTAGTGGTTCAGTGCTGCTGTCCCTGGTGTCTAGTGGTTTAGTGCTCCTATCCTATCCCTGGTGTCTAGTGGTTTAGTGCTGCTATGCCTGGTGTTTAGTGGTTTAGTACTGCTGTCCCTGGTGTCCAGTGGTTTACTGCTGCTATGCCTGGTGTCTAGTGGTTTAGTGCTCCTATCCTATCCCTGCTGTCTAGTGGTTTAGCGCTGCTATGCCTGGTGTCTAGTGGTGTAGTGCTGCTTTCTCTGGTGTCTAGTGGTTTAGTGCTGCTATGCCTGGTGTCTAGTGGTTTAGTGCTCCTGTGTTTGCTGTCCCATTTACTGGTATCCACTGATTTAATTTCCATGTCTCTGGTGTCTAGTGGTTTAGTGCTGCTATGCCTGGTGTCTAGTCGTCTAGTGCTGCTGTCCCTGGTGTCTAGTGGTATAGTGCTCCTATCCCTGGTGTCTAGTGGTTTAGTGCTGCTATGCCTGGTGTCTAGTGATTAAGTGCTGGTTTCTCTGGTGTATAGTGAGTTAGTGCTGCTATGCCTGGTATCTAGTGGTTTAGTGCTGCTGTCCCTGGTGTCTAGTGGTTTAGTGCTCCTATCTCTGGTGTCTCGTGGTTTAGTGCTGCTATGCCTGGTGTCTAGTGGTTTAGTGCTCCTATCCCTGGTGTCTAGTGGTTTAGTGCTCCTATCCCTGGTTTCTAGTGGTTTAGTGCTGCTGTCCCTGGTGTCTAGTGGTTTAGTTGTCTTATCCCTGGTGTTTAGTGGTTTAGTGCTGCTATGCCTGGTGTCTAGTGTGTAGTGCTGCTTTCTCTGGTGTCTACTGGTTTAGTGCTCCTGTGTTTGCTGCCCCATTCACTGGTATCCACTGATTTAATGTCCATGTCTCTGGTGGTTTAGTGCTGCTATGCCTGGTGTCTAGTGGTTTAGTGCTCCTATCCTATCCCTGGTGTCTAGTGGTTTAGTGCTGCTATGCCCGGTGTCTAGTGGTTTAGTGCTCCTATCCCTGGTGTCCAGTGGTTTAGTGCTGCTATGCCTGGTGTCTAGCGGTTTAGTGCTCCGATCCCTGGTGTCCAGTGGTTTAGTGCTGCTTTCTCTGGTGTCTAGTGGTTTAGTGCTCCTGTGTTTGCTGCCCCATTCACTGGTATCCACTGATTTAATGTCCATGTCTCTGGTGTCTAGTGTGTTAGTCTCTCAGTTCCCTGGCCTGCTCCCATGTCAATTATTTTAGTTCCCCAGTCCCTAGTGTGAATTGGTTTAGAACCCCTTTCCCTGGTGTCCTCTGATTTAGTGCTCCTGTTCCTGGTGCCTAGTGGTTTAGTGCTTCAGTCCCTATGTTGACTGATTTAGTAGTTTACTCTCCTGTGTCTACTGATGCAGTTCCTCAGTTGCTAGTGGTTTAGTGCTCTTGTCCCACTACCTGATGTTGATTGATTCAATAGCTCTGTATTCTCCTGTGTCTAATGGTTTAGTGCTTCAAACTCTGGTGTCCATTGGATTAGAACCCTTGTCCCTGGTGCCTACTGCTGTAGTGCTCCTGTCTCTGCTGTCCCATTCTCTGGAGTCCATTCATTTATTCCCATGTTCCTGGCACCCAGTGGTTTTATTTCCATATCTTTGGTGTCCACTGATTTTGTATCCTTGTCCCTGGTGTCTAGTGGATTAGTGTCCCAGTCCCTTGTGTGTATTGATTTGGTCCTTCAGTCCCTGTTGTCCACTGATTTAATGCTCCTGTCCCAGTAGTTTAGTTTCCATGATTTTGAGTTTGTGGTAAGGATCTGTGTCTAGTAATTTAGTTTCTCTGTCCCTGGTGTCTAGTGGTTTAATGCCCTAGTCCCAGGCATCAGAGGTGAGACAAACTCTTTTGGTCTCCAACGCAAAGATTTCAGAATGTGTTCCCTTCCCTGAGGTTCAGCAAGATAACTACTGGAAGGACAATCCTTTAAGTGCCCCCTGTTGTACTAAAGGCAAGCAGTCATCAGACCTCGGCACCTACCCTATCATCAGCAGCTGGGTCACAGTGTCTGACTGGTTGCACCTGGGGCATAGCTAGGGGGCACATAGGGGGACACTATCTCTGTGGAGGGAACACATAGGAGGACACTATCACTGTGGAGGGGACACATAGAAGGACACTATCACTGTGGAGGGGACACATAGGGGGACACTATCACTGTGGAGGGGACACATAGAAGAACACTATCACTGTGGAGGGGACACATAGGAGGACACTATCACTGTGGAGGGAACACAGGAGGACACTATCACTGTGGAGGGGACACATAGAAGGACACTATCACTGTGGAGGGGACACATAGAAGGACACTATCACTGTGGAGGGGACACATAGGAGGATCCTATCACTGTGGAGGGACACACAGAAGAACACTATCACTGTGGAGTGGACACATAGGAGGGCGCTATCACTGTGGAGGGAACAGATAGAAGAACACTATCTCTGTGGAGGGGACACATAGGAGGACACTATCACTGTGGAGGGGACACATAGGAGGACACTATCACTGTGGAGGGGACACATAGGGGGACACTATCACTGTGGAGTGGACACATAGGAGGGCACTATCACTGTGGAGGGGACACATAGGGGGACACTATCACTGTGGAGGGGACACATAGGGGGACACTATCACTGGGGAGGGGACACATAGTAGGACACTATCACTGTGGAGGGAACACATAAGAGGACACTATCAATGTGGAGGGGACACATAGAAGGACACTATCACTGTGGAGGGGACACATAGTAGGACACTATCACTGTGGAGGGGACACATAGTAGGACACTATCACTGTGGAGGGGACACATAGAAGGACACTATCACTGTAAAGGCACAAAGGGGGATTATTACAGTGTGGGAGGAAGAGAGAGAACATAAGTCTTGGGGATTGTGCTCCCTAGTAACACCCCTGGCTGCTAGTGCTGCACCCATGGGTCACTTATGACCATGTTCACATGGTGTTATTCACTGTGGATTTAAAGTGGAATCTGTACCAATTCCACATCAAATCTCCATCTGAAGTCTCTCATTAGTTGTAATGAGATTCCTCACTGTAGTGTATACGGTGTGGATTTTGTTTCTGCATGCAAATTAATATTCCACATGTGTAACAAAAAGTGACATTTCACTTCCTAGCAGCGATTCTGTGTTGGACAATCACACAGCGATTTTCTTCATTGACTGCAAAATCTGCGTGTAGATCTGCGGCTCTAACTAATGAAATCTGTCAGAAATCTGCAGCAACCACGCTGATTTCTAACATAGATTTTCATTTAACTTTACCCCGTGTGAACAGCCCAAGAGAGCGAAGGAGTGGACCCTTGCCCGATGCAGGAAGACTGAAAAGAAATCAGAGCGACCTTCCAGGCAGGGGAGACAATTTTGCCACCAATGCTTGTATTTATCTACACACTCAGAAGTATCTGTAAGACTGGTCTCTTTCCGTCTGCTCCTTCTACAGCCGTGATCTTAAGTTATTTATAGGTTGGAAGTTTGGATAAGTCTTGCGCCCGTCCTTTTCATCTTCTCTTATCCTTGAGTACCATTAGAAAACACTTCTCAGGTATTAGAATAAACCAAGGTGAGCGGAGAGAACACTTTATCCCTGCCCGTGCCCGCAACACCCTATAACTGTCATGTAAGTGAAGATTTGGCTTCTGAAAACGCCACTTTGTGCCGAACGGCTCAACTTTATTACTGGAAACTTGTTTGTTTTTTTTTCGCCTCCAACTTCACCCCGAGAGACGAAAAGACTGACATTCATTACAGAAAGCCATTGCAGCAAAACGCGTCATGTTCATCCCATCGCTGCCTCGGAGGAGTAGGGATGATATTGCAGCACATGATCCTATATGAGTTGTTGATACAGTGTAATCAGGGTATTGCAGGTTTCTCCTATCTACAGGGAATTCTGATACTGGAAATAATGTTACTCTGTAGCTGTGTGTAGGTGGAAAATGAACAAACATTGTAATAGTCAAGGCCAGATGGCAGCAGTGCCAGCCTAATGCTATCAGTAAGACCTGCAGGCATAGAAGGATAGATGGATACAGTTGCAATCAAAATTATGCCCCCCTCCTTCCCCACTAACATTGCAAATTACGGTTATTTGCCAAATTAACAAGGTTTCAGCTGTTTGCAGAAATAATCAATCAAACAAGAACAATGTAGCTATATGAACACAACTAATATAGCAAGTGTTATCTCCAGATGCATCACAAAATGCCACTTTTAATGATTACTGCAATCTTGGAATTATTCACCCCCCATGACGGGCGTCTTTAGCACTTAGTGGAACTCCTTTTGCAGTTATGAGCTGCTGCAGATGTGATGCATCACCAGACAGCGGCTTCTGACAGCGTTCTTGAGAAGTCTTACCCGTTCCTCAAAGGCCTCCAGGTCATTAATATCCTTGAGTTTGTTGCCGCCGCCTTTACAGCCCACCAAAGATTTTCTATGGGGTTCAAGTTAGGCGACTGTGATGCCCATATCAGGATCTTCCAGGGCTTCTTCTGAAAATAAGTCTTGATGGACTATGAGGTCTGCTTGGGATCATTGTCCTCTTGGAAGGTCCAATGACCCCCGAGCTTCACCTTCCTCACTGTTTTCTCCTAGGATTTTCTGATACTTGATGGAATTCATCTTGCCCTCCAAACGCTGGTAGTGTCCACCACCAAGTCACCACCATGCTTTACTATAGCATCACCGAGCCAACTCCATGCTTCACTGTAACGTCACTGAGCCACCTCCATGCTTCACTGTAGAATCACTGAGCCACCTCCACGCTTCACTGTAGCATCACCGAGCCACCGCTATGCTTTACTGTAACATCACCGAGCCACCGCCATGCTTCAATGTAGCATCACTGAGCCACCGCCATGCTTCACTGTAGCATTATTGAGCCACCGCCATGCTTCACTGTAGCATTACTGAGCCACCGCCATGCTTCACTGTAGCATCACCGAGCCACCGCTATGCTTTACTGTAACATCACCGAGCCACCGCTATGCTTTACTGTAGCATCACCGAGCCACCGCCATGCTTCAATGTAGCATCACTGAGCCACCACCATGCTTCACTGTAGCATTACTGAGCCACCGCCATGCTTCACTGTAACATCACCGAGCCACCGCTATGCTTTACTGTAGCATCACCGAGCCACCGCCATGCTTCAATGTAGCATCACTAAGCCACAACCATGCTTCATTGTAGCATTACTGAGCCACCTCCATGCTTCACTGTAACATCACTGAGCCACTGCCATGCTTCACTGTAACATCACCGAGCCACCGCCATGCTTCAATGTAGCATCACTAAGCCACCATGCTTCATTGTAGCATTACTGAGCCACCTCCATGCTTCACTGTAACATCACCGAGCCACCTCCATGCTTCAATGTAGCATCACTGAGCCACCACCATGCTTCACTGTAGCATCACCGAGCCACTGCCATGCTTCAATGTAGCATCACTGAGCCACCACCATGCTTCACTGTAGCATCATCGAGCCACCACCATGCTTCACTGTAGCATCACCGAGCCACTACCATGCTTCACTGTAGCATTACTGAGCCACCTCCATGCTTCACTGTAACATCACCGAGCCACGTCAGGTTTCTGAGCGCCTGCCTCTTCAGGAATCTGGTGGCAGCCGGTGATAACTTCCTCTTTCTCCCACAGCCAGATAGTGTAGACAGGGTTCCTCTAACCGGTTAACTTCTTCCAGCTGTATCTCTAGGAGCATTCAGTGCCATTATCATCACTTTGTATCCTTCTCCTTGTTTTTACAAGGCAGTAGTCTGGACCGCTATCTTGACTTAGCCTAATTTCTAACATACAATCAAAGTCACAGTTAACAAAGCCCTTGCCAGTCCAAGTATTCGATGTGCTTTATCTCAAGCACACCTGATATAACTAATGAAGCCCCTGATTAGTTGCATCAGGTGTATTTCAGACAACACCTGATTTGCAAATGTGTCCTCTTATGATGGATTCTGCTCAGGGGGGTGAATAATTCTGAGCCTGCGGTAGTCAGTAAAAGTGGCACTTTGTGGTGAATGTGGAGAAGCCATATTATTTGTGTTGAGCTAGTTAAATTATTCTTGCTTGATTGTTTTTTTTTTGCAAATAGCTGAAAGTTTGCAAATTTCACAAATAAACCTCGTTTGCAAAGGAGCCTGAGTAACTTTGAATGCATATACATGTAGTGTTGCAAACAGTGATTACATTTAATAAATGTGCGCCTACATTCTAGATGGCGCCTTAATGTCATTGCTGCCAGGAGGATGTATTATAACGTCTGCAGTATTATGCATAGTGATAAGAGGCCTGGAGCAGTGAAGTCATTGGAAGAAACTTTCACCGCTGCTGCCTGATGTCTTACTAATAGCAGAATATGCAGTATATTAACCACCCATTGGCAAAGTATCTGAAAGAGGATGGAGATATGAAGAGCTTTCCGGGCACAATATAAATGGAGACGTTCAGCGCTTGGCAGTAGATCTCTCATGGATGCTAGAAAATGCTCAGATAGAAGAAGACATCATTCACTGACAGCAAACACAATACAGAGGGTTTATATATTCATAATCACATGATAGGTTTGGATACAGCAAATAAGCAGATAGTATCACACATGAAAGGCTTAGATACATCCAAGGCTGGCTTCACATTGGATAATGCCCTGTGAAGGGTCTTTAATTCACCCCATTACATGGTGCGCTACCGCTGTAACATAGCTATCTGTAAACTGAGTTGTCACAGTGCGCCAGACATGTTAACGATTGCTACATCTGTACATAGTGCCTAACTATAAGTGCCCCCAAAACGGTCCTATGCATTGACCAATTAACACTTTCATCCTGGATATCAGTGGAACAGTCTCGGATTGCAGGTGCGGTCCCCGGAGGCGGACGAAAGGTCCTGATTCTAACTCTTTCTGCATCCTCTTACTGTGTTTTAGGTGGGTACTAAGGGGGCAGCTTTACCATGTGGGGGGCACTAATAGGGCACTAAGGAGCATCCTTACAATGTGGGGAAAACTATGGAGGCATCCTTGCCATGTGGGGGGGACTAAGGTAGCATTATTACTGTTGAGGGGGCATCTTTACTGTATTGGGGTCACTAAAGTGGCATTCTTACCATGTGGAGGGCACAAAGGGGCATTCTTATCATTTGGGGAAAACTAAGTAGGCATCCTTAGCATGTGGGACGAGCTAAGGTGGCATTATTACTGTTGAGGGGGCATTAAAGGGGCATCTTTACTATATGAGGGGCACTAAGGTGATGTCATTACTCTGGGCAGGCACTAAGGGGGCTGTGTGGCAACAATATTACTGTGTGCCACACAGAGGGCACTATGAACGTGTGTGGGTGAGAAAGAGGCACTATTATTGTGTTGAGGCAAAAGTAATTGGTCAGGATTGGATGAAATTAGAGAAAAGGCGTAATGTTAAAATATTTGACATGATTGTCCCCATTTTCACTTTTGGAAATGAGAGGTATCAATACTGCCATCCAGTGCTCAGATAATACCGCATACAGTATCCATATAACAGCTCCAAGTGCCAGGAGATCTGTGGCGCCCCCTCCAGCAGGGGTGAAGCAGGCTGCACACCCCTAAAGCCGGCTCTATGATACACCAGCTTGGAAGGCAGTATCACACATTGTGGGCTTAGATACCCAGATTATCTTTGCTGTGACACCATTTCAAGCTTCGAAGCAGAAATCTGCCTTTTTTTCCATGTTCGCCGTCTGTGGTAGCGTAGAATCGCCCTTCCTCCGCCATGAATGAGACGCGGTTACTAACGACTCTCCGCTGTCATTTGTATGGAAATTATTTTAAGTCAGCGTAAAAAAGCCAAAAGATTAATTTCCCAGTTTTGCCTCCAGTGACGGCGCGATTCCTGGGACGGAACTGCAGACAGAATGTGATGGATTGCTGATTTATCCTTTATTACTAATGCAGATTCAGCTGGCTGGGCTGATTTGCTGTGAGGTGAGGATGTAGCAGAGCTGAGTTTGTAACCCCACAGATAACACACTCCATAGATAACACACTCCATCTGCTAGATCTGTGCCAGAGGATGGCTAGTAAATTGACACAGTTGTCCCAATTTGCAGGTATTACACGGCCCCTGGGGGTCATCGCTCACTCGGATTGGCATATAAACCCGCACTGCAATGCACGGCTACATCCCCTGTTTTCACTTTGCTAGATCTCGACCTGTGTAGATCCCCATCTGTATTAGTCTATAGAAAGGTAAGTGGGGGATCTAGTATGGCGGTATTACACAGTCATGCGAGAGTTTAATTTTAATTAAGGCACAACTTGGACAGTTTTTATTGTAATTTCAGCCATATAGTACCAAAACAATGCTGCCATATATAGCCCACATAACAGCACCCTATAGTGCCAAGACAATACTGCCATATGCAGCCCATATGGTGCCTAGGCACAACTAGCAAATGCAGTCCACATAATACCACCACATAGTGCTTATACAATACCACTATATAGAGTCCACGTAATATCCTATAGTGCCAAGTCAGTACTGCCATATACAGTAAAACATAATACCACCATATGGTACCAAGACTACACTGCCATATACCACCTATGTAGTGCCAAGACATTACTGCCATATACAGCACACATAATAACACATTATAGTGTCAAGACTATACTACCATATGTAGCCCCTATAGTGCCAAAACAATGCTGACATCTGCAGGCCACAAAATACCACCATATAGGACTCAAATAAAACAGACGAAAGTCCTCACTATCTTACTGACTGAGTCACCACTAATTCTCTAACTTCCCGGTGTTGTACAAACGTGGTCACAAGCATTCTATAGGTCCTACATGGGAAAAGTAAAGGAGTCACAACTTGATTATTCAATTCTAAGTGTCAAAGACTGTGCAAAATTCTGCGATACATGAGATAGTTCTCAGAAGCCATAAGACCTAGGGAAATGATTTGTATATAGAGGAGAATCTACCTCACCTCTGTGTGTATATACTGAGAAGAATCTACCTCACCTCTATGTGTATATACTGAGGAGAATCTACCTCACCTCTATGTGTATATACTGAGGGGAATCTACCTCACCTCTATGTGTATATACTGAGGAGAATCTACCTCACCTCTCTGTGTATATACTGAGGAGAATCTACCTCACCTCTATGTGTATATACTGAGGAGAATCTACCTCACCTCTGTGTGTATATACTGGGGAGAATCTACCTCACCTCTATGTGTATATACTGAAGTGAATCTACCTCACCTCTATGTGTATATACTGAGGAGAATCTACCTGACCTCTATGTGTATATACTGAAGTGAATCTACCTCACCTCTATGTGTATATACTGAGGAGAATCTACCTCACCTCTATGTGTATATACTGAGGAGAATCTACCTCACCTCTATGTGTATATGCTGAGGAGAATCTACCTCACCTCTATGTGTATATACTGAGGAGAATCTACCTCACCTCTATGTGTATATGCTGAGGAGAATCTACCTCACCTCTATGTGTATATGCTGAGGAGAATCTACTTCACCTCTATGTGCATATACTGAGGAGAATCTACCTCACCTCTATGTGTATATACTGAGGAGAATCTACCTCACCTCTATGTGTATATACTGAGGAGAATGTACCTCACCTCTACGTGTATATACTGAGGAGAATCTACCTCACCTCTATGTGTATATACTGAAGTGAATCTACCTCACCTCTATGTGTATATACTGAGGAGAATATACCTCACCTCTACGTGTATATACTGAGTAGAATCTACCTCACCTCTATGTGTATATACTGAGGAGAATCTACCTCAT
Source organism: Eleutherodactylus coqui (assembly GCF_035609145.1). Classification (NCBI taxonomy): domain Eukaryota; kingdom Metazoa; phylum Chordata; class Amphibia; order Anura; family Eleutherodactylidae; genus Eleutherodactylus; species Eleutherodactylus coqui. The sequence goes on along the minus strand of NC_089849.1, from coordinate 16,445,806 downwards.
GTCTATGTGTATATACTGAGGAGAATCTACCTCACCTCTATGTGTATATACTAAGGAGAATATACCTCACCTCTATGTGTATATACTGAGGAGAACCTACCTCACCTCTCTGTATAGATACTGGGGAGAATCTACCTCACCTCTATGTGTATATACTAAGGAGAATCTACCTCACCTCTATGTGTATATACTAAGGAGAATCTACCTCACCTCTATGTGTATATACTGAGGAGAATCTACCTCACCTCTATGTGTATATACTAAGGAGAATCTACCTCACCTCTATGTGTATATACTGAGGAGAATCTACCTCACCTCCCTGTATATATACTGAGGAGAATCTACCTCACCTCTATGTGTATATACTGAGGAGAATCTACCTCACCTCCCTGTATATATACTGAGGAGAATCTACCTCACCTCTATGTGTATATACCGAGGAGAATCTACCTCACCCCTATGTGTATATACTGAGAAGAAGAATCTAACTGACCTCTGTGTGTATATACTGAGGAGAAATTTAGTGAAGACCAACTCTAAAAACCGCCTCAAAATTTGAATCTTTCTGATGTGTTTTTTGGCGTGGATTCAGCCGTCGATGGGCAAAATCTCTGTGTAGAATTCCGACACAGAAAATCGCCTTTCTACAAGTTTCCGCGTCAAGAAGTAGCATGTCACTTGTTGTTGTGGAAACGCAATTCTCAGGACTAGATCTGCATTAGAAAGGTGCAAATTTTGATGGGGTTTTAAGAGTCGGATTTCACATGTAAAATTCCTCTGTGAATTCCGCCATATTCCGCAATGCCAATACATTCGTGTGCAGCCGGCTTTAGTCATATGGGCAAAATCAGGTGTGGATTCGTCCCTAGACCTAAGGCAGAAAGCTAAAGCTGAGCCTCGAACGTCTGCCACAAATTTTGATTTTAAAGGATTTGTACCACAATTGCAAGTTGCACAGGATCTCCAGAGGATGGGGGATAACTCGCTGATTGGTGGGGTTCAAACCCTTGTCAATCCTAAGAACTTGTGTCTGCAACACCCCAGAGGGGTGACCCTGGGCACCTTGCTATCGTTAAGAGCTGGGAGGGATAGTTGCTGGCTTGTCACGGCGGCACTTACCAGGCTCTGGTCCCTGGGGGATGACACGCAGCCAAGGCCAGAGCAGGATCGCAGGCCAGCTTTAACACTCTCTTGGCAGGGAGTGCCAATAAAGGGGATGGGGGGAGTAGTAGTATATATCACTCGTGACGCCACCGTTCCCACACATCGATATTCTATGCGGCGGAGTAATAAACGCAGAGACCTGTGTGTAGTACCTCGGGTCCCTAGGAATGGTTAGGGCCCGGTATAACTTTTACTTGAATAATAACTGGTATAACAGGTAATGCAGGTGCAATTCACTTTAAGACATTTACAGGCTACGGCTTAGAGGTAGGGAGGATACACAGGATAAACACGGCCCTACAGTCCACATTATCTGTTTGTCACCAGTCCTGGATTGGGAGCACTCTGGAGGAGGAAGGGGATAGGGGTCACATACACTCTGGCAAAAACTATTATTCAGGAAGGCTTAGCCAATAAACACCCTGCACGGCAGATATGTGGGTGTCTCACTAGAGTACCTCTGTGTGGTGATCCTAATAACAGACGGTGGCACAGGAAAAGCCTGTGGCGTGAACGGGTACCTGTTTTATAAACTGCGATAGGGCTCTCTCTCTCTGTTGCAGGGACTCACTCCTCTCACATCTACACTCCAAACACTATGGGATATCGCTCCTCCTCTTCCATCTTCGCCTACATGGAAACTGAAGGTGCTTCCATGTGGCTCTGTGTTAGCACTCTCTTGGGTTGAAGATAGAACTCCTCTTCCTGCGCTCATACACTCCTATTTATACCCTCACTCATACCACATGACATGACAGACTAATACATCTACATGCATGCAACAATTTTATTAAAGTTAACCTCTCAAGCGCCGTAGCTGTGCAACACACACACTGGATATAACAAGACAAGCTTTGCACAGTGCATCTACATGGGACAAAACATGTATGACATTTATGGAGGGGACCAGGATGATGTTCTGGGCCACTACAGTGTCCCATGTCCTACTCAGGGTTAGCTGAATGGAGCGCTGGTCACACAAGCTCTCTAGCTCACCATTCACTTTCAATGATACCTCGGAGATAGCTAAGTGGCAGCCGCTCAGGCATTTCCGTCAGCCCCATTGAAATGAATGGAGTGCTGAAAGCTCATGTGTGGCCAGCGCTTCATTCCGTAACATCATTGCAGGGGGAGTTAAAGCGGGACAGGGGAGTCCTGTTCTCAAGATTGGTGGGGGTCTCAGCAGTGAGACCCTCATCGATCTGCAAGTTATCTCCTGTCCTGTGGACATCCTGTGGATAGGGAATAACTTGAAATTGTGGTAGAACCCCTTTAAATGATTCAATAGAACATATCTATGTGCGAACACCTGACGCGATTACTAGAAACCAAGTCAATAATTGACAGGTCAATAGTTTTGTCTTCTCGGAGGAGTAGTTGATGTACTGCTCATTTCCACTGACCTCAAGAGGCTGCGAAATTGATGTCAATCTCAAAGAAGATTGTGGTGCAGAATCCGTGTTACAATCAATGTCACTTCTTTAAAATCTGCCCCACGTGTCTATTCCCCTGCAGATTTCGTGTGGCCGGGTCCTCAGCAGATGTTTGGGGCCGCTTGGCGTCCTGAGTTCTGCTGCGGCCAGATGAGGACTCGATGATTGTCATGGAGAGGTAAGTATGGTTTATTTATGTTGTTGGCTTTGTAGATGGCACAACTGAAAATTAGAGATGAGTGAGTATACTCGCTAAGGCACATTACTCGAGCGAGTAGTGCCTTAGCCGAGTATCTCCCGGCTCGTCTCTAAAGATTCGGGGCCGGCGGGGGAGAGCGGGGAGGAACGGAGGGGAGCGGGGGGGGGGAGAGAGGGAGAGAGAGATCTCCCCTCCGTTACTCCCCGCTCTCCCCTGCCGCTCCCCACCCCCCGCCGGCCATGGAATCTTTAGAGACGAGCGGGGTAATACTCGGCTAAGGCACTACTCGCTCGAGTAATGTGCCTTAGTGAGTATACTCGCTCATCTCTACTGAAAATATTAAGGAACAAAAAGACCACTAAGGGGGCACAATTAGTATTCAGGGGGCAAAGTTACTACTAAGTGGGCAGTTAGAGACACTATTAATACTAAGGAGACACATGGGGACATAGTTACTATTAAGGGGACAATTGAGATCACTATTTCTATTGAGGAGGCACTTGTGGACCCTATTTCTATTAAGGATGAACAACAGTGAACATTACTATGCAATAGCTCAAAAAAATTTAGTTTTGGTGCTGTATGTATGTACTGAGCTTGGATATGGTGCCATATTTGCCATAGTCTGTTTCTGGTGTTCTATTAAGGTACTGAGCTTGGTTCTGGGGCTGTATTTATGCACTGAGCTTGATTCTGGTGCTGTATTTATGCTATGAGCTTGGTTCTAGTGCCGTATTTATGTCCTAAACTTGATTCTGGTGCTGTATTCATGCTATGAACTTGGTTCTAGTACTGTATTTATGCACTAAGCTTGGTTCTAGTGCTGTATTTATGCAGTGAGCTTGATTCTGGTGCTGCATCATGTTCTGCAGCCTACACACTGAAGTAACATAAATGAGATGTTGTATGTAAATGTCGAGCATCCCAGCTTTGTGCCCGGACTAGAAACCATCTGGAGAGTGTTGGAATTTTAGACGGAATCCAGTAAATATTAATTAGCAGGAGGAAGGACACCGGGGAAGATTTCAGCTTTCAAGCAGATTTTTTGTGTGCATAGTCATTAGAAATGCAAAACCGGAGCCGCTCACCCGGAGGACGGGGGATGTGAGCCGCCGCTGTAACTTGTCTTTAATGAACATTTTATAGGGAACGAAAAGGACGCGGTCGCTGAGGAGGAGATAAGCACAGAGAGAACTCTCACTTTCTTTAAGGGCCTTCTTAAGTTAAAAGAAAAAAAACCTTGAGTCATCCACTTCTAGTGCAAAAACTGGAATTGTTAAAGAGCTTCCATTAAATGTACACTAACAGCACCCCCACCAGCACATCTGTAGAGACTTACCAGAGTTTGGCTGTAAAGCAGTTGTCTAGTTGTAAAGTATCGATGGCTTCTCATCAGGACGGGCCATCAATAGTAGATCTGTTGCCCATGACACCGACTGGTCAGCTGTTTGCAGGGCCGCTAAGCTCAAGCGTTGAGCTGATTTCTGCAGGGAGCAGACAGCTCCGTTCCTACTGCAGTGGCCCAGTTTGGTATTACATACCAAGGTACCATTCACTTGGAAACTTGGCTTGTAATACCAAGCCTGGCCACTGCAGTCAGAATGGAGCTGTCTCCTTCCTGCAGAAATCCGCGCAGTGCACAAGCACAGCGGCCCAGTGAATAGCTGATCAGCAGTGGGTTCCGGGCAACAGACCCCTGTCATTTTAATCCCTTTAAAGGGAACCTGTTACCAGTTGTTTGCATAGTGAAATAATACCAGCGCTGCAGGAGGGCATTTGCACACTTTCCCAAACTGCTTTTGTCATGAATGTTGATATAAGAATACCTCTGTAATTGATGTTTGAAATTCTCCCACGTCGTATGTAAGCATAGCGGAACGGTCCGGTGACGGCCGCGACCGGATCCCTTAGCTGCATTTCTTTAACTATGTATGTAAGTCGGTTATTTGTAATACAGTCTCAAAGAAGGACACATCTAAAGCTCTCATACATATCTGTTTGCTGATCTGGTGTATCTAATCCTATCTTGTGTGATATTGTCTCCTGAGGCATGCATGTAAGCCTACTATCTGCTGGGATAGTGTATCTAAGCCCATCATGTGAGATTGCCTTCTAGTCTTCTGTACCTGTGTATCTAAGCCTGTAATGTGTGGTAAAGTCCCAGAGAACCATTATCTAATGCTCCTCTATGTATCTGTCTTGTGAGACAGTGTATCTAAGGCTGCCTGTCCACGGGTGGGTTTTCATTGCGTTCCCCGCGGCGATAATCCGGCCATGGGGAACGCAGTGAAAGCTTTCCAGAGCGTTGCTATGGAGAGCGCTCCCCCCTGTCCACAAGCGGAGAATCATTGCGATTCTGCGCTCGCAGGCGGCAATTCGCAGCATGCTGCGAATTCACCACAATTCCCCGCGATCAGCCTATCTGTCAGATAGGCTGACGTCGGAGATCCGCCTGCCGGCTCCTGCTCCCGGGCGGCGGTATCCCGCGGCGGATCTCCTCCATGGGATACCGCAACACCCGTGGACAGGCAGCCTAAGCCTATCACATGTGATACTCTCTTCTGAGCCTGTGTACCTAAGCTTGTCATGTACGATACTCTCTTCCGAGTCTGTGTGTCTAAGCCGTCCATTTGTCATACGGTCTCCAAGAAGTGCACATCTAACGTTCTCAGATGTATCTGTCTGCTGATCTTTGTATCTATTCCTATGATATGTGATACTGTCCACTGAAATGGTGTATCTAAGCTGCTGATCTGGGATACGGTTTCAGCGAACCACGCATCTAACCATCTCATGTGCATCTGACAGAAGCTCTTTAATTTTCTCCTTCCAGTACTGCGCCCTCATGAAGTGATTGGCAATGAGCTGGATGCCAAGAAGGGATTATCGGACACGGCACCAGAGGAAATAGATTTAAGGTCGGGAACATTCGATCTCTTGTTACAGACAACACTGAGAATCTACCATATTCTTTGCCTTTTGAGCGCTCCTGCCCAGGGCTGCATGTCATAATCTCTGCAGATGCTGGGCAGATGCCACAAAGAAAGGATGAATACATTGGCAGTGCCCTAGAAACCCATCACAGGGATGTAGAGAGACAGAACAAGATGTAAGTGTCAAGACGGGCGGCTGTGTTCTGGGAGGAGAGGGGGGAGAAGCTTCTTCATCCTCATTAGAGGCCAGATTAGATGATCAGTGGTCAACTACTTATAACTGTTGTTGAACTACAACTGCCCTCAGAGCCATTGTGGGAGCTGTAGTTACAGAATTTGGCTATGCACAGACTACTGTACTTAAGGCGCTGTCCCAGTTCAGATGACTGCTGCCCATTGAATTCAACCTACAAATGCCACCTGCCCTAGTTAACCCTGCTCAGTGCTCACAGCACAGCAGCAGCTTAACTGGCAATCACCTTCCTATTTAAGGGAGCTGGGAATCCTCCATCATGGCCTCAGTATTGATGTGAGTTTGCTTTAGACACCCAGCATATTTAGGTCACCTGTTACAGGATCCCGCTACCTGTATCTATTTATTCTGTATGTTCTTTGCCTTGTGCTTTAGCCTGTGTGTGTTTGTCCATTTCCTTCCAGTCTGTGCATCGTTTCTGTCTCTTGGGTACGTCAGTCCTGCTCTGTGTGGCCTATGATCAATACATTGTCTCTGTGTTCTGTCAGGAATAGTTAGCCACGAGGTTCCAGCGCAGGGCCGTCCTTGTTGGGACAATTACCCTGCTTGCAGGCAGGGGTCTTCCCATCTTCCTGAGTAGCTAAGGGCAAGTTTCCAATCTGAAATTTCCTTCCTTTTATTTTACATGTTTCACCCCTAGGTTTAAGGGGCTCATCAGGGACCACTAATCAACAACCTGTGCAGAGGTCCCGTAACAAGGGCAGAGGAGGATGGAATAGGGTGGGGCAATGAATTGCGAGGTTGGTCTCCCTTTTTGGGGCCACTTCTCCCTACTTGATCCTCTTCATCTGCTCCTGTATTACTACAAACCTCTTTTTTAGAGGGAGCGCCTCAGAGTCTTCAGGAAAATTCGGAACCCAGGATGTAGGTTCGACAACATGTGATAAAAATCAAATCACAATCAACTTGTCCAGTCGCCCTCCGTCCGCCCCACGGATTACATTATTCAATAAAGGTCTGTCATTTCTTCAAAAAAAATCATTATAGGATCTGTGGATTAAGGATATTCATTTATTTGCCAGGAAATTAAAGTGGAAGAAGTTTTTCTTATTGAATGATTGAAGGAAATGTGCAGAGATGGGGGAGGCCTGGACCAATGTAAAACACTATATAGGCTGCTGTCAGAAAATGAACAGGATCTAGGAAAAGGTCCTCTTAGTACTTGTTACCAGAGAAACACTAAAATTGGGGACTTGGACTGTAATGACTGGTTGGTGAGGGTTGTAAGTGATGAAGTGGAGAGATTATCTGTAGCTTTACCAGCTTGTAAATGCAACATAACCAGAGAAGAATTGGGGGCCCTTTATGAACTAGGAAAAGATCAAAGTGTTCTAGTAAAAACTACAGACAAAGGAGCGAATTTGGGGATATTGGACCAGGAACAACATGGTGATATGTGTCTTAGGGGCAAGGAGAGCTATAAGCCTTTAATTAATGATCCTACAGCAATGTATAGGGAGGAGCTGGGACTGATCCTACATGAAGCCCGCACACTTAAAGGGGTTCTGTCAGCAAAATAAAAAACATTATACTCCCCTCCATCCTGCCCTGCATCACTTTACAGTGTAAAAACAAAGCATACTCACCTAATCCCGTTGTTCTTGGTCCCTCCGTTGCTTAGGTGCCACATGCGGGGTCATCTTCTAGCGGCTCCTGTGCACTCCCACCGTCCTGGCCGCGTCTAACCTCTGCCGTCTACGGAGAGTTGACGGCGAGTGCACATGCACACCGGGAAGGGGGACGCATGCGCACTCGCCGTCGACTCTCATGAGGACAGCAGACGTTAGATGCTGCCATGCCAATCAGTGATGCGTCGACCACTTATCTGGGCGGCAGTACTTGCCATCCGGCAGTGGTCGGAGCAGGGGCGGAAGCTGGCACTTTGCTAGCTTCTACCCTGCCATCGAATGGCTGCCAGAGGGAAAGGAGAAGACCTGCAGGATCCCGGTGACCGGCCCCGTATAGTACAGGTAAGTATAATTTTTTTTATTTTCCTGACAGAACCCCTTTAAGTTAATAGACAAGGAAGAATGTCTTCTTTTATTTCCCCTGTATCCACAAGTAGCCACCTTTCATGGCCTCCCTAAGGTCCATAAGGGTCTGAACCCCCTTAAATGTTGTCCAATAGTGTCTGGAATAGTCTGACGCTGAATTTGGGAATATATCTTTGTCCCTTTGGCTCGCCCTTACCATTCTACAGTAGGGATACTATGGATTTAATGTTAAAACTGAGTGATATAACTGCAGCTGAACATACTCTTCTCCGTAGGATTGACATGAATCTGGGGTTGAGGCTGTAGAATATTTTTGAAGGTCCAGCAATATACACCTCACATTACATGATGGGTTTGTATTGAGAATGTCAAGTTTGTCTTGACCTGTGACTTTTTTTAGTTTGCCACACAAGTCTACCAGCAGCTCAGGGGCGCTGCGATGGGGAGCCCGGTAGCCCCAGCGTATGCTAATTTGTTTCTGGGCTGGTGGGAAGATACTCAAGTGTTTGGCGAAGAATTACAGCATTATCAACATAACATCACTTTCTAGGGCCACTATGTAGATGATGTCATAGTTATCTGGATGGGACGAAGGGACAATGGATGGTTTAGAATCTTTAGGCCTCATGTCCACGGGGAAAATCAGATCCGCTGCAGATTCTACATGTAGAATCTGCAGCGGGTCCCTCCTGCCCCGCGGACATGAGCGCTGAAAATAGAAATTTAAAAGCATTTACCTATCCGTAGCGGGCGGCGAAGGTCAGCTGTTCCTCACGGCCGGATCTTCATTTTCGGCCGGCGGATGAATTCCTGACGCCGGCGGCACGTCGCCGGCACGTCGTCGACGTGCCGCGCGCATGCGCCGGGCACATCCGCCGAGCCGAAGCAAGGGAGATGCGGCCGTGAGGAAGAGCAGAGCTTCGCGGCCCGCTGCGGGTGAGTAAATGCTTTTAATTCCTATTTTAGGTCTCCCGCGGATCCGGACGGCTTCCATAGGCTTCAATAGAAGCCCGCGGGAGCCGTCCCCGCGGGAGACCCGCATGAAAATGGAGCATGGTCCAGATTTTTTCATGCTCCATTTTTTTTTAAATGCCTTTTATTGACGATCCGCGGGTATTTATCTACCCGCGGGTGGTCAATGCATCCCTATGGGGTGCGGATCCGCGCGCGGGAGATCCGCTGCGGATTTTAAATCACATTTTGCCCGTGGACATGAGCCCTTAGACTAGTGTTTGGGATGTCTTAGGGTGCAATTAGGCTTTTTTAGATAATTAATAAAGCTTGTGTAGAAAGCAGCAAGATAACATGGTACTCACACCAGAACAGCTAAATGAATAAGTACTGTAGCAGAACCAAGATCAATACACAAATACAGCACCAGGACAACTCAGTACATCTCCTAAATACAGCACCAGAAATAAGCTCAGTACATAAATACAGTGCCAGAAACCAGCTCCTAACAAAAATATAGGACCAAGCTCAGTAGATAAATACAACACCAGAACCAAACTCGTAACACGAATACATCAGAACCAAGCCCATAACATAAATACAGCACCAGTAGCATAATTAAGTGACTGTGTTGCGGGAAACGAAGAGGTTACAGTGGTGTCTCAGAACATCAGAAAGGAGGATTCAGAGCCAGGAGGAGGATGATTCATGTAGCCGCAGAAGGCGCTGTTGCACAAAGGAAGATCATCTGGCCAGGTAGACCTAAGGTTTGGTGATTGCCCCCCTACATCTGCCTTGTGTCCCCCACACAAGCTGGTGGCCGGTGACCTGTGCAACCGCAGTTTTGCATATAGCCAAGGCTGCATATAACTCTGCCCCTAGACGATTTGGGATTTCCATTGACATCCCGTTCACCGTCTTGCATCTCTTTTCCAGCCGGGGCTGTATACGACTCATCACTAGTGACATCACATACATTTACTGGCCAGAGGCGCTGGGGTTTGGCTAATCAATTTTCACGCCAGTGCAGAAACATGTAAGGCCGGTGCAGGGAAGCACGGGTAATGACCTAAATAGGAAACTAACAGGAATGGAAGTTTGGCATCATAAGAAACTCTGCGCACCGCGACACTGCCAGAACTGGCATGGAGCACGACTAAATCATAGTGCAAGGCACATGAGGTGATTAGGGTCCTGATAAGGCACATTGGGAACTGTTTAAAACAACATCTGGCAGAGGGGAAATTCCTTCAATAGAGATGATATAAGCGACACTTTCCACAATGTACTGTAAGAGTACTAATAATAATCACTAACTAGCCCATAAACCGATGCCATCCATCCCCATTTCTATAAACCCTCCCATTGATCCACACAAGAATACTCCCAAAAGTTCCCAGAAATACCCACTTTGGGGCATATTTGCTTTAATCCTACCCTGTTCAAGGTCAGTTTCACAGGATAAAATGGGACATTTGGGAAGTATGCAAAATAGGCACCTGGGAAACAGTTGTTCAAGGGGCTCCAAAATGTTTCCATTGGTCTAAAAGCACACATTTTATTTCTCCAGACACTTCTATTCATTCACAACTTAGAATTCAGTCAGTTGGTCTCCTGGTCACATCTCTCAGCCTACAAAACTATCAGTCACTGACAGCGCCCTCCCATGGCCATGCTCTTCCTGATTAGCTTCTTATTAGTTGATGCAAAATTGACACTGAGTAGGAACCACAACAATGCATTGGTGGGGAGTGCAGGGAAGTGCAGTTATGATAATCCTACTGTGTTTCCCTGAAAATAAGACAGTGTCTTATATTAATTTTTGTTCAAAAAGGTTTAACTTTTTTACATGTATAGCTGCCTGGACACTATTTAAATTGACTTTTTTAATTAACTGTTAGCAGGGCTTAATTTTGGAGTAGGGCTTATATTTCAAGCATCCTCAAAAAGCCTGAAAAATCATTTTGCATCCTCAAAAATTCTGGAAAATCGTGCTATGTCTTATTTTCAGGGTATGTCTTATTTTCAAGGAAACAGGGTATTAAGGAGTGTTATAGTAATAATATATGTATTCTATTGTGTATATATGTGTATATATATATATATATATATATATACATACACATGCACACACACACATCTTATGTTTCTCACATCAGCCTAGGCAAACACGTGTACATATTATATATATATATATATATATATATACTTACACTCTCACTCACACACACACACACTAGTATATCTACCTTCCTAGTAAATAGCTAGCAGTTAAATGATTAACTGGTTCAATATTGTACACTGGTGTGTGTTGGATTCTTGAGTGGTATCTCCCACACACGGTACCCAGATCTAAGCACTGTCTTCAGATGTGTTTCTCACGAGAAAGACCTGGGCTGCCCTTTACTCATAAGGGGATGGGGGGGGGGCTGCTCCTTACCCTCTCCCTTGGATTCCTTGGTCCAAGCAGGGATATTAATAAAGTCTATTCTAGTTTCGGTTCCTAGAAGTTACGAGTTTAGTAGCAACATACACCTGAAGGCGTTAACATATGTTAATCATTAGAGTCATTACATACTAAGCCAATCACGAGTTCTTATGATTCAAGGGGGCGTGTACTCTTGCTGAAGTGTCATTTCCACTATAGCTGTACCGTGATGATAATAATAAACCAGAAGTGTACTGATGGTTGACCAACATGGTGTCAGACTCAGTGACCTTCCATGCATGCTACTTCTCATTATAATTAATTTGGAGCAGATAGTGAATTCAGATGGAATATGATATTATTCCCATAACAGGAGGAAGGTCCTGGCAGGGCTCTACCAAGCCCAGCCAAGACTGGAAATGTTTCCATTGGCTTAGAACCATGTGTTCCAGACCCATCTATTAATTCACAACCTAGGATTAGGGCAGTTAGTCTTCTTATCACCTCTCTCAGCCTACAAGCTATTAGTCAGTGACAGAGTGACAGCACCCTCCCATGGCCACGCTCTTCCTGATCTGCTTCCTATAAGTTGGCGCACAGCCCACACTATGTAGGAAGCACAAAAATCCATCAGTGGGGATCACAGGAAAGTGCAGTTGTAGTAACGCTATTGAAGAGGAAGGTCCTGGCAGGGCTCTACAAAACTCTATCAAGACCGAAAATATTTCCATTGCCTTAGAACCACATGTAGTGATTGCTTTATTCCTCCAGACCCTTCAATTCATTCGCAACCTAGGATTAGGGCAGTTAGTCTCCTGGTCACCTCTCTCAGCCTACAAGCTATTAGTCCGTGACAGCGCCCCCCCCATGGCCACGCTCTTTCTGATCTACTTCCTATTAGTTGAAGCAGAGTCCACTCTGTATAGTAACCACAACAATCTATCAGCAGGGAATTGCAGTTATGGTAATATTATTGAGAAATAAGGTCCTGGCAGGGCTCTAGCTAGATATTTCCTAGTCTGGGAAAGTTGTGTAATTCCCTAGATAAAGATTATAAACAGCCATTTATACATGTTTGGAATTACTTGAAAGATGAATACAATTAAGGTATGCAAAGCAATGCGTGGGTTTCTTAATATCCATGTAGATGGTGTCCATGGCGGACGGCCGCCAGGGACAGATGTATCTGCTTAGATTAGACCATGAGAACACAGAGATCTTGCACAAGGCCCTGATATAAGAGCCTTCAAAGTACCTGCCAACGTCTTCTCCCAAGCAGATAGCATAGTTTAAGCCTCTTCTGCAGCCGATAATCCCGGCATCTTGCAGGGTCCTTGGCTCCGGCACATCCAGAAGTCTCTCCCTTTGCAAGATGCCAGCGAGAGCATTACAAGACTGCGTTCATCTCAGGAATCCTTGTGGCAAGGTAACACTGGAGAAATGCCTTTCACCAAAGATGCTTTTTGACGTCCTGTAACCCTAAAACATTACTGGGCTCTTAGAGGGGTAGTTGGACCCCCTGAGTCACTAAGGCCGATGGAGATTATAGCCTCTTTATTCCCTATAGCTATAGCACAAGTCCTTATACTTGGTGTATTTCCATTATTTGCCTTCTACACATTCTGGAGCAGCCGCGACTCTTTAGCTCCTTACAATACCCCTTCTACAGTGCCCACCTAGTGTGAGTGGTCCATGGCTGAACAGCAGTTTTCTTTGATAGCTCTGTGGGGGAAAACTTATGGGGACTCTGGTTGTCATTCATGAGAAATCTTTGATTGGCACTATGAGGGGCACTGCCTCTCTCTTACAGGGGTATCATGCCTCTCTTTATTATGGGGGCACAGTCTGTGGCTGTCATTGTTATGGTGGCACTGTGGGGTACTCAGAAGGTGTGTGCCCTACAGTGTCTCAGCCACAAATGTGTGCTCTGTAATGCCTTATCTACAAGCTTGTGTCCTATGGTGCCTCAGCCACAGGTGTATCCCTTATAGAGTCCTAGCCACATATGTATGCCCTATAGTATCTTATCCACAGGCACGTGTCCTCTGCAGCCTCAGCCACTGGTGTTCCCTATGATACCTCAGCGAAAGGTGTTTCCCATAGATTGCCTCAACCTAACCCGTTCCCCCTATAGCACCTCAGCCACAGGTGTATCTCATATAGTGCTTTTGTTACAATGCATGTCCCCTATAGCACCTCAGCCACTGATGCGTCCCTAATAGCACTTTAGCCACAGGTGTGTCCTTTATAGATCTTCAACCATGGGTGTGTACCCTTTAATGCTTCACACAACAGGTGTGCCCACTATAATGCCTCAGCCACAGGTGAGCCCCCTATAATGCCTCAGTCATGAGTGTTTTCCCTACAGTGCTTCAACAATAGGTATGCTCCCTATAGTTCCTCAGCCACAAATATGTATCCTTTAGGCTTTTGCCTCAGGTTTGTCCCCTATAGCACCTCAGTTTCACTTATGTCCCATATCAAGCTTCAGCCATGGGAGTATCCACTGTAGCACCTCAGCTACAAGTGTGCCCCCTATAGCTTTTCAGCCTCAGGTGTTCAGGTGTATCTCCTCTAGCACCTCAGCCACAGGTGTGTCCCCTATAGATTTTCAGCCTCACGTGTGTCCCCTATAGCGTCTCTGCCACAGGTGTGTCCCCTATAGATCTTCAGCCGCACATGTGTCCCCTATAGCGCCCCTGCCACAGGTGTGTCCCCTATAGATTTTTTAGCCTCACGTGTGTCCCCTATAGCGTCTCTGCCACATGTGTGTCCCCTATAGATCTTCAGCCTCACGTGTGTCCCCTATAGCGCCTCTGCCACAGGTGTGTCCCCTATAGATCTTCAGCCTCACGTGTGTCCCCTATAGCGTCTCTGCCACAGGTGTGTCCCCCATAGATCTTCAGCCTCACATGTGTCCCCTATAGCGCCCCCTGCCACAGGTGTGTTCCCTATAGATTTTTTAGCCTCACGTGTGTCCCCTATAGCGTCTCTGCCACATGTGTGTCCCCTATAGATCTTCAGCCTCAGGTGTCCCCTATAGCGCCTCTGCCACAGCTGCTCCATTATTTTACCATAAACCTATGATCTCACATGCACATCTGGAAGGTGACTTAGAGATAATTCTTATTTCCGTATCCATGTGACCGAGAATAACGTAGTGCCTGCGGGCGCAAACATCACATGGGCACATATACAAATCCCAAACATAAGCGACAGCTGGCGTCCTCATCTCTCCCCTTGCATCCAGGTGTTCCGTCTCGGGCTCCTCTCTACCGTTATCCTTCCTTTCGTGGAAGCTCTTCTCCAAGATGCCGAGGTGCCCAACACAACCCTGCCGGCTGCGGCCGCTCCGTCCCGCGTCTGATATGGAAACCTCGCTGGAGTTAATTGCTTCTGTTGGCTCTTAATCATCATGTAAATCTGTTTCCTTTGATCGTGGATTTAGGAAAGAGAAAGCAATTAACTCAGATACGTCTGTTAGATACGGGATCCCTGCGCTGAGCCCGATTACACATCGCAACGTGTAGAAGCTTAGAGATTAGCGCTACATGAATTACAGCTCCGTTACTCCGACTCCCCTTCTTACTGTCTGATTGGGGGATTAACAGTTACGGTGGCAAACGTTTCCAGACTGCATTAGTCCGTGCGCTAAAGTGGCTTTTGCCGTTCTACCCCATGAGGATGGCACGTATGGGGCAGTATATATTAGGTCGGTCCTCCAGAAGTCCATTGTGGATGCAGAGCAGCATGCAACCAACAGCTACAAAGGCGTCAAGTCTGAAATTCACCGCAATTCAATAATGTCCAATGCCCAGTTGGCACCCTCCTACTATACGGGGATGGTTTTAGGGCGGTGGCAAACTTAGCAATTGATTAGGGCCTCCATTTTTGAGGACCTTCCCAAGGACAAGAGCCTCAGAAGTAACCTGAAAAACATTGTGCCCAACAGTAGGCAGCACTGTTACAATCACAGCCACACAGTATCTCTTGTTCTGCACTGATCTAGATTACGGTATTTCAAGGATACTGTATGGCAGTAATATTTTGGTACTGTATGGTAGTATGTTTTGAACACTGTATCATTTGGGCATTCTGCGGGGGCATTATTTATACATTGTACCGCTGGCAGTATATTATACTGAATGGCTGTGTTTTATGCACCATATGGTAGCTTTATTTGGACAATGAATGGTAGTTTTATTTGGGTGTTACATGGCAATCCAGTTGCAGTATCACATTGGCAATGTTATATAGGCACTATGTGGTACTGCTATTTCTATACTCCATGGCTATATGGCAGTATTTTGTTTACACAGTATGTCTGTATTATTATTATTATTTGGACACTGAATAGCAGGTTTTAGATACTGTATGGTGGTATTATTTGGCCAGTGAATGGTAGTTTTATTTGGGCATTACACAGCAGCATCACACGGGCAATATGTAGCAGTGTTATATGCACACCATATGATACTTTTATTTCTATACTGTACGGCTGTATGATTTATACATTGTACAGCTGTATGACTTGGACACTGAATAGCAGTTTTTAGGCACTTTATTGTGGTATTATTTTGACAGTGAATGATAGATTTATTTGGTCATTACATAGCATAGCAGCATCATGTGGGCAATATATGGCAGCGTTATGTGGGCAGCATATGATACTTTTATTTCTAGACTGTATGGCGGTATTATTTATACATTGTACAGCTGTATTACTTGGACACTGAATGGCAGTTTTTAGGCACTGTATGGTGATATTATTTCTATATTGTATAGCTATTACTTGGGCACTGGATGGTAGTTTTATTTGGGCATTATGTGGCAGTATCACATGTACAATATATGGCTGCGTTGTGTGGGCAGTGCACCATATGATACTGTTATCTCTACTGTTTGGCCCTAATGAAGCTATTATTTATACATTATACAGCTGTATTATTTCGATGCTGAATGATAATTTTAATGGGCATTGCATGGCAGTCACATATGCAATATATAGCAGTGTTATATGGGCAGTATGTGGTACTGTTATTTCTATACTGTATGGAGGTATTATTTATATGTTCTACAGCCTTATTATTTGAACAACAAATATATGTTTTATTTTGGAGTTACATGGCAGTATCACATAGGAAAGATTTGGCAGAGCATTATGTGGTACTGTACTATACTGTATGGAGGTATTATTCATACATTGTACAGCTGTATTATGGCCATTTTATTTGGCCATTACATGGCAGTATTATGTGGACAATATATAGCAGTATTATATTGACATTATATGGCAGTGTTCATTGGATACTGTATGGAGGTATTATTTATACATTGTTTAGCTATGTTATCTGAACACGGAATGGCAGTTTTTGGTACTGTGTGGTGGTATTCTTTGGACACTGAATGGTAGTTTTATTTGCACATTACATGGCAGAATCGTGTGGCCAATATATGACTGCATTATATAAGCACTACATGATATTCAGGCATTGTGTGGCAGTAATGTTTTAAGTAGGAAGCTTTTGGAATTTTGAGGAAAATGTTGGAACTTAGTACGAGATGGTTTTAATTTGCTTGTTGTACAAGGTACCAACCACACCTGTGCCATCTATGTGGTCCCTGGTCATCCCAAACAAAGGCTGAAATATGAGAAATATTATTGTTCATGCCAGTGGGAATGAGTGTGGAAGTTTTCTTGACAACTTCTTTGGAAAACAGCACCACTCTTGCTCATGGCCACATCTGGCATTGCATTCAATTGAATTGGGGTCAACTGCAATACCAGGCACTGCCTATAGACAGGTATGGCGCTGCTTTTGAAAGAAAGCAGACAGGCTTTTCTAATTTAATGCAGTCTATTTAATGCCTTCTCCTGATACGCCATACATTTATGGTACAAGGGTGGCACAGAAGCTGTGAATATGGCATCAGCCGTTGGGGTCAGCTAACATGTGAGAAGTGCACCACAATGTCCTGCTTTTTTTGTATGAGGAGTAAAACAGTGTTAAATCATACTCAACTTAAGGCAGTTGTTTAGGACTGGTAAAACAAACATGGCTGCTTTGTTCTCCAAACAGCGTCACACCTGTACAAAGGTTGTATGTGGTACTGCAGCTTAGCTCCACTGAAGCTGAGCTGCAATACCAGACTCAACCCATGGACAGCTGTTGCACTATTTGCGAAAGAAAGCAGCTTATGAGTGTCTCTGTTCTTAACAGCGCACCATGTGGTCCGGAGTGGTACTGCAAGTAAAACTTTATAAATTATGCCATCTCCAGTGTTATCATATATCAGAAAATTGCAGCTATAAAGATATATTAACATATCGATCAGAACACAATGTTGGTCCTTCTTTGTTCCAAAAAAGGTGCCACACCTGTACACAGGTTGTGTGTGGTATTGCAACTTAGCTCCAGTGAAGCTGAGCTGCAATAGCAGATACAACCTATGGACAAGTGTGGCGCTGTTTTCTCATCCTGCCCAACCCTTTTCGATGGCCAGCTATTGCCTTGTGTCCTGCAGCAGTCTCTGTACCAGACACATTTCACTGCCTCTTCTGCTCCCGTCTCTTTCCCCTGCTGCGACAAATAGAGGATTATGACTTAGATCTACGCTACATCTCAAAAACAAAAACATAATGTGCGCCCGCTCCCCAAAGCCACCACAGCTGTGAAGATGAGATTACTGCCAGCTAATGCATAAAGATAGAACCTTTGAATGTCTATAGATTTATTTATGCATACCGCTATTTATAGAGGAGCCGCTGACGATCCGCAAGTGTATGCCCTGCCATTATAATTATGGGTATTGCGGTTTATCATGCCACATACAGATAGAGCGAACTCACAAGGTGAAGCTGACTATATAGAAAATGATTACAACTCCTATCAGGTATACATGGAGGAAGAAATTGACCAATTCATGAAGATACTGTAGGAGTCTATCATAAAATAAATCGTCTATATACCCAGCAGAAAATGATAGGATCTACCAACATCAATCTAAAATCTCAAGTCTCTTTTGAGAACCGATGTACACCTGATGAGGGGGCATATTAGGGTGTCCTTATCCCTGAGCTGAAGATCAAAACACAGTTGGTAGTCAATAACAAAGCCATTGTTTCCCCATCATGGAATGAGAATGGTTATCGGATGTCAACCGCTATTACCCCGTCATGGAATAAGCGTAGTTATCGGATGATGGCCACTCTTACGGTGCCAGGTTTTGCTACACAAGAATGAAGGGACTGGAGTTTGTTCTTTCTCCACATCATTTCATGACCCTTAGCCCAATTCTCCACCCCTTGTTCTTTAGCAATGTTGTTCCTCTGCTGTAGAGAGGACTATACAATTGCTCTATAGCAAATGGCATGGGACCAACCAGTGCTGGAGCCCCTCTCTCCAAGGGCCCTATAGCAGCTGCATTATCTGCCGCTACGAAAGTCCTTGAAAAATTCATTCCTCAACTTGTAAGTTGCCAAGAACAATTGTAAGGCGTCCAGAAGAAGACAGCTCCAGTTACTCAACCCTATTTAATCGAAAAGAATAGTTTAATACACTTTCTGTTCCCTAAACAAGCTCCCTTATTGTATGTGTATCAATTACTTATGATGGATGAGTAACCACTGCCCACTCGCTACATCCCAGGAGGCAGACAGGCAAGGAAGTGAGCAGCATAACTGATTATTCAAGAGAAATGGCGAGCGCCGTGAATGGTAGGAGACAAGTCCCATTTCCATGTACACAGATATGCACACCTCAGGGGTCTCTCCTCCATGTACACAGATATACACACCTCAGGGGTCTCTCCTCCATGTACACAGATATACACACCTCAGGGGTCTCTTCTCCATGTACAGAGATATACACACCTCAGGGGTCTCTCCTCCATGTACACAGATATACACACCTCAGGGGTCTCTTCTCCTCCATGTACACAGATATATGCACCTCAGGGGTCTCTTCTCCATGTACACAGATATACACACCTCAGGGGTCTCTTCTCCATGTACACAGATATACGCACCTCAGGGGTCTCTTCTCTTCTATGAACACAGATATACACACCTCGTGAGTCTCTTCTCCTTCATATACACAGATATACACACCTCAGGGGTCTCTTCCCCTCCATGTACAGAGATATACACACCTCAGGGGTCTCTCCTCCAAAAACAGAGATATACACACCTCAGGGGTCTCTCCTCCATCTACAGAGATATACACACCTCAGGGGTCTCTTCTTCTGCATATACACAGATATACACACCTCAGGGGTCTCTTCTCCTCCATATACAGAGATATACACACCTCAGGGGTCTCTTCTCCTCCATATACAGAGATATACAAACTTCAGGAGTCTCTTCTCTGCCATATACGCAGATATACACACCTCAGGGGTCCCTTCTCATCCATGTACACAGATATGCACACCTCATTTGTCTCTTCTTCCCCATATACACATATATACATACGTCAGGGGTCTCTTCTCTTCTATGTACACAGATATACACACATAAGGGGTCTCTTCTCTTCTCCATGTACACAGATATACACACCTCAGGGGTCTCTCCTCCTCCATATACAGAGATAAATACACCTCAGGGGTCTCTTCTCCTTCATGTACACAGATATGCACACCTCAAGGGCGTCTTCTCTTCCATATACAGAGATATACACAATTCAGGGATCTCTTCTCCTCCATATACAAAGATATACACACTTCAGGGGTCTCTTCTCCTCCATGTACAGAAATATACACACCTCACGGGTATCTTCTCCTCCATATACAGAGATAAATACACCTCAGGGGTCTCTTCTCCTCCATATACACAGATATACACACCTCAGGGGTCTCTTCTCCTCCATATACAGAGATATACACACCTCAGGGGGTCTCTTCTCCTCCATATACAGAGATATACACACCTCAGGGGTCTCTTCCCCTCCATATACAAAGATATACACACCTCAGGGGTCTCTTCTCCTCCATGTACACAGATATACACACCTCAGGGTCTCTCCTCCAAAAACAGATATATACACACCTCAGGGATCTCTTCTCCTCCATATATACAGATATACACACCTCAGGGGTCTCTTCTCGATGTATAGAGATATACATACCTTAGGGGTCTCTTCTCTTCTATGTACACAGATACACACACATCAGGTGTCTCTTCTCTTCTCCATGTACACAGATATACACAC
The DNA here is from genome assembly GCF_035609145.1 of Eleutherodactylus coqui. Taxonomy (NCBI): domain Eukaryota; kingdom Metazoa; phylum Chordata; class Amphibia; order Anura; family Eleutherodactylidae; genus Eleutherodactylus; species Eleutherodactylus coqui. The sequence continues at coordinate 16,425,242 of NC_089849.1, read as the reverse complement.
CTCTGGGGTCTCTTCTCTTCTCCATGTACACAGATATACACACCTCTGGGGTCTCTTCTCCTCCATGTTCAGAGATATACACACCCAGGGGTCTCTTCTCCTCCTTGTACACAGCTATACACACCTCAGGGGTCTCTTATCCTCTTTGTACATAGATATACACACCTCAGGGGTCTCTTCTCAATAAACACAGATATACACACCTCAGGGGTCTGTTCTCCTCCACGTACAGAGATATACACACCTCAGGGGTCTCTTCTCCATATACAGAGATATACACACCTCAGGGGTCTCTTCTCCTCCATATACACAGATATACACACTTCAGGGGTCTCTTCTCCATGTACACAGATATACACACTTCAGGGGTCTCTTCTCCATGTACACAGATATACACACTTCAGGGGTCTCTTCTCCATGTACACAGATATACACACCTCAGGGGTCTCTTCTCCTCCACGTACACAGATATACACACCTCATGGGTCATCTCTCTGCCATATACAGAGATATACACACCTCAGGGGTCTCTTTTCCTCCATGTACACATATATACACACCTCAGGGGTCTCTCCTCCATGTACACATATATATATACCTCAGGGGTCTCTTCTCCTCCATATACACAGATATATGCACCTCAGGGGTCTCTTTACCTCCATGTACACATATATACACACCTCAGGGGTCTCTTCTCCTCCATGTACACAGATATATGCACCTCAGGGGTCTCTTCTTCTCCATGTACACAGATATACACACCTCAGGGGTCTCTTCTCCTCCACGTACACAGATATACACAACTCATGGGTCTTCTCTCTGCCATATACAGAGATATACACACCTCAGTGGTCTCTTTTCCTCCATGTACACATATATACACAGCTCAGGGGTCTCTTCTCCTCCATGTACACAGATATATGCACCTCAGGACTCCCTTTTCCTCCATGTACACAGAAATATGCACCTCAGGGGTCTCTTCTCCTTCACGTACACAGATATACACACCTCAGGAGTCTCTTCTCCTCCACGTACACATATATACACACCTCAGGGGTCTCTTCTCCTCCCCGTACACAGATATACATACCTCAGGGGTCTCGTCTCTTCTCCATGTACACAGATATACACACCTCTGGGGTCTCTTCTCCTCCACGTACACAGATATACACACCTAAGGGGTCTTCTCTCTGCCATATACAGAAATATACACACCTCAGGGGTCTCTTCTCCTCTATGTACATATATATACACACCTCAGGGGTCTCTTCTCCTCCATGTACACAGATATATGCACCTCAGGGGTCTCTTCTCTTCCATGTACACAGATATACACACCTCAGGGGTCTCTTCTCCTCCACGTACACAGATATACACACCTCAGGGGTCTCTTCTCTTCCATATACAGAGATATACACACCTCAGGGGTCTCTTCTCCTCCATGTACACAGATATATGCACCTCAGGACTCCCTTTTCCTCCATGTACACAGATATATGCACCTCAGGGGTCTCTTCTCCTTCACGTACACAGATATACACACCTCAGGAGTCTCTTCTCCTCCACGTACACAAATATACACACCTCAGGGGTCTCTTCTCCTCCCCGTACACAGATATACATATCTCAGGGGTCTCGTCTCTTCTCCATGTACACAGATATACACACCTCAGGGGTCTCTTCTCCTCCACGTACACAGATATACACACCTAAGGGGTCTTCTCTCTGCCATATACAGAAATATACACACCTCAGGGGTCTCTTCTCCTCTATGTACATATATATACACACCTCAGGGGTCTCTTCTCCTCCATGTACACAGATATATGCACCTCAGGGGTCTCTTCTCCTCCATGTACACAGATATACACACCTCAGGGGTCTCTTCTCCTCCACGTACACAGATATACACACCTCATGGGTCTTCTCTCTGCCATATACAGAGATATACACACCTCAGGGGTCTCTTTTCCTCCATGTACACATATATACACACCTCAGGGGTCTCTTCTCCTCCATGTACACAGATATATGCACCTCAGAAGTCCCTTTTCCTCCATGTACACAGATATATGCACCTCAGGGGTCTCTTCTCCTCCATGTACACAGATATATGCAACTCAGGAGTCTCTTCTCCATGTACACAGATATATGCACCTCAGGAGTCTCTTCTCCTCCATGTACACAGATATACACACCTCAGGAGTCTCTTCTCCTCCATGTACACAGATATACACACCTCAGGGGTCTCTTCTCCTCCATATACACACCTCAGGGGTCTCTTCTCCTCCATATTCACAGATATACACACCTCAGGAGTCTCTTCTCCTCCATGTACACAGATATACACACCTCAGGGGTCTCTTCTCCTCCATATACAGAGATATACACACCTCAGGGGTCTTTTCTCCTCCATATACAGAGATATACACACCTCAGGGGTCTCTTCTCCTCCATGTACACAGATATATGCACCTCAGGGGTCTCTTCTCCTCCACGTACACAGATATACACACCTCATGGGTCTTCTCTCTGCCATATACAGAGATATACACACCTCAGGGGTCTCTTTTCCTCCATATACACATATATACACACTTCAGGGGTCTCTTCTCCTCCATGTACACAGATATATGCACCTCAGGAGTCTCTTCTCCTCCATGTACACAGATATATGCACCTCAGGAGTCTCTTCTCCTCCATGTACACAGATATACACACCTCAGGAGTCTCTTCTCCTCCATGTACACAGATATACACACCTCAGGGGTCTCTTCTCCTCCATGTACACAGATATATGCACCTCAGGAGTCTCTTCTCCTCCATGTACACAGATATATGCACCTCAGGAGTCTCTTCTCCTCCATGTACACAGATATACACACCTCAGGAGTCTCTTCTCCTCCATGTACACAGATATACACACCTCAGGGGTCTCTTCTCCTCCATATACACAGATATACACACCGCAGGGGTCTCTGCTCCTCCATATACACAGATATACACACCTCAGGAGTCTCTTCTCCTCCATGTACACAGATATACACACCTCAGGGGTCTCTTCTCCTCCACGTACACAGATATACACAACTCATGGGTCTTCTCTCTGCCATATACAGAGATATACACACCTCAGGGGTCTCTTTTCCTCCATGTACACATATATACACACCTCAGGGGTCTCTTCTCCTCCATGTACACAGATATATGCACCTCAGGAGTCCCTTTTCCTCCATATACACAGATATATGCACCTCAGGGGTCTCTTCTCCTCCATGTACACAGATATACACACCTCAGGAGTCTCTTTTCCTCCATGTACACTGATATACACACCTCAGGAGTTTCTTCTCCTCCATGTACACAGATATACACACCTCAGGGGTCTCTTCTCCTCCATGTACACAGATATACACACCTCAGGGGTCTCTTCTCCTCCATGTACACAGATATACACACCTCAGGGGTCTCTTCTCCTCCATGTACACAGATATACACACCTCAGGGGTCTCTTCTCCTCCATGTACACAGATATACACACCTCAGGGGTCTCTTCTCCTCCATGTACACAGATATACACACCTCAGTGGTCTCTTCTCTGCCATATACAGAGCTATAGTAATCACTTTTATATTAGCGTTCTATTAATCCCTGTGATATTATTAGACTCTCTACAGATATACAGATTAACCTGTTGGAGGAGGATGTAGGTGTGTGACTTGGAACTCTTTGTCATATATAGTGGTAGCTGACATGGTAACGCAATGACATCCTGACTCTGTGAGGTGTTACCATGGGGAATAAAACTAGTTATAGAATCACAAATAAAGTGTCAGAAAGAGATAAGAAGAAAGAAGACGACGCACCAAGGTCGACGGACAATACCGCAATTCAGTACATCTTATCTAACTATCTATCCCACAGCATACGCACCATGTATGCGGTGACATAAGGAGAAAAGTGTCTCTGGGGCGCCTATAGGATTCCACCGAATGATTATAAAGAAGGTGAAGGAGGTAAATGCCAGGGGCCTTCACCATATAGTGTCCTTTGGCTATTCCTAGACACTCCCAGCAGCAGGACACTGCTAACTAGAAGTAATCTGCAGTCATGTTTGTTACTAGATATGGAGATAAGTAGCTGCCAAACACACTAGGCGCTGCTTATCACCATAATGAAATATGGTAAAAGCCAACATTCAGAACCTTGTTTTCCCTTATGGCATATAACAGGGGACAATGGGACAGGCTTATGCACATCAGATCTTTTTGGCATCAGTTGCATTGTTACTAGCTTGGAACTTCCATCTATACCTTTACCTATTAGATTCCACTGGCCCCATAATGCATGCATGCCATTATGTGGTATAAAGAACTGAGGAATATCTGGTCTAGATCGCAGTATCAAAAGTAGTCTAAAAAGTTGCACAATATGTCATTCTGATTGCAAAATCTTACTATAATAGCTCGATTTTGTATATTTTGTAGCATTCCTTTGATCTTGTGCAGCTGATACAAAGTATCTGCAGGGAAACATTTTGCCAGATTTCCCTCGTTTTGAGTAGGCAGGAAAAGCAGAATTTGTTGCAACAATTTCCATCCACAGTGTAGAAGGACTATAGGTGTATATCATGTACCCGATAATGACAACAGAGGCGATCAATAAGTCACAACGTACGGAGCGCCAATCTGCTGTATTCAGTGTGCTGCAGTCAGAGACGACGCTGCCGCAAGAGGAATGCGATTAATCTGATGGAAATGAAAGGGCAAGCGTCCAACAGAATCTTTAATTAGCCGTTTGGGACTGTTTAGGCGATTGTATCAAGCTGACAGAGCGAACATTTCAAAGATCTCCAAGCTCTGGCTTTCCGGCACGCCAAGAGTTGAAGTTTTGCAAAAGCTGGAGAGCTGTTGGTTTCAAACCAATGCCATAGGTGAAGGGCTAGGAGTAATAATATTTATATAGCGCCAACATATTCTGCAGAGGGTTCATGTAGAGACAAAATCAAACTCATTAGAGCCTTTAAGGATCTGTGGACAGATTTCAATGGGTTCATAACTCCACCAGTAAAAATACACATACTTTGGAACATCACTGACCCTCAGAACTACCTCAAAGCTAGAAGGGCTCCATTGGCTTTTATACACTGTCCAAGAGCGCTGTGGGGCCACAAGTATAAGGACCTCCATCATAGATGATGATTCTAATATATACAGTCATGCATTAAGACTAGACTCACCATTGGGGGGGGGGGGGGGTTAATAAAAATGAAAAATTCCTATTTGAACTTGCAAGTTTTTTTTTTATCATTCTGTGAACCTTTTGGTACAAAAAGATAGATAGATAGATAGATAGATAGATATGAGATAGATAGATATGAGATAGATAGATAAATAGATAGATAGATAGATAGATAGATAGATAGATAGATATGAGATAGATAGATAGATATGAGATAGACAGATAGATATGAGATAGATAGATATGAGATAGATAGAGAGATAGATATGAGATAGATGAGATAGATAAATAGATAGATAGATAGATATGAGATATGAGATAGATATGAGATAGATATGAGATAGATATGAGATAGATATGAGATAGATAGAGAGATAAATAGATGATAGACAGATGGGAGATAGATAGATAGATAGATAGATAGATAGATAGATAGATAGATAGATAGATAGATAGATAGATAGATGGATAGATAGATAGAGAGATACATAGATAAATAGATGATAGATAGATGGAAGATAGATAGATATGAGATAGATAGATGGATATGAGATAGATAGATATGAGATAGATAGATATGAGATAGATAGAAGATAGATAGATAGATAGATAGATAGATAGATAGATAGATATGAGAGATAGATAGATAGATAGATAGATAGGATAGGATAGATTGATTAAGGCCTGCCATAGACTGAGAGGAGCGAGATATGCCATAGACTTCTATGCATCGACTCCAGGTGTGTCCCTATCTCCCAAATACTCAGCCCCAATCCCTCACCCCTATACCTCCATCACTATTTTCCACTTGCTTTGGCAATGATCATCTTTATTTGGTTCTGTGTATCTATCTAATGTAAAGTTAAAAATCTTTAAAAAAAATTAGATATCATCTATCTATTTGAAATAGATAGATAATGCGATAGATATGAGATAAATAGATAATGTGATACATATACATGAGATAGATAAAGAGGTCCATAATGCGATAGTTTATGAGATAGATAGTGAGACAGCTAGATAATGCAATAGATATGAGAAAAACAGATAATATGAGAACAGATATGAGATATATATGTTGATGTAACACAGATAGGTAGATGGAATATATCAGATTTGTTTTTTACTACTAATAATCATCTTTTAGGCAGACGTTTGCTGAAACACATACCATAGGACATTGTGCAATAGGAGGTTATTGTAAACATGAGTAGTCTGTCCAGACAACAGTTCAGGGGTCCCTATCTAGAGGAGAAGACCTCTACACTCACCTGAATGACAGTCTTGAATGAAGACATCTCCACAATCCTGGTGCAGACAAGGTTGTCGGGCTGCTCTACCCCTAATGCATAGATTTCCCCCATGGTAAATATCATGGGGGAGGCCAGCAGAAAAGATGCCAGCCAGATGAAAGTAATCAGCTTTTTAGTCCGACTCCTGGACATGATACTTTTGGCTTTAAAGGGGTGGCACATGGCCATGTACCTCTCCACACTGAGGCTGGCAATGTTGAGGGCAGTGGCATAGGTGCAGGCATCTCTTAGGAAGTAGTAGCCCTTACACATTGCGTTGCCAAATGCCCAGGGATGGTGCACCCAGATGAAGTTGTACAGTTCAATAGGCATGCTAAGGAGAAGTATGAGAAGGTCGGAGAGTGCCAGACTGGCCAGATGGTAGTGGACAGTGCTCTGCAGGTTCTGCAGGGACTTCTTCCTCACCAGGGTGTAAGCAGTGATAGTATTGCCAGTGCAGCCAACTACAAAAAGGAAGAGGTATATGATGGTCACCAGGATCTTGGAGTAGATGTCTGTGTTGACATCTAGGTTACCTTCAGACATGATATGTTGGGTGCTGACATTTGAGATGTTCATGACCAAGGTGGTGGGCACCAGAGAGTCCTGAGCCTGAACAGACTGCACCTCATCTGCCAGAGGAGCCTGGAGAGTTGTGTTAAAGTGCATGTTGATGTCCGGATGGAGCAAGGGCTTCAGCTGGAGTTCAACTCAACTGCTCTTGGATTAGTTAAGTGTAGAAAGAAGACCCAGATGACTCTGGGGTGGAACCTTCACAAGGGATGACCACCAGCAGACAGAGGAAACTTCACAAGGAATGACCACCAGCAGACAGGGAAAACTTCACAAGCGATGACCATCAGCAGCCAGGAAATCTTCACAAGGGATGACCACCAGCAGACAGGGGAAACTTCACAAGGGATGACCACCAGCAGACAGGGGAAACTTCACAAGCGATGACCATCAGCAGCCAGGAAATCTTCACAAGGGATGACATCAGCAGGCATGGGATCCTTCACAAGTAGTGACCATCAGAAGGCAAGGTAACCTTCATAATGGATGACCATCAGCAAGCAGGAGAAACTAGTCTTCATCCACCTCCACATATGTGGAGAACATCAGGCAGCACTTGTTGTGAGGAGACCCTCACTCTTTCCCTTCTTGCTCACTCCTCTGTCCCTCCCTGGATCCATAGCCTTCTTCTTAATCTTCCCATTAGAGAGCCTGCCTCCTTCAGCCCCCTCGCCTGCTCCCCTCCCTCTAGAAGCGGTCTCTTCTCCTGCGCTCGGTTTCCCTCTCTAGTCTGCGCTCCTCTGCCGTCTTCCTCCTCTCCTGTGCTTTTCTCTGTTCGCTCTCTTCTCTCTCCCTCCTTCTTCTTCTCACTCTTTTCCTATCTCTCTCCCTCAGTTACTAATTCACTATCTGGACTTCAGCTGAAAGACTGGAATACAAAGCAGGTATACAATGTTACCGGGGCAAGGAAAGTGACCTGTATCACACATACCGGTAGATACATAGAAAGATGCATAAATAGGAGAACATCTATAGACTTAAATATCTCATATCTATCACTTCTGTCCATCCATCTACCTTTTTTGAATATCTAGTTCACGATCATGCATTTATCCCTCTTCTCTCTATCTACCCTTTAATATGTATTGTTACCCATCCTTTTTATCTATGATAGATAGATATGAGAAAGAGAGAGAAAAAGAAAGACCGATATAAAGATAATAGATATAGATGACAGACAGACAGGTAGATATGAGATAGATAGACAATACCGTAGTTTTGAGATAGATAATTAATAGAGATGAGCGAACGTGCTCGGCCACGCCCCTTTTTCGCCCGAATACCGCGATTTCCGAGTACTTCCGTACTCGGGCGAAAAAATTCGTGTTGCGCCGTGGCGGCACAGGGGGTAGCAGTGGGGAGTGGGGGGGAGAGGGAGAGAGAGAGGGCTCCCCCTGTTCCCCGCTGCTACCCCCCGCACCGCCACGCCTCTCCCCGCCCCCCCGGCGCCCCCCGAATCTTTTCACCTGAGTACTGAAGTACTCGAAAATGGCGGTACTCGGGTGCGTAAGTACTCGAAACGAGTACGTTCGCTCATCTCTAATAATTATGATTCATTCTATCTATCTGTCTGTATCTTTCATAGCTCATATCTATATATTTATCTATCTATATTTTTCATAGCTCCCATCTATCTTATCTTTCTGTATCTTTCATATCTACCTCTTTCATTGCTCCTATCTGTATCTTTCATAGCTCATATCTATTCATATCATAGCTCATATCTATCTATATCTTTCATATCTATCTATCTGTATCATAGCTCATATCTATCTATCTGTATCATAGCTCATATCTTTATATCTGTATCTTTCATAGATATCTATCTAGATATGAGCTATCTCTTTCATATCAAAATATCTATTATTGATAAATAGAACAAGGAAAAATGTCTTTTAAAGGGTAGATATAGAAAAGGAGGATAGATGCATGATCCTGAGATAGATAGATAGATAGATAGATAGATAGATAGGAGATAGATAGATAGATAGATAGATAGATAGATAGATAGAGAGATAGATATGAGAGATAGATATGAGAGATAGATATGAGAGATAGATAGATAGATAGATAGATAGATAGATATGAGATAGATAGATAGATAGATAGATAGATAGATAGATAGATAGATAGATAGATAGATAGATAGATAGGAGATAGATAGATAGATAGATAGATAGATAGATAGATAGATAGATAGTGGCTATGCATTACATAAGTTAAACATGTTTTGTTTGTCTTCCCTGTGATCCATTCTAACTCCATGATCACTGGAGCAGAAGTGCAGCAATATTCCTGGAGTGCTCCTCAGTGGGCTGTGAGGAAAGGTCACACTTGTGGAAAGATTGGCTGCTGCTCAGGTCAGATGGAGTAAATGCAGGGATGACACCAGGAGATTGTCACTGTGAAGGAGAGAAAACAATTACAAAAGCCCGAGGTGCCAACATGTGTCCCTCTCTCCTTAGATGTGCTCCTATGGATCACAGCATGGAAACTTCTATCCAATTGTTGTGCGGTTAGTTGGCCAACCATATCTCACACGGATGGGCATAATCTATTGATGACCTATACAATTTTTTCTATTGTTTAGGTTATCAATTAAAAAAAAATGTCCAAGTCCTGGAAAACCCCTTTTCAATAGGACCCCCTCAGGCTAACTTCACATGGGCGAGCGCGGTATGAGGCTGTGACTCCTGCCCCCATATTTACGGTCCCCACCATGTGAATTCCCCATGCAGTGCTATGCAGGAAAACGTCGCTCATGTGTATGACCCCATTCAAATGATTGGTCGTTCATATTTGTGTGTCTCGCAACGCACAAATCTTGTGTGAATTTGGCGCGCATGTGAAGGCGGCCTTAGTAAAATAACAAATTGAGATATACTTACACCTCCACTGCTGCCAGGACTCAGCCCACTGCGGCCCCGGTGATTGCTGTGTCAGCTGATGTCATAGGAAATCGGGTGACCATGGCAGTGCCACCACTCGTTCTGCTGACATCGGCATTCACATCCTGAGTGCCATAATGCCAGGAGTTCACACACGTGACGCTGCAGCCGATTTCCCTTGACATCATCTGTCACAGCAATCTCCGGGATCCAGAGGTGTAGCTAAAGACTTGTGGACCCGGATGCAAAACTCCAGCCCTCCCAAAACTTTCCTCTGCATCATTGAGTCTTTAACCCCTTGAGTGGCAGGTTTCCTACCACCCTGTCGTGCCCACCAGGGCAGGTTTTTTAAAATGGTCTAATTATTGAATTTCAACTAGTTTTGCAGTTGTGTCTCAAGAGCCATAACTTTTTCATTTTTCCATTGACATGGCCGTATAAGGGCTTGTTTTTTGCGGGACAAGTTGTGATTTTTTAAACAGGGGGGGAGGAAAAAAAGAAATGAGGAAAAAAGAAAAAAGGGGCCATGTCATTAAGGGGTTAAATAATGTATTAACTTCCTTCTCTGGGTCATTACGACGCACATGGATACCACATGTGTGATTGTATTTTTGATTTTTTACAAAGTAAAGGGAGACAAGTGTTTTTTTTTAAATTTTTTTAATAATTTTTTTACTTTTTTTTTTTTTTATTTTTTTTAAATTTTTTATTTTTTTTTGTCCCTTTAGGGGACTTCCACAGGGACCCATCAGGACCCCTGATCACATTCCAGGGGTCCGATGGTGACAGCCCTTTACATGCTGCAGTGACAGCCCTTTACATGCTGCAGTCACATAGACTGCAGCATGTAAAGGGTTAACAGCAGAGATCGGAGGTTTTCTCTGATCTCTGCTGTAAGAGCTGGTACCTAGCTGTCCTCTGACAGCTAACAACCAGCTCTCCCTGCCACAGAGACCATCGGCTTGCTTCTGACAAGCCGATGGTCTCTATGGCAACGTGTAAACAAACCAGTGCAGGAGGTTGCCGGCAGATCGGCAATATCTTCTGCTGGTTTTTCAAAGCCCTTGCTTTGTTCTCTGTGGGTCTGTGCAGGCAGAGCACACTGTCACAGCGTGTGGCATTGTGCTCTGCAGCTCCCATAGTGATACATAGCCCGGAAATCTTCCGGGGTATATCACTATGGGCAGTGGAGCTCGTCACGGAACTTTTCCGGGCGTGCCACTCAAGGGGTTAAAGGAGCCCATCCTGGCATTGCTGCCTGTGGTTCACCATCAGAGCCCCAGGCCCTACACCTTTCCATCTATATTTTATTTTATCTATCTCTATTTGACGCTCTGGTTGAACTATTATTAGGGCCTCAGGATAAGTTATCCGTCTGAGATCAGACTATCAGTTAGTGTCATTATAAGAGGACTATTAGTTAGTGTCAGTACAAGAGGAAGTTACAAATACTGCTCTGACTCAATAATAACAATAAACTATTTGTATAGCGCCAACATATTCCGCGGCGCTTACATAGACAGGGGGGATACAGAAAGACAAAAAAAACAAAACCTACAGAACCACAGTTACATATAGTAATCAGCTGATGGAAACAATAGGGGTTACCGTCCGGCTCCAACGAGCTTACATACTACAAGTAATGGGGTGATACAGAAGGTAAAGGGCTGGAGATGTGCACGGTATGGTGAAGTGGAAGAGAGGGATGTTATACACAGAAAATGGTCAGACATTTGGCCGTGTGACGGCAGAAACGGTGTGACTGCAGGAGCGGTTTATGACGGCTAGCAGGGATTGCAGTCAGTAGGTCAGGGAGCATGTTATCAGGCAGAGTACAGAGGGGTTTGTGTAGGGAATGCGGTATGCCTGCCTGAAGAGGTGCGCTTTTAGAGCACGCCTGAAGTTCTGCAAGTCCTGGATTGCCCGGGTAGCCTTTGGTAGTGCGTTCCAGAGGACCGGTGCTGCTCTGGAGAAGTCTTGGAGGCGGGAATGAGAAGTTCAAATTAAAGGGGCGCTCAGTCTGGTTTCATTAGCAGAGCGGAGAGCCCGGGCAGGGTGATGGATTGAGATGAGGGTGGCAATGTAGGGGGGCGCTGCGCTGTGGAGGGCTTTGTGGATGAAGGTAGAGAGTTTAAATTGAATTCTGTATTTAACGGGCAGCCAGTGCAGTGACAGGCACAGGGCAGAGGCGTCCGAGTAGCGGCTGGACAGGAAGATGAGCCTGGCTGCCGCATTCAGGAAGGATTGGAGAGGGTAGAGTCTGGTGCAGGGGAGGCCGATCAGCAACGAGTTGCAATAATCGAGCCGGGAGTGGATGAGGGCAACAGTGAGCATTTTTAGCGTGTCCACAGTGAGAAAAGAGCGGATTCTTGGGATGTTCTTGAGGTGCAGCTGACATGTTCGGGCCAGAGATTAGATGTAGGGGGTAAAGGAGAGATCAGAATCAAATATGACCCCAAGGCAGCGGGCATGCTGTCTAGGAGTTATGGTGGTGCCACACACTGAGATGGAGATGTCAGGATGAGGTCGGTTAGTGGAGGGTGGAGACACCAGTAGGTCAGTTTTAGAGAGGTTTAGTTTTAGGTAGAGAGAGGACATGGTGTTAGAGACAGCAGACAGACAGTTGGTGATGTTTTGGAGGAAAGGTGCAGAGATGTCACGGGCAGAGGTGTATAGCTGGGTGTCATCAGCGTACAGGTGGTATTAGACTGAAGTAGATATATAGGGCAATTTGCATATCCTTAGCATATTATTGCTGGTTCGAGAACTGGAGTATATCAGACCAACTCACTGTTGTAAGTTTCCGTATTATCTACACTATTAGCAGCTAGTTCCTCTATGGCGCTCATAACTCTGATTCTCATGGCTTAGGCTTATCTAAACAGATAATGAGCTAAGGCTATCTCCATAGGGCCTGAAGGTGGGCATATCCCTATACAACCTTGTTATCGGACCACACCGGTACCGATCTGATGACCTCGTTGCCAGGTGCCAAATTGGTAGATATGGAAGCCCGTGATGAGGAGATTTTGCTAGCATTATCTATCAATAGCATGAAATCACTCCATGTTATGTCAAGACACTTCTCCATGAGAACTCAATGAATTCTACTTTATTATCAACATTGCCAACTCTTATACAGAAAGACGAGGGCGTATCCAAATGTTGCCTGGTACAAAGATTCGTAGCTTACTGTTACAAAGGTGAAAATACTTATTGATCACAAGACTTATTGACATCTACCAAATAGTCTCAAAGCTCTTAAGGCCCGTCTCAAACATAGAAATGACCTAAGTCAGGATATTGCTGTTGCATTAGACAATAGTTCTGCTCTAGTTGTGTGTCTTCTCTGTTAACATAGCTTAGCCTTATTTAATTTGTCTGTTGACTTCTTATCTTAAAATCCTCGTTCCTGGCACTACAAAGCATAGGTTTTAGTCCAAAACAAGGTAAGAAACATACACTTATTGCATTCTGAAACTTAACACTTTATATTCCACGACAACCTTATTTCAGGGTCTAAACAAGGCCTGAGATAACCCTTTGATAAGCTCTCTCTGAGCTCTCTATTATTAAAGAATCTTGCCTACTAAGTGTCATGATATTTATATGACATCTGACCAGATTCTTTATGTATGACGGCTCCCAGACGTCAAACAAATTCTAGCCATCACCAAGTAGTCCCATCCTATTATTTGGTCTTTATAAGATAAAGGACATTAGGGAGGTATTTATAAACGTATCCAAGTATTTTCATAATAGTCAGTCCTACACTTCGGCTCCTGATGAACCACTTTATAGTGGGGAAACGCATTGAGCTGCCTTAATTTCTGACTCATGAAGTGATAATCCCTCGCTATAAACTATATGACTACACTTCTAAACATCTTAAGAGCTGTCTCTATCTCTGACTTATGAAGTGATAATTCTTAGCTGTGAACTATACGGCTACATCTCTAACGTTACATCATAACAACTGACTTTCTATTATACTCATACGGATAAACGGATCTAATCTATTGGTATGTATTATATGGTTACCTGGATATACAGAAATCCAATTCACTCCCTGGGTACCTTAGAGTCTCGTATTCAAATACAAGAGACTTGGTGTTTGGAAAGGATATCAAGACATCCTTCGTCTTTATGTTTTGTCTGTCAGTTAGCCCATAGACGTTTTTAAAGGATTTCAATAAAGATTTAATTTTTTTAGTCTATACCTGACACTATAGACTCCCCCGTTTCTGTGATTAGCCCAACAAGGCAACACTATCAGGCAGGAGCATTGCTAGTCTTAAAAGAATCAGCAGAGGCTAAATGCAAAATCTGTAATATTCCTCCCCCCCCCCCCAACTATCAATGTGCCATTTCTAATATCATTTTCTTATATGATAAAGGGGCCTTTGGGCCCTCTAAGGCTCCAGGGCCCGGTAAAAACGGCTACCTCTGCATCCCCTATAGCTATGCACCTGCTCACATGCCCTGTGCTTGCCAAGAAGGGCTGTAGTATATAGCGGCTTGTGGGCTAAAAACATCCCATGAGTAGGACATTAGGTCTTAGCATAGAGGCTGGGATTAGGGTTAACCCTTTGCAATCCAATTTTTGATTCAGGGTTTTCTAGGTGGCTTTCTCTTTCCACCATTATACAATGGCGCCATCTGCTGGCTAGAGCCAGTGCTGTGGTATGGGACATGCTGGAGAGGCCCCTGACAACAGAGCGGCCAGTAATATACAGTAAGAATACCCTGCTGGACGTCTTCTGACATCAGAAGCTGTACAGCCTCCAATCAGAATGTCTTTAGACGTCAGACAGTGGATTGGAAAGAGTTAAGAAGTGTTTCGATGTTTGCCCACATTTTGTCATCTCTTACAATATTTATAGGTATTTGCGGTCTGTCAAGTAGCTAAAGCTGAAGAGCTGGTCAAGGGAAAGTTAGTCTTTACTTATTTGCAGTTTGGGTGACCATTGATAAGACTACAGACAGTATTACTGCAAATATGGTGTAAATGTGCTTTTAAAGGTAACCCCCGCCTCTCATGGCACTTTACGGTGCCAATGCACTTTCAACAATTGTCAGTCAAACAATTGCTCAGCCGACAGACGCTTCCCCAGGCTCCCTTATATCCAAACATTCAGCTTGACCAAGCATTCCTGGGCTTAGAGAGGCAAGCCGCACACTTAGCCAGGGAAAAGTTGAGTAGTCCCCATATAAATTAGAGATCCCATCACTATATCATCAACTTTGAATGACTAAACTCTAATGTCTATGGGGTCTTAACAGTTTATAAATATAATAACATACATAAAAAGTTAAGTCACTGTGTACATACATTACTGATCCTGCACTGATCCTGAGTTACACTCTGTATTATACTCCAGAGCTGCACTCTCTATTCTGCTGGCGAAGTCACTGTGTACATACATTACTTATCCTGCACTGATCCTGAGTTACATCCTGTATTATACTCCAGAGCTGCACTCACTATTCCGCTGGTGGAGTCACTGTGTACATACATTACTGATCCTGTACTGATCCTGAGTTACATCCTGTATTATACTCCAGAGCTGCACTCACTATTCTGCTGGTGGAGTCCCTGTGTACATACATTACTTATCCTCTTCTGATCCTGAGTTACATCCCGTATTATACTTCAGAGCTGCACTCACTATTCTGCTGGTGGAGTCACTGTGTACATACACTACTTATCCTGTACTGCTCCTGAGTTACATCCTGTGTTATACCCCGGAGCTGCACTCACTATTCTGCTGGTGGAGTCACTGTGTACATACATTACTTATCCTGTACTGATCCTGAGTTACATCCTGTATTATACTCCAGAGCTGCACTCACTATTCTGCTGGTGGAGTCACTGTGTACATACATTACTTATCCTGTACTGATCCAATGGATAGCGCCGATCGCAATAAAGTAAATAAAAGTTGTGAAAAAGTTAAAAATTCAGCTGCCCTGATGGATCGGATCCATCAGGGCAGCTGAAAGTACTCACCCGGCTTCCCCGATGTCCGACGCGAGGAATGGGTCTTCCCGCACTTGGCGCGGCTCTTCTGCGCATGCGCGCCAGATGAATGACGTCACGCGCAGAAGACTGGGAACCCCAAGGAGTTTAAAATGTCCTGGTTCCCGGCTCCTGAAGGTATCTGGGAACCAGGGGATGTCCCCGGGGACCGCGGCGAGTGGTCCCCAGGCCCGCGATCACCGCTATCCAGTGGATAGCGGCGATCGCGAAAAAGTTTTAAAAAAGTAAAAATAAGGCTAATTTCACCTCCCCTCATGAATCGGATCCATGAGGGGAGGTGAAAATACTCACCCCTGGTCCTCAGCGGTGTCCCGGTCTTCCGGGACCTGAGTCCCCTTCTGCGCGCCCGATGATTGACATCAGGCGCGTGCACAGAGAGGCTCAGGACCCGGGAAATTTAAAATCCCTCTGCTCCTGGCTGCCACATGTAGCCAGGAGCAGAGGGATGTCCCTGCAGAGATGATCACTGCTATCCAATGGATAGCAGTGATCATTTAAAGTAAAAAAAGTGTAAAAAAGTAATTTTAAAAAAAGTGTAAAAAAGTTTAAAAAAAAAAGTTTAAAACGCTTAGATTTCATCTCCCCTCACGGATCATATCCATGAGGGAGGATGAAATTACGTACTTAAGGCCCCCGGATTTATCCGCGGACCTTACCACAGCTTCTGCGCATGCGGCCGTCGCCAAAGCGGCAGACGCATGCGCAAAAGCCGTGAATTGCCAGGATAACTTAAAATTTCCCTGCTCTTGGCTACAAAACTTAGCCGAGAGCCTGGAGATTTCACAGGGGGCCACGGTGAGCGGTTCCTGATCACGTGTTTGCCGTTATCCAATGGATAATGGCGATCACGTAAAAGTTTTAAAAAAAAGTTAGTTTCATCTCCCCTCACCAATGTGATTGGTGAGATGAGATGAAACTTTTTACCGGAGGCCTCCGTATTTGCACCTCGACACGATCTTCTTCCGTGAACTTTCCCGGATTCTGCACATGCGACCACCGGCAAAATACCGGACACATGCGCAGAAGTCGGGGAGCCCAGGAAACGTAAAATCTCCTTACTCCCAGCAACCATCGGTCGCCGAGAGCCTGGAGCAGTGACGGGTGGCCTCGTTGAGCGGTCCCCAGTCCCGTGATAAAAAGGTAGCGTTCTACCTTTGGCCGGTCTCACATGACAGGATAGGAATTATGGATTCCGCATGCATCTGATCCGCGGTAATACACAGATCAATCGCATTGGATTACACAATTTCGCTCACATTAGCTGGTCGGAACTGCGTAATTTACTCGCAGAAAAGAGAACGCAGCAGGTTCTATTTTACTGCGGATATCCGCAACATAGAGCCCATTGTGCTCCGTGGTCGCGGATATACCTGCAGCCCATACGCAACTACGTTGTATACGGGCTGCGGGTAGCCGCGTCATCGCTAAGCGACGGTGCGGGAAATGCAAACAAAAAAAAATGTGCTGCGTATGACCGCCTGTGTAGGTAGGCAGTTATGCGCAGTACATTACGCGGCCGTACGCAGGGTCACAGCCGGGCTCACAGATGGGAGCCGCTGCGGGCCTCCGCAAGTGGATTCCGCCTACGGCTGCGTGAGCCCCGCGTTATTCAGACCGCTACCAGTAATACGTATTTTACAAGAAGCCCCGGGAACGCTCGCCTTCCTGCAGTCCCAGGAGCAGCTTGTTGAGAGCCTTCTGTGTGAGATTGCCGCACCTCAGCGAGATTACGGAGACTCACGGAACACCACTTTTTACACCCCATACCCGCCACTGAGGTCAAAAAATGACCCCCAAAAAGCATGAGAGGAGGGGGGATACTGGTTTTATTGCCCCATGTGCCCATTCCAACCAGCCTCCTTATTTACCCCTGTCTTCGGAAATACCACACAGTTCACTTTATTACTTTTATCTAAGATTTGCGAAAAGGGCGCGGAGTGTGTGGGGGAGGGGGGGAGGGGATATTTTTTAGGGAGTCAATTTTTATTCCAAACAAATAAGCAATGGGGCCTGGAATTTATTCAGTTATGCCCTGAAATCCAACGGGTGTTCCCTCCTTTATAGGCCTTGCCATGGGTCCTGTAAGTAGATTAGGGCCACAATGGGTATGTTTCTGAACACGGGACAAACTGGGGTATCCATTCAGGGGTGAACGTCTTCATTTCTATGTACACTGTACAAAAAAACTGTTTTTAAATTTAAAAAATTGCCAAAAAAATTGAAAATCGTAACTTTTTCCTTCTGCTTTGCTTAGATTCATTCAAATACTGTGGGGTCAAAATACGCAGTACAACCCTAGATGAATTTGTTAAGGGGTCTAGTTTTTAAAATGGGGTCATTTGAGGGGGTTCTTTATAGTTTTGGCAGCTCAATGGCTCTACAAGTGGGCAATGGGGCCTGGAATTTATTCAGTTGTACCCTGAAATCCAACGGGTATTCCTTTCATTGTAGGCCTAGCCATGTGTCCTGTAAGTCTATTAGGGCCACAATGGGTATGTTTCTGAACACGGGACAAACAGGGGTATCCATTTTGGGGTGAAAGTCTTCATTTATACATGTTCTGTACAAAAAAAACTGTTTTTAAATTGACGCAATAGCCCAAAAAATGAAAATCGTAATTTTTTCTTACTGCTTTGATTAGATCTATTCAAAAATTGTAGGGTTAAAATACACAGTACACCCCTCGATAAATTCTTTAAGGGGTCTAGTTTGCAAAATGGGGTCATTTGTGGGGGTTCTCTATGGTTTTGGCCGCTCAAGAACTCTACAAGTGGGCAATGGGGCCTAAAAGGACTTCAAGCAAAATCTATGTTCTGAAAGCCACCGATTACTCCTTTCATTTTGGGCCCTGTTGTGCATGCGGACATAATATTAGGGCCACAATGGGTATGTTTCTGAAAACAGTACAAACAGGGGTATCCATTTTGGGGTGCAAGTCTTCCTCCATATGTGTGCTGTACAAAAAAAGCTGTTTTTAAAATGACAGAATTGCCAAAAAAATGAAAATCCTAATTTTTTCCTTTTGCTTTGCTTGAATTTATTCAAAAACTGTGGGGTCAAAATACACAGTACACCCCTGGATAAATTCGTTAAGGAGTCTAGTTTTCAAAATGGGGTCATTTGTGGAGGTTTTCTATGGTTTTGGGCGCTCAAGAACTCTACATGTGTGCTATGGGGCCTATAAGGACTTCAAGCAAAATTTCTGTTTTGAAAGACACTAACTACTCCTTTCATTTTGGGCCCTGTTGTGGACTCAGATATAACATTAGGGCCACAATGGGTATATTTCTGAACACGGGAGAAACAGAGGTATCCATTTTGGCGTGTAAATCCTCATTTTCATGTAAACTATAGGAAAAAAATATGTCTTTAAAATGACAGATTTGCAAAAATATGAAATTTTACTTTTTCTCCTCTAAATTGAATTAATTCCTGAAAAAAAAATGTGGGGTCAAAATACTCATGACACCCCACAGTGAATACACTAAGGGGTGTAGTTTTTAAAATGGGGTCATTTGTGGGAGTATCTATTATTCTGACACTCACGAGCCTTTCCAATCTTGGCTTGGTGTAGGCAAACAAACTGTTCCTCAAAATGCTAAAAAGTAATGTTAAATTTGTATGTCTCCTAAATGGTTAAAAAAAAACCCGAAAGTTTTTCCAATGTGCGCCCAAAATAAAGTAAAGGGGTGGAAATATAAATCTTAGCAAAAATGTCTATATTATGTTTGCACATATTTAAGATATTGCAGTTGGAAATGTGAAAAAATGACGATTTTTTCAAAATGTTCCCAATTTTGGCGCTTTTAATAAATAAACACAAATTGTATCGGTCTATTTTTTCTGCCTAAATGAAGTACAACATGTGGCGAAAAAACAATGTCAGAATCGCTTGGATATGCAAAACCTTTCTGGTGTTTTTCCATGTTAAAGTGACATGTCAGATTTGCAAAATTTGGCCTGGTCATTAAGGCGCAAAGAGGCTTGGTCACTAAGGGGTTAAAAAAAAACACAACAAAAGTACCAAACATTAACAATAACACAACTGTATACAACAAGATAAGTCCCTTTATCCCTGGTCCATGATTCCTAAACAAAAGAAAAGTCAGTTTATACCCATTCCCCCCTCCCCCCCCCACTGTACACTCACACACCCGCACATACTCAACATATAACAAAAACACTTTAAAGAGCATAACACTATAGAAACTAAAACTACAGGTCCAGCCAAACCCCCCGAACCCAAACAGAAATAACACTAAACAATAGCATAGATTCCAACATAAATAACTAACCAAAACATACAACCTTAAAGACTAAGGCCTCATGTCCACTCGCACGCACGGATACCACTGCTGAATCCCGTAGTGGTATCTGTGCATGTCTGCGGCCATGGAGAAGGAAAAGACAGTTTCTTACCTCTCCGGATCCAGCGCGGTTCTCCTCCGTGCAGGCCGGATCTTCTTTTCTTCTGCCCCACGGATGTGCTCAGCACGCCGGCAGCGTACCGCTTGCATGCGTCGTGCACACATTTTTTTTAACCTCCTGCTCTCCCGTGATCTGTGGCACAGCACAAAAATAGCTGTGGGTGTGCATGCTGCGATTTCTTCCCACGCTTGCGATCCGCACACCGGGAAAAAAAATATATATATTGCATCTACGTGCATTTATTTGCCCTGCGGATGCTACCGGCGTATCACCTTTAGAGCCAAGGTAGCGTAAGCTGGGAGTTAGCCGTGCTGCATGCGGAGGTCCTTCACTCGCCCTCCTGTCTCCCATTCCTGGAAGAAGGGCCGAAACCATTTCCGGGAAGGGGTAGACCCACGGAGGAGCCCTCTCTTGCCAGAGGTTGTCTTAAAAAAGGTGTCTACAAGAAACACCACAGGGTTGACCATAGATAACCCCCCTTAGTCTTCTCGTGTGGAACATAACATCTCTCCTGATTAGGTTCAACTTATTCCCCCACAACATTAGGAAGAGCAGGTTGTAGATCCGGGCCAGAGAGGTCCTGGCAAAATGCATACGCTGCCCAGGTAGATGAATACAGGGAGCAGGTATGTTTTGATCAGGCTAACTCTTCCCGAAAGGTCAAAGACCAACCCTTCCACTGATTTACCTTCTGAGTGGCACCTTCCAGCCTGTCTACTCAATTTTGCATGGGGTAATCCCCCTGGCCAAATTTGATGCTGAGTGATGTCTTGGAGGACTCGGAATCTATTGGAGAGTCCAACTGGAGATGAGCAGGTTTCTCTTTCCAGTCCTTGACCTGGGGTCAGAGAAGATCTTGAATCCCCCCTTCGTTTCCCCCTTGTAGCACCTAGCTTACGCCTTTTCTCTAAACATCACTTGCCTTCCTCATCCACACTTTCATAGCGGGAGGAATCTGTAAATTTGGTCTCATTCTTCTCTCACTGGATCCTCCTGTCCTCTTCATCTAAAATCGCTGTCCCTTAAAGTCTCAGCCATGAGATTTGCTTCCGGAAACAGGGGCTACCATTGACCCACCTGCCATATGGGCTCCTGTCAGCTCCCTGCTCCATCTGTGCTTCTCCTGATGCCTCTGCTCGGCAGGCGTCTTCTGCCGATTCTTCCCTTGTTCCTGAGCTCCCCCACCTCTGCTGGTCCCCCCACCCCCGGAAGCCACATCCCGACCCCCATCTGTAGAGGCTGAGATCACATTGGCAAAGGAACACAGACAGCGACTAAATGGGTGACCGAGTTCACCACACAGGTTACACCCAATCTCTGCACAGGAGGCAGCTAGATGACCCAGACCCCCCACAGAGAGCGCACTTCAAGATCTTACAAGCGGCGCTCAAATATGAAGGGTCGCCGCACCTGTGGCAGAGCTTCATCTGCCCCTGGTAAAAAGCCAGGATACGATCCATGCCGAGGAAGGCTGCACATGGTATGTGGGCCACCAAGTTGCCTGAATGTTTCAACATGACCATGAACGTCCAGGCCCCGGACCATATGCAGTGCTCATCCCTGTTCTTCTTGGGCATCTGCGTCACCTCTTCATACTGATTGAGTCATGTCAAGCAAGAAAGTGACTCGTTACAGGTCAAAACGGTCAGCTTATTGATCTCGTTCTGGCGAGACATCACCTGAACGGCAAAGTCTCGCCAGCCGGGCTCGTTTTTCATCAGCTCTTTGTAGTGGCCCAGAACATTATCCTGGTCCCCTCCATAAATGTCATACATGTTTTGTCCTATGTAGATGCACTGTGCAAAGCCTGTCTTGTCATATCCAGTGTTTCTGTTGCACAACTGCGGCGTTTGAGAGGTTAACAGTAATAAAATTATTGCCTGCATGTAAATGTATCAGTTTGTCATGTCATGTGGTATGAGTGAAGGTATAAATGTGAGTGCTTGAGAGCGGGAAAGCAGTTCCACCTTCAACCTGTGAGTGCCATCTTGTTCATGGACACAAGAGAGTGCTAACACAGAGCCTCATGGAAGCACCTTCAGCTTCCATGTAGGTGAAGATGGAAGAGGAGGAGCGACATCCCGTAGCGATTGGAGTGTGGATGTAAATAGAGTGAGTCCCAACAGTAGAGAGAGCCCTACAATAATCCTGTTCAGGTACCAGTTCACATTATTCATTCAGTAAAAATCATCCCGGCTCTAACCGTTCCTGGGGACCTGAGGTACAATACACAAGTCTCTATGTTCCTTTCTCTGCCGTGTAGCGTACTGGTTTGTGGGAACGGTGGCGTCATGAGTGATCAGTACTACTACTACCCCCATCCTGTTTATTGGCATTCCCTATCACAGGGGTGCCGAAGTTCGCCTGCGATTCTACACTGGCCTTGGCTGCGTGTCATCCCTCCAGGACCAGAGCCTGGTAAGTGCCGCCATGACAAAACAGCATTTATTCCTCCCAGCTTTTCACGTTGGACAGGTGCCCAGGGTCATCCCTCTGGGGTGTTGCATTGTAATTCCCCTAAAAGAGTTCTAGACCCTCCGCGCGAACAAAACTGATGTCGAACTCAGATGTGCCGTAGGCTGGATCAGGGCAAAGATGTCAACCACCTTGAAGCCCATCTCCAGTAGAAGCTCCACTACCTTCCCTCTTGGGAGACATGCATCATTGCCACTCAAACGAAGACCGACCACATTCTTACATTCGTCCTGCCCGCTGGAGAAACCGCAGGGGCACAGGGAGACACCTCTGGTTTCCTTGTGTCTAATATGGAGGAGAAAGAGACATCCCTACCACATGTGAAATGCATGGGAGAACAAGTGATTTACTAAATTCCCCAGAGTTAGAACAATTCCCGAATAATTCTGTATGCAGGGACCCACCATACCAGGTACCTGTTTACAACACAGGCATCTTTTTCCTGTGTGGAGCTCTGTCAATAGGATCACCACACAGAGGTACTTAAATTGTGACACCCACGCGGATGTTGTGCAGGGTGCATCTAGGCTAAGCCGTCTTCTGAATCATTTTGTCTGCCAGAGTGTATGTGGAGTAACCCCTACCCTTCTCATCCGGAGTGTTCCTAATTTCAAGACCGGTGACATATAGATAACATGGACTATAGGGCCATATTGTTCCTGTGTATCCTCCTAACCTCTGATCTCTAGCCTGTAATTGCTTCAAGTGAATGTTACCTGTAACTACCTGTTTATTCAAGTTTATGTAAGTAAAGTTTTACCGGGCCTTACCCGTTCCTAAGGACCCGAGGTACAATACACAAGTCTCTGTGTTTATTACTCCGCCACTTAGATTAACGGTGTGTGGGAACGGTGGCGTGACGACATGATATATATATTTCTACAACAATCCCTACTTGTGTTACCAGGCTTGGCAGCACCGTGACAAGGACTAGGCCTCCAGCCATACGCACAGTAAGTATATTTTGGGGGGTATTACACGGTCTCCCCCCTTTGCTCTTAAAAGGCATCTAAGCCATGTTTCTATATCCAGAGGGATAGATCCACTTCTCTTCCTTCAACTGTAATTGAACTCTTCCCTTTCCACAAAGCCCTCAGGAGGCGCTGTTGCAAAACACCCTCCCTAGAGCCCGGAGACAAGGTGGACCCCCTCCCTCCAGCGGTGGCACTGGTATAACTCCTACCAGCTGTTGTCGCCGCTGGAGGGGTGACTGGAACCTGTGACACTTCTTGCCTTACTACATTAGTATCCCCTAAACCTCCCCCCAAATCAGCATCCACTTGTGTGGCATTACTGTTGCCAGATGTACCCGAGGTGCCCGAAGACACAGCAACAACAGAGGCACAACCAGCACCCTCTCCCCCATCCCCAGCATTCTCTCTCACATTCACTCCTTTAGCTAGATCTGGACTTTGGGTCTTGGCATTTCCAGAGGTAGATGGTAGCACCTCATTAGTTTTGCTTTTACTCTTATTTTTCCCTTTTTTCTTTTTGGACAGCAGCCCCCTCAGCATCACAGGCCCCACCTGCAACGTTGCTTGTGGCACAGCTGCCACTTTCCTTGCCACCACCTGGGTCACCTCCAGCTGTACTGGCCTTTTTTTCCTGACCTCTAACACAGGGACAGTGGGTCTGACCAGCTGGGCCCTTTTCTTCCCAATGCCCCGCTTCCGGCCCACCTCAGAGCCTGAGTTAGGGGGGTGCTTGGGGTCAGATCCCTGATCTGACTTTTCAGCTGGACCAGCGCTCTCAGGGACCGACAGATACATCAGCCTCTTCTGCACCTTCTCTGGCTTCTTTTTCTGTTTTTTGCAGACCACCAAGTCCTTTTCTGGCAAATCGTTGCCAAACACAAAGCCCCCCATATCAGTAGAGGCTTCCAGCTGTGGGGTCTTCTGCACCTGTAGCACTCCTAGTTTCCCTTTCTCTTCTACCTCAGATTCTTCTGCCGTGGGTGACAGTTCTATCTCCTCAGGCTGGAGACTTCTTGCACTTGTGGTGCTGCTCTGGGTCAGTTCACCAGAGCACACAGGCTGCCCCATACTCTCCCGCACATCCTCATACTCCTCCTCGTCCGAGCTCTCACCATCACTTGATGAATCAGTTTGCACATGGTCACTGTGTAACATCCTGTGAGAGACGCCAGAATTGTTGTGGTGCCCTGTTACAGACGCCACATATAGCAGTGTCACGGAGAAATGAACACTGTGGTTATGGCCGGAGGCTTAGTCCTTGTTACGGTGTAACCGAGTGGTAACACAGGGGGACTGCTTATGAAAGTTTATATGTATCACGTCGTGACGCCACCGTTCCCACACCACCATTTCTATGCGGCGGAGTAATGAACACCGGACAAGTGTATGGTACCTCGGGTCTTCAGGAACGGTTGTGGCCCGGTAAAAGTTTACTTGAATAAACTTTACATACAGGAAATTACAGGTACCTTCACCGCAGCAGTTACAGGCAGAAGCTCAGAGGTTGGGAGGTAAAAATACACAGGAACAATACGCCCTATAGTCCACGTTATCTATAGGTCACCATCCTGGACATGAAATATACTCTGGAGGAGGTAAAAAGACAAGGAATTCTCCAAATACACTGGCAAGAAATCACTTAGAAGAAGGTTTAGCTTAGATGCAACCCACACATTCTCCGCATGGGTGTCACAATCATGTACCTCTGTGTGGTGATCCTAATGGCAGATGGCAACACCGGAAGAATAAATACCTGTAGTGTGAACAGGTACCTGGTTTGTGTGAAGTAGGATGATGGGGGTTGTGCACTCTCTCTATCTCTGGAATGGACTCACTCTCTATCTCTGGAATGGACTACCTCTACATGTGCTACAGGTAGTCATTCCTCTTCCTCTATCTTCACCAACATGGAAGCTGATGGCGCTCCGATGCAGCTCTGTGTTATCTCCGAGCAGCAGGTAAGAAGGAACCCAACTCTAGCACAGATAGAAGAAGACTCTTTTCCGCTCTCAGACACTTACATTTATCACCTCACTTGTACCACACCATACAGTAGGATAGATAAATTAAGCAGCAGAAGAGCTGACAGGCAATGAGTTTAAGGGAGTTAACCCTTCAGATGCTGCAGCTGTGCAACACACATACAGAAAATGACATGACAGCTTTGCACAGTGCATCCACAAAAGACAATACATGTATGTAGGATGTTGCTCTAGGACACTACAACTGCGCCCTGCCACCATTTTTGCAAACCGATTATCATTGAGAAGTTTCTCCTTAAAGGGGCCGCTCTCCTCCAAGATTTTCTCTCTCACTTCCCGCCACATACTAATGCAGTCTTTGCAGTCTCTTATTGCCATCCAGGCTACTGCTTTATCCTTCTTGGACTTCTTCTGCTCTTGTATGATCCTAGCAGATCGCAGTTTCCCTTCTGTAGGACAATCATCTTCCCTGCAGTCTCATAATCCTGCGTATGTTTTGCAAACCGGGAGGCCGGGTCTATCACAGATTCCTCCTCTATCACTCCATTTTATCCTGCGGGCCTGATTGTGGGTCACAACTCCGCCTCCTGTGACGTCCATCGTGGCCGCGCTGACAAACCGGGCTGCGTCACTGCAGCCACGACCAGAGCCCGCTCTCCTCACCATGCTGCTTGTAGCTCCTAGCCTCTTCTTTGTTGCTAACATTGCTGGCTTCTCTGGCACCTGCAGCGAAGATGTTGCCGTTGCTGATTCCGCCGCCGAAATCACTGTCCTCCCTCCGACTGACTCCATCACAAACATGCACCCAGGAGAGTGCACTCTTCTTAGAATCCCAGCAAGGTCTCCACCTGGGACTCCTGACTACACCCTGGTTCCTGCAGAGCTCTCCAAGACACAACCTACTCCAGAGCTGCACTCACTATTCTGCTGGTGGAGTCACTGTGTACATACATTACTTATCCTGTACTGATCCTGAGTTACATCCTGTATTATACTCCAGAGCTGCACTCACTATTCTGCTGGTGGAGTCACTGTGTACATACATTACTTATCCTGTACTGATCCTGAGTTACATCCTGTATTATACTCCAGAGCTGCACTCACTATTCTGCTGGTGGAGTCACTGTGTACATACATTACTTATCCTGTACTGATCCTGAGTTACATCCTGTATTATACTCCAGAGCTGCACTCACTATTCTGCTGGTGGAGTCACTGTGTACATACATTACTTATCCTGTAATGATCCTGAGTTACATCCTGTATTATACTCCAGAGCTGCACTCACTATTCTGCTGGTGGAGTCACTGTGTACATGTATTACATTTCTCCAGGGTCACATTCATAATTCTCATGGTCATTAATAGAAAGGGTCAGCAACTTTGTATTTGTGTAATGAAAGGGGAAGCTCTTATTATTTCTGCCACAGAGTGAATAGAACGCTACTAATTGTGGCAATGATGGGAAGTAATTACACATTGAGCCATGGAGGGGTCACTATAAGGCCCCATTCACACAGACGATGTGTCTTTACGCTGGCTGCGTCATGGATGAAAAAAAAAATCACATCAAGGATGAATAGCTATGATCGAGTCCCGAGATTAATTAGCAGTTTTCTCGTTCACTCACACGGGCGTATTGCATTAAAAATCCGCTGCAGCGCAGAATTCCGTTGGTCAGCAGAAATCCTTGTAAGAACTTCTAATGCTTAAATAGAGCCAGCTATCTTCTTTCCCGAGCGCCGGACGCAGCTAAACTCCGTCCCCAACCTTTTTTTTCCGGCTCCCATAGAAGTCTATAGGAGCATCCAGCGTTTTTCATCAAAAGATGGGTCAGATGTCTGCCCGTCCAATGAGCAGCAGACGTCTTGATGTAACACAGCTGGTTTCTAGCAAAATGCACCTACAGAACAATAATAATACGTGGGGGCGGTCTGCTGACACATTGGACACCCACCGCGTGCAATTATTTATTATTATGCCGGGGAAGCTTAAGGCTGAAATCACACAGTCCAGTTGGTTACATGCAGCTAATCGCAGCAGCGGCCACAAGACTTACCATAAAAATTGTGCAGCCATTGTCCGCTGCCGGTGAGTGTGGTTTGGATGCAATTGGCCAGGCATGCCCTATTTTTCTGCATTTTGTGATTTTTTTTTTCTCCTTTAACCCCTTGAGTGGCACGCCTGGAAATTTTCCGGGACAAGCTCCACTGCCCATAGCAATATAGCCCGGAAGATTTCCAGGCTATGTTTCACTATGGGAGCTGCAGAGCACACTGCCATAAGCTGCGGCAGTGTGCTCTGCCTACACATACCCACACAGAACAGTGCAGGACTTTGAAAAACAGAAGCAGGAAGATATTGCCGATCTGCCGGCAATCTCCTGCTTCTATTTTCAAAGTCCTGCACTGCTTTGTTTACAGGTTGCCATAGAGACCATCGGCTTGTCAGAAGCCAGCCGATGGTCTCTGTGGCAGGGAGAGCTGGCGCTTGGCTGTCAGAGGATAGCCGGGCACCAGCTCTTACACAACAGAAAATGGAGAAAACCTCAGATCTCTGCTGTGTTAACCCTTAAAATGCTTTGGTCTATGCGACTGCAGCATGTAAAGGGCTGTCACCATTGGACCCCCGGAATGTGATCAGTGGGTCCTGATTGATCTCTGTGGAAGTCCCCTAAAGGGACAAAATTTTTTTAAAAAAGTTAAAAAGCAAAAATAAAAACACTTGTCTCTTTATTTTGTAAAAAATTAAAAACAAAATTACACATGTGTTATCCCTGCATCGTAATGACCCAGAGAAGGAAGTTAGTACATTATTTAACCCCTTAATGACGCGGACCCTTTTTTTCTTTTTTCCCCCATTTCTTTTTTTCTTCCCCCCGTTTAAAAAATCATAACTCCTTTATTCAGCCATCGATGTCGCTGTATGGGGGCTTGTTGTTTGCGGGACGAGTTGTATTTTTCAATGGAGCTATTTAATGTACCATATAATGTACTGAAAAACTTTTACAAAATTCTAAGTGGAGTAAAATGAAAAAAAAAATGGCATTCCACCATCCTTCAGTGCGTTTTGTTTCTACGGCGCACAAACTGCAACAAAAATGACATGATAGCTTTATTCTATGGGTCAGTACAATTACTACGATACCAAAGCTGTTTAGTTTTTTTTGCTGTAGTACTTGTATTTTTTTTGAAAGACATTAAATTTTTTTAAATTATTTTCTGCTGCATCTTCTGCACGCAATAACTTTTTTATTTTTCTGTCGACGTACTTGAGCAAGGGCTCATTTTTTGCGGGATGTCCTGTAGTTTACGTTAGTACTAATTTGGAATACATACAACTTTTTGATTGCTTTTTATTGCATTTTTTCTGGGTGACTGAAAAAGTGCATTTGTGGCGTTTTTTATTTTTTTTTTGGACTATGTTCACCCTGCGGGGTAAATAATGTAACACTTTGATAGATCGGACTTTTAGGGACGCAGCAATATCAAATATGTATTTTTCTTTTAGGATTTAGATTTTTTTATTATAGATATGGCAAAAGGGGGGTGATTTAAACTTTTATTATTTATTTATTTTATTTATTTATTTTTTTAAAGTGTGAAAAAGTTGTGAAAAAGAAAAAAAACTATTATAATTTGGCATTGACATGATCGTACCGGCCTGTGGAATTACTTTAATACATTATTTATACTGCTAAGAGAATGCAGTGAAAAATAAAAAACATGCCAGAATTACAGATTTTGTTAATCTTGCCACTAGAAAAAATAGAATAAAAAGCGATCAAAATTTTACATGTTCCAAAAAATTAGATAAATGAAGACTGGAGTTCATCCCGCAAAAAACAAGGCCTTCTAGGGCTCTGGCAATGGAAAAGAAAAATTTATTCGGCTCTTGGAATGTCGCGACACAAAAGCAAACCTTTAAGAAAAAAAATGTTTTAAATGTACAAAAATAGCAAAACATGAAAACTGTATAAACTCGGTATCGCCGGAATCGTGTGACTCAGAGAATAATGATATCACATTATTTATTCTGCATGCTGAACGCCATAAAAATGAAATCCAGAAAACAAATGGCAGAATTTCTTTTTTTTCCCCTAATTTCCCTACAAATTTTTTTACAAAAGTTATGCAATACATTATATATACCCCAAAATGATGCCATCAAAAAGTACAACTTGCCCCGCAAAAAACAAGCCCTCACATGGCCATGTCAATGGAAAAATGAAAAAGTTATGGCTCTTGGAACGCAACTGCAAAATTAGTTGAAATTAAATGATTGGCCCATTTAAAAAACCTGCCCTAGTGGGCACGACAGGGGGGTAGGAAACCCGCCACTCAAGGGGTTAAATCTCCCATGTTTCCCTATGCAGCCTCCTCTTTATCGTAACGCACAAGCTGGCGATTTTCGTGCAATGTGTTTTTTAACATTTAGAAACTCCTACTGAATTTCACAAAGTAAGGGCTTATTCACAGGAGCGTTTACGGACGCCATTTTCACGGACGGCTGTTATACGCTACCATTTGAGCTGTCTATCCCCTTCCCTCCCCCTCACTGGCTCTCTGCCTCTTTCCTCCCCTCTGGCTGTTTGCAATGGGAGGGGGCGTGGCGGGGTAAAGCTAAGCTCCCGCCCCCTCCCTGCCTCTTGTCCGCAGCCCTCAATTGGGAGGAGGCGGGTCGGATCTTAGCTCCACCCCCTCCCATTGCGAACAGCCGTACGGAAGGAGAGAGGCACAGAGCCCGTGAGCGGGAGGGAAGGGGATAGACAGCTCAGATAGTAGCGTATATGAACCGACCATGAAAACGGCAGCCGATATATGGAAAATCGCGGGCGCCAGCAATGCAATGCAAGATCCTTCTCAGGAAAAAGTATAGCTGATGCTTAAAAATCACAGAAACAAATACGCAATTTTGCAGCGATTTTTTTGTGACAAAATCGTGATCTCCAGTGTGAGAAGCCCTTAGGCGAAGTAGCTTTTTTAATCATGGTAGGTGAGTGTTGTGTGTACATCTAACAGGCCCTGCTTGCGCAAAAAAGTCCAGTACAATGTGCAGGCATGCGTACAAAAGTGCCTCATTCATAACACGAAAACGCTGCGCTGAACCGCGCACATTTTCGCGTACGCCCGTGTGAAGGAGCCCTTATGTGGTAACCACATAACTAGTGCATGGGCTCCGCTCACCTGCTTGTCTCTAGTCCACCTCCTGCTGTATCGCTTTGGCCCTCACCTACTTATCTTGGCCCGCCCTCTTCTAATTTGGCCCCACCTAAAATATGGGGCCACTCTTAAATTTTTCTTTCCCAGGGCCATTTCAAGTTCCCAATCCGGCCGGTTGTGACGCTGTGAGGCAGTAAAGACGGGTATTCAGAACACGCCGAACCCAGCAGCGTGGTGTGCGCCAACGAGGCCGACGGGCAGCAGGCTGCGCTGATCTCTGCATTCATACAGAATAGCAAAGAGATTCAGAATGAAAAGTCAGAAATAAATGAGCCAATTCAGGTACGGAAATCCTCCACATCTATTCGCTCACCTGCCGCCAGACACGGTATAAATCTGAACACTGCTCCTGATGCGAAAGTGAGGGTCAACAGAATTAATTAATAGCAAAGGATGAGACTAATTAGCATCATACAGATGGAGCAGAGGAGAGACGAGTCATTTAACGACTTGTAGCTACAGCGTAAAAGAAGAGAATGGAGCAAAGTAAAAGACAAATCCTATCTTACAGGGTTATGTCAAATGACAAACTTAACTCTGCTACATATTTATATGCAGAACACGCTAACGATCCATGCAGTAAAAGTAGCCACAAAAGTGTAAACGGTATCTCTAATATTTAACCATCTGGAACAACAATGAAACATTCCCTATTATTAACCGCTTCAGGGCTTTCGTTCTTTTTTATTGTCCCTTTTTCCTCCCCGCCTTCCAAGAGCAATACCTTTTTCATTTTTCCGTTGACATAGCCGTATGCAGACTTGTTTGTTGGAGGACGAGTGATACTTTTTAATGGTACCATCCAATGGACAGGAAAGCTTTAAAACATTTTTTTAAAAAGCAGCTGCACCACTTATTTGCTGCGCCACAGCATTCACAGTGCAGTACAAATGACATATGAACTTTGTTCTATGGATCGGTACGCTTAGGCCCCCGGTCCACGGGCGTTGCGGTATCCCGCTGCGAAGCTCCACCATGGGAGCCGCCCGGGAGCAAGAGCCGCTGCCGAATCTCCGCCGGTCAGCCCTATCTGATGCTGCGAATTGCCCGCCACGAGCGTAGAATCGCAATGATTCTCCGCTCGTGGACAGTGTGCCGACACTTTCCATGGCAGAGCGGTTTACCGCCGGCGAGATCACGCCTGTGGACAGGCAAATATATAAAGTTTCTTTTTAATGTTTTTCTATTTTTGAAAAGTAAATACACTTTTTCTTAAACAAGTATTGCTTTCTGTCACCGTATTCTGAAACCTGTAATCTTTTTGTCTTCTTGTCAATTGGGCCGTGTGAGGGCTCATATCTGCAGGGTGAGCTGTCGCATCCTAAATACTTCATATTTTAATAGTTTGGACTTTTACATGCAAGATGATACCAAATATGTACAATTTTATTGTTTAGATTTTTTAATGGGAAAAGAGATTTTCAATTATTTTACTGATAATAAAAAACATATTAAATCTTTTTTTGCGCGGGAGACTTAAACTTGTGATCTCTTGATGACTTGTACTATATACTCCACGAGAGTAAATGTAGTGTTGCCTTTTAACAACTATGCATGGCAGACCTGGCAGCCTTCAGTAGGCAACTGGCTGGCATATTCATCATGTTCTGAGGAAGGGGGGGGGCAATGGGGTATGGATGGCTGCCCCACTACGCTGACTGTGGTCAACTTTGACCATGTCAGTTAAATGGTTAACTTTCCAGAACAGAGTTGATTGTGATCACAGAAGTTACAGGCAGCTGTCGGCTGTCAGTAATGTCTCATAACCACCTAGTAAGGAGGGGACTCGACTCATGAGCTGACTTCATACACCCTTCATGACCACATGATGTAAATTTACACAATGTGGAAGGGTAGTGGTTAATTAAGCAGATATCATGGGGTTGTTCAATTTTGTGTTTCGAATCCTCACCATCCACTTCTCACTACTGAGGGTATGCTACAACTGCATGCAATCTGTAAAAGGAAGATAACTATAATACCATCCCCTATGTCCAAGAATATAAGTATTAGAATACTGTCCCCTATGTACAATAATATAACTACTATAATACCGCCCCCTATGTACAAGAATATAACTACTATAATACTGCCCCCTATGTACAAGAATATAACTACTATAATACTGCCCCCTATGTGCAAGAATATATCTACTATAATACTGCCTCCTATGTACAAGAATATAACTACTATAATACTGCTCCTATGTACAAGAATATAACTACTATAATACTGTCTCCTATGTACAAGAATATAACTACTATAATACTGCTCCTATGTACAAGAATATAACTACTATAATACTGTCTCCTATGTACAAGAATATAACTACTATAATACTGCTCCTATGTACAAGAATATAACTACTATAATACTGCTCCTATGTACAAGAATATAACTACTATAATACTGCCCCTATGTACAAGAATATAACTACTATAATACTGCCCCCTATGTGCAAGAATATATCTACTATAATACTGCCTCCTATGTACAAGAATATAGCTACTATAATACTGCCCCCTATGTACAAGAATATAACTACTATAATACTGCCCCCCTATGTACAAGACTATAACTACTATAAGCCCCCTATGTACAAGAATATAACTACTATAATACTGCTCCTATGTACAAGAATATAACTACTATAATACTGCTCCTATGTACAAGAATATAACTACTATAATACTGTCTCCTATGTACAAGAATATAACTATTATAATACTGCTCCTATGTACAAGAATATAACTACTATAATACTGCCCCCTATGTACAAGAATATAACTACTATAATACTGCCTCCTATGTACAAGAATATAACTACTATAATACTGCTCCCTATGTACAAGAAAATAACTACTATAATACTGCTCCCTATGTACAAGACTATAACTACTATAATACTGCTCCTATGTACAAGAATATAACTACTATAATACTGCCCCCTATGTACAAGAATATAACTACTATAACACTGCCTCCTATGTACAAGAATATAACTACTATAATACTGCTCCTATGTACAAGAATATAACTACTATAATACTGCCCCCTATGTGCAAGAATATAACTAGTATAATACTGCCCCCTATGTACAAGAATATAACTACTATAATATTGCCCCTATATACAAGAATATAACTACTATAATAGTGCCCCCTATGTACAAGAATATAACTACTATAATAGTGCCCCCTATGTACAAGAATATAACTACTATAATACTGCTCCTATGTACAAGAATATAACTACTATAATACTGCTCCTATGTACAGGAATATAACTACTATAATACTGCCCCCTATTTGCAAGAATATAACTACTATAATACTGCCCCCTATGTGCAGGAATATAACTATTATAATACTGCTACCTATGTACAAGAATATAACTACTATAATACTGTCCCCTATGTACAAGAATATAACTACTATAATACTGCTCCTATGTAGAAGAATATAACTACTATAATACTGCCCCCTATGTACAAGAATATAACTACTATAATATTGCCCCTATGTACAAGAATATAACTACTATAATACTGCCCCCTATATACAAGAATATAACTACTATAATACTGCCCCCTATGTGCAGGAATATAACTATTATAATACTGCCCCCTATATACAAGAATATAACTATTATAATACTGCCCCCTATATACAAGAATATAACTACTATAATACTGCCCCCTATGTGCAGGAATATAACTATTATAATACTGCTACCTATGTACAAGAATATAACTACTATAATACTGCCTCCTATGTACAAGAATATAACTACTATAATACTGCTCCTATGTACAAGAATATAACTACTATAATACTGCCCCCTATGTACAAGAATATAACTACTATAATATTGCCCCTATGTACAAGAATATAACTACTATAATACTGCCCCCTATATACAAGAATATAACTACCATAATACTGCCCCCTATATACAAGAATATAACTACTATAATACTGCACCCTATGTACAAGAATATAACTACTATAATACTGCTCCTATGTACAAGAATATAGCTACTATAATACTGCCCCCATGTACAAGAATATAACTACTATAATACTGCCCCCAATGTAAAAGAATATAACTACTATAATACCGCCCCCTTTGTACAAGAATATAACTACTATAATACTGCCCCCTTTGTACAATACTATAACTACTATAATACTGCCTCCTATGTACAAGAATATAACTACTATAATACTGCTCCCTATGTACAAGAATATAACTACTATAATACTGCCCCCTATGTACAAGATTATAACTACTATATTACCGCCCCCTATGTACAAGAATATAACTACTATAATACTGCCCCCTATGTACAAGAATATAACTACTATAATACTGCCCCCTATGTACAAGAATATAACTATTATAATACTGCCCCCCATGTACAATAATATAACTATTATAATACTGCCCCCTTTGTACAAGAATATAACTACTATAATACTGCCTTCTATATACAAGAATATAACTACTATAATACTGCCTGCTATGTACAAGAATATAACTACTATAATACTGCTCCCTATGTACAAGAATATAGCTACTATAATACTGCCCCCAATGTAAAAGAATATAACTACTATAATACCGCCCCCTATGTACAAGAATATAACTATTATAATACTGCCCCCATGTACAAGAATATAACTACTATAATACTGCCCCCTATGTACAAGAATATAACTACTATAATACTGCTCTTATGTACAAGAATATAACTACTATAATACTGCCCTCTATATACAAGAAAAGAACTACTGTAATACTACCCCCCCATGTACAAGAATATAACTACTATAATACTGCCTCCTATGTACAAGAATATACGTACTACAATACTGCCTCCTATGTACAAGAATATAACTACTATAATACTGCCCCCTATGAACAAGAATATAACTACTATAGTATTGCCCCTATGTACAATAATATATCTACTATAATACTGCTCCCTATGTACAAGAATATAACTACTATAATACTGCCCCCTATGTACAAGAATATAACTACTATAATACTGCTCCTATGTACAAGAATATAACTACTATAATACTGCCCCCTGTGTACAAGAATATAACTACTATAATACTGCTCCCTGTGTGCAAGAATATAACTACTATAATACTGCTCCCTATGTACAAGAATATAACTCCTATAATACTGCCCCCTATGTACAAGAATATAACTACTATAATGCTGCCCCCAATGTACTAGAATAGAACTGCTATAATACTGCCCCTATGTACAAGAATATAACTATTATAATACTGCCCCCTATGTACAAGAATATAACTACTATAATACTGCTCCTATATACAAGAATATAAACACTATAATACTGCCCCCTATGTACAGGAATATAACTACTATAATACTGCCTCCTATGTACAAGAATATAACTACTAAAATACTGCCCCCTATGTACAAGAATATAACTACTATAATACTGCCTCCTATGTACAAGAATATAACTACTATAATACCGCTCCTATATACAAGAATATAACTACTATAATACTGCCCCCTATGCACAAGAATATAACTATTATAATACTGCCCCCCATGTACAATAATATAACTGTTATAATACTGCCCCATTTGTACAAGAATATAACTACTATAATACTGCCCCCTTTGTACAAGAATATAACTATTATAATAATGCCCCTATGTACAAGTATATAACTACTATAATACTGCCTCCTATGTACAAGAATATAACTACTATAATACTGCCCCCTATGTACAAGAATATAACTACTATAATACTGGCTCCTATGTACAAGAATTTAACTATTATAATACTGCTCCCTATGTACAAGAATATAACTATTATAATACTGCCCCCATGTACAAGAATATAACTACTATAATACTACCCCTATTTACAAGAATATAACTACTATAATACTGCCCCCTATGTTCAAGAATATAACTACTATAATACTGCCTCCTATGTACAAGAATATAACTACTATAATGCTGCTCCCTTTGTACAAGAATATAACTACTATAATACTGCCTCCTATGTACAAGAATATAACTTCTATAATACTGCCCCCTATGTACAAGAATATAACTACTATAATACTGCTCCCTATGTACAAGTATATAACTGCTATAATACTGCCCCTATGTACAAGAATATAACTACTATAATACTGCCTCCTATGTACAAGAATATAACTACTATAATACTGCCCCCTATGTACAAGAATATAACTACTATACTACTGCTCCCTATGTACAAGAATATAACTACTATAATACTGCCCCCCATGTACAAGAATTTAACTGCTATAATACTGCCCCCTATGTACAAGAATATAACTACTATAATACTGCCCCCCATGTACAAGAATATAACTGCTATAATACTGCCCCCTATGTACAAGAATATAACTACTATAATACTGCCCCCCTCTGTACAAGAATATAACTACTATAATACTGCCCCCTATGTACAAGAATATAACTACTATAATACTGCCCCTATGTACTAGAATATAACTACTATAATACTGTCTCCTATGTACAAGAATATAACTACTATAATACTGCTCCTATGTACAAGAATATAACTACTATAATACTGCCTCCTATGTACAAGAATATAACTACTATAATACTGCCTCCTATGTACAAGAATATAACTACTATAATACTGCCCCCTATGTACAAGAATATAACTACTATAATACTGCCCCCTATGTACAAGAATATAACTACTATACTACTGCTCCTATGTACAAGAATATAACTCCGATAATACTGCCTACTATGTACAACAATATAACTACCATAAACAAACTACTAATGACCACATGTCTGTAAGTTTGTGAGTGAGTGATTCTTTTGCTCCTACTACCTGGCAATGTCATAGCTCTGCCCCCTGGTGCTGTTTTTGCAGGTCCTAACACACTGAGAATACAACTAATCTGTTATTAGGTCAGACAGAACTCCTGACGGGATACACCAACATAGTGTCACCACAGAGTTCTGGCGGGCTGAAGGACCTGTGGTGATGTCACTGCAATGGGAGGAGCCATTCTGGAGTTTAGTACTGTATACCAAATTCGCCTACAGAAACTGCCAGGACCTGTCATGACGTCACTGTCATGTGATCACCTGTGTGGGTGGAGTCAGAGATCACATGACCAGTGGCTCATCACTTTATCCAGGAGCTGTGTGTGTCATGTGTGCAGTCAGCATTAATGTAGTAGAGCTGCAAGTGGCTATTTGTGTAATGTGCTGTGTGTGTAATGTGTATAGTCAGCATGGATGTATGCCAGTAGCACAGCTGTGTTTGTGACGTGCATGTCATGTAGCAGAGCTAAGTTTGTAACATGCACGTGTACTGTTGCACAGTTGTGTCTGTCACATGCATATAATGTAGCAGAACTGTGTTTGTACCATCTGTCAGGCACATGTCAGGTACCACAGCTGTTTCTATGACGCCCATGTCAGGTAGCAAAGCTGAGTTTGCAACATGCGCATGTTGTGTGGCACAACTGTACCTGTCACGCACATATAATGTAGCAGAGCTGTGTTTGTACTATGCGCATGTCATGTACCAAAGGTGTGTCTGTGACAGGCATGTCATGTAGCAGAGCTGTGACTGTCAGGTGCATGGCATGTACCACAGCTGTGTGTGTGACGTGGATGTAGCAGAGCTGTGTGGCGCATTGCACCACCAGAAACACTGGTGCTATAATTTCCTAATAAATACTAGTACTGATTCATATATACAAGTATGTCAGTGCGAGGCTCCTGATATCCTGCGCCTGAGTCACAGAGCCCTGACAGTTTTCTTAAGTGTTTTCTTTTAGGCTTTTTGTTCCAAGTGAAGATTTTTAACCCGCGAGAAATGGTCTGAATCATCTCCATAAATCCGTCCACACATGGTGATTTGCAAATCCATTATCACAAAGCCTAGAGGTCTGTTTACAGAAAGCAGCGCAGTCTACGGACAGCTCATCAACGCAGGCGAGGAAAGGCAAAGCCCTAATAATCCCCTGTTATGCTCTGTTCACCCACCAGAAGCTTCACACTTTATGACTGATACAAGACCGCAGGCGTCCTCCTCCTGTGATGCTGCTTGGGATTTCCATTAAAATGCTGAGTCTTCTTTAGAGAGAATTTCCATCTTTATCACCGTATCGGTTTTATATATTTGTTGCCTTCAGAGTTTCATTTTCTGATACGGAGCTCCATATCCCCTGCACAGGCACATGATAAAATTCTCACTGCCT
The DNA here is from genome assembly GCF_035609145.1 of Eleutherodactylus coqui. Taxonomy (NCBI): domain Eukaryota; kingdom Metazoa; phylum Chordata; class Amphibia; order Anura; family Eleutherodactylidae; genus Eleutherodactylus; species Eleutherodactylus coqui. The sequence goes on along the minus strand of NC_089849.1, from coordinate 16,385,840 downwards.
GCAACCAACACTAGAGGGAGCTCACTGTATACCCTGTTGTACTGAGTGCAATGTATAATTAGTTTACAGTGAGCTCCCTCTAGTGGTGGCTGCAGGTAGTCATGATTTTATCATTTGTCTGTGCTTTGGAGATTTGGAGCTCTGTACCAGAAAAACAGAACCCCGACCGCTATAAACATATATTACATAACTATCCTGGGCAAATAATGGTCTGATGTAAAAAAGTTGACTTTAAAAGCGTAATTTTTGTTTCCCGTCAGATCTACTGTTGGACCTTGTTTTTGATGGTGTTTTTGCTGCCGCTAATCCTTCTCATTCCAAGTCCCGTACAGGTGTGAACACGTAATCAATGACACTTAAACGCTGAGAACATGTAGAATCTGCTTCCACTAAGAACCATTCAAATAGATTGAAAATCCCCCTCTGAAACCGTTTAACTAATCTCCTTCATTAGCGCTATATAAATTCGCCGCGGCGCCGTGCAATATGCTGGAATTTAAGGAACACCTGTCTCCCAACATGCTGCAGGCTTCATCCTCAGAGAAAAAAGGTGGGTGAATTCTGCTTTGGCTCTTGCAGGTAATAATCTTGTGATTAAGGTCCGCCATCGCTCAGGCGACACGTCTTTTCCGGAAGTTGGCGTACAGAATGGCGGATCTGCCTGACGTCTGATCAAAGGCTCTCGGAATAGCTGGATTAGTGTAGAGAAAATATGTGCGAACGTGACATTAAAGGGACGCAATCGTGAAAAACTCCCTCACAGCTCTAGTGCAGACGGAAGGAAAGCGTCTCTCTGGCGCCCCCTATAAGTAGCTCCCCTGTAAATCAATGTCTGATTTTTTTTGAAACCACTTCAGGAACAGAGATTTTTCGTTTTTTTTATTTCCGGCCCCGCCTTCCACAAGATATAACATTTTAATGTTTCCACTGACCTAGCCGTATGAGGGCTTGTTCTTTGCAGGACAATTTGTATTTTTTAATGGTGCCATGTAACGTACCGGAGAACGTACGGGAAGATTTAAGTGGGGAGCAATTAAAAGAAAATGTTTTTTAAACAGAAATTTCTTTCTTCGCCATATTCTGAGAACTTTTTAATTTATTTGTCTATTGGGCTGTGCGAGGGCTCGATTTCTGCAGACTGAGCTGTAGATTTTATTACCACTATTTTGGGGTGCATACACGTTTTTGATCACTTTAAGGCCCCCTGCACACGTGCGGAAATTCCGCGGTGAGATTTCCCGCAGAATTTCCGCCCATGCCTGCTGCCATAGGATTTAGAGATGAGCGAGTATACTCGCTAAGGACAATTGCTCGATCGAGCATTGTCCTTAGTGAGTATCTCCCCGCTCGGCAGAGAAGGTTCGGCTGCTGGTGCGGGTGTCAGGTGAGTTGCGGCAGTCAGCAAGGGGGAGCTGGGGGGAGAGAGGGAGAGAGAAATCTCCCCTCCATTCCTCCCCGCTCTCCCCCGCAGCTCCCCGCCCACCGCCGGCGGCCGAATCTTTGCCCCCGAGCGGGCAGGTACTCGCTAAGGGCAATGCTCGCTCGAGGAATTGTCCTTAGCGAGTATACTCGCTCATCTCTAATAGGATTGCATTAGATAATGCAATCCTATGTAGACAGCCGCGATTTGTCCGCGTGAAAACCGTCACGGTAAGCAAATTGCGGCATGTCCTATTTCTGTGTGAGCCTTGCAGAGGTCCGCACAGAAACGTTGCAGCTGACGCGCCGGCTCTGCTCTGCGCATCTGCCGGCTGGGCGGCACATAGCAAAGCGGAGAAGACGCCAGGAGGAGGTAAGCCGCGGTGGTCACTGCAGAAGCACGGCTCGCATTAGCGGGATCCGACCCGGCCGTGTGCAGGAGGCCTTACTCCAATGGTTTGGGAGCTGGGATAACAAAACGAAAATTGCAATCCCAGCATTCTGTCCCTTTTTTTCTGTTCCAGCCTTCACCGTGCGGGCCAAATATTGTGATGTTTTTGGGTCATAGAACTTGTAATATTTTTTTATTTATTTATTACATCTTTTTTTTTACATTTTTTAAGCCCCCACAGTATTGCAGCATATAGTGATTTTTGATGATGAATCCCATAGTGTTAGCTTGTGCTTCTGGGACCTGTAGTACTACAGGGTTCTTGGAGCACATTTCCACAGGTGTGGCATGATTGAGCTGTCTGGGTGTGGTGTTCTCCAGCCAGCCAATCACCACCGGTCTGTTGCACATAAATATCAGCTGGTGTTCCTCATTCCCCCTTGTGTTTTGCATTCATGCTTGTTGCTTTGTGGGTGTGAGCTGTAATGTGTTCTGTGAGTCTGAGCTAGTTGCCAGACATGTGGTGTGAACAGTCCTATTCCGTTGTGTATGCGTTCCATGCTGTGTTAGTGTGAATTGTGTCCTGTGTTGCTTGAATCATTTGCCATCACTGGGCGAGTTAAGTGCTTTCGAGTTAAGTGATCACCCTGCTTGCAGGCAGGTTTCCTGGGTTTAGTTGTCCTGTTAGAGTAGGGACCCACGAGACAATAAGGACCCTTGAAGTGGGCTTGCGGGTTTAAGTGATTTGGCCAATCCCCGAATCGATACCTCCTACTTAACTTATTAATAGAGATGAGCGAGTAGTGCCTTATGCAAGTACTTGCTTGTTCATCTCTAAAGATTCGGGTGCCGGCGGGGGAGAGCGGTGAGTTGCGGGAGTGATCAGGGAGGAGTGGGGGGGGGGGGAGAGAGTGAGAGAGATATCTCCCACCCGTTCCTCCCCGCTCTCCCTTGCTGCTTCCCGCCCGCCGCCGGCGCCCGAATCTTTAGAGACGAGCGGGCAGGTACTCTCATAAGGCACTACTCGCTCGAGTAGTTTGCCTTAGCGAGTACGCTCGCTCATCTCTAGTTATTAACAATTCCATCTGTTATGTGTATAGGTATGTATGGTGCATGTTTTGGTTGTCAGTCCGTTAGTTATGTCCGCTGTCTCTGTGTTCCACTGGAGTTCACTCCCTCTCCATGACCACAGTGTGAAGGACGTAACATGTAGGCACCGGGCTGCCAAGCTAGCCCATTGGCACACCCCTCCCGATCTTGCTTTGGGGAGTGCCAATGGGGTGCAGGAAGGGGTCGCCCCTCTCCTGTTGACTGTTTAGAGGGGCAGTCAGCTTTGACTGTGACATCTAAACAATTAACTGCCGCGATCAGAGCTAACTCTGATCACAACAGTTACCGGAGTCTGCCAGCTATCAGAAACAGTGGATAGCTGCCGCTCGGCTCCCAAGTAGACTACATAAACACCTCATGACTGCAGGGTGTATATATGCATTCAGCGGTCCTGAAGTGGTTAAAAGTTTTATGGACCTGCACTGTAGGGGTCCGTTGCATAACTACTAACACCCTCGTTCTCACTGAAAAGGAATGCCCAGACGAGCACCACTTTTCAAATGGATCGTAGATGCAGTTGAAAACTAAGGGCATGTAGACAGCTATTTGCTGCTGCACTTGCATTGGCCGGGATTCAGGAGCTATCTGACTTCCTGCTGGCTTAGGCGGCGCGATGACATCATTGCATTGTGCCTCTTGCATCTGGCAGCAGTCAGAGGAAGAGGACCTTCGAAAGGCAAGTTTGGGATTTTATGATAATTAGCACATTGACAGCACTATTAGTATATGGGGTCACAATTACAGTATGGGAGCACATTGGGTGTCCTATCATTATAGGAGCACTATGACTATATGAGGGCTCATTACGAACACTACTACCATATGCGAGCTCTATGGAGACATTATCAATGCATGTGGGCATATTGGGGGTACTATTACTATATGGAGCACACTGGGGCAATGTTACTAAATGGGGACGTATTGAGGTCACTACTACTATATGGTGGCACTAATATATGGGAGCACACTGTGGGTACTTTTACTGTATTGGGACACTACTGTTAAGTGGGGGCACTATTAATGTATTGAGGCACATTGGATGCACTGTTATTATATGAGAGCACCTAGGGGCACTATTACTTTATGGAAGCACATTGGGGACACTATATGTGGGCATTATTACTATGTGGGGACATAATGGAGGCTGCTGTTGCTATATGGGGGCACATTGGGGGCAATAATAATACATGGGGGGCCCTATTACTATATGAGGGCACATTGCAGGTACTGTTACTATATTGGAACATATTGGGACACTACTAATCTTTGGGGGTACTATTAATATATTGGAGGTACTATTACTATATGAGAATAGAATGGAGGGCACTTTTGCTATATGGGAGCACAATAGGTGTAATGTTACTATCTGGAGGCTCTATTGCTATATGAGGACGCATTGCAGGCACTACTATTCTATGGGGCAATATTACTGTATGGGGTCACATTTGGAAAACTATTAATGTATGGGGGCACACTTAGTATATAGGGCACAATGTGAGCACTATTAATATATGGGGCACGGTGTGGACACTATTAGTACATGGGGTACTATTATTGTATAAGGTATGATGGAGGCACTATTACAATATTACTACAATGTCTATTGAAGTAGCCTGCATTACACCATTCTTTACACTGCAATACGATGCTTTTATTAGAAGTACCTCTGAACAATATTTTATATTCAAGCAAGTAAAGCCTTGAAAACATTAGCATTATTAAAGCAAAGACATAGTGAAGCGTTAAACATGAGCCCGGGAGGGTGACAGAATGAGCAAGTGGCCATTTAACAGGAACAGCTTCAAATGAAATCACACTCTTTGCCTCTGTGCACATTTAGGAAGCCCATGGGGACTGGGAGAAGGCTGTAATTACTTAGTGCTCAGTGATTTCACATTTTGCATTAATAGTTGTAACTCAGTCTACATTGTTTATACATTCTTATCTGTCAAGGATAATTGTGCCCCTTCCCTTCCAGGCACCAGATGAGGACAGTATTGCTATCCAGAGGGGGCGCTATTATTACTGAGGCCACTAAAGAGGGCACTATTATTATTGGGGCCAGTAAAGGGAGCACTCTTATTATTGTGAGCACTAAAGGGGACACTATTATTATTGTGAGCACTAAAGGGGGCACTATTATTATTGTGAGCACTAAAGGGGGCACTATTATTATTACTTCTGTCACTGAGAGAACACTGTTATGACTGGGATCACTATTACTACTAAGAGAGGGCATTATTGCTATTGGGATCGCTGAGAGGGAGCAGTACTACTATTGAGAGAGGGCATTATTACTGTGGCCAGTAAGAGTGGGTACTATTACTACTGTGGTCATGGAGAGGGGGCCACTATTACTATAGGGATCACTGAGTGGGGGCGCTATTTCTACTAATGGAATAATGGCTGTTTGGTTTTTTTTTGCCTACCTCTGGGGCCAACAAGGGTTGAAACGAGATGAACTAGATGACATTGTCTTCATTTAGCCTAACATACTATGTTACTATGTGAAAACACATGTCATAATATGCCACACCCCCACACCATGCCTTGGCTGGTATTTTTTGGTGACACAGGTGGCAACACTAGCCAAGTCACCATAATGATAGTGCCAGGTTGCACGGCTACAGATCGATCTTCACTAGGTAAGGTAAAAGTCCCCTGGTGCAAGCACCGGGTCATGACTGACTCCTAGGGTGACGTCACATTGGCAGACTGTTTTTGCAAGTTGGTTTGCCTTTGCCAGTCATCTTTACCCCCAACAAGCTTGGTACTCATTTTGAGTTACCTGAACCAATCGGGGATTGAACTTGCAACCTTCAAGCCATGAGCGAGAGCTTAGGACTGATTTCTGCTGCCCTAACACTTTGCACCACACCAGGCACATCTTCATTAGGCTAAGACTGGAGCTACAGACACACAATCTTACTATACAGGAACTCAGTGAGTTGATTATCTACATGTGAGTTATAACCGCGATGACGGATCAGCGTGGACGTTGCAAAATCTCTATGTGCTATTTAAAGGGCTGAACGGTATTGCTGTAACTTTTACGTCATCTCCATTCATATTGGGCTGAGAATCAGAGAAGTGAGATGAAAGCCTAACGCCGGTGTCAGAGGCACGGTTCCCGCTCATGGCTGCCGCCTCATTCATCCAGTGATGCACAAACAGTGAGGGTCGCTTTTATTTACAGAGCTGCTGCTATATTAAGTTAAGAATGCTGCGGAAGCGAGAAAACGGTCAGCCGCCTTCTGTTCTATTCATGTACGAAGCATTGTGCCTCCTCCCCTCCCTGCGGCTCGGTATTATGTGGTGTGCGGGTATTTATAGCCTGAGGCTACTATTGTACCTTAACACTCGTTAATAGCCGCCCGCTGGACCTTAATAATGAATTAGGAGTTTATATAAAAGGACTCTACAACCAAAGTCATTGTCTCATTCCGGAACAACAGGAAAAGGAATTGCGTTACGTTACCTTCAATTGTGCGCAACAGTTTTCCTTTTGGAGAAACCTAAGTTCAATAACTTTGCACATACTTTGTATTCACCCTGGACTGGTTTAGTGTTCTATTAATTTTTTATACTTCATTCACAGTCAAAGCTGCATGCAGAATCCAATGACTGAGTGTATTGGATATGCCCATCATCAGGGGTGCACGAAGCGTTGGGGCGACGTGTGGAAAAGAAACACTTCACAAGCAGTGAAAATGCCAATACACAAGATACCCAATATATATTTGTACCATTGAAACTGGTCTGAGGTGACAGAGCAATAGTGCCTCCAGTAGTGCCTCCAATAGTGCCTCCAGTAGTGCCTCCAGTAGTGCCTCCAGTAGTGCTTTAATGGCTCCCAGTAGTAAGAATGATCTCCTTAATTGCTCCAATAATTATAGTGAACCCTTTAGTGGCCCCATTAGTAATAGTGTCCCTAGTAGTACTGTTTCCTAGAGTGGCCCCAGTAGTAATTATGTTCCCTATTGTGGCCCCAGTAGTAGTAATGTCCCCCATAGTAGCCGCAGTAGTGATAGTGACCCCAGTAGTAATAGTGCCCTCCATAGTGGCCCCATCAGTAATAGTGCTCCCGTTAGTGGCTACAGTAGTGATAGTGTCCCCTAGTGGCTCCATCAGTAATAGTGCTCCCGTTAGTGGCTACAGTAGTAATAATATCCCCCAAAGTAATAGTGGCCATAGTAGTGATAGTGTTCCCCATAGTGGCCCCATCAGTAATAGTGCTCCTGTTAGTGGCTACAGTAGTGATAGTGTCCCCTAGTGGCTCCATCAGTAATAGTGCCCCGTTAGTGGCTACAGTAGTAATAATATCCCCCAAAGTAATAGTGGCCATAGTAGTGATAGTGTCCCCCATAGTGGCTCCATCAGTAATAGTGCTCCCGTTAGTGGCTACAGTAGTGATAGTGTCCCCTAGTGGCTCCATCAGTAATAGTGCCCCATTAGTGGCTACAGTAGTAATAATGTCCCCTAAAATAATAGTGGCCATAGTAGTTATAGTGTCCACCATAGCGGCCCCAGTAGTAATTGTGCCCCTGGCAATGGCCACATTAGTAATTGTGTCCCCCTATCGACCTCTGGCCTGCCAGCAACCCGACAAGCAATTCACTCATCCAGTCTGCAGCTCCGGTCCGCTAGTGGCCACCGCTGTTGTGACCGTTGATCTCCCTTCTAGCAACTGCACTGTGTACAGGCATGCAGGCATGCAGACACCAGGGTGGTAGGGGGAGGGAGGAGAGGTCAAGGGTCACAGCAAGGGCAGCCACCACTGGGCTGGAGTGAGTGCACTGCTTGTTGGGTTGTGCCCGCCTGCTCGCAGCTGGTAATTATTTTATTTTTTACTATCATTGAATGGTAAAAAAATAACTGCCAGCTGGGTGGCAGCCTGCTGCCCCTCTGGGGTCCTGCAGACTGCCACCTGAGGCAGCAATCTCAGGTCGCCTCATGGTGAGGGGCACCCTGACCATAAAGCACTGGGGTTCTAATACAGCTGGAGCTCAGATTCAGGATCTGATGGTTTGCTATTATGAGTACAATGCTTTGTGGGGAACTCGTGCTCTCTGAGCTCCGACAATGGGCTGCACCCACAATGCACTGCACTCCTAACAGGAAACTAAAGCTGTATGCAGCTTTGGATGTGTGCGGGTTATCCGAGAGCCCCCAGTGCTAATACATATGTAGTCTTCTCATAAGGTGCTTTCTTCTACCTGTCTTAAGACAGCATCCTGTGGAATATTCCATCACACGTGATAGCGCCCTTATGAGTGCAGTGCATTGTGGGGGTTGTCGGTCCTCTAGGACTGCATATTTTTATTTATATGGGTGTAATTGCGCAGCATATTACGCGTGTAATACATAGTGAAAAGAGCCCATTGATTCCGATGGGTTTATTTACATCTGCGCGTTTTTTACACAATTTTTGGTCACATGAAAACATATAGAAGACATCCTGTTTGGTGCGCATTACACATTGAAGTAGGCCATGGAAGGGAATGGGCCGGCGAAAATGCTCAGAAAACCTGCATATTTGCGTATAAAAACGATGGGCGCTTCTAGTTTTCCTTTTTTGCATGTAAACACAATGCGTATTTACGTGTGCAAAATATATGCAGACGGGCCGCAATCCGCAGGGACAGGGGGTTGTGGGTTCATTATTATGCTGCGTATTCATGAACTGAGAAAAACTTCATGGCCAAGCAATGCTTCCTGGGAAAAGGCTATGCAAATGAATGATGGAATGATCCTCCATAGCGCCACCTATTGGAAGGCAGCTTTTCTTCGAGATAACATCTGAGTTTTCATCAAGCCTTGTCATATGGCTGGGACTAGAGATGAGCGAATATACTCGTTTCGAGTAATTACTCGATCGAGCACCGCGATTTTCGAGTACTTCCGTACTCGGGTGAAAAGATTCGGGGGGCGCCGGGGGGGCAGGGGGAGGCGTGGCGGAGCGGGGGGGGGTAGCAGCGGGGAACAGGAGGGAGCTCTTTCTCTCTCTCTCTCCCCCCCACTCCCCGCTGCAACCCCCCACTCACCCACGGCGCCCCCCTAATCTTTTCACCCAAGTACGAAGTACTTGAAAATCGCGGCGCTCGGGCCAAAAAAGGGTGTGTCCGAGTAGGTTCGCTCATATTTAGCTGGGATCCATTGTTGTAATCGTGTTTTGTCTGGGCGTTGTTGCATCTTCATCAGGGTAGACTCACCGGAACATAACATCTCTAATCTTTAAGAATCTTCTATGAGTCTCAAGTGGTCCACTCTACCCCAGAGGTGCACTCACATGGAATGTAGACTGTTTTTGTCCTGATGTCCCTCTTTAACCCTTCCCGCTGCAGGACATTTTGTTTAGTTTTTTTTCATTCTCATTTTTCTCTCCCCACTTTGAACTTTTTTGTTTTTCTGGTGACATGGCTACATGAGGGCTTGTTTACCTGTGAGACAAGTTGTGGAAATGGAAAAAAAACGCAATTTCGCCATTTTTTGGGAAGTTTTTTTTTCATGGTACAGTAAAAAGGAGACGTTATTGTTGTTTTGTGGAACAGCACAATGATAGCAACAGCGATGTATGTCCTGCTACATAAAGAATTTGATTTCTGTCGCCATCTTTTGACCCCCATAACTTTTTGTCTTTCAGTGGGTGGCGCTGTGTGAGGCCTATAATTTCCATTGGCTCCATGTTGGGGTACTTAAAGCTTTTGGTTTGCTTTTATTGCATTTTTCTTGGAGATGGGGTGACCGAACAGTGGAAAAATAATGTAATATTTTAATAGACTGGACTTTGGTTGCAGCGGTACCAATTCTTTTTGGTGACGACATGGAAAAGGTTTTTTCTGTTAATATTTTTTTTTTATTTATTCATCTGAATTTTTCTTATTTTCAGTCCCAGTAGGGGACTTGAACTGTTATTGTCTAATTGCCAGCACAATATACTGCAGTAGCTCAGTATATCATAGTTGTACAAGCACTGTATTAAGCCTTGCTACTGGCAGGGCTTAATAGGCTAAATTCCATGACAGTCTTGTGAGTCTTCTCCAGGTCCACGGACGACCACAGTCTTGTTGTGGATGAGCCGTTCAGCTCACAGAGGGAGCCTTTTTCCTCTGTTGGGCCTTTTAAATGCTGCTTAATTGATAGTGGCTAAGGGTTAACCACCGTGATCAGAGTTATCTCACTGCCGGATGTAGAGCGAGACCATCTTCCGAACCCTCTATAAAATGATGCCTGCCATCTTTTGTACATGTATGGCGGATGTCAGAGGGCGGTTAATGTGCTGCTCAAGTAGAGTCTTCATGTTTACATGCCCGCTATACTGTGCTGCCATATGTGCCCGCTACACTGTACAGATCTGATCCCAAAATTAAAGGGATTTTCCACATACGAATGTATATTTGCCATTGTAAACGTAAAATGTTGGATTCTCACTTTTACATGGATGTGCCATCTGTCAGATGTGAGAGTCACATTGTTCCCCATCCTGTTGGGGTGATGGAGATGGAATGGGTGGGTCTCTGTATGTCACTAAGCCCCGCCCCATCCACCCAGTTGTTTGAAGTGTCTCCGGACTGCGCAGCGCATGTGCCAGGTGGTTAGAGGAGGAGAGAAAGCAAGGAGTGGGACGTATTAAGCTGCCAGTCATATGATGATGTGCGTGCCGACCACTTGGGACATGTCGAAGGGCAAGACTCATCACCGACTACCAATGAGCTATGGTCACATGACATCCGCTGAAAATATTAAAATGGGGGATCTGATGGGTCTGCCATGTATAAGTGAGAACTAACCACATTACTAGGACTTAGGACCCCTAAATACATTTCAACCTCAGAATCCCCCCCCCTCCCCAAACAAATGAAACTATCTAGCGCCTTCCAGACCCCTTAATTTCCATAAAACAACAATTCAGGGGCATCTTTTCTTGGAACTCTTGTTTGTTCCTCTGTTATATCTCCTGGAAATGTATGACTTGTCAAGTGGGTGTTACCATTTCCAGAGGGTGTGCCTGAAACTGACATCATAGTTGTGTAACGGCACACCATGGGGAAACATGGGGTATGGTAACACCCAGGGGAGGGGGGAGACATGAATTTGTGTTATTCCCCCCCCCCCCCCCCCCAATTACTCAGAAAGCAAATTTGTTCTTTGATTTTCCCAGAAAAGATGTGAAATGATGAAGACTTACTCATCTAATCGCTTCCTACACCGTTTAACCCCGCAGATGCTGCAGGTATTTTTAAAATGGTGACTCAAAATGGTGCTGATAAAACTTACAAGTTGTCCCGCAGAAAACAGGCCTGATGCAGCTCGACTGAAGAATAAAAAGTCTCCGGTCCTGGAATGTGACCAAACAAGAGGTATTTTTGTAAAAAAAAAAGTGTTTATATTATGCAAAAGTTGTAAAACAGAATAAAAGCCCTATAAATTTGGTGCCGTCATAATCATAAGTCTTAGAATAAAAGTAACATAATATTTATACCACATGGTCAAATCCCGAAAAACAGTGGTGAAATAACTTTTTCCATTCTCCCCAGCAAAAAGTCAAACAAAAGTTATTTGATACATTATATCTACCTGGACTCGGTCCCTAGAAAAACTGGACCTCGTCCCGCAAAATAAAATGTGTAATACGGCTACACTGACCAAAAAATAAAGGTATGGAACACAAAAGGGCATACGATCTACTGGCTCTTCAGGCCATAAATTAGTTATATCGCTAAGGGCTCCTGCGCACTGGTGAGAGCGATATCGGGCGGTGGTTCACGTTCTGGTATCGCTCTTGCAATCCCTCAGAAAACCCATTGATGTGAGGCGTTTTCACAAGGAAACCGATTGCATCCCTGCGGGGTTCTCTTCATCTTCGCTGCGGCTGTCACAGCTGCGGCAGGAGTTTGTGTGTTCTTCCATTGCTTTCAATGGGGCAGCAGCATTGCTGGCCCTTTTGAAAGCAATAGGAGAAGATAGCGATCCACTGCTGCAGCAGGGGATTCCTTGGATGGGAAACCCCTGGATGCTGTCCCTTCCAAGGGCCCATTGAAAACATAGGGAGATCTAATGCAGCTGCGGTGATAGCTACGGTAGGGGATTCCTTCATCCCCGCGGATGAACACTGACAGTGCTGTCACAGGAGCGGCAGGAGATCGCGATGATCTCCCTATGTTTTCAATGGGGCCGGCACTGCTGCCACTGGCCCCATTGAGAACAAGGTTAAGCCCCTGGATGTGACAGCCTCACATCCCTGGGGGGCCGAGGGAATCCCCTGCTGCAGCTGTCACAGCTGCAGCAGAGGATCGCGATTATCTCCCATTGCTTTCAATGGGGCCGATGCTGCTGCCGCCGCCCCTATTGCGAACAATAGGCAAACAACAGGCGACATCATAAGCGTGAAAACATTGCAAATGTGAAGTGAGCCATTGAAAGCCATTGGCTTTATAATTTTGCAATTTCTCGCAGATTCGCAGTGCTGGGAAATCGTGCTATTTCATTCCAGTGTGAAGGCACCCTAAGGGCGCTATCACATGCCCAAGAAAATCACGCAAGACACAAAAATCTCACACAAATATGAATGGAGTCATATACATGAGCGGCATGCTTAATCTTTGCCTGTTCCTCGGAAAGCATCACTCATTGTTTTCAATGGGACAGGTAAAAACACATTGCACGGCATGCAATGTGCACACGAGTGCAATGTGAGCTCTCCCATTGAAAACAATGGTAAACACTTGACGATCCTCTAACGCAGCTGCAAGATGTACCGGAGGACCTCAACCCCATAGTAGTGATGGGAGGCGTTTTTGACTAAAAAATGCAGTGCATCCGCCAGTAGCTCACACATTCACAAGCGCGATATCAGGCCGGGTTTCATGGACCTATATCATGCTCAGCTGTGTGCAGGAAGCCTCAGGGGTTAACAATGCACTTGATGTGACAAAGCTCTGTGCAGAGTGTTAAGGCAGCAGAAATGCAGTCCTAAGCTCCCGCTCACGACCTGAAGGTTGCGAGTTCAATCCCCACACGGTTCAGGTAGCCGGCACAAGGTTGACTCAGCGTACCATTTAGGTCGGTAAAATGAGTACCCAGCTTGGGGGGGGGGGGGGGGGTAATAAATAAAAATCATCTGAAAGCGCTGCAGAATAAGACGTAAATTCAAAATCTACAATACAAAAGTAACATTTTTGGGAAAGTTTTTCCACTTTCAACATGACTGTTGGGGGGTTAGGTGAGCCCCCGTCGCGGTGCCCTATTTATTTACACCCTGCTTGCATCCTGCCTTATTATCAGCAGCACTCGTGCCACGCTTTGTGTTCTTCACAGACTCAACTTTACAAGGTATCGAAATGTTGCAATAAAAGAGATGAATTTGGTGGTATTAGCATAACACTGGATACATTAGCACAAAATGTTCCTTTGAGGGGTGATTCGTCGGTGTTTGACATCATTACAAATATTTACACTCAGGAGGTTGGAATGAAAGCGAAGATTAGCAGATTAATTAGGTATTTACGGAGACGGATTTAACATCTCAAAGCATTCGGTTAATGAAGAGTAAATCCGGCGCTTACATCAGCACACACAGCCACCGCCGCCGTCCCCCTGAATCTTGTCAGGTTTCCTGGAAGCGTCTTCTATCATCATTATTACTACAAATGGGACCTCATTGTAACTCCAATAAAACAACCGTTGTTAAAGAGGAATCATTGCAAATTGAAACATATCCGCGCTGCCAGAACGAATTACTCGATCTGCGTTCAGTCTCCTCCGTCGGCGATCATTCTCCATTACGATTTAATTGTGTTCTAAATGTATCATTCCTATTTATGACCATGCGCCTGACTCACCGACAAGCTGGACGGTGGGATTGATGACCTAGTATAGAAGGAATGGAGGAAAGAGCCGCTCAAACCTTTTCTGATTTGGCTCATTTAAGATGGTCTGTTGGGACATGTAGGGTTACTGCGCCATTTTATGGGAGGCACAAGTGTCAGGATGACATTTTTCTTGCACTTCATTGATTCTGGTGGTCATGCACATTGATCGAACATTGAGTTAACCTGCCAGTTTCTGTAGGTCCAGCTCCATCACCTACTGCGTCTAGGGGTGTTCTGACTTTACTCAGATGGTGACATGCCCAATCCTTTGGTCTACAGGAGATAAGCCACTATCAGTGGTGTGTGGCAGCAGCTTGGTTCCCTCTTCCTATTGACCACACATGCACAAGCAGAATGTGCGTGTATATGGGGATGGGGGATTAGGAGGAATATTTTTGGCCAAAAAAGTGTTCAATCAACAGATAAGGAATAAGGCCCTCCTTAGACAGTTTTGTTCTTGAAAGCCCGGTGTTGCAGAGTCATTATTCTTGGAGCTTACGTGTTCCAGATGCATATTTCTATCCATTGTTATAGCATTTTAGATGGTTCATATTTATTGCTTTTGGATGATAACGTGTACCAATTCAGTATTCTTGGATCATAGTTGGCCCAAATCCATTGTTCTTAGGTCTTAGATGTTCTAAATCCACTGTTCTTGGACCCTAGGCACTGCAGGTTAATTGTTTTTTGGCCCAAAGTGCTAGTGTGTCATTTTCTTTGGATCTCTAGGTGTGCATTTCCATTGTTTTTAGATTATATGGATTACAGATCAATTATTTTTGAACCTTAGGTTGTGTAGATTTGTTGTTCTAGAACCCTAGGCTGTGCAGATCCATTGTTCTTAGACCTTAGGTACTCTTGGGTCCTGGGTACTGCACTTCCTTTGTTGTTGTACCTTAGGTGTTCTTAAACCATTGTTCTTGGACCCTAGGTGCTGTGGGTCCATTGTTTTGGGTCCATTAAGGCTGCATTCCCACATGGCACTTATACAACATTTTGGATCTGCATATTATTTGCTGCTGATAACCACAATGAGTTTTTGTGATGACGTTTTCAGCCAATTGGCTTGTACTGGTGAAGCACATGAAACCACGTACTTCACCTGTAGAGGTTGATCAGCTGAAAACTGCATCACATAACTGTGGCATTTTGCAGTAAAAATACATGTGGTTTTCAATTAACATTCACATCACAAACATCATAGAAGCACCATAGGTGTGGGAATGCAGCGCAAGGCCGGCTTCACACGGGCAAGAAAGTTGCACAAAATGTGAGCGTTGTGAGATGCACAAATCTTGCATGAATATGAGCCCCACTCTTTTGCATGGGATCATACACATGAACAATTTTCTTTTCCTACCCATATCATACCGCAAATTGTGGCATGTCCTATCTTTGTGTGGGGTCTCGCACCGCATCTCCCATTGCTTTCAATCACGCCAGCGGAAGCATCGCACCACATGATCCACAGCCCAATACCGCGCTCGCCCGTGTGAAGTTATCCTAAGTATACACTCACACAAGCTTGGTTCTAGTGCCGTATTTATGTACTGAGCTGGTTTTCCATGCTATATTTATGTATCGAGCTCAGTTCCACAATATTAGTTGCAGCATTAATTGAGTCCCACTATTTTCCAGCAGTATTGATGGGGGTAGTTGATATTATAGGTGGGCTGGTGAGGTTTATGTGCCGGGACTGCTTTAATCTCAGTCTGGTCTTACGCAGGAAGGAGAGAGATTGTTTTTTCTTTTTCAGGGGTGCAGTGAGATAAAATATTTTTGAGGTGTGCAGAGAGTTGGATAAGGTTGAGAAACCTTGCTCTATATACTTGCAAGGTCTCTTCAATGCAGGGGTGTAGCTATAGCAGTTGCTACCTCGTAGGGGCGTAGCTAAAGGCTCATGGGCCCCAGTGCAAAAGTTTATCTTGGGGCCCCCAACTTCTTTTAAACCCTTAACGCAGAGGTGTAACTTGAAGCTCCTGGTCCCCAAACTATAATGCTTTATTCATAGTTCTGGGCTCCCTATATGGAGGAGAGAGACCTTATGGGCCCCCTAAGGCTCCTGGGCTCAGGTGCAACTGCATCCCCTGCATCCACTATAGTTACGCCAGTGCATCTGGGCCCTGGAGCCTTAGGGGGCCCAAAGGCCCCTCCATCACATAAGAAGACACCAGTGTTATAAACAGTACATTGTAAGTATGGGGCCCTGTTATAGATCTTGCACTGGGGCCCAAGAGCTTGAAATTATGCCTCTGCTTCAATGAGTACCAATAACTCCCCCCCCCTCCCCACCTACCACCAGAGGTGTGACTAGAAGCTCTTGGGCCCAGCTGCAAAATCTGTAACAGGGCCCCCTACCTACCATGTGTTGTTTATAACACCAGTGTCTTCTTATGTGACGGAGGGGTCTTTGGGTCCCCTAAGGTGCCAGGGCTCAGTAGCAACCGCTACCCCTGCACCTCCTATATCTACGTCCCTGACCCCCCCAACCTCCACTCAATCACATAATGCATCCCAGCACGTTCTCCCGTACATTGCATCCTCTCCCGCTTTGCTTTTCATTCCTCTTCTTCATCCCACAATGACACACGTCTCTATTGACAGCAAGCGTACTCATTGTGCTCAATACTGTAGGCACAGATGAGTCACCCATACAATGTCTATAATATTGGGGGGTTCATACTGCAGTGTTATACACAAATCTAAGCTGCTCATTCCCAATCTACAGCTAGATAGACTCTAACGGCTGACTGCTGTCAGTAATATGGAGCAGCAAACCTTGTATGAATCATGCAGAGGAACACAATGGATCTGGAGCGGCGCTGTCATCAAGGACCCAGACAAAGGTTCGATAAATAAAGGCTCACACTTTTTATTTGCACCGAGTCTTCTTCAGGCCTGAAATTCATTAAAACAGTCCCTTCATACGCCCGTATTTAGCTGCACTTCGCTATAGCACAGTGCACCCGATTTACTAAGAGGTGCATGCCTTTTAAAAAACTTGGAGCATCCTTGACGGTCTGGGCGCCGTAGATTGAAATCCGCGCCCGCCACTTCGCTGCACAGGACCATCGCTGCTCATCTATCAACGAACTCTGGCAGCAAAACTGCTATTGATCTAGTACAAGGACTCGCTGCTAATTTTGTGTATTTTTGATCCATTTCTTTACCGCCGCTGTGATTGAAACGTCTGCTGGCGATTTTATAAATGTCCCTCATTTTATTCAGGACGGCTTCAAAGGGAAGATTAGAAACACTGTCAGCAGTAAGAGCTGCAGAGAACATCTGAATTCAGCAGACACGTAACCATGATGGATGTGCCCATTGTTTAACAGAGCAAAGCATTGGCACGGGACACAGCAAAGTGCGCCAGCAGACCCTGACAGTGATGCCCTTTCAATATTAACTACTCTGTCACAGAATGTGCTAGAAGTCGTATAGTTCAGAAGCCAAAGACGCATGTGATTTGCATCCTATATAAATGACTTCCCGATTACAGAGTGACAGATGTGATGTTAACGTGTCAATCTCCAGCCGACAAGTTAATTATTAGAGATGAGCGAACGCGTTCGTCCGAGCTTGATATTCGTGCGAATATTAGGGTGTTCGGGATGTTCGTTATTCGTAACGAACACCATGCGGTGTTCTGGTTACTTTCACTTCCTTCCCTGAGACGTTTGCGCGCTTTTCTGGCCAATTGAAAGACAGGGAAGGCATTACAACTTCCCCCTGCAACGTTTAAGCCCTATACCACCCCCCTGCTGTGAGTGGCTGGCGAGATCAGGTGTTCGCCTAATATAAAAGTCGGCCCCTCCCGCGGCTCGCCTCAGATGCCGTGTGAGTTAGATGAGGGACAGTGCTGTTTATACCGGAGCTGCTGTAGGGAAAGAATTGGTAGTTAGTGTAGGCTTCAAGACCCCCCAAAGGTCCTTATTAGGGCCACTGATAGCTGTGTGTTGGCTGCTGTTAGCAGTGGGATTTTTTTTTTTCTCAAAATCGCCTCTGCAGACCGTTGCACCTGGCATTAGGGACAGAAGTGCTGCATAGGCAGGGAGAGTGTTAGGAGTGAGTGTAGCCTTCAAGAACCTCAACGGTCCTTTCTAGGGCCATATTTATCCGTGTGCAGTACTGTCCAGGCTGCTGTTGGCTGTGCTGCATTTTTTTTGGGCTTCTCAAAATCGCCTCTGCAGAGCATTCCACCCTCCATTGATACTGCAGGGAAAGAATTGTATAGGCAGGGCGACAACACAGTTATTATTCATTGAATATACGCAGTGCTGCCTTTTGGTGGGAAAAAACTGAAAACAAATCTATTTGTCCAGCCTCTGTCCGTCCTAAGGGCTGTGGACACGTGTGAGCTGCGTGAAGAACAGTGCTAAATCATACGCACCCAGCTACGCTTTACTGCTGGCTTCGCCATTTGCTTTCCTTAATTGGGAAAAAAAATACCTGCTCTGCCAGAGTTATAATAACTCTGCTACCCTCACGTTCTGTGACACATAAGCAGGGACACAGCACAGTTATTAAACTTCTCATGTTCATTGAATATACGCAGTGCTGCCTTTTGGTGGGAAAAAACTGAAAACAAATCTATTTGTCCAGCCTGTGTCCGTCCTTACGGGCGGTGGAGACGTGTGAGCTGCGTGAAGAACAGTGCTAAATCATACGCACCCAGCTACGCTTTACTGCTGGCTTCGCCATTTGCTTTCCTTAATTGGGAAAAAAAATTCCTGCTCTGCCAGAGTTATAATAACTCTGCTACCCTCACGTTCTGTGACACATAAGCAGGGACACAGCACAGTTATTAAACTTCTCATGTTCATTGAATATACGCAGTGCTGCCTTTTGGTGGGAAAAAACTGAAAACAAATCTATTTGTCCAGCCTCTGTCCGTCCTTACGGGCGGTGGAGACGTGTGAGCTGCGTGAAGAACAGTGCTAAATCATACGCACCCAGCTACGCTTTACTGCTGGCTTCGCCATTTGCTTTCCTTAATTGGGAAAAAAAATTCCTGCTCTGCCAGAGTTATAATAACTCTGCTACCCTCACGTTCTGTGACACATAAGCAGGGACACAGCACAGTTATTAAACTTCTCATGTTCATTGAATATACGCAGTGCTGCCTTTTGGTGGGAAAAAACTGAAAACAAATCTATTTGTCCAGCCTCTGTCCGTCCTTACGGGCGGTGGAGACGTGTGAGCTGCGTGAAGAACAGTGCTAAATCATACGCACCCAGCTACGCTTTACTGCTGGCTTCGCCATTTGCTTTCCTTAATTGGGAAAAAAAATACCTGCTCTGCCAGAGTTATAATAACTCTGCTACCCTCACGTTCTGTGACACATAAGCAGGGACACAGCACAGTTATTAAACTTAGATTATTCATTCACTAGAGGCAGTGGGGCCTTTCGTTTTCCAAAAAGGGCAAAAATTATATTTGGCCTGCAGTCTTGCGCCAATTTATTTCCTGCCTGTGAAATCAAATCACTGGTAATACAGCATGCTGAGGGGTAGGGGTAGGCCTAGAGGACGTGGACGCGGCCGAGGACGCGGAGGGCCAAGTCAGGGTGTGGGCACAGGCCGAGCTCCTGATCCCGGTGTGTCGCAGCCGACTGCTGCGCGATTAGGAGAGAGGCACGTTTCTGGCGTCCCCACATTCATCGCCCAATTAATGGGTCCACGCGGGAGACGGTTATTAGAAAATGAGCAGTGTGAGCAGGTCCTGTCCTGGATGGCAGAAAGTGCTTCGAGCAACCTATCGTCAACACGCAGTTCTGCGCCGTCCACTGCTGCAAATCCGAATCCTCTGTCTGCTGCTCCTCCTTCCTCCCAGCCTCCTCACTCCACTACAATGACACCTGCTCAGGAGCGGGAACACTCCCAGGAACTGTTCTCGGGCCCCTGCTCAGATTGGGCAGCAGCGGTTCCTCTCCCACCAGAGGAGTTTATAGTCACTGATGCCCAACCATTCGAAAGTTCCCGGGGTCCGGGGGAAGAGGCTGGGGACTTCCGCCAACTGTCTCAACAACTTTCTGTGGGTGAGGAGGACGATGACGATCATACACAGTTGTCTTGCAGTGAGGTAGTAGTAAGGGCAGTAAGTCCGAGGGAGCAGCGCACAGAGGATTCGGAGGAAGAGCAGCAGGACGATGAGGTGACTGACCCCACCTGGTGTGCAACGCTTACTCAGGAGGACAGGTCTTCAGAGGGGGAGTCAAGGGCATCAGCAGGGCAGGTTGCAAGAGGCAGTGCGGTGGCCAGGGGTAGAGGCAGGGGTAGAGGCAGGGCCAGACCGAATAATCCACCAAGTGTTTCCCAAAGCGCCCCCTCGCGCCATGCCACCCTGCAGAGGCCGAGGTGCTCTAAGGTCTGGCAGTTTTTCACAGAGACGCCTGACGACCGACGAACAGTGGTGTGCAACCTTTGTTGCGCAAAGCTCAGCCGGGGAGCCAACACCAACAGCCTCACCACCACCACCATGCGCAGACATATGATGGCCAAGCACCCCACAAGGTGGGACGAAGGCCGTTCAGCGCCTCCGGTTTGCACCCCTGCCTCTCCCCCTGTGCCCCAACCTGCCACTGAGATGCAACCCCCCTCTCAGGACACAGGCACTACCGCCTCATGGCCTGCACCCACACCCTCATCTCCGCTGTCCTCGGCCCCATCCAGCAGTGTAGTTCAGCGCACCGTCCAGCCGTCGCTTGCGCAAGTGTTCGAGCGCAAGCGCAAGTACGCCGCCACGCACCCGCACGCTCAAACGTTAACCGTCCGCATCGCAAAATTCATCAGCCTGGAGATGCTGCCGTATAGGGTTGTGGAAACGGAGTCCTTCAAAAGTATCATGGAGGCGGCGGCCCCGCGCTACTCAGTTCCCAGTCGCCACTACTTTTCCCGATGTGCCGTCCCAGCCCTGCACGACCACGTCTCCCGCAACATTGTGCGCGCCCTCACCAACGCGGTTACTGCCACGGTCCACTTAACTACGGACACGTGGACAAGCACAGGCGGGCAGGGCCACTACATCTCCCTGACGGCACATTGGGTGAATTTAGTGGAGGCTGGGACAGAGTCAGAGCCTGGGACCGCTCACGTCCTACCCACCCCCAGAATTGCGGGCCCCAGCTCGGTGCTGGTATCTGCGGAGGTGTATGCTTCCTCCACTAAAGCACCCTCCTCCTCCTCCTCCTCCTCTGTCTCGCAATCAAGATGTGTTAGCAGCAGCATGTCGCCAGCAGTCGGTGTCGCGCGGTGTGGCAGCACAGCGGTGGGCAAGCGTCAGCAGGCCGTGCTGAAACTACTCAGCTTAGGCGATAAGAGGCACACGGCCCACGAACTGCTGCAGGGTCTGACACAGCAGACCGACCGCTGGCTTGCGCCGCTGAGCCTCCAACCGGGCATGGTCGTGTGTGACAACGGCCGTAACCTGGTGGCGGCTCTGCAGCTCGGCAGCCTCACGCACGTGCCATGCCTGGCCCACGTCTTTAATTTGGTGGTTCAGCGCTTTCTGAAAAGCTACCCACGCTTGTCAGACCTGCTCGTAAAGGCGCGCCGGCTCTGCGCACATTTCCGCAAGTCCCACACGGACGCTGCCACCCTGCGCACCCTGCAACATCACTTTAAGCTGCCAGTGCACCGACTGCTGTGCGACGTGCCCACACGGTGGAACTCTACGCTCCACATGTTGGCCAGGCTCTATGAACAACGGAGAGCTATAGTCGAATACCAACTCCAACATGGGCGGCGCAGTGGGAGTCAGCCTCCTCAATTCCTTTCAGAAGAGTGGGCCTGGTTGGCAGACATCTGCCATGTCCTTGGTAATTTTGAGGAGTCTACCCAGGTGGTGAGCGGCGATGCTACAATCATTAGCGTCACCATTCCTCTGCTATGCATCTTGAGAAATTCCCTGCAAACCATAAAGGCAGCTGCTTTGCGCTCGGAAACGGGGGCGGGGGAAGACAGTATGCCGCTGGATAGTCAGGGCACCCTCCTGTCTATTTCTCAGCGCGTACAGGAGGAGGAGGAGGAGCATGAGGAGGATGAGGAGGAGGGGGAAGAGACAGCTTGGGCCGCTGCTGACGGTACACCGGCTGATTGCCTGTCATCCTTTCAGCGTGTATGGCCTGAGGAGGAGGAGGAGGAGGAGGAGGAGGATCCTGAAAGTGATCTTCCTAGTGAGGACAGCCATGTGTTGCGTACTGGTACCCTGGCACACATGGCTGACTTCATGTTAGGATGCCTTTCTCGTGACCCTCGCGTTGCACGCATTCTGGCCACGACGGATTACTGGGTGTACACACTGCTCGATCCACGGTATAAGGAGAACCTGCCCACTCTGATTCCCGAAGAGGAAAGGGGTTCGAGAGTGTTGCTATACCACAGGACCCTTGCGGACAAGCTGATGGTAAAATTCCCAGCCGACAGCGCTAGTGGCAGAAGGCGCAGTACCGAGGGCAAGGTAGCAGGGGAGGTGCGTAGATCGAGCAGCATGTACATCCCAGGCAGTGCAACAGTCTTTAAGGGCCTGGCCAGCTTTATGGCTCCCCACCAAGACTGTGTCACCGCTCCCCAGTCACGGCTGAGTCGGCGGGAGCACTGTAAAAGGATGGTGAGGGAGTACGTAGCGGATCGCACGACCATCCTTGGTGACGCCTCTGCCCCCTACAACTACTGGGTGTCGAAGCTGGACACGTGGCCTGAACTCGCGCTGTATGCCCTGGAGGTGCTTGCTTGTCCTGCGGCTAGCGTCTTGTCGGAGAGGGTGTTTAGTGCGGCTGGGGGAATCATCACAGATAAGCGTAGCCGCTTGTCAACCGACAGTGCCGACAGGCTAACACTCATCAAGATGAACAAAGGCTGGATTTCCCCAGACTTCTGTTCTCCACCAGCGGACAGCAGCGATACGTAAGCAATACGTAGGCTGCACCCGCGGATGGAAGCTACGTTCTCTCTCACCATCCAAAACGGGGACATTTCTGCTTCATCAATCTGTGTCTAATATTCCTCCTCCTCCTCCTCCTGCTCCTCCTCCTGAAACCTCACGTAATCACGCTGAACGGGCAATTTTTCTTAGGGCCACAAGGCTCACTCAAATAATTTTTCAGAACAATTTTTAAAAGTTTCAATGCGCTTAAAAGCATTGGAACTTTAACTTGAACCAATTTTTCGTTACACTGGGCTGCCTCCAGGCCTAGTTACCACTTAAGCCACATTAACCAAAGCGATTAATGTGTTTCACCTGCCCTCTTGGCTGGCCATGGCCAATTTTTGGGATGTACATTAGTACTGTTGATACAGCAATTTTTGTGGGCCCTCGCCTACAGTGTAATCAAATTAATTTTTAGCCCACCTGCATTACAGCTGACGTAACCTCAGCTGTGTTGGGCAATGCAATGGGATATTTTTATGTACCGCCGGTGGGTTCCAGGGAGCCACCCATGCTGTAGGTGCACACGGAGTTTTTAATACATCTGTACACTTCTAAAGAACCCCAGTCTGACTGGGGCATGCAGTGTGGGCCGAAGCCCACCTGTATTACGCACAACATTACTACCTCAGCTGTGTTGGGCAATGCAATGGGATATTTCTATGTACCGCCGGTGGCTTCCTGGCACCCACCCAGGCAGTGGGTCCACAGGGAATTATAAATGCATCTGTTTCCACTTATAAAGAAACCCAGTCTGACTGGGGCATGCAGTGTGGGCCGAAACCCACCTGCATTAACCCTTTCCAGTCCACTGTGTGACCTGTGAAGACATTAGGGTTTAAGGCTGTACAGCTCCGTTGTTGGTAGACGTCCGTCGGGGTTCTCTTACTGTATATTGCCAGCCTCTCTGCTGTCGGAGCCTATCCTACGTGTCAGCTCATGCAGTACTGGCTTTAGCCAGCATATAGCGCCGTTGTATAACGGCAGAAAAAGAGTAAGCCCCCTAGGAAAACCATATACAAATTGGATTGGAAAGGGTTAAGCACAACATTACTACCTCAGCTGTGTTGGGCAATGCAATGGGATATTTCTATGTACCGCCGGTGGCTTCCTGGCACCCACCCATGCTGTAGGTGCACACGGAGTTTTTACTACATCTGTACACTTCTAAAGAACCCCAGTCAGACTGGGGCATGCAGTGTGGGCCGAAGCCCACCTGCATTAAGCACGACATTACTACCTCAGCTGTGTTGGGCAATGCAATGGGATATTTCTGTGTACCGCCGGTGGGTTCCAGGGAGCCACCCATGCTGTGGGTCGACAGGGACTTCACAATAGGGAGTTGTACCTGCCTGTGTCTATGAATTAAAAAGCCCGGTCTGACTGGGGCATGCAGACACCTTGACAGAATGAATAGTGTGTGGCACATAGGTTCCCCATTGCTATGCCCACGTGTGCAGCTCCTGATGGCGGTGGCACAGGATTCTATTTCTCATTGCTTCTGTACAGCATTGTGGGCTATCGCTCCGCCACTTTTAAAGAGGGTCGCTGCCTAGCCGTGCCAACCTCTGCAGTGTGTGCCTGCGGTCCCTCGTCATGGCAGACGCAATTCTAAATAGACATGAGCGTGGTGTGGCATGAGGGCAGCTGAAGGCTGCCCAGGGACACTTTGGTGTGCGCTGTGGGGGGGAGGGGGGGCGGTTGGGCAGCATGTAACCCAGGAGAAGTGTCAGTGGAGTGTCATGCAGGCAGTGATTGTGCTTTGTTGGAGGTAGTGTGGTGCTTAGCAAAGGTATGCCATGCTAATGAGGGCTTTTCAGAAGTAAAAGTTGTTGGGAGGGGGGGGGGCCCACTCTTGCCGCTATTGTGGCTTAATAGTGGGACCTGTGAACTTGAGATGCAGCCCAACATGTAGCCCCTCGCCTGCCCTATCCGTCACTGTGTCATTCCCATCACTTTCTTGAATTGCCCAGATTTTCACACATGAAAACCTTAGCGAGCATCGGCGAAATACAAAAATGTTCTGGTCGCCCATTGACTTCAATGGGGTTCGTTGTTCGAAACGAACCCTCGAGCATCACGGGAAGTTCGTTACGAATAACGAACACCCGAACATTTTGGTGTTCGCTCATCTCTATTAATTATCCTTTTGTCAGTACGTCATAAGAAAGACAAGGAAGTGACTATCCTGGACGGTTTGATCTAGTCCATGTAGGACCTCTTCAGTCACCTTCCTCCAATTAGTTGCTGTTTAGGTTTGATTCAGTCCATTTAGGACCTTCTGAACCCCCTACTGCAGTTCCAGTTATTTTCGGTCTGTCTTTACCCAGTCAATGTAGAATCTCTTGAAG
Organism: Eleutherodactylus coqui; assembly: GCF_035609145.1. Classification (NCBI taxonomy): domain Eukaryota; kingdom Metazoa; phylum Chordata; class Amphibia; order Anura; family Eleutherodactylidae; genus Eleutherodactylus; species Eleutherodactylus coqui. Next base: position 16,360,773 of record NC_089849.1, on the reverse strand, counting down.
GTAGGGCTCTCCTTAATAATTCCAGTCCATGTAAGACTTCTTAAAACCACCATCCTCCAGGTCTTCCCATCTATTTGGTTTGACCCAGTCCATTTAGGACCTACTAAAACTGTAAGCCAAGTAACAGAAATAAAAAAAGGTGGAAGTCTCTTTACTGGTTCAACTCAGTCCATATAGGACCTCCTAAAACATTGCCCTCCAGTTCCACCCTTGTGTTTGGGTTTGACTCAGTCCATGTAGAACATTGTGAACCACTTAGCCAGGAAAGCAAGACTAGTGATGAGCAACTAGTGAAATAATCGGTTTGTGTCAGTATCGACGCTAATTTCAGAAAAATCATCATGAATCGAAACGGTTGATTCCGACTCCCATTAAAGTCAATGGGAGTAAAAAACGGGTTCACTAATTTGCCTTTCAGATAGTCCCCAATAAAGCCAAAGCCCCCCAATTTGCATGAGAATCTATCCATACATCTAAGTAACACGGAATCCTCCTAAAAATTAGTCAAACTATTGTACAGTGGTGTAGAGGTCAGTTATAGCATAGGGGTGTCACTGAAAACAAAAGAGGGCCAACATGGGGTCTCCTGGATCAAAAATGGCACCAAGGAAGATAGTAGGCGTGCTGCTTATTTTAAAAGCAATGTCATACATTGACAGAAATTCAGCAAGGTGAGGACAACACTCAAGCACGGACCTGCTCCAAGGAACAGCTGTAGAGCTACAACCATTTCTTGTGCTTTAGAAAATGTTTGTCTTTGGAGGAGGAAGCATGGTGGAAGTAGGAGAAGGAGAGCATATTCCATAGACACAGGACAAACAATACACGAATCCCAGAGAAATGCAGCGCGTTTCAGAGGGCTTATGAAAAGCTTCTGTTTCTTTTTCAAGCATGGAACATATCATTTTATGGTATAAAATCTGAGGCGTTCCTACTTTTTCAAGAAACCTGAATAAAGTGTTATACTTTATAAGAAATAATTGAGGAGGCTTGCTTGTGCCTGCGAACTCCTCATCCAAGTAAGCGCATCCTCTATTTCTTTGTAAACCACCCACTCATACACGTGGAGTGCTAGGTTATTTTGTAATTTGTTTCTTCCTGCGCTTGTAATTGAGGTGCCGATGTGCCCTGGGCTTTCCATTGACACTCGCCCTGTCCATATGGACCACCACAGGGATTAGGTGACAGAGTGGACGAGTACAACATAACATTAATGGTGAACTAGGACCAGTGGTGAGGTGGGGTGTCTTACGACAAGATGTCCTGTACCTGTAAGCCAAGTAATCAAGAGTAGGAAGGGTGTTTTCGTTATTCAACCCAGTCCATATAGAATCTCCTGAACCTACAAGCAACCTGGAGAATCAAGGGTTATTCCTTGTGGTTTATCTCAGTCCATGTAGGATTTCTTGAACCAACCCACTCTGAGGTCTTTGCTTGTGCTTAATTTGACTCAATCCATGTAGAAGCTCCTGAACCTGTAAGTCAAATAAGACAATTTAAGGGGTCTCCATTTTTGGTCCCACCCAGTCCATGTAGGACTTCCTGAACTGGCAAGTAACAAAAATAATTAAGGGGTCTTCTTTGTGGTTTAAACAAGTTTATTTAGGACTTAATAAACCACCACCCTCCAGGTCTTCCCTCACATTTAATTTATTTCAGTCCATGTACAACCTTGTGAACCTCTTAGCCAGGCAACTAAGACAATTAAAGGAGTCTTATTTTTGTTCCTACACAGTGCATGTACAGGTAGGACCTCCTGAAGCTTCAAGCCAAGAAATGAAAAGGAAGAAGACGAGCTCCACTGCTCCAGGTCTTGTTTTTTGTTTGGTCTGACCCAGCCCAGGTCGGACTTCCTGAACCTGTAAGCTAAATAGCCAAGAAAAGGAAGGGGGTCTCCTTTTAAGTTTAACCCAGTGCACATAGGATTTCTTAAACAACTACCTTCCCGGTCTTCAATTGTATTTGGATTGAGTCCATGTTGAAACTCGTGAACGTTAGCAAGGGAACCACAAGTGAAGGGATTTCCTTCTTGGTCCTACCCATTCTATGTAGGATCGCTTGAACCTTTAAGGCAAGTAACCAAAAGAAGAAGGGAGTCAATCACATGCCCACAAAGTCTTCATTATTGTTTGGTTTGACCCAGCACATGTAGGGCTTCAGAACCTGTAATACCAGTAACCACAAGCAGGAAGTGGATCACCTTTTTGATTTAATTCTGTCCATGTTGGACCTTTTGAGCCTCACAACTCCAGGCTTTTCTTTTTGTTTGGTTTGACCCAATCCATGTAGGATCTCCTGAACTGTAAGCCAAGTAGCTGAGAGAATGAAGGAGGTCTCTTTTTTTGGTTTAACCTAGTCCATGTAGGACTTCTTACATGAGCACACTTCAGGTCTTCCCTTGTGTTTGCTTTGATTCAGTCCATGTAGAACCTTGTAAACTTCTTTGCAAGGCAACCAAGACAAGTAAAATGATCTCCTTTTTGGAGATCCATGTAGGGGCTCCTGAACCTGTAAACTAAGTAACCAAAGGAAGAAGAAAGTCCATTTTTGGTTTAATCCAGTCCATGTGGGACCTTTTGAACTACTACCCTCAAGGTTTTCTTCTGTTTAGTTTTACCCAGTCTATTTGGGACTTCCTGATCCTGTAATCCAAATAACCATGAGAAGGAAATGGGTCACCTTCCTGGCTTAATCCAGAGCATATAGAACCTTGCGAATTACCCCTTCAAGTTTTCCATAATGACCTGCTGAACTTATACTTTAAGTAACCAAGAGAATTAAGGGGGTCTTTTTTTTCAGCCCAGCCCATGTATAACCCCCTGAAATTTTAACCCTTTCAAATCCACTGTCTGACATCTTCCTACATTCTGGTTGAAGCTTGTATATCTCTAATGTCAGAAGATGTCCGACAGGGTATTCTTACCATCTATTGCCAGCCACTCTGCTGTCAGAACCTCTCTGGCGCACACACACTGGCTTTAGCCAGCAGATGAAATCATTGTATAACAGCAAAAAGAGAAAGACTTGTAGGAAACCCTGAATCCAAAATTGGATTGGAAAGGGTTAAAACAAGTAACCAACACAAGTAAGGGGGATTTCCTGTTTAGTTTGAGTCCATGTAGGACCATCTGTGTCACCACCTCTTTTTTGTTCGGTTCAATCTACTTCACTTAGAAGCTCCATGTTTGACTCATTTTACACCTTCCAAGTGAAGAACACTACAGTCATCCTCTCCCCAGTCTGAAATGGCTGATAACAGTGAACAGTAGATTATCAATTAAAAGTCATGTATATCTTCTCCTGATATAAAAGCATTAATAACAACTGTTAAATCTTACTATCCACTTTCGATAAGACTCATACGTGCGAGTCCCTCCTTATTATCCAGCATGGCTCGTCAATATAACGCCCATGTGATAATAGCCCCCAGAGAGCTTTGTGTGTAACTTCTGCTCCTGTCTTTCCAGTCTCCGTTGTTTAAATGCTCTTGTTGAATGTGACCCTCTAATAAATGTCTGTGCTGCTGAGAGACGTTGGCAGGTCCCTCATTTAGAAGCATTAGTGCACCCTGATGGGCGGCCATTGTGTCCTAGTAAAGTAAAGCGCTGTACAGGGATAGCTTTATGCTGCCAGCATCTGAAAGTACCAGCTAGGCAGAGTCTAGTCATGGCATAGGCTGAGTTAATGCCCCTCCCGGGTCTATTCACATCAAAGAACTTCAATTCCTAGACAGATGTCCTGCATCACATCAGACGACATCGCTGCCGCCGAGTGGTAATAAATGTCTGAGAAGACATTACAAAGGCAACATTTTTGCATAACAGAACAGGTGACAGTAAAAATGTAGCAATGACTTTGCCAGAATATATAACTCTAATGGACTCGTAGTTCTTAAAGGGGTTGTCCAGGATTAGAAAAACATGGCTGTACCTCCTAAAAAAAAAGCCCATAAGGCCGCATGCCCATGGGCGGGTCAGATCCCCACTGAATTCTCAATGTCAATTGCGGGCGGGCTGCAGGTCAGATGTCTTCCATTGACTTCCATGGAAGCCATCCGTGCGGAATCCGCAGGAAAATGGAGCATGCTGCGATCTTTCATCTTCGGGCGGAAACCACAGTTGGTTTCCGCTCGTGTGCATGAAGAATTACTTTTGCATTGCATGCCATGGAGGGTTATTGCTGCGGAATCCGAGGGGACGGCCACTCCGGATTCCGCAATTCAAATCCGCCTGTGTGCATTCGCCCTTAAAGTGATCAAAAAAGGCTAACGTACCCCAAAATAGTATCAATAAAAACTACAGTTCGTTCATGGAAAAAATAAAAAAGTTATGGGAGTTTCACCTTTTGCAAATTTGTCCCATCTTCATTTCCCAGTTTTCCATCGCTCGTTGTCGGGGTTATGAAGATCCAACAGCGATGGCGGCGCAGGCAGACTGCAGTCCACTTGTCCCTTGCAGGGGGCCAGGATCGCAGGATCTCATTAGCTCCCTGCCCGGCCATCTTCCTCCTACCCTGCTGAAGTCTATAGGACGCTCAGGCCAATGACAGAACCATGACGTCATTGTAGCGCCACCGGCCTGAAATGTCAATCACGCGCTGTAGGCCCGCCCTCGCCTAAGGGTGGCTTCACATGACCGTGTTTGTGCGGATATCTGCGCACGCAAGACTCAGAGAATAGAACCCATTGAATTTACGGGGTTCATTGTCATGATCACGTTTTGCGCACGCATTTCACGCACACCGTAAGAAGTATTATCTGCTTTATTGTCCTGTGTTATTCGCAGCAGAGGTCCCATAGAAGTAGGTGTGCAAATACACAAGGGGAAGCGTGGAACCCTGCGCAAAACGCAGGGAAAAGAACGTATCTAGACCTCATTAGGCTAATTAACCTATTAATCCACGGATGTGTGTGTGAACTGGCCCCGCGTGCCCAAAAAGTACAGTAATATGAGCGGACATACGTGCAAAACAAACTCATCAAAACTCATTCATCTACAAATAAATTGCGCTCATGTGAAGCTGCCCTAACGCTATGGCAAAGAGTAAGTTGTCAAATGCAGCATTAGAGGTGATAGCGGCAAATAGGAATAACCCTTTAAGCCCCGCCCCCAATTCACCCACCCAATCATCACAGAAATCCGCATCTCAGAACATATTCAGATGAGCCCCTCTGGGGGAAATATATAAAAAGCGTCATCTGAATGCCGGTATTTTTTCTGTTGGCGCACAATGTGCCTAATATATAGTGGCGCACACCTCACCTCAGCTCACAGAAATGTACGTCAGCTCCAATTTGGAATAGGTTTCTGGCATAATTTACACCAATTTTTAGCGTCAATTACATATAAATGTGTTGGTCTAGGGCAGCCATGCCCCCTCCCATCCAGCCACGCCCCCTCCCATACAACCACACCCCTCCCATCCAGCCACACCCCCTCCCATCCAGCCATGCCCCTTTCCAGGAACGTGGCTCAAGGACAAAAAGTCACAAAATTTTTGTGCAAGCAAAACTTGTGCAAAATTATGCAACCTTTTTACACCATAATCTGGCTTTTTAACAGTTTTATGGATTTCCCCCAGTTCTCCAGACATAACTGACACACTGGAGCAGATTTGTGCCTAGACTGTCATAAAATGACAAGAGGGAGTGACTTAGTGGAAAAGGGGCAGGGCTTCATTGGAGAACATATGAATGGTCAGGTACACAGGAGTTATGGGAACTCCAAGTGAGATTTTTCCAATAGGGTTAGGCTTTATAAAAAGTTCTGCAGCTTGCTCACATTCATTCTGTTTCAACTTCTCACTATTTTCAAGATCGCTGCTTGCTGTCAGTAAATGAAAGATTCTTCTTGCTTTCATCCGGTTATTGAAACCCTGACCTGATCATGCCCTACTGACACAGGTGCAGGGCTTGTTACAATGTGTCAGTCATGTTTCTCAGAGTATCTGTATCAGATGGACACAACATTAAAATAAGGGCTGTAATGCAGCTACCTGGCACTGGGCTTCCTGGATATTCCTTGAAATCAGCGGTACTGCTGTAGGAAACATCCTGTTCTGTTATCTGCTCAGCGGATCTGGCAAGAACCAAAAATATTAGCAAGTCTGTGAATTTCTGAAATGTCAAATTGACAGATCCCCAGATGTCTGTGTCTTCCACGCCAACAGCATATGTGGAAATGGAAATAAGGGGAGTCGTAATGATAACAATATCTATAGAGCGATGCCGGAAGCTCTTAAAGTGACGGCCTATTCTGTGCCTTCAATACCAAGAGATTTTCATCATTGCATTGCAAGAGCCATAACTTGTTGCCGTATGAGAGACTTGTTTTATATTTTCTTTTTTTTTTGCGTGGGGCGGGGGGAATGGGGGATGAACAAACGCCCTAGAAATTCCACCATTGTTTTGGGGTTTTATTTTTACAGCGTTCACCATTCTGTAAAAATAATTTTCTTATCTGATCATCACAATTACTGCGATAAGTTTCTAGAGCTGTTTTTTATTTTTACTACTTTTACACAATTAAAACATGTTTTTAAAGAAAATCAATTGAATCTCAATCGCCACATTCCAAAGGCTCATTTACATGCAAAGGCAATCTTTCAAACGATTGAAAGATTGACAGTTTTAGCGATCGTTTTGCATAAAGTACTAATGGGCACTACTGACCATTAGCACTTTATCAGCTTCATTTGCATGGAAATAAGCCTCCGGGGAGCTGTTTGCATTATCAGCAGGTGGTCTGACCTCTGCAATCAGCTCCTTTTTTCTCGCATGGGCTGTCACAGGCTGCCAGCATGAATACAATGTAATCAGCCACTCCCGTGGAGAGGACAGGGTACAGCCCCTGTTATCTACTCTCCAGCTGAACTATGGATTTTAAGCTCACCTTAAAATCCTCGTTCAGCCAAAGAGTAAATGATGGGAGCATTTACGCGCAACGATTATCACTCATATGTCATCGTTTTAACGAATTTTGAGTGATAGTTGTTGCGTGTAAATGGGCCATAAGACACCAGAACATTTTTAATTTTCTAACAGCTGAGCTCTGTGAGGGCTTGTTTTTTTATGCGAAGAGTTGTAGTTTTATTGGTACCGGCTGCAATGCACTGGAATTACATCCGACAGGCTTTGATACACTGATCAGTATCACACATGAATGATCTGGAAGGGAGCCTGTTGATCAGTCCTGAAGCTGAGGGAGAGGAATGAAGAGCTCTAATGGCAGAGAGCATTGGGTAGAGATGAGTGAGCACCCAAATGCTCGAGTCCGCGTTGTTCGAGTCGAGCTTTTCGTAAAATTCGAGAGCTCTACTCGAGTAATGAACCCCATTGACTACAATGGGAGACGTGAGCAGTTTTGTATGTGGGACGCCGGGGGCCGAGCTTTTTTTTTTCTTCTTGGTTCGTGTCTCTTTCTCTATCTCTCTCTCTTCCCTGCCTGCCAGACAAAAAAATTTGCCAATGACGTGCGCTGCGTCGTGGCGGGGAGGGGCCAAAACAGGCACGTCACAGCGGGGAGGAGTCAAAAACTGGGGCGGGGTCGAACACGGCTTGATGCTCGTTCGAGTAACGAGCACCATCGAGTACGCTAATACTCAAACGAGCATCAAGCTCGGCAGAGTACGTTGGCTCAACTCTAGTATCGGGCCTTCGAAGCCAAATATCTGCAGTGTCTGAAACATATATCCCAGTAAAACCCTGGGGAACGCTTTCTCTGCATCCAGGGATAATGTCAGAAAAGGCGTCCGACCTATGGCAGCCGGATCCACTAGGTCTATCAATCGTCTAGTGCCATCCGGTGCTTGGCGACCCTTAGAAAAGCCCACCTGGTCATTTTTGATCAGGTTAGGCATCAATAGGAATAGAAAAAATGTTAGCAATCCAAGTGGGAAAGCTTGAAGCTTTCATCTGTGATTGGAACGTATGGCTAACACAATGCCCTACACCTATATAGTGTAAAGGTTCTCCCCCCCCAACCCCCACCCCGCTATCAAACACTACACCCCGCAACTCAATTTTGTATCCAGGGGTGCACATGGGTTCCTGTTCCCATTTACGGTTTTATACTAAATGTTATTTTTGTTGACAACAGAACCAATGTTACAACTCCGGTTACAGTCCTGACGAAGTCCAGACGCACGTTTCCCCGAGGTGATATGTAACACAGTCGGGGTGACTTCGTCAGCCGTGTCTCGTCTTGTTCCTATTATTATCCCCTTAATACAAGCGGTATTCATGGAGGATGCGTCTCTGGAGCGGCCAGAAGTCTACAGCTCTCTGACTCCTCTCCAGCATAGTTGCAGAACTAGAAAGTCATAGCCCTGCCCTAAGTGTCCTACAATAATGCCCCCTTGCTTTCATGTCACTATTTTTTTTGTAAAGGTCTGTACACTTTGGCAACTAATTTTTTTTGCTCCATTGTATCAGAAATAAAAATATGAAGCAACGTTGCAAATTATCTTCATTAAAAAGATCCTACCGTTTTGTGTCTACAGCTCCTATGCATACCTACATGTCTCCATGGTAACAGACTACAAACAAACCTTGTGTGGTCTGATCCTGCAGTTATATGTTACTCCCTCTCATCTTCTACTGCCTATATCCTAAAGGGGCGTGACTACACACTTAAACAGTATTAGTCAGTACTAGTCCCAGATTCCTGATGATGCCGCTGCAGTTGACTGTAGCCCTCGCCCAAACATTTTGATCCCTGGGCAAAAAATCTAGGGCATATGTGATGCCCATGCATTAGTCAATATGGAGGGTTAATAATGCCTCTCATTGCCTCATTTATTAATAATTATAATTTATTAATTATAATCAAGGCTATCAGATGCATTATTATTAAATGGGGCAATGAGGAGCATTATTAACAAACAAGACAGGAGTGGCAATAGGGCATTGTTATTAAATGGGGTGTTATAACTAAACCGGGTCATGAAGGGCATAATTACCTGGGCTATGAGGGTTAATGGGGTATTAAATGGAGCATCATTGCTAAATGGGCACATGAGGGGCATTGTTACTATTGCTGTGAGGGGATTACTGAAGGACACTATTATGGGAAATAGAGGGCATGGCTTTGCCATAAAAGGGCCATGGTCTGTCACAAAAATGTGCCGCTACAGTTGTCCCTCTTTTCATTGCTCAAAAGTTGGGAATGACCCCTTTATTAGAGCCCTCTCATGATTGGTGCTTCCTTGTATGGAAATTCTCCCTGTGACCCCGGAGCATAAAATCACGTGACCAGTTTTCCGTGGATCAGCTTCAGTGTGAGCCCACATTGGGGTATATTCACACGATATGTTTTCCATTTGATTTTCTGTCCATAAAAATTAGAACAAAATTGGATGGAAGTAAAGCCTTATTGTAACTGGTTATACTCAAATCTGATATAAATACGCCTAAAGGCTTTTACTTGCTCCACACTTTGACCCCTTTGCTTGGCTTTAGGTGTCATTAGATTAGTGACATCCTCAACACCGCCGTGAAATCATAACATTTGACTTTGGTACATCAAGTGACCTGTGAGGGCAGCCCAAAGTTCCTATGTTAAATCTATGGCACGCGCTGCTAGGGAGAGTGAACCATTGCTAAGCAGCATGAGTGATGAGAGGACAAGCAGTTAGCGGTATACAGGGCAAGCAGTACAGAGGACAAGCGGTGCAGAGGCAGAGAGGTGAGCAAAATAGGTGACCAGGCCTCTGCGTTGAGGGGGCCCAGAGGCCACCCTCTGCCATATACATATGCACATTCAGTGCATTACTGGCTGGTCGCTCTGTCTGCAGCACCGCAGTGATCACGCAGCTGGCAATGCGGCCAGCCTGAGAGGAAGCAGAGAAGAGGAGGAGGGAGGCAGCCGCATGGGCCAGCAGGGACTTGAGGTCAGTGATGATGTCATCATTGTGCTGCCCCTGCCTCCTGCTGTACAGCGGCTGCCTGTCCTGCTGCTGTCACATGGAGAAGTGGTCCGGGCCCCGGGGTATGTGTGTGTAAATATATATATATATATATATATATATATATATATATATATGTGTGTGTGTGTGTGTGTGTGTATGAGGAGAGGAGAGGGGGTGAAGAGGGGGAGAGCTCTGCTCTAGTATGCGCAGCTGGACACACTCAGCTGTGCCACACGCAACTTGACACACTCAGCTCTGCTACACGCAGCAGGACACACTCAGCTCTACTACATGCAGCGAGACGCACTCAGCTCTGCTACATGTAGGCATCAGTGGTCTACAGCTCTGCAACTGAACTCTCTCTCTGTCATAGATGCAATCTGCAGAGTATACCAGTGATACAAGATATTATCGCACCATACAAGAATATACAGGGGGCTCCACGGTAACATATACTATAATACGTGGTGTAATATACACTAATTGACTGTTGTCATCTCCCCAAAACGTGGAACACCAAGCCGTGCACGGCGAACAGTTCAAGCCGAATCCTCACTCGACAGTTCTTAAAACATTTACAACCATTTTTGCAAACATTTTATGTTCGCGACGGGTCAATCTAGTTTCTTTTAATTGAATGAACAGTCGAAGCAAAAACAATCACAACAGGTCAGAGTTTGTTGCAATTTTGCGGATACAAATTGCCCATTCAAGTCTAGGAGGGCATTTAAAGTCCAGCTTTTGTTTGAACACTTCCGTTGAAGGAGAACTCACCACCTCCCGTGGTAACCTGTTCCACTCACTGATCACCCTCACTGTCTAATATCTAATCTGTGTCTCCTCCCTCTCAGTTTCATCCCATTGCTTCTAGTCTTTCCTTGTACAGATGAGAATAGGGCTGATCCCTCTGCACTGTGACAGCCCTTCAGATATTTGTAGACAGCTATTAAGTCTCCTCTCAGACTTCTCTTCTGCAAGCTAAACATTCCCAGATCCTTTAACCGTTCCTCATAGGACACAATTTGCAGACCGCTCACCATCTTGGTAACTCTTCTCTGAACTTGAATGGTAAAATCCAGCGATCTGAGTGACTTCCAACTAGGCCAGGTCATGAATGCTAGACTAGCCGGGGATGTCACTGCCAACTGCATGGTGTTTTCTCATGTAGCGGTGTGGAGAGTATACCGAGAATGGTGTAACCGAGGAAGAACATCCAGCGAAAGGGGATCCCGTGGAAGGAAACAACTCTTCACCGAAAGGGGTCAGAGGAGGATGTCAGGAATCATTCTGACCAACAGGTGTTGCACAGTCAGCCGAATACAATACTGGTGCTCTAACTAATGTGTCTAAATGCACATTTATTAATAATGCCCCTCCGTTTAGTAATAACTCTCCTCATGCTCCGAGACTGTCCCGCAGAATCCACGGAGGCATGGTCATTGAGTATATAGTAGCGTATTCCCCAGCCTCTTCTGATAGACCTACGGTATATACTGCAGTCTTCAGTCACTGACAGCTCTGACTAATACGTCGTTCCTGAAATCACTGCTTACCGGGAACAATGTTTACCCAAGAATGGGCAATTTCCAAGACGAATGATACAAACACTTGTAGGAATAGCCGTCGCCAGCTAATATTCTGCACATCAATCTGGAATGGCCACAGGGGCTTTGGAGTAATAATCTGTAGCTTTCTAGAGCGGTCAGTCAACCCGGCAAAGGCGCAAAAACACCATTATACAGAGGAAGAGCACGGCTCCCAACGGGGATTCAACGGTTCTTGTATATATGTCTTACACTGATCTGGGGAAGACTTGTACATGGCCGTATAACCCCCAGTCACCGACACGTCAGGGACAGCAATCTGTCCAGGAAGCAGAAGCAATTGGGAATCCATGTCACCTGCTTCGGTGCAAATGAAAGTGACAACAGGAGAGGCGACAGCAGGAACCCCCAAAAAAGGGACTGGGGACAATTCCGCTCTTCTTTTCTAGTTCTGCGGTTTGCTGGTGTCCTCGTCACGACTGGTAGCATAAGCCATTATTTTCTTTTTTTAACCCATGCATTGGCTTAATATTTTGCTTATTGTAAGACCCCTTTTAACCACTTCCCGCCCCAGGATGTAAATCTACATCCTGGCTGGGAGGCAGTTCCCACAAAAGGTCATACTTTTATGGGGGACAGCAGTGACTGAAAGCCAGACTACCACTGCAACAGCAGGCCTCAATGAGAACACCGATCCCCGCTGTTAAATCCTTACATGCCACAATCACTGTTGATCGCTGCATGTAAAGAGTTCACAGACAGAGGGCGCTCCCTTTGTGACGTCATCGGCCCTCCGCCATGTAATCACAGAGAGCCAATGGGTTATGTGGCAACCAGGGCCAGACAATAGCATCTGGGTCTGCCTTGGCTTGTGATCGTTATGAGGAGCGATGATGTATTGCAGTACAGAAGTAATGCAATGTAATATTAGTGCGATCATAGCATCACAGGTTCAAGTCCCCTTTAGGGCTTATTCACACGAGCGTATATCGGCCGCGCTGCCCATCTGATGCAATGGTTTACAATGCATCAGTTTACATTAGCATATTGCGGCGTAAAAGCACCCGGCCGGCCATACGAGCGCATTTTGGCCAGACGCTTTTATGCCAGCCAGGAAAGATAGTTCAGAAACTATCTTCCTGGCCGGACTACGGCCGCTGCCATAGACTCCTATGGGAGCCAATGTCAGCTGCCAGAGAAGGGAGGTGGGAGGGAGTTTAGCAGCGTGACTGCTAAACTCCCTCACCCTTCTCTCTTCCTCTCCGCCCCTTGCCGGCTGTTTGCAATAGGATTTCTACCGACTGAGAGAATTCCGATCAGCAGCACATTTTTTTCTACAACCCGCTGCTCCAGATCATGTGAATGGGGGATTCATATGCTAATGATGTTCGGGACTCGATCAAGGAAAATCGTCCATTCACATGATTTAGCTGCGATTTTTTTTTTTTTGCCCTACGAATTTTTGTTAAGTTCCTCGTGTGAACGAGCCCTTATGCTGTAAAAAAAACGCGATGGCAGAATTGATGAGTTTTCTCTTCCTGCCCCCCCCTGAAAAAATTAATAAAAGTTCTACAATACATTATATGTAACCAAAAAACTGCTACAAACAAAAACTACAGCTCGCCACGCAAAAAGAAGAAGCCCTCATACAGTCATGTGGACGGAAAAGTAAAAGAGTTATGGCTTTTGTAAAGTGGCAATGAACATCCCAAAAAATCGTTGCATCCTTCGGTCCAAGATAGGCTGCGTCACTAAGTGCCAGGACCCGATTGTGGACAATAAGGGGTTAATAGCAAACGTTACATAAGAATGCGTTGTGACTTTAAATGATATTTTATTGAAAAGGAAGAAAACAACGGCTGAACGTCAGGATTTTATTACAAAACTCATTGTTTGGCCTCAATAAAGATTGAATGAAAGTTTAATTTCCTCTGCGAGCAGCAGGTGCTTCTACGGAGGTGGCAAACAGGATGAAGAGGAATACGGAAGGAGATCATCCACTGTGCCCGTCTGTCTGCTGTCTGCTGCCAATCACCATGCCACAGCATGCTGCAGGGAACAGGAGCCAGCCCGGGGGTATGTGATGAGCACAGTGTGTGCCTCCATGCACAACAGACAGGAGCGTTTAGTCTTTTGTTCTGTTGGTGGCCCTGGTGGGCTGGCACGGCCTGGCACTTGGCATAAAGGCTTCTCGGATGTGTTTCTACAGTTCTCTTTGATGAAAATGTGGCGACTCTGAGTAAAGCCAATAAAATGTACCGCACATCCGTCTGTCTCCTGTCAGTCATGCAAGGGCGTGCAAAAATTCTTAAAGAGGCGCTAAACACGGAAAATAATTCATAGAGATGAGTTCCTGAGGAAGCCACACAGACATTAGAGCGCCGCACAGCGAGGTTAGACCTTTAGTACCATGGCAAGGAATTTAGCCAATACAGTTCGGCTTACTGGTTGCTTCTGCTGCATCACATTAGTGAGTTAAGACACAAGTTCTGCTGATTGACCTACAACCTTTGTCCGGCTCAGCCGGTAATACAACTGATGTATTCATAAGGGGACATACAGCAAGCCAAATTACAGTTTAAAATCAATAAAAAAGGGAATATTCAGAAAAAAAATCACAAATAGCAGCCATATATTTATCAATATACTGCTGCAAGAGGGCAGGTAGAAGTGTTGTGGCCCAGAGGGTCCTCCAGAATAGCTGCACAATAGGCCTACCGTCAGGGGTCGCTGGGGTCGCAATAGCCCAGAGGCCGCCCTCCGCCATATACATATGCACCGTCAGTGCATTACCGGTTGGTTGCTCTGCCTGCAGCACCGCAGTGATCATGAAGCAGGCAGTGCGGTCAGCCTGGGAGGAAGCAGAGAAGAGCAGGGGGGAGGAGGAGAGAGGCAGCCACACGGGTCGGTAGGGGGTAGAGCACAGGGATGATGTCATCATGTCCTGCCCCTGCCTCCTGCTGGACGGTGGCTGCTGCATCTGCCTGTCCTGCTGCTATCACACGGAGAGGTGGTCTGGGTCCTGGAGTATCTGTATATGTGTGTGTATATGTATGTCAGTGTTTCCCAACTCCAGTCCTCAAGGCACCCCAACAGGTCATGTTTTCAGGATATCCTATAGAAAGAACGCCTGTGGCAATGTCTGAAGCTCTAACAATAATAACATCACCTGTGCAATACTGAGGAAATCCACAAAACAGTTGGGAGTTGGGAAACACGGATGTACTGTATGTGTGTGTATGTATGTGTGCATATACCTGGAAAGGAAAAGAGAGGGTTAACACCTAAAAGGTGTAGCAGGAATTGGTTGCATATAAGCCAGTATAAAAGCTTAGCAACAGCTGACTTCATTGGCTGTATGTCATGCCTACACTGATTGGTAGAGGGGTGGGTAGAGAAAGTCCAGAGCGGGAAAGTGTAGAGTGAGCCTCTATGCAGAGGGGGAGGAGAAGGAAAAAGTGCAGGAGAAAGACAGAAAGTGAAGGAGGAGTCAGTAAGTTCTCAGAAGAGAGCCTACGTAGGTTGTCCTCAGAGGAGGATGTGTGGGGAGGAGGTCCACAAAGCGAGCAGCAGAATCAAGTGTTCATCTTCAGGGAAGCCAGGATTTACTAGTATTATAGTAGTTATATTCTTGTACATAGGGGGCAGTATTATAGTAGTTATATTCTTGTACATAGGAGGCAGTATTATAGTAGTTATATTCTTGTACATAGGGGGCAGTGTTGTAGTAGTTATATTCTTGTAACTAGGAGGCAGTATTATAATAGTTATATTCTTGTACATAGGGAGCAGTATTATAGTAGTTGTATTCTTGTCCATAGGAGGCAGTATTATAGTAGTTATATTCGTGTACATAGGAGCAGTATTATAGTGGTTATATTCTTGTACATAGGGGGCAGTATTATAGTAGTTATATTCTTGTATATTGGAGGCAGTATTATAGTAGTTATATTCTTGTACATAGGAGGCAGTATTATAGTAGCTATATTCTTGTACATAGGAGGCAGTATTATAGTAGTTATATTCTTGTACATAGGGAGCAGTATTATAGTAGTTATATTCTTGTACATAGGGGGCAGTATTATAGTAGTTATATTCTTGTACATAAAGGGCAGTATTATAGTAGTTATATTCTTGTACATAGGAGCAGTATTATAGTAGTTATATTCTTGTACATAGGGGCAGTATTATAGTACTTATATTCTTGTACATAGGAGGCAGTATTATAGTAGTTATATTCTTGTACATGGGGGGCAGTATTATAGTAGTTATATTCTTGTACATAGGGGGCAGTATTATAGTAGTTATATTCTTGTACATAGGAGGCAGTATTATAGTAGTTATATTCTTGTACATAGGAGGTCAGTATTATACTAGTTATATTCTTGTACATAGGGGGCGGTATTATAGTAGTTATAGTCTTGTACATAGGGGGCGGTATTATAGTAGTTATAGTCTTGTACATAGGGGGCGGTATTATAGTAGTTATAGTCTTGTATATAGAGGGCAGTATTTTTACAGTGGCTTGTTTCTTGTCCATAACGGACTTTATAAACTTTACAAAATTATACTGCATTGCAGATATTTTATGTCAGACATTGTAAATGTGGTAATTGCATTTTAAAGACTATGGTATTATGTTATAAGTATATTATATGAGTGTGATGAGGATATTATATTAGACATGTATCATTATTGTGTTAGTCTTGGGACATGCTGATCTAGTCCATTAACCTGACAACAATGGAAACGAATAGTACACTCATTCTATCTTATTAGGATGACGATGATCATCATATGCGGGTGACTTTATTTTATTACTATGACATGATGGCTGTAACATTAATTACATTATTTCTCTTATTCCTCAGGTTCGACTGATATACTGTACACTGATTATAGATATATGGACTCAGAGAGACAGAGAATTACTCAATAAACTCAGAAGGTTAACGATTCTCCCATAGTGTCCACATTTCACCCCTTTTCAGGCATCAGAAGATATTGTGCAGTTGTATGGGGAGAGTATGAGGATGCCATGTATAAGATTTTACTTGGGCCCAGAAGGTATACTTAAGTGACATATGCAGGCTGCACAGATGCATGGGGCCCCTGTGGGTAAAAGGGGCCCACAGCCTTCAGGTTTATTAAGTCAGGTGACTAACTTCCTCATTAGAGAATCCTCTACTTGGTTTAGTGGGTGGCATAAAATTTCCAGTGTACACAATCCAGAAGTTGCCCCACGGATGAGGGTACTTCTGTGGCGACTGAGTGCAGGCCTTCGGAAGGAGACAGTAGGGATTAAGATTAGAGATGAGCGAACGTACTCGTTTAGGGCGATTTTGCAATCGAGCACCGCTTTTTTTGAGTAACTGACTACTCGGGCGAAAAAATTCGGGGGGCGCTGGGGGTGAGCGGGGGCTTGCAGAGGGGAGTGGGGGGGAGAGGGCTCCCCCCTGTTCCCCACTGCTACCCCCCGCTCCACCACGCCGCCCCCCGGTGCCCCCCGAATCTTTTCGCCAGAGTAATCAGTTACTCGAAAAAAGCGGTGCTCGATCGCGAAATCGCCCTAAACGAGTACGTTCGCTCATCTCTAATTAAGATGTGTTCACTTCTAGTCAGATTCTCAGTTTGTGTGATGCTCTTATATGATCCGTACCACAGAAACTGTCTGGAGGGGGACACAGACGCTCCACATAGTTACTGATGATGATCACACAGCTATGATAGAGGTGATCGCAGTTAATTCTCCTGCCTGAATACTTATGGTCTGTAGCTTATTTAGCTGTCTATAGAAGGTAATGATTAATAAACTGTCCCCCCAACAGATGGAGATGGTATAGCCTCTAGCTAATGCTATGTTGATGTATCATGCTATTGATGTGAAACTTAAAATAAAAAAATTTCAACCTCCAGATGGTACCTGATAAGTATCAGACAGGGGGCTACACTGCAGGGAAGTGACTGCAATACACTAAGGAGACCTCCAGAATGTGACAGGCAATCGGGTGAGGGGGCAGAGATCGAAAAATGCATTTTTGCCAGAATGGCCCTTTAAGGAAAGGGTTGTGTACTTGGTTTCGAGAGATTCAAAAGACATCGACAAACTGGAGCAATTTCAGAGAAGAGTTACCAGGATGGTGAGCGGTCTGCAAATCATGTCCTATGAGGAACGGTTAAAGGATCTGGGAATCTTTAGCTTGCAGAAGAGAAGGCTGAGAGGAGACTTAATAGCTGTCTACAAATATCTGAAGGGCTGTCACAGTGCAGAGGGATCAGCCCTATTCTCATCTGCACAAGGAAAGACTAGAAGCAATGGGATGAAACTGAAAGGGAGGAGACACAGATTAGATATTAGACAGTGAGGGTGATCAATGAGTGGAACAGGTTACCATGGGAGGTAGTGAGTTCTCCTTCAATGGAAGTGTTCATGCAGAGGCTGGACAGACATCTGTCTGTGATGATATAGAGATCCTGCACTGAGAAGGGGGACTCGATGACCCTGGAGGTCCCTTCCAACTCTACCATTCTAAGATTCTGCAAGTGGAGCAGAAATTTTATGTCAGTCAAGGCTTATTCACATGAGTGTTTTTCATGTCTGTGTGCTGGAAATATTTGCAATTGACTGCACACAGACAGCACATGGACCCATTGCAGTCAGTGAGGCTATACATACATAAATTTTTTACACTAACTGTAAAACAATCACAGCAGGTCCTATTCTGATCCAACGTCTTGGAGAACAATCACCCATTCAAGTCAATGGATATAAATAGAGATGAGCGAGTATACTCGCTAAGGCACATTACTCGAGCGAGTAGTGCAGGGAGATCTCTCTCTCCCTCTCTCCCAACCGCTCCCCGCTGCAACTCACCTGTCACCCGCGCCGGTCCCCGAATCTTTAGAGACGAGCGGGGAGATACTTGGCTAAGGCACTACTCGCTCGAGTAATGTGCCTTAGCGAGTATACTAGATATGTACAAGCCCAGTGTCAGCATCTAGCAAGCCCAGGCAAATGCTGGAGCCCACTTCAATTGTTGATCAGCAAAGATGGATCACAGGGGGCTTGGGCTGCTCGGTCAGGCACAGCAGTCAGGCCTGCTGATTTTAATTTTAATTGTGTTTAATAAACAAAAAAGTCCATATTCACCTTCCCTGTTGCTCCCTGGCAGCCGTATTGGGCACCGCTGTCCATCTCTCACTTCTGGGATGAGCAATCATGTGATTGCTGTGATTAATTCCTGACCTCAGCGTTAGTGACATTATTTCTGAAAGGGACATTATTCCTAAAATGGAGTATTAGAGAATTGGGACAAAAAAGGCAGTATTACTGAGTGGAAACAGAAGGCGATATTATTACGGAGCGTACTACTGTGTGGGGTACCACAGGTGGCATTATTACTATCTTGGACACTATAGAAGGAGGAATTGTATGGTGTTGGAAAACCAAGGAGTCAAAGATGTCTGTGTATCAAATTCTGCAGAGACAAGTTGTGGTTGGAAGAAGTTGTCATGGTGGTCTGGTCTGGATACAGAAGAAAAGGGGAACTGAACTACTCCAGTCAGAGAGGACATCACCTGTGGTCACTGGATATAACAGTACTGTAATCACTTATATGGTCTGCAAAGCACCTGCGTAGAGTTAATATCTACCGCTATATAGTCCCTGTATAAGCCATTGCAGATTTACTGCTGCCTGTGTCATGACACAATGCAAAGGGGCCCAATGAGACTCTGTTATCGAAGGGCCTGCATAAACCTGGAACCAGCCCTGGGTGCCAAAAAAATACAAAGTGCACACAGAGGACAGTCATGTGTGCTACTTTTCTCACTGATCATTGCTAAGCAATTCTAGAAAAAAACTGGGTCACCTTCCGGATATCTTTAAAGCATGAGAAAGAAATGCACAACATATCAAAGGAAAATAGAAAAGGAAACATGCAGAGCACATGGATGTGATACGGACATACACATGGATGTGATACGGACATACACATGGATGTGATACGGACATACACATGGATGTGATGCGGACATACACATGGATGTGATACGGACATACACATGGATGTGATACGGACATACACATGGATGTGATACGGACATACACATGGATGTGATACGGACATACACATGGATGTGATACGGACATACACATGGATGTGATACAGACATACACATGGATGTGATACGGACATACACATGGAAGTGATACGGACATACACATGGATGTGATACGGACATACACATGGAAGTGATACGGACATACACATGGATGTGATACGGACATACACATGGATGTGATACGGACATACACATGGATGTGATAGGGACATACACATGGATGTGATACGGACATACACATGGATGTGATACGGACATACACATGGATGTGATACGGACATACACATGGATGTGATACGGACATACACATGGATGTGATACGGACATACACATGGATGTGATACGGACATACACATGGATTAAAACTAGTCCCATTTTTAAAATCAGACATGCTGGTTTGAATAAGAAGCTCTCGATGGCATATCTGAATTACACTCCGGTTAGCACATCCTTCATGCCAGCGGGTTCTTGGCCGGCGCCTGGTGCTCCTTCATCTGGAAATTTAATCTTTTCGCTTTTGTATGGAATTGTTCATTCGTATATATGCAATAGTAAAGGTTAATGACGGCCGTGAGTAGATATATGCCAGATGGGTGACGTTCTATGAGTTTATATAACTCTATTAGACGTATCCTGCTCCCTCTTGTATCACAGGGAACATGATACTTTAGAATGTGGCAACAAGAAGCTAAAAGTTGAAAGGAAGTGAGAAAGATGCCTGTAAGATTCTTATTGGAAAGTTGGTGGTCCTAAACCAGTCGTTGGATCCTTCACAGAGGTCTTGGTAAGGTTGTGTAAGCCAACTTCAGACTCACCAATTGGGCTGGGAAGAACATGACCGGCAGCTGCTGCCATGTTTGGCATACTCACATCATCTGTGGGAGACCCAAGTTTCATGACGTTTTACCAGTCGTATGTGGTCTCTCAAGGAGTGAGACGAGGCTTCGGACAGAAGAGATAATTCCACAACTTTATACTTCAAGGAAACTTTTTGGTTTCAGGACACAATTCTACCTCAAGACTGGAAGGGTTTGCAGGTTTATTATCTGCAGCTGTTCTTCTGTCGCCCCTCTGATCCACCAGTTTTACATCCCGTTTTTGGCTGTCCAAGATGTCTGCCGCAATTTTCTAAGTACCTAATGCACACTTTTGTCAAATTGGCCAGCACTAATCACATGAGCGGCCCTGGCCAATTAGAGAGCTGGTATAGTGCCTTGGTATCGCTGGTGGTGGTGTGTTACAGGTTCAAGATGGCGCAGCAGCTGGCAGATGGAGACAGAGGACAAATTGTATTTAGAAAAATGAACTTTACTGAACCATAACCAGACAAGCAATATTTTTGTTTTCTGATTACTGTCAGCATATTTTATTTCCAAAGATCTGCAGTATTATCATTGGAGGCCAGCCTCACACATATAGCAGTGATGTCTTTATCCAGGCTTGGATCCATGGTGCTGTCAATGTCATCTGGGACTGAGTCCCATGTGGGGAGGGAGACCCCCTCTCCTCCCACACACTGCGGGGTCCTTTGCCCTGGTGATCTTTCTGGCCAGTTTCCATTTGGTGTTGCCTCTTCAGTCCTCGGTCATTAAGGCCCTCTCAATAGCCCCCAATTTTGGTGCTGTTTCCCCAGTACAGGGACAGTGCTCTGGTCAACTACAGCAATGGCCGCCACCATGTGCTCTAGTGCGTCTGCTGGGCATCTACTGCACACAGCTGAGCAGCACAGACTGCGTTCACCCCTATCTGCTGCTCTGCATCATTTTGGGGGTGCAATCCCCTCTACACAGCCTTTTTTGAGGCTTCAACAAAATGGCACCCCGCACCTGTCATCCCCGCTCACTGCCGCTGTCTGGTAGGGATGTGAGGCTCTTGAACCGGTGCCTCCATGCACCAGTAACAGGGCTGCAGGCGCTATGAAGAATGCGCTTCTATGTGCTGAGTCCTCTCTCTGTCTCCCTTTCCTGACCCTTACAGCTCAATCGCTTACAAGTACTTTTATGGCCACCAAGAATAGTCTTTTCCATGGCCATACGATGACTTTCAGATGCTTGACAAAGGGAATAAATCCCAAAGAAGCCCCTACACTGCTCGTTAGAATGGATCTGTTATCTGAATATACTGCCATATGTAAGGATGTCCTATTCGAGGATGCCGAGGCAGGTGACTATTTTTGCATGTCGTTGATTCTTCTTGGCATCAGCATTTCTATGGCACATTCCAGAAGGTATCAGGTGGCAGTACCTCTTTGTGAATGCCTCGTTAATCATCTCAGCGGAAGCAGTGAGTGAGCAAAAAGAAAACGTATCATCTGTCAGCTCATTGAAATTATGCTAAACTGATCAAACTTCGACTCGGAGAAGAACCCCTCATTATTAGGAAAAGGTCACTCCATGATGGAAGCTCCAACCATCAATGGTTATCTTTGATTCTACTCCTTCTCCTTATGCAAATGTTGAATAATAACCTTTAATTTACTTGTAAAAAGGAAGGACCCTTTCAACTTTCACAGCCCCCAAATGAGGAAGGAAGGAAAATTCACATACTTCCAATCAACCTAAAATACCGCATAAAGCTAGTAGGCACAAAAAAGCTAATTGTTTCTAGAAAACAGCCTCAGTCACCGAGTTGTCCTCGTGACAAAGTGTCTCTCTATTCTTTTGGCCGTTTTTGAGCCTTTCTGGTCTTCTACTGCACATTGGGGGAATGAATGTTTAGGGACTACTGCAAATGACCATCGTTGTTGTGCCCCTAAGGGTCGTTTTAACATGGGATGACCTGTCGAGTGCAGATGCCCAACAGGTCATCCCAGCATCGGTCAGTGAATGGAGACGGGCCGGGTCGGGGATCATTCTGGCCCGCCTGCCTCCATTCACAATAAACAGGCAGTCATTCATAAGTGAACTGCCTATTTACATGGGTCGATCCGTCATTTAGTTTTCTGCATGCAGAAACTGAATGAGGAATGAGAAGCAAACTAATTGTCAGCTATTGAGTCGGAGCATGCATTTACACTGAACGATAATTGTTCAGATTCCCGCTGGATGCAATTTATCGGCCGGTGTGAAAGGGCCCTAAGAGGTATTTCCACCGACTCTGAATGCCCACCTTCCCAAGAATAAGCAAATTCTCCTTCTCAAAGGTTTCCCCAGCCTCCCAATAAGTCAATCTTCGACTCTTCGACATCCTAAGGATGGCTTTACACAGATATCTGTCATCTAAACAGTTGCGAGAGTCAATCAATCAAGGTGCACTCTGACTCCCTTCAAAGTTGCAGGCTGAAAGATAATTACCAGTTTACACCAGATGATAATTAACCCCTTCCAATCCAATTTTGGATTCAGGGTTTCCTAATAGGCTTTCTCTTTGCTGTAATACAACGGTCTGCTGGCTAAAGCCATCTGCTGGCTAAAGCCAGTGTGTGTGCGTCAGAGAGGCTCCGACAGCGGAGTGGCTGGCAATAGATGGTAAGAATACCCTGACGGACTTCTTCTGACATTGGAGCTGTACAAGCTTCAATCGGAATGTATGAAGACGTCAAACAGTGGATTGGAAAAGGTTAATCAACTAGGGACTATTTTTACATAAGCTGCAAAGAAGCGACTAGTGAACATATTCTCGTTCGTCACCCAGTTGGCCATTTCAGTGGAATGTGACCAGGCAAGCATGGATCTATCTAGAAACTTCAAGTTACACTTCTGGCTTCACATCTATGTGCTTCACTGGAAAGACTTCGCCATGTTACTGAAGATAAGGAGTCTGGAGCGTAGCCAAGTTGGTTGAAGGCAAAATGTAAGTATCTGAGTAGTTGGCCCAAGTATTTCAATAGTCTATTGAAGCTCTTGATGAAAATGTAGAGGGACAATCTCTTGGCCTCCTCAGATCCCTAGATCTTCACAAAATCTATTGGCTGGACTTCAAAGAAGCCCAAACTACAGCTCATGGGGCATTCTAGTCTGAGATCTGAAGAGGAGTTGTCACTTTAACAGTATTTTATAGTCAATCGAAGAAGCAATCCAAGTTCAAGTGAGACAAACGGCCCATTGACATGTCAACACACAACACTTCAAAGCAGAAACGCATAAAAAGAGATCATCAAAGGTACTTTAGATGGCGGACAATTGACTCGTGTGCCATAATAATGCACAAAGCACGACTATCAAAATAAACTAACGCGCCTCCGTCTCCAGGTCAGGTGACGGAAGTTATTGTTACATTACCATAAAAGCTGTCTATGTTTTGTAAATGAGTGCATCCATTCTGTTGCATCATAGAACTATCTCAATTGTACAATAGAAAAAAGTATTTGCCCCCCACCCATTTATGAGCTTCAAACAAAATGTAATATTTGACAACAGGACTTAATGCAATTTTATCCAACACCCATGTCTTTCAGAAATGTGCAACAACTGGACATATTGTGGGGGGGCAAATACTTTTTTTCCAGAAGATATAGCTTTTCATATAATTGTGTCCTATTCCTGAACCCTGACCTCTTAGTTTTGTATGCAGCATCCAGAAGCATTAGGATCGCTTGTGCTATCTTCTCTGATATCTATTGCTTCTGCCTAAGTGGGAGTGTTCTAAAGCAAGTCTGTGCAGCATGGAGAGTCAGTCTCTTGTACAGCAGCTAGTAATTTCTGTGATGTCCTCTGTAATGCTTAAAGAGATTTCCAGGATTAGAAAAACATGGCTGCTTTATCCCACATATGATGCCTCACTTCATTGTGTCTGGTACTGCAGCTCCGACCCATTTACCTCAATAGAGGGGAGCTGCAATACCAGACACAACCCATGGACAGCACCCAACACCCTCACTACCATCTCTACCCATTTTCTAGTGCCTGCATTTTAAAGAGGACATCTTTAGGTTGACGGGGCTGGGTGCATAGCTTTGCAGCCACAGTCCCGCTAGTGCAGCCTACCTTTTGCGTCTACCCCTTCACCCGTTCTTCCGCACCAACCTCCATTAATTTCAGCTCCATGCACTGCGAATCTGTGGAGTTGGCGGACTCCTCCGCTCACTGTAAATGAGTGGCATCAGTTGGCAGAGGAAACCCGATGTCAAAAATTGACAGTGAGTGGGGAAGACCGCCAGCTTCACAGATTCACAAAGCCGAGTGCCAAAACTAACAGTCGATGCAGGACAAAGGGGGTGCAGATACAATAGACAAGCTTCACTAAAGTCAACTGGTCTTCAGCTGCAATGCTATACAGTCAGCACCTCTGACCCGAGAACACGACTGGTCCTCATAATTATCAACTCTCTTCCTTTAGTCTTGTCTTGTTTGATTTCAGTAAGAGGACCTGCATTCAGTGCGTCTGTCTGGGTAATCCGGAATGCCAGTAGGGGGCGCTATCAGGAAGGTCTACAGGAAATTAACTTGAGATATAGATGATTATTTTACTCTGTCCTTTTCATTACATCACCCCATTTCTGGATTTGACACCATACCGACTGCCATTTTGTCAAAATCGTCTGATTAACTGTCGAATTCCTGCCATTTTGTTATTAACCCCGTAATGACTTTTTATGGCAGTCATTAAGGGGCCTTTTTCTGATGCATGCACCTTTTTACAGGTCTACCGTGCCAGGTGGAGCGAGTGTTTGACTGTCAGAGGACACTTGATCTAACAGCGGGTACTGGAGAAACTGACGATCCCTGCTGCTTAATCCTTTACATACCATGGTCAATGTGAATGCGGCATGTAAAGGGCTGGCTGGGGGCTCCCTTTATCACCCATAGGACCCTTGTGATGCAATTGCAGGGTCCCAATAGGTTGCTATGTCACCCAGAGACTTGAAGATGGCCTCCATGTCTGACCAGGAATAGTAGCCTATGAGGCTCGGTTGAGATTCCTATGCTTTATAATACACTGCTGTACTGAGGTTTAGCGGTGCATTATAAGAACTATTATAAGTGGTGAAATTCAAGTCCTCTAGTGGGACAAAAGTAAAAGCTAAAAAAGGTGAAAGTAAATAATTAAAATAAAAAAAGACAAAACCCCACCTTTTCCCCCTTAATATGTAAAAAAGATACAAAAGACATGCCGAAAATAGCTAATATTAGCTATTCACCTTACAAAAAACTGGAAAGAATAGAAAGCGATCAAAAAGTCATATGGATCAACAAATGGTGCTATTAAAAAGTTGGGTCTTTCAATGCCACGATGAAAAAAAACATTAAAGGGTTAAAGTGTTGCAAAAACATTTTTATACAAACTTGGTATCGACGTGACCGTTCTGATCTGCAGAATTAGCTCAACATATAATTTATGTTGTTGTTGGCCGTTTAGTCGTTCACGACCCTCGGCGACCCTAAAGGCTGCCTCCCTCCATGTTTTTCGGTTTTGCACTGCTTCTTTCTGTTGGTTGATATCCATACCAGTATCAGCTTTGACAGTATCAGCCATCGTGTCCTTTGGAGGCGAGCTCTCCTTCTGCCACTGATCTGTCCAAGTATTATAGATTTTTCTAGCGACTCTGCTCGCGTTACATGGCCACAATCCGTGAGTCTGTGTCCCGTCATCTTCCCCCCCAGTGATATATCGGGTCTTATACGATTCAGGACTTCTCTGTCTGTTCCTCTCGCCGTCCAGGTATACGCAGCAGCTTTCGCCAGCACCACAGCAAAAGCGCATCAATCCTCCTTCTATGAGCTTTTTTCGCAGTCCAGCACTCACATCCATACATGGCTCTGGATGTGAGTGCTGGACTACGATGGTTTGCACTGTCCCGTGTTTAGTTGCTGTACCGATATCCCTACTCTTCCAGATTTTGTCCATGTTTAGCATTGCGCTTCGCCCCAATGCTATCCTACGTTTTATCTCTGGTATAGATTCTCCAGCCTGGTCAATGTGTGAGCCAAAGAAGATGAAGTCTCGCACGCATTCAATGACCTCATTGTCAATTTTGATTTGAATTTGGCCATTTTTTGCAGTTGTCATAATTTTAGTCTTTAAATTCAGCTAGAGGCCTATTTTTTCACTTTCAGTTTTAATCTTACATATCGGCCGCTTCAAATCAGCTTCTGTTTCTCAGTTGTGTCATCTGCCTAACGGAGATTGTTGATGTTTCTTCCACCTATTTTCACCCCGATTTCCAATTCGTCTAGGTCCATTTTACACATGATCACTTCCGCATATAGGTTAAACAAGAAGGGTGAGAGGCTGCAGGCCTTTCGGACGCCTTTGCCGATCCCAAACCAATCTGTGTCCCCATACCGTGTTCTCACAGGGGCTTCTTGATTGGTAAAAAGTGATTTTATCAGCTTGACTAGATGTGCCGATACGCCCAGCTTGCCATAGCTTGTCATGGTCGACGCAGTTGAAGGCCTTGATGTAGTCGCTGAAGCAGATGTATATATCCTTTAAGTATTCTTGAGCTTTTCCCATGATCCATCGCAGGTTTGCAATATGGTGGCTTGTGCCATGTCCTCGCCGGAATCCTGCCTGCGCATCAGGGAGTGCCACTTTGACTACTGATCTTAGCCTTCGCTGTATAATTTTGAGAAGGGTCTTGCTTGCATACGGAATGAGGGCTTTTACTTGGAGCAATTCTGGGAGTCGCCTTTCTTTGGTAGAAGGATGAAGACAGATCTCTTCCAGTCCTGTGACTATTGTTTTGATACCCATACTGCCTGGCACAGTGCTGTGATAGTTTTCACTGGTAGGGGCAGCAATAGCTCCGCCAGTATATTATCTATGCCTGGGGATTTATTTTTGGCTAGTTGTTTCATTGCCATAACCACTTCTGGCTCCATAATGGAGGCTCCAAGTCCACAGGCTCCACCTATGCAATGGTCCAGGTATGTGGTTGCAGGCATATAGTTCCTCTGCGTATTCGCTCCACCTATCCTTGATACTCTGTTGGTCATTCAGCTTGTTCCCATTTTTGCCTTTGATTGTGCTGTTGCGTGCCATGAAAGGTTTCCGGGCCATCTTGACCTTTCATGGCTTCTGCTTCGAGTTGTTTGCAATGCTCATTCCAGTCCATTTCCTTATCTTTCCTTACCGCTCGCTGAAAAACAGCATTTAGTTGACGAACTTGGTCTTTGTTGCCGGCCGCCTTTGCTGCTCTTCTATCAGCTATTCTGAGGGTTTTCTCAGACAACCAATAGTGTCGTTTTTCCTGCTTCTTATAGGTGAGATGCTTACTGGCTGTTTCCACAAATGTGGGCTGTATATCATTCCATAGTTCCTCTGGATGCTTTTCTGATGTGTCAAGCAGTTCGAATCTGTTTGCTACCTCAATAGTGTACGATTGGGGAATTTTAGAGGTGTCGAATTTTCTCAATGGAGCGCCTTTCTTAATGCTACAGAATTTGATCTTGATCTTAGCTGCAAGGAGTTCATGATCAGTGCCGCAGTCAGCATCAGGAAAGGTTTTTATTGCAGCAATTGAGCTTCGCCAACGATAATTACACAGGATGCAATCAATCTATAATGAGAACTATGCATGATCCACTTCTCCTGTAAATTATAAGGGGGTTTTTGGACAATCGGATTAACACCCCTTGCGGTGTCCAGGAATGCTAGCCCTGGCAGATCTCCTTCTGCCTGAGCAACCTGTACCTCTGTTAACAAGTCACTAAGTTCCCTGAGCTTCTGGTAACTCTTACCCACTATTTTGGGGAAATTATCAATTCTCTTGTATAAAGCATTTTCTATAGCTTCTATTGACCCATAACACTCATCAAGTCTTTCCCACACCATCTTTAGGCCTTCGCCAGGATAGTTTATGTTAATGTCTCTGATTCTTTTGGCATGTTCAGCAGACTCGCTTCCAAGCCACTTTACAAAGAGATCTAACTCCTCACTGCAGGAGAGACCTATGTCCCTTATGGCGTTCTGGAAGGAGGCTCGCCATGCTCTGTAGTTCTCTGGGCGATCTGTGAACTTTATAAGTCCTTTGGTAATCTCGTTTAGCAAAGAACCTAGCGAAGTCCACAGTAGCCTGGTTAGCGCCCATACTACCTGGTGTGCTGTTGTTATGCTGCGTGTGCAGTGTATCTGTCAGGACCGCCTGCTCTTGGGGTCTCCATGCCCGCACCACCAATCCTATCACCAGAGCGGATCGGGTGTGGCGCAGGGGAGCCCCGGTCTTGGTGACCTCCCCTGGCCGCCAGGGTCCCAGACATTGGCTCCAGTCGCACGCTCCTGTGCTCAGGAGGCAGCGCCTGGGTAATCGGGTTGCTGGGGATGCGGCGATGCTGTCCCTGTTGCCATGACATTCTATTAGCATGTTCTGCACTCGTTGCTGGATGTCTGGGTCTCTGCACTTGCTGACTTAGGTCTGGTGCTGGCTGCTGGCAGGCTCCCCGCCCCAATCAGCTGCGGGGGCGGGAGTTCTGACAGCATTTAAACGTGCCTTTTTCCTTCCAGCATTGCCAGTGTATGTTTGTCTCCAGGCTACACCCGCATATTTCTGATCCGAGTTCCCTTGTGACCCTCTGCTTTTGGACCTGACTTTGATCTCGCCTAATCCCTGGTACCGTGTGTTCACCCGTTGCCGACCCGGACTTCCTGACTTGCCTCTGTGTCTGTTTGTCTCTGTATTTGTTTGTAAGTCTGACCCCCTGCCCCACTTCCCTAGTGAGTATAGGGACCGTCGCCCAGTTGTCGCCCTGGGGCCTAGCCCAGGAGGGCAAGTAGGTAGGGACAGGGGTTTCGGGTAGCTTTTAGGGACTTCCAGTACTCAGACCCCAGACTTTTTTTGTCTGACCGGCTTCGTTTACCGCTTCTATGGAGGCCGTGTCGGCCTTGGCAAAACAGGTCCAGGCCCTGACTAACCTGGCAAAGGACCTAACTTCCCATTTGGAGCACCAGGAACAGGTGTTGGCTAAGGCTCAGGTTCAGCCTTCCTCGGTGCTGGCAGCTATCTCTGAGCCTCGGGCCACGCTGTCTGATATTTTTTTCTGGGGAAAGGAAGCAGTTCTTCTCTTTCCGGGAAGGCTATAAGCTGTTTTTTGATTTGCGACCCCACTCGTCTGGCACTGAGTACCAGAGGGTGGGCATCATGATTTCCTGTCTGAGAGGAGAACCTCAAAACTGGGCATTCTTCTTACCCTCTGACTCTCCCTCACGACAGTCTTTAGACACGTTTTTCTCTGCTCTGGGTCAGATCTATGATGAACACGACCATGCTGCCTACACTCAACTGTTGTCCTTGCGCCAGGGTCGGAAGGTGGCAGAAGATTATTGTTCCCAATTTAGACAGCACTGCACTGAGTCGGGGTGGAACGACTCAGCCCCCAAGGACTTGTTCTTGACCAGTCTATCTGAAGACCTAAAGGATCTGCTGGTGGCCCAGCCGGAGCCTGGTACCCTGGAGATGTCGTTAGCCATCCAAGCAGACCGGCACCTGAGGGCCAGACGATCTGCTCGGTCCAGTCTGGTCCACCCGGCCTCCCTGGCCACTTTCGCTGTAAGACCGACAACTTCACCTCCCTCCGCTGAACCCCTGGAATTGGGTACTATGTCACCTAAACAGCGAAGGGAATATCTGTTAAAGAAGTAACTTGTTTGTATTACGGAGAGTCTGGTCATCGCATCGCTATCTTCGGGAAAAAACCTCGGCAGGAGAAACTTCCGCTCCTAGGCAGTTGTCGGGAGGCCTATCTAGGAGCTCAGGTACTCCCTGTTGTGTCTAAAATGTTCTTGCCCTGCATTTTAGAGTTCCATTCCTTCTCTCGTGCAGGGTAAGCTTTTGTTGATTTTGGGGCAGCAGCAAACTTTGTAAATTTTGATTTTGTGGCTCAGATTCTTGATTCCTTGCTACTTTTATATCCTCCTATTCAGGTTACAGGGGTAGACTCCACTCCATTGCAAGCCAGTCTCATCAATCTTATTACCCCAGAGTTGAAATTCACCGTAGGAGTCCTGCATACTGAGACTTGCACCTTCCTTGTTATGAAAGACTTGTCGGTGGACATAGTCTTAGGGCTCCCTTAGTTAAGGGAACACAATCCCATTATTAATTGGAACACGCTGGAGTTGGTCAAGTGGGGGTCCCACTGTACCAATCACATGAATCCGGTGAATTTGGATACTTCTATTTTGGAGGGGGTCAAGTTACCAGACTATATTGCTGAGTTTTCTGATGTTTTCTCCAAACAACTCTCTGAAGTATTGCCTCCTCATAGAGAATTTGATTGTAAAATTGATCTGATCCCAGGTGCCAAACTCCCTAAGGGTCGGATCTACAACGTAACTGTTCCTGAGAGGGAGTCCATGAAGGACTATATTCAGGACAGTTTGACCAAGGGACACATTCGACCCTCGGAGTCTCCTGTGGGCGCTGGGTTTTTCTTCATTGAGAAGAAGGACGGGGGTCTCAGACCCTGTATTGATTACAGGGAGCTCAACCAGATACCAATCAGAAACCAATACGCTCTTCCTCTCATCCCCGAACTCCTCAATCAGGTTTCCGGGGCTCAGTGGTTCTCCAAGCTCGACCTGAGGGGAGCCTATAATCTCATCCGTATTCTGGAAGGGGATGAGTGGAAGACGGCTTTCAATACACCTCTGGGCCACTTTGAATACCTTGTTATGCCTTTTGGGTTGTGTAATGCTCCAGCGATTTTCCAAGGGTATATGAATTCGATTTTCCAGGATATCATGGGTGTGTTTGTTGTGGTATACCTGGATGACATCCTGATTTTCTCCCCTGACTGGGAGACACACTGTGTCCAGGTACAAACCGTGCCTACTCGCCTCAGGGCAAACAAATTGTTTGCGAAACTTGAAAAATGTGTTTTCGGTGTTCAGAAAATATCATTCCTGGGATATATCATTACACAGTGTGATATTCAGATGGATCCAGTTAAGGTGAAAGCTATCACGTAATGGGCTCAGCCAGTTACCCTAAAAGCTCTGCAGCGCTTCCTTGGGTTCGCTAATTATTATCGTAAGTTCATTAAGAACTTCTCTGTGGTGGCTAAGCCTTTAACGGATCTCACCAGAAAGGGGGCGGATGTGAGTAATTGGTCTCCAGATGCTCTTGCGGCCTTCTCTACCCTGAAGGCTGCTTTCTCTTCAGCTCCCGTCCTCATCCAACCTGATCTATCCAGTCAGTTTGTGGTGGAGGTAGACACCTCCGAGTTTGGAGTTGGAACGGTACTGCCCCAAGGTCCCTCCACACTCACAAACCTTAGGCCTTGTGCCTACTTTTTCAGAAAATTCTCCTCCACAGAACGAAATTATGACGTAGGTAGCCGGGAGTAACTAGCTATTAAATGGGCATTTGAGGAATGGAGGCACTTCCTGGAAGGAGCACTCCATCAAATCACTGTACTTACAGATCACAAAAACCTCATGTATCTAGACTCCGCCAAGAGGTTGAATGCTCGACAAGCCCGCTGGGCCCTGTTCTTTTCACAGTTTAACTTTGTAGTGACTTACAGACCCGGCTCAAAAAATGTTAAAGCAGATGCCTTGTCTAGGAGTTTTGGTAACCCGGAACCTGCAGAATCTGAGCCAGAGAGTATTCTCTCCCCCGGGGTGGTTCTCGCTGCTGTCTCCTCTGACCTTTCACCCCTGATAAATGCTGCTCAACAATCTGCCCCTGAAGTCCTTCTGGAAGGCAAACTATTTGTCCCTTTGTCCTTGAGGTTGAAAGTGCCAGAGGAGACGCATGCTTCGGTCCTAGCTGGGCACCTCGGTATCAGAGGTACTCAGGAATTACTGTCCAGAATTTATTGGTGGCCTCACTGGGCCAGAGATGTCCGGTCTTTTGTGATGGCATGTCTGGTTTGCGCCAGGGGGAAGAGTCTCAGGAGACGTCCTGAGGGTCCTCTTTTCCCTTTGCCCATTCCATCTAGGCCATGGTCCCATCTGTCCATGGACTTTATAACTGATTTGCCTCCCTTGCTTGGGAACACTGTCATTTGGGTCATAGTCGATCGTTTCACCAAGATGGCGCATTTCATTCCGCTAGGCAAACTACCTAATGCCAAATTATTATCTGAAATATTTATCAAGGAGGTGGTTCGACTGCATGGGATTCCGGAGGATATTGTCTCGGATAGAGGGGTACAGTTTGTTGCTCGCTTCTGGTGAGCATTCTGCAAAAACCTAAATATTAATTTGTCCTTTTCGTCGGCATTCCATCCTGAGTCCAATGGACAAACTGAACGCATGAATCAAGAATTGATCCAGTACCTGCGACTTTTTGTTTCTGATAATCAGTTTCAGTGGACTAATTATTTACCTCTCGCCGAATTTGCAATCAATAACCATGTTAACTCGTCTTGACAATTCTCACTGTTTTTCTGTAATTATGGTTTCCATCCCCGGTTTACATTCTCTACTCCTTCCATTTCTGACACTCCGTCTGCTGATACCTCGACTGATGAACTGCGCACAGTTTGGGCCCAGGTTCGTAAGAACCTTCAGGGTTCCCAGGAGAAACTACTTAGGCAGTCGAATAAGAGACGCACTATTTCTGCACCGTTTGTGGTTGGGGAGCAGGTGTTACTATCTTCCAAAAATGTGAAACTGAAGGTTTTGTCCTTAAAACTTGCTCCACGTTTTGTTGGTCCATTCACGATCTCTCAGGTGGTTAACCCAGTGGCATATAAAGTATCCTTTCCTGGATCTTGGAAGATCCACAACATCTTCCACAAAGACTTGTTAAAAAGATATGTGACTCCAGTTGTGCCCACCGACGACCCGCCCTCTCCTACACTAGTGCAAGGGGAATTAGAATTTGAGGTGGAGAGGATTGTAAACTCCACGCGGGTTCGGGGCTTGATACAGTATCTGGTCCAGGGGAGAGAGTTCGGCCCTGAGGAACGGATGTGCGTCCCTGCCAGGGATGTTCATGCCCCACGTCTGGTCCGATTATTCCACAGGGCCTTTCCTCTTAAGCCTGCTCAAGGTCGTGGGGGTCCAGTGTCCCCTCGTAAAAGGGGGGGTACTGTCAGGACCGCCTGCTCTCGGGGTCTCCGTGTCCGCACCACCGATCCTATCACCCGAGCTGATCGGGTGCGGAGCAGGGGAGCCCCGGTCTTGGTGACCTCCCCTGGCCGTCAGGGTCCCGGACATTGGCTCCAGTCGCACGCTCCTGTGCTCAGGAGGCAGCGCCTGGGTAATCGGGTTGCTGGGGATGCGGCGATGCCGTCCCTGTTGCCATGACATTCTATTAGCATGTTCTGCACTCGTTGCTGGATGTCTGGGTCTCTGCACTTGCTGACTTAGGTCTGGGTCTGGCTGCTGGCAGGCTCCCCGCCCCAATCAGCTGCTGAGTGGGAGTTCTGACAGCATTTAAATGTGCCTTTTTCCTTTCAGCATTGCCAGTGTATGTTGGGGGTATGCTGGGGGTATGTATGACCCCTGCCCCACTTCCCTAGTGAGTATAGGGACCGTCGCCCAGTTGTCGCCTTGGCCCCTAGCCCAGGGGGGCAAGTAGGTAGGGACAGGGGTTTCGGGTAGCTTTTAGGGACTTCCAGTACCTGGACCCCAGTTCCATGACAGTATCACCATACCTTTTAGGAGTTTCTGGCTTAGGGCAGTCTGTATAATACCGCTTTGATGCAAAAGTTGTCTCTTTAAGCCGGAGCGAGGGTTGTAGCTTCCTTTTTGTAGGGCAATAGTCGTGGTCAGCATCGCTTTGTCGCATACCGTCCTGTTCGGGGTACTGTCCTTTAAAGTGGGGTCTTTGACGCTCTCTCTGCGCTGTTTGATATACTGGATCATAGCTGACTTCCGCCTTGGGATGCTGATGGACATATTCTGAGATGCGCTGTGCTGGATCTTCTTGGTCTAGGCCTAACCCGAGTACCTGGCTGTGTTTCTCTAATTCGGGGAACTCTGCGGCTTCTAGGAACTCTGCTTTGGCTAATGTGGCTGCTGCTTTTTTCTCTGTGGCAAGTTTCTCCAGTGACACCGGCAGGCAGACTCTTTTTCTTGATCTGCTTGCTTTAGCTTCAGTTGCGTCTCTTGTGCTGCAAAGCTGGACCTTACTTTTGCTGCCTCAGCTTCTGCGCGGGCGAGAACCACCATTTCTCTGGACCAGGAGGGAGCGACAGCCTGCAGCAGCGCCGCAGAACGTCAGAAGAAGTGAGTAATGATTTTTATTCTTTGCTCCGCTGTATTCCCGGCGTATAAGGTGACAGTTGGGGGGGCGTCTTATACGCCCCGTCGCCTTATACGCCGGTATATATTTTTACTGTAACACATTTCTGGATGAATTGCAGGGAAGGGCTTATATATTTAAGCCCTTCCCGACAATTCATCCCGCGCACGCCGGCAGCCCATTGCTTTCAGTGGAACCTGCTGTATTGCTGGTTCCATTGAATTCAATGGGCAAACATCGTTCTTCTCTGCCACAGCTCTTACAGCTGTGGCAGAGAAGAATGATTTGTCTTCTATATGTTCTCAATGGGGTCGGCGCTGCTGCCGCCGGCCCCATTGAGCGCATATAGAGAAGATTTATGGCCTTAAGAAGGACCGTTGGGGTTCTTGAAACCTAAAATACTCCTAACACTCTCCCTATAGCAGCTCCACCAAGATACCACTTTCCCTGAACTAATGTCAGAATGCATCTGTGGCGAGCCGCGGGAGGGGCAGATTTTAATACTCGGGTGACACCTAATCTCGCCAGCCACTCACTGCAGGGGGGTGGTATAGGGCTTGAACGTCGCAGGGGGAAGTTGTGATGCCTTCCCTGTCTTTCTATTGGCCAGAAAAGCGCGCAAATTTCTCAGGGAAGAAAATGAAAGTAACCCGAACACCGCGTGGTACTCGTTACGAGTAACGAGCATCTCGAACACCCTAATACTCGAACGAGTATCAAGCTCGGACGAGTATGCTCGCTCATCTCTAGTAGAGATATATTGCTTCTTCCACCTGTCCCAGAAAGTATTAGAAAGACTTTGCACCGGCTCCATCATTGAATTCTCCTAGAGGAGCACTCGGAGTACTGGTCTTCTGCTTGAGTAACAAGGATGGTCAAATCCTCAGGGACGCTGGAAAGAGTAGTCAACAGTCTTGCATTCATAATAGCTGAAACTTCTGCCAAGAAGGTGGTCAAGCTTTTATGTGTGAGTCTTGTGCTCCCCTCTTGCAAGAAGATAGAATCCAAGATTTTTCTTGCTATTCCTATCATCCTTTCCCAGGCGCTGCCCATGTGGGAAGAATGAGGTAAATTAAAGGTCCAAGTGCATCCTTGCTCGTTTAAGTATCTTTCTACGTTGGTAGTGTCTAAGTTAGAAGAAATTTGAAGTTCTTTCACTGCCCCAATGAAATTTGTGCCTCTGTCTGAACAAATATGTTTCACCGGTCCTCTTATGGGAATAAAACATCGGAGAGCATTTAGGAAACTTGCTGTGTCCATTGATTCGATCACTTCTATGTGGACAGCTCTGCAAGACATACAAGCGAACATGACCGCCCAGCGCTTGGTGCTGGCGTGAATACCTCTAGTGTGCCGTGTAGCCACTGACCCAAGACCCAATACATCTAGACTAACGTTGGTGAAAGGTGGAACCATACTTAGTCTCTCAGTTGGGAGCCTGGCCATCTTCTGTCTCTGGAACATGCCACGAAGTTTGCGACAGGTAATGCAGCTGAAAATGAGCTTGCTCACACACCTCTTTGCTCCAACTATCCATAGTCCCACAGCTCGCAGACTCCCTTCGGTAAACAATTGGCCCTGATGTTTCACTTGAAAGTGGTGATGCAGCAAGAGCAGAGTCGTGACGTGATGATGCCCGGGAATTACCATAGGATGTTTCTCCTTAAATTCCACTTTGGCTGCTTGTAGGCGACCTCCTATTCTTAGCGACCCAACTTGGTCAATGATGGGATCAAGCTTCTTCAAAGCGCTATCCTTGGAGACTGTTTGGCCTTTGCTCTTGGCCCTGCCCAGATTAGTAGTGGTAAAGGCGTGTTTGCAGTGATGCCAACCCTTGCAAGGTCTTTAACTCACAGGTAATGTCAACCTATAAGACTGAGCTATGTGACTTAGACAGGCTATAGCACGAATGAGCGTCATCCAAGTGGAGAATCTGTCGAAACAATGGGATTTGAGTTAGTGTTCCGAAGTCACCGTATGTAGAGCAGATACTTCAGGTCGGATTTCTACATCGGTATCTGGGTTTACCAATTCAAATGAGTCAGATTCAATGCTGCAAGACGTTGAACGGTACAGGAATGCAGGACCCGTCAACCATGTTGTATTTTTAAGGTGACCCGCTGCTACAGATCTAGTTGCATGGTCTGCCGGATTATGGTGTGTAGGAACGTAGTGCCATTGTTTGGGACAAGTGACTCTCCTGATCCTTAGCAACCTGTAGCTGACATAGACTTAAAAACGTCTGGTTTCATTGCAAATATATCCTAAGACTACCTTGCTGTCAATGTAAAATTTGACTTCCTTGATTCCCACATGCATTCCTGATAGTCACTTGATAACTACATCATATGATAAAGTAGTACCTGCCCCGTATGGACGTCACGCCGCAGACGTCGGTTTGCAGAGACGTCATCCCGCTAGTGTGCGGCACCACGTGACCACA
Organism: Eleutherodactylus coqui; assembly: GCF_035609145.1. NCBI lineage: Eukaryota > Metazoa > Chordata > Amphibia > Anura > Eleutherodactylidae > Eleutherodactylus > Eleutherodactylus coqui. The sequence continues at coordinate 16,323,680 of NC_089849.1, read as the reverse complement.
GGGAACTTTAGGTCCCGCCCTGCACGCTATGACATCAGCACATCATCCACCCCCCCATCACGCCGCAGACATTGTTTTACGGAGACGTCATTCCGCAAGTGAGCAGCACCACGTGATCGCAGGGAAATATGGACCCGCCCTGCATGCTATGACATCAGCACGTTATCCATTCCCCCGCCCCCTCCCCGTCATCACGATGTCGCGCGGGAACGTTTGAGGACGCTAACTTTACAGCAACACATGGGTAAAGTATGACAGAGTTTTTTTAATGTAAGATGCATTGTTTTCATGTATGTAAATAGCCGGAAGTGAACGCCCTAAAATGGGGGCGGCATGAAACCGGTTCTCTTGTTTCTCATTGTAAGGTCACTATAAATATAGGTACAATGTAATGAGGTTCATGCTTGAGAAAGGCTTAAGAGTTAGCCGAAACGCGTCGCAATAAATTACAGAATATATACAGAAGCATCTCTTTGTACCATCTATAAGTTCAACAGGATATGAGGGGTGCCATAGGACCGGCACCCCCAAACAAGTAAGGTTTTGAGCACTTTTGTTTACACCTAATATCAACGGAGCGCTAAGGAGTTTTTCTTCTTGTGATTAAGATGCATTCCTGATGTTATAAGTTCAGCCAACTCTACTGTGAGCAGAGCAGCACAAAGTTCCAATCTGGGTATAGTGTGCTCGCGGTGTGGCGCCAGTTTGGCCCGGCTCATAACAAACCCTATATGGCATTGTTCCTTGACGTCTATGGTCTTTAGGTATGCTATGGCAGCAATCGCTTTGACTGAAGCATGGCAGGGAGTCTGTCCTAAGATCCAAGTCCTTTAGATCACTTGAATGATCTTGGGGTGAGAAGGCCTCCATTAACTCACGGCTGTTGGAGGCAACCTCAAATTAGATTGGGCAAGCATTTCTTGAGCTCTTTTTAGGAGACTGATCGCTGTCTCGTTCGTGGGTTTGGCCTTCAAGCAGTCGTCCACATAGAAGTCCCTTTCTAAAAAGGACATGACATCCGACCCTCTCGGGCTGTATGTCAGAGACCATAGATAGCAACTGCAGGGAAAGGACTGTTTCCAAAGAGGTACACCCTCATTCGGTACTCTACGATGTCCTCGTTGGGGTCGTTCTTGCGGTACCAGAAGAACCTTAAGCAGTTTGTATGTTCTTCCTTGACGAGGAAGCAGTGGAACATTTGTTGTATGTTGGCCATGAATGCTACGGAATCTCTGCGGAAGCGGAGAAGTACCTCTAGAAGTCTGTTGTTGAGGTCCAGACCAGACAATAAGACATCTTTTAGTGAGCCGCCTTCACACTGTGTGAACGTGTAAGAAGATAGAACAGCACCTGTGATGTTGTCACCATCATGTAATCAGTTACTGGCTCTTAGCTCCGCCCCCTGATCAAATCAAGGTCCCTTATCCTCCTTGTGCACTGAATGAGGGATTATGGGTGGAATACATCCCCCCCCACAAACCCCTGCGGCCTCAGTTGCTATAGAGACAGCAATACTCAGTCAGGAAGTTTGTAGCTGGTTGTGAGACTGCTGCACACCTGTGTGGAGACTCCAATAAATCACGCCTCACAAATGTACAAATACATAGCTTATGTGCTGATAGGACCAGTGATGATGTCACTGTCATGTGATCAGTCACATGGTTTCTGACCTGAATAAGGGATTATGGGCGGACTACATCCCACAAACCCCCATGGCCTTAGTTGCTATGGATTCAGCAGTACTCAGTCTGGCAGTTTGTAGCTGGTTGTAAGACAACTGGACACCTGTGTGGAGAGTCCAAGAAATGACACCTCACAAATGTACACATACATAGCTGGCAGTGCATACTGACCAACAAAATTGAAGCATTGTCCTTCCCCGCTATCTTTACATCTCCTGGACGTGATATCATGTCATCTGAATTGCTAATGCCACCAACACCAGTCCAGCCTTCATCTAATTGTCAATCGTTGTCCAGTGTTGAAACAAACCATCGCTGTCGTACAAACATGCCACCACAGAGGGCTCAACGCCGCCGTGAAGCTAATGCAGCCTATATGACACAGTGACAAGCCACGATGTCACCACAGCAAGCAACTGAAGTTCGTAAATCTCTTGCAGCTGATATGCACAGCAATGAGCGAACATATCTCGTCAGTGTGCACGGGAAGTTCGTAAATCACGTGCAGCTCATATGCAAAAGCAATGTAGCAGAGCTGTGTGTGTGATGTGCATGTAGCAGAGCTGTGTGTGACGTGCATGTAGCAGAGCTGTGTGTGTGACGTGGATGTAACAGAGCTGTGTGTATGATGTGCCACCAGAAACACTAGTACTATAATTTTCTAATAATTACTAGTTAAAAATAAAGCATATTTGCAAACACAATAGTCTTCGTATTGTGTATGCAGCTTCTATGCAGACCTATGTGTCATATTTTGTGTACGGCCTGATCCTGCATTTATGTTCCCTTTCTATCAATTCACTTCTTCTTACCTAACCTGCATTGGGTAGCCAGACAGAAATGGCATCGTGCTCCACGGGTGGGTCATCCATCAGTGACCAAAGGGGGGCTATGCATCAGCAGTAATGTGGAAGGTTACAGCATTGCCAGAATCTATCATCATTTAGAAATTATAAGAGTAGTTATATCATAAAGTATGATATTCCGGAGATCTGTTCTTGGCTCGTTCTGCCTGTGGTGCGGCCAATACCCATTTCTTTCATCCTTCTGGAACAAGAACAATAGACGTGAACATAATTTAAACCCATAATGACACGGACCTTTCCTTTTTTTTCTTTTTTTCTTTTTGGTTTTTCTTCTCTATTTTCAAATAATCATAACTCCTTTATTTTTCTATCAGCGCAGCTGTCTGAGGGCGTGATTGTGGCGGGACGAGTTATACCTTCCACTGGTAATAGTTAATGTATCGTATAATGTACTGTTAAACTTTTTAAAATTTCTAAGCGATGTGAAATGGAAATAAAACACTATTCTGCCGTCTTTGGGGTTATCTTGTTTCTACAACGTACACACTGCGGCAAAAATGACACAATAACTTTATTCTGCGGGTCGGTACGATTATGACGATACCAAATGTATATAGTTTGAATTTTGCTGTACTACTTTTAAAAAATAAAATATCTTTGGAGAAAAATACAATTATTTTCTGCCGCCATCTTCTGACTGCCATAGCGTTTTTAGTTTTCCATCCACATAGCTGTGCGAGGGCTCATTGATTGCGGGACGTCCTGTAGTTTCTGGAGTTCATGTAACTTTTTGATCGCTTTTTATGAAATTTTTACATAATAATGTAGTATTTTGATATATTGGACTTTTATGGAAGTGGCGATAAGTATGCTTTTGGTTTTTTTTCTTATTTTAATTATGGGAAAAGGGTTTATTTAAGTGTACTACCTTTTATTTTTTCTAATTATTAATAAACCTTTTTTTCACTTATTGTTAAATTTTTTAGTGTCCATAGAGGATTAGAACTTGCAATAATTCGTACAATATACTGCAATACCATAGTATTTCATCATACCGTATTTTGATAGGCATGCCTTGATGAGCATTCATTCATGGCACCCCTGGGGGCTTTCAGAAGGCCCACAATTGCCATGGCAACTAAACGGCGCCCTGTCTTGTCAACATGGGGGGGGCGGAGGCGTTTATAACACCTGAAGACCGATCGAGGCATTTAAAGGCTTAACATCATGATCACAATCCGTGTGAGTGCTGATCACGGCTTTTGCAGGCAGTTGTATGCAGTCAAAGCCCGCACTAGGGTGCCCTGTTGTGTATAACCGACCTACTATGATATAGCAAAAAGTTCCAAAAACACGAGATAAGTTCTAGGTCTTCTAATATAATTGTTGAGCTCTCATCCCTGGTGAACATTATGATATAGATTGCATTTCCTGACATGCAGGATCCAGAACAAAACATTTAATGTGTCATAAAGAAATACATTACATTGCACAATCTTCTCAAAATGAGCGAGTTCCTGGAATTTGGTGGTAAATGGGACGCCCACAGTAATCTCTACATGATGGAAATGTTGAGATGACAGCGAGCGGTAGTGATACAGGATATAACATACTAGATAGGAGTGCATTATCCTCCCGCTGCCGGTAGGGCTTATTCACATAGTGTAGTTTTAATGTGTTTTCTTATATCCAAAAATGAGGCACAAGTCTTTCCTTTATCCTTCTCCTCCTTTTAGGGTTAATCCACCATTCTGTTTGGCATTAACAATGGAGCCCTTACTCCCACGATGCATACCAAGTCTTGTAGTTCCTCAATAGCTTCACAAGTCCCTTAAATGACTGGTGACGTTACTTAGCCTTACTTGACTCAAAGAACTTAACCCCTTTGTGACTGCAATACTGACCTCAGTAATGGGCTTTAAACCTGCACATACATTTTTTTTTAAAGACAGTGACTTGGCTGACTACTGACAGCCAGGCTCCTGCTCTAACAGCCAGGAACAGAGAAACTTCAGATCCTGGCAGTTCAATTCCTTATATGCCACAATCAGTAGCAACTGCAGCATGATAGCAGATGACAGGGGAAAGAGTCTCTTTCTGTCATCCATCGGCACCCTACAGTGTGATCACAAAGTACCAATGGGTTCCTATGGCAGCCGGAGGCCTAACAAAGGCCACCATGTCTGCCATGTAAATCAGCCTATTAGGTCCTGCCTCCCGAAGAGTCTAATAGTCTGCAATCATAGGCATTGTAGGGTACAGTTGTATCTTGTCTCCACCGGAAGTATTGGTGGAGACAAGTGTGTGCCGACCATAGTGACCGGGAACACTTACGTAATGCCAACCAGCGAGCGGCTCCGATGGTCACACACACAGAGAGCGGGGGCAGCAGCGTGGCCCAGAACACAATCCTGGTCCCCTCCATAAATATCATACATGTTTTGTCCTGTGTAGATGCACTGTGAAAAGTTTGTCCTGTCATATCCTGTGTGTGTGTGTGTTGAAGAGTTGCAGCGCTTGAGAGGTTAACTTTAATAAAATCACTAGCTGCATGTAGTTGTATCAGTTTGTCATATCATGAGAGAAGGTATAAATGTGAGTGCTTGAGAGCGGGAAAAGGTCTTCCATCTTATCTACTGAGAGAGTGCGAACACAGAAGCTCATGAAAGCACCTTCAGCTTCCTTGTGGTGAAGATGGAGGAAGAGGAGCGATATTCTGTATCATTTGGAGTGTGGATGTGAATGGAGTGAGACCCACCATCAGAGAGAGAGAGCAATTCCCAATAATTCTGTATACAGGAACCCACCTTAAAGGTACCAATTCACACTACAGGCTTTTCCTGTGCGGCCGTCCAGTGTCAGGATCACCGCACAGAGGTACGCTACTGAGTTCCACCCATGCGCCTGCCGTGCGGGGTGTTATCGTTTAAGCCTTCATGTAAATAATTGTCTGCCGGAGTGTCTGTGGAGTGACCCCTACCCCCTTCCTCCTCCGGAGTGCTCCCAGTCCAGGAGCGGTGCTGTACAGATAATGTGGACTGTAGGACCGGCTTCATCCTGTGTATCCTCCCTGTCCTCTGAGCTCAAATCTACTTTCACTTAAATCCAAAGAAATAGGGTACTCAATGACCTTGAAAAAGTGTCTTGCTTTATTCAGCTAACGTGCCGTAAAATACAGGAATACAGAGAATGCGTTTCGAACCCTACAGTGGGTGATCAAGAACCCACTGTAGGGTTCGAAACACGTCCTCTGTATTCCTGTATTTTATGGCACATTAGCTGACAACTACTACTACCCCCATCAACCCGTTTATTGGCCTTCCCTATCCTAGGGTTGTCGAAGGTGTCCTGCAATCCTGCCCTGGCCTTGGCTACGTGTCATCTCTTTAGGACCAGAGCCTGGTAAGTGCCGCCGTGACAAGCCAACACTTAACCCTCCCAGCTCTGCACAGTAGTTGAGTGTCTGGGGTCATCCCTCTGGGGTGTTGCAGCAGCGGCACGGCAGCACAGAAGCAGATTGTCCAGCACTGATGTGAGGTATCCGGAGGGATTGACAGTGGGGACCGGTCAGCAGAGGAGAAGAGCGGCGGAGCGGACAGCGCCTGTTAGGTAATGTATTGTTTTGATTTTGTTTTTTAATGCACATAGGGCTTATTTTCAGGGTAGGGCTTATATTTCAAGCCCTCCTCCCCCCTGACACCCCTAAAATCCCAGCAAAAGAGCGCAACAAAGTCGCAATATTGCTGTGATTTCCTTGCGGCGATATCGCTGTCGTTCGTGTGAAAGAGGCCTAAATGAATCTTTGTTTTAAACAGTATGTCCCAGTATGTCCCCTAATGGGTTAAGTTTGGAATACAACATATACCCATATATGTGAGACTCTGCTTACTTTGTTGCTATGCTTCAGTATATATTTTAGACATTGTTTTAATCGTCATTTCTTGTGTGTTTCTATAGTTACCATGGTGAGTGACTTGAGATCACGGTTTATACCCACTTGGCTGCCATATTTCCAGCGCTGACATCTGTTTCATTCTTTGAGACCATCTATCTGTCATGATACATATGGGCCCTGCATCATTTTGTCGGCACCTGTAAAACACTTACTAATGGTTGCATGAGTACATTTGTGGGTGTTTTACGCCCTCCTGCAGAGGTTTCCAAGCTTTATACTGTTCTCTTTGCTTGCTCTTAGCTGTATTTATGCTGCAAGCGTTTTTTTTCATAGGTGTTTGTCTGATTTTGCGACAGTTTACAGTGACGATCATTTCTGATCTATTAGCGATTGTAGGGTATGTTACTGTTCGGTCTGTGATCGCTCGGACGATCATCCAGGTGAATATCTTACCATCTTATACTTTGCGCTCTGATGCATTTCCCTGTTTTGCGATCCTCATTGGCTTGCGACCCCTGTTGGTTCGTGCCTATTAGGTGAGATCACAATCTTGCGGGATTTAGTGATTATTTTCCATCTCTGCACGCTTAAAAGCCTGGGACGCTGTGGATTTTGAATGGCGCCATGATGGGTGTGCACGCCGTGATAGAGGGCTTTCACTATGATGTAAATTCATTGGCTTCTTGTTTCATAGGGTTGGCTTACTTGGGTGGTACTCATTCACATCATTAGTCGATGACTATTTATATGTGTCACGTCTTCTCTCTATCATTACACTTTTTTGATCTTACTACATTTTAATAATCACTCAGGACCACCTTTTTCCCTCTGTTGTGGTACCAATGACTGATGCAGAACCACTGCAACTTTGGTCCAGACTCCTTGTGTCGGTGTCAGTGGAGGGAATGGTTACAGCATCACTACGGGTGGGGCTCTCGTGGGACTCCTAAGAGGACCGGTACCTCTAATGTCCAGTTGCCCCATTCTCAGCTTTGGAGCTGCTTACCTTACATGGAACCACCAGTCACAAGATTGTCGCAGAATTATGTGGGGCACCAGTATAGATTGTTTCTGACCCCTTATGACTGCTTGCAAACAAACAGTACTTGAATCATGATTAAACAGTATTTTACAGTCCTCCCCTTTTTGGTGGCAGCAAGGTCGGATATGACGAGTACTTTTATACAGTATTTACACCAGTCACTCATCTCCGGTTCTCCTTTCTCACTTGTCCATCTCTTTTTTTTTGAGGTGACCATTTGCCGACCCTGCATGAATCCTTTTAAGCATCCATACACTGGCCAACGAATGTGTGGGAGCACTTGTCCTCCCTGCACTTGTCCTCCCTGCACTTGTCCTCCCTGCACTTGTCCTCCCTGCACTTGATCTCCCTGCACTTGATCTCCCTGCACTTGATCTCCCTGCACTTGATCTCCCTGCACTTGATCTCCCTGCACTTGATCTCCCTGCACTTGATCTCCCTGCACTTGATCTCCCTGCACTTGATCTCCCTGCACTTGATCTCCCTGCACTTGATCTCCCTGCACTTGATCTCCCTGCACTTGATCTCCCTGCACTTGATCTCCCTGCACTTGATCTCCCTGCACTTGATCTCCCTGCACTTGATCTCCCTGCACTTGATCTCCCTGCACTTGTCCTCCCTGCACTTGTCCTCCCTGCACTTGTCCTCCCTGCACTTGTCCTCTCTGCACTTGTCCTCTCTGCACTTGTCCTCTCTGCACTTGTCCTCTCTGCACTTGTCCTCTCTCCGCTTCCACTCATCCTCTCTCACAGAGTTCTGTCTCATCCTTCCATGATAACCAACAACTCTACACCACCAGTCATTCTGCCACCTCGGAGCAAGGGTTTTTCTAGCTCATTCGCTAACCCTACCCACATGTACATGTTACACAGATACTTTGATGCACGCCAATACATTATGGGGCACATATGTATTACATCAAACATCCTCTACACCAGGGGTGTGACAAACTGATTTTCATCAAGAGCCACATCGCACTATGGCCGTAAATATACCTTCTCCGTACATGGTGCTCTATGCACTATGATGGGGTTTATCCCCTTCCACTTCTTTAACACCATGCTTTATACCTTGCACGGTGGCTAGGGTGCCAGGTAGGGCTGTCAAAGCTGGGACTCCACCTGTGATCTGCTGAATGGAGCATTGTGAATGTGCGCATCGGAGCTCAGAACCCTAGATGGCATCCGCTCCCTGTGCTGGCGCCACCCCCTCTGCCAAACACTGGCTGCGTCCTGCGGGGAAAGTGGAGAGTTGGCCCTTCTCATCCAGACCTCGTTCCAGGCCACATAAAATGATGTGATGGGCTGGATTCATCCTGTGGGTCTTGAGTTAGTAGACACGTGTCCTACGCCCTCCCTGGCAAAGGCAAGCACTGGAACAGCCATGGGAATCTACAACGTTATCCCCCCATCAGACAGCACCCCATTTCTCAGCTTCCTAAGGTTTTCAGTCAAGTTAGATTTTAAAAGGAACCCGTCACCTTATTTGAGCCCCATAAACTAAGTTATGGGACTAAAAGGTGATAGAACGGCGAATCCCCGCAAAGTTTCCATGCAAACATAATAAGACTCTTTTCAGTTGGCTGTGTGCGCTCAGTCTCCCATAGAGAAACACAGCTCCCTGCACTCCTCATCCCCTCACCTTTGAGCCCCATAAAGTAATTTTTGGGGCTCAAAGGTGATGACAGTTTCCCTTTAAATTAAAATGGTCAGCCAATCAGCATAAAGCTGTCAGCAGAGCAATGAGAATTTAAGTCCACTGACTGACTCGTCACCCCTTCACCCACTTTCTGAGGATGTCTATATCCTTCTAACCACAGTAGATGTCACATGAGTATTTTTGCTGTCGGTAATCTTCAAATTATTGCATTTTCTCACTTGTTGATTGGGGAGTGAATATTTATCCTGACCCTCCAATCACAATGAGGCTGTCTCATTCTTCATTTTCTACACTTATCTCCGGCTCACACTCCTAGCTTCCAGGCGAGATATGACTGAAGCACTCAGTCTGTGCATATGAATGCGCCAAATACGTTATCTCTGTATTTTCGGCATTTTTTTTATTTTTTTTATGTAAAGTCTGTTCTAAGAATATCATGACTGCAAAAATAAAAGTGGTCAAGCGGAAATGGGGGCTGTTTGTGCCATTATTATCATTCACTTCAACAACAGAACAACTGTAGCATTGTAAGAAACTTGCAACATTTACATCCCAAGTCACCAGACCATTAAGTTCCACTCCCTCTCCAGGAAAAAACTGTCTAAAATCGCCCATTTTATACAAATTTGCACAAGCCCCCTCCTGCTGTGCCAGTTCTTGGCTGTTAGAGGGTATATTGGTAACATTATTGCTCGGGGGTGTAAACAAACAAGGGAGGGGTGGTTAATAATGTAGTATTAGACCGCCCATGCAGTACCAGCAGACCAAATAAACCATTGGGAATCAGCAGACACAACAGTGGTTGGATATACAGTCCAGCGTGCAATAGAAGAGAGATTACAGTTGAAATGGGTTGTAAGCTATGAAGAAGTTAAGGTAGACCTTAATGGACACTATGTCACCTCTATTGCTTTTTCTCTACGTCTTAATCGAAAAGCGTAGGTTTCTTGAGGAATTGTTTTCATAAGATTAATATATGTAGTGGTGAAAGCAAAGTCTTCTGATAGCGCTATATAATGGAATTAAAGGGGATGATTTAGAAGAAGAAAATCCTGCAAACTGGTTCTAATGTCCACAGAATCTCTGGAGAATTCTCCAATCATAGAACTTCCCCGGTTCGATACTTTTTAGGATTGTTACAAAGTCACGTAGCTTGCTTAGTTTGATAGATACACATGTATGAGAAACCTGCAGTCCCAGAAAAGTAATTTCTCTTACCAGTTGCAGTGAGCTTTTGTCAAAGTTTATTTTGATGCCCATTTCTGCCAGGTAATGAATGATCCCATTGCTAATACCATGCAGGTAGTGGGGGTCATTTGAGATAATCTGAAATCATCCATATAAGGAAAGCAATCAATATTGGCTCATTTTCAGATTTTTTCAGCCACGATAGCAGTGAAGAGAATGAGGTTTCAAGAGCTGAGCACAAGCCGCGTAGCGACCCTCCGGAATAAGTAGGAAGTTTTTCCATCAGATACAGATAGCCACACAATGCTAGCGGGATGATAAGGCAAATGATAGAAAGCCTCAGCAATGTCCTGCGATATCCTCCACATTGCGACGGGCAGGATCCTACACAATGATTCGGTGTTTGGGGAGAAAGATTTTGGAAAGGACATCTTATTTCTCCCTCTGGAAACTGAGAGAAGTCCACCACCAATCAAGCTTTTTCAGCATTGTTACTATTCTTGTTGACAAGGAATACACGTCCAGATACACTGCTGGGAACAATAGTCCTGAAGTAGATTCTGTTGACATTTGTTCCTTTGACGGTGCTTGTTCCTTTGACGGTGCTTGTTCCTTTGACGGTGCTTGTTCCTTTAACGGTGCTTGTTCCTTTGACAGTGCTTGTTGTTGAAGCCCGATGGTTGAGTCCAGGAGTTTTTCTGATTCCCTCTCATAGTAGCAGCTGGGGGTAGTAGTGAATCTCATAAAGCTATTTGGTGATGCCCAACGACTAGGTAAAGGTTTTGTTCTTCTGATCTTTTTGCGTTGTCTCATTATGGCCAATACTTTTGTAGGAATGTCCCACTCTTCCCAGTCCGGACCGATTATAAAATGGTTGGGGATCCTTCCCTCCCTCCAGGGTGGGATGATCCGGACGAGGGTTTCCATTGGAAAGTTCTTTTGACACATGTTTGTTAGATATTCGATGTCTCGTGCCATCTCCAACATGAACTCTGGATTTGTAAACATCTGTTGGAACAGTTAAAGGGGTTGTCCCGCGGCAGCAAGTGGGTCTATACACTTCTGTATGGCCATATTAATGCACTTTGTAATGTACATTGTGCATTAATTATGAGCCATACAGAAGTTATTCACTTACCTGTTCCGTTGCTGGCGTCCTCGTCTCCATGGTGCCGTCTAATTTTCAGCATCTAATCGCCGGATTAGACACGCTTGCGCAGTCCGGTCTCCTTCTTTTCTCAATGGGGCCGTTCGTGCCGGAGAGTGGCTCCGTGTAGCTCCGCCCCGTCACGTGCCGATTCCAGCCAATCAGGAGGCTGGAATTGGCAATGGACCGCACAGAAGCCCTGCGGTCCACTGAGGGAGAAGATCCCGGCGGCCATCTTCAGCCGGTAAGTAAGAAGTCACCGGAGCGCGGGGATTCAGGTAAGCGCTGTGCGGATTTTTTTTTAGGTCCCTGCAACGGGTTTGTCTCGCGCCGAACGGGGGGGCTGTTGAAAAAAAAAAAAAACGTTTCGGCGCGGGACAACCCCTTTAATAAAGTTAACAGATAATAAAGTTGGCTTAGGCCAGGTTGAAGAGAGGGCAATCATCATGCGTTATGTACTTATTATACTGCCCTATATGCCTACGCACTTTTGCAATAAGCTCCATGTCTTTCATCTGGTTTTTACTATTTTTGGTGCTTGTATATGCTACCCACCAGTGCAAACAAATGTCTAGCCATTAGAGTTTTTAAAAGGAACATTCTACTGATACTGAAGACAAATCCTAAAGTACTGCCATGTATTCTACGAAGGATCGATCCAAGTCAAGTTCAAATCCCCTAGTGGAGCCAAAGTAAATAGTGAACAGTTAAATAAAATGGGGAAAAATAAAGAAAAACTGCCCCCCCCCCCCCACTATGTAAAAAAGACCACACACATAAAATTGGTATCACTGCGTTCGTAGTGACTCCGATAAAAAAAGTTAGTATGGTGTTTGACCCACATTGTGAATGGCATGAAGAAATATATGCACTGTCGGTCAAAGGTTTCAGCACATCTCACTTTTTCTAGTTATTTTTGACATTAAGACCATTCAAGTCCAGCAGATAACATGAAATGGTTCAAAGGTTCAAAAGTAAGTTAAAAATATAAAAAAATATATGAAATTTTAACCTGAAACGCAATAATAATCGAAATTTATGATTTTAACTCAAGGGCTTTTTTTCAGGGAACACATCAACGACAGCTGCTCGCTGCAACAGAACATGGTTTGAAATTGGATGCGAACTATTCCTACAGGTGTCTCAACCTTTGTAGATTACTTTCAAACCCTCTGCTTTTACATAACTGCATTACACCCTCTAGGGCAGGATTTGGACAGTTTTGCTCTTCAGGACAGAGCCCATTGCTGTCATAATGGCAAGAAAAAGGCAATTAACCAAAGAAGATAGACAGACAATTATAACCCTTTGGCTACCTACACACGGGTGAGCGTGATATCATGCCAGGAAACTCAGTCCAATATCGCTCTTGTCAACATGAGTTTTTACGCCGATACAAGGTGGTTTTCTGGCAAAATCGCCTCCCATTACTTCTGTGAATTAAAAGATCCGCCGGCACGGCTTTCAGGCAAGTTAGAAGATCGGCAAGTGTTTCCCATTGTTTGCAATGGGAAACCTCACATCGCACTCACATGCACATTGCATGGTGTGCGACGTGTTTTACTGTTCCATTGAAAACAATGGGCAACTAACGAGAAAGGATAGGACATGCCACACAGGGAAAACATCGCTCACGTACATGACTCCATTCAGAAGAACGGGCTTCCTATTAGCCCAAGTTCTGTGCCCTTCCCCATGTTTTGAGATTCTTGGCCATGTGAAACCGGCCTTAGAACGTTGCGGTCAGTACAGCTTCCTCTGCCATTAAAAGCCACTTGGAAACTCTGACAGAAACAGGTCTGGCCGACCAAAGGCCACTACAGGATCAGATGACACGTGTTTGAGAGTCAGCAGTTTGGTGATCGGCGCCTCGCAGCACAACGTCTTCAAGCACAGATTAATGCAACAAAAAACAAACAAGTTTCCATTTTAGCTGTGAGGAAAAAACTTCTATCTGCGGGTCTGACAGGTGGAGTATCTGTAAGAAAGACTTACCTGGGCCAAGCAGCTCCTCCAGTGGAAGATCTTATGGACTAACAAATCAAAATTTGACATCTTTGGCACATCATGCAGGGTTTTTGTACACTGTCGATTAGGTGAAAAGATATATTATTATTAGAGATAAGCGAATATACTCGTTTCGAGTAATTACTCGATCGAGCACCGCGATTTTCGAGTACTTCCGTACTCGGGTGAAAAGATTCGGGGGGGAGGGGGGGGAGGTGAGGCAGAGCGAGGGGTAGCAGCGGGGAACAGGGGGGAGCCCTCTCTCTCTCCCTCCCCCCTCCCCCCCACTCCTCGCTGCAACCCCCCACTCACCCACGGCGCCCCCCGAAGCTTTTTACCCGAGTACGGAAGTACTCGAAAATCGCGGCGCTCGGGCGAAAAAGGGGCGTGGCCGAGTAGGTTCGCTCATCTCTAATTATTATGTATGTACAGCTGGTATAAGTTATACATCTCCTGTATATAGTGATATGGAACATGCTGGTATAACCTGGGTATCTCCTGTATATAATTATATATGTACAGCTGGTATAGGTTATACATCTCCTGTAAATAGTGATATGGAACATACTGGTATAACCTGGGTATCTCCTGTATATAATTATATATGTACAGCTGGTATAAGTTATACATCTCCTGTATATAGTGATCTGGAGCATGCTGGTATAACCTGGGTATCTCCTGTATATAATTATATATGTACAGCTGGTATAAGTTATACATCTCCTGTATATAGTGATATGGACCATGCTGGTATAACCTGGGTATCTCCTGTATATAATTATATATGTACAGCTGATATAAGTTATACATCTCCTTGTATGCACACTCTCCAGAGTTAAACCCCATTGAGCTTGTTTGAGATGAACCGGACAGAAGGGAGAATGCAAAGCAACCTACAAGTGCAGCACATTTGTGGGAACTTCTGCAACAATGATGGGAAGAGATTTCTGAATAATACCTGCATGCAGTTGTAGAAAGAATGCCTCGATGGTGTAAATCTGTTATATCAGCTGGAGGGGCGACTGGGAAGAGTCAAAAATCTAGATTTACTGTGGTGAAACACAGGTAATTCATTATTTATATTCATTTTAACGTGTTTATTTTTTCTGTAATTTAATTTCAAAGTACATTTGAGACATCAAACTGTGTAAATAGCAAAAAACAAATGGAAACATTGAGGCATTCTACAACTTTTGATTAGTAGTGTATATATGAAAAATATGGGCAAAATTGCTAATTTTGCATATTTCGCCTTAGAAAAAAAAATCATATGAACCACAAAATGGCGCCATGAAGAACTACAGCCAGCAAAGAAAATTTTTCAAAAATCCTCCACACTCCAGAGATAGGGGTCACCAGATGTGATAAGTAATATCCGATTTATTGGAAAGCATGCAACGTGTTTCAGCCCTACGGGCCTTTTTCGAGCATAAGTAGTGCAATCAATTACATATATATATATATATATATACACTACCGTTCAAAAGTTTGGGGTCACATTGAAATGTCCTTATTTTTGAAGGAAAAGCACTGTACTTTTCAATGAAGATAACTTTAAACTAGTCCTAGCTTTAAACAAATGCACTCTATACATTGCTAATGTGGTAAATGACTATTCTAGCTGCAAATGCCTGTTTTTTTGTGCAAAATCTACAAAGGTGAATAGAGGCCCATTTCCAGCAACTATCACTCCAGTGTTCTAATGGTACAATGTGTTTGCTCATTGGCTCAGAAGGCTAATTGATGATTAGAAAACCCTTGTGCAATCATGTTCACACATCTGAAAACAGTCTAGCTCGTTACAGAAGCTACAAAACTGACCTTCCTGTGAGCAGATTGAGTTTCTGGAGCATCACATTTGGGGGGTCAATTAAACGCTCAAAATGGCCAGAAAAAGAGAACTTTCATCTGAAACTCGACAGTCTATTCTTGTTCTTAGAAATGAAGGCTATTCCATGCGAGAAATTGCTAAGAAATTGAAGATTTCCTACAACGGTGTGTACTACTCCCTTCAGAGGACAGCACAAACAGGCTCTAACCAGAGTAGAAAAAGAAGTGGGAGGCCGCGTTGCACAACTAAGCAAGAAGATAAGCACATTAGAGTCTCTAGTTTGAGAAACAGATGCCTCACAGGTACCCAAGTGGCATCTTCATTAAATAGTACCCGCAAAACACCAGTGTCAACATCTACAGTGAAGAGGCGGCTGCGGGATTTTGGGCTTCAGGGCAGAGTGGCAAAGAAAAAGCCATATCTGAGACTGGCCAATAAAAGAAAAAGATTAAGATGGGCAAAAGAACACAGACATTGGACAGAGGAAGACTGGAAAAAAGTGTTGTGGACGGATGAATCCAAGTTTGAGGTGTTTGGATCACAAAGAAGAACGTTTGTGAGATGCAGAACAAATGAAAAGATGCTGGAAGAATGCCTGACGCCATCTGTTAAGCATGGTGGAGGTAATGTGATGGTCTGGGGTTGCTTTGGTGCTGGTAAGGTGGAAGATTTGTACAGGGTAAAAGGGATTCTGAATAAGGAAGGCTATCACTCCATTTTGCAACGCCATGCCATACCCAGTGGACAGCGCTTGATTGGAACCAATTTCATCCTACAACAGGACAATGACCCTAAACACACCTCCAAATTGTGCAAGAACTATTTACAGCAGAAGCAGGCAGCTGGTATTCTATTGGTAATGGAGTGGCCAGCGCAGTCACCAGATCTGAACCCCATTGAGCTGTTGTGGGAGCAGCTTGACCGTATGGTACGCCAGAAGTGCCCATCCAACCAATCCAACTTGTGGGAGATGCTTCTAGAAGCGTGGGGTGCAATTTCACAAGCTTACCTCAACAAATTAACAGCTAGAATGTCAAAGGTGTGCAATGCTGGAATTGCTGCAAAAGGAGGATTCTTTGACGAAAGCAAAGTTTGATGTAAAAACAATGTTATTTCAAATACAAATCATTATTTCTAACCTTGTCAATGTCTTGGCTCTATTGTCTATTCATTTCACAACGCATGGTGGTGAATAAGTGTGACTTTTCATGGAAAACACAAAATTGTTTGGGTGACCCCAAACTTTTGAACGGTAGTGTATATATATATATATATATATATACACACAAGGCTTATTTGCATTTGGCTATCACGCTCTCAGTGTCCGCTAGCTTCCTGGCATGAAGGGCTTATTCACACAGGCGTATATCAGCTGGGTTTTCGCGCTCGGCCGATATACGCTGCGCCTCTGATGCATTGGCCTACAATACATCAGTGCACAGGGGCGTATTTCCGTGGCGTAAAAGTACCCGACTGGGCGCTTTCACACCGCCGGTGGCAGCTGCATAGATTCCTATGGGAGCCTATGCTAGCTGCCGGACAAGGGAGGTGGGAGGGAGTTTAGCAGCATGACTGCTAAACTCCCTCCTTCTTCTCTGCTCCTTGCCGCCCCTAGCCGCTGCTTGCAATGGAAGGGGACGGGGCGGAGCTAAGCTCTGCCCTCTCCACCTCCTCCCATTGCTGGCTGCAGACAAGATAAGGGGTGGGGCTTAGCTCCACCCCCGTCCTACCCCCTCCCATTGCAAACGGCAGGAGGGGAGGAGAGAGTAGGGGAGCCAGCGAGGGGGAGTGAAGGTTTTCCCAGGCGCTATGGCATTGCGGCCTCGGCGTATATGCGGCGGGCCCTTTGCCGTTCAAGAGTTTTTACTGCACTGGTGGGAGCACGTAAAATGCTTATGGCTGTGTAAATGGGCCCGAAAAAGTGAAGAATTACAGCACACCCCAGAAAAAAATAAACCCTCACACACCTCCATTGAGAGCAAAATAAAAACGGTACGGGACTCTGAATGTGGCAGCACAAAATAAGGTTTGGTTTTTGAAGGGTTTCTATTGTGCAAAAGTATTAAAATATTACAAAACCGGAGTAAATTTGGTATTGGTCTAATCTAAGGTGAGTATAAAACATCAGAAACACAATCTGGGTGTAGTGGGGTCACGTCCGGAAACCCCCTTTTTTTTATGTGCACAACACGCTTTAAAATGAATCCGTAATGATGATACTAATGCTACGGGCCACAAAGAACAAGATGCGGAATAAGACGTCTTAACATTTTCATCTCCAAGATCCAAACCAAATAATAATCAGGAGAATTAATCATGCTAATGAAAAACATAATCGTGTCCGACCGTTCTGTCAATGTCGCAAATAGTCCTTAACCGCCTGTGACCGATCACGTAACGGAGATCTTACGCAGGCATCAAATACATCTCCACAAATACACACAGCACTTAACCTTTCACATAATGCACAAAATGTTTCCATGGTGACAAATCTCTAACCTGACCAAATAAAATCATGGTGGGAGTGGGGGGGGGGATGAAAAACAAACTCTTCGCAAAACCGCTGATGCGTAAATATATAACTGCGTGAGCCAAACACCTTCCTGGTACATGAAGAATAAATCTAGATTGGAAAGTGCTATTGACGGTACGGAGCGTTCTTGATTGCGGCGGCGCAGGATCAGCAAGTTACATTATTTAGTTTTATTACTTTTTTAACTTTTTTTTTTTTTACTTTCTAGAAATGTGTCAGAGTTTACATTGCGAAGGTCTCAGGCCTGAATATGATTTTGTCTACCACTTCTTAACAAAGTTAAACGGATTTTCTGGGCATACTGCTAGCAGTACAAAATTTACTAACCGCATATCCTGTTTAACTGGAACTGCCAACGGAATGTAATATTGGAATGTGAAAAGTTGTACAATCTAAGATAACATCTCTAAGCAACAATGTATGTTTATGTGAAAACAAGTTTATCAGGCATAAGGCCTGCCCTGCGTCATGTTACTATATAAGTTGTGACTAGAGATGAGTGAGTACACTCGCTAAAGGCAATTGCTCGAGCGAGCATTGCCTTTAGCGAGTACCTGCCCGCTCGAGACAAAAGGTTCGGGTGCCGGCGGCGGGCAGGGAGCTGCGGGGAAGAGCGAGGCGGAACGGAGGGGAGATCTCTCTCTCCCTCTCTCCCCCCCCCCCCCCCCCCCCCCCCCCGCTCCCTCCTGCTGACTGCCGCTACTCACCGCTACCCCGTGCCGGCACCCGAACCTTCAGTCTCGAGCGGGCAGATACTCGATACAGGCAATGCTCGCTCGAGCAATTGCCTTTACCGAGTATACTCGCTCATCTCTAGTTGTGACATATGTAATAAAGGTAGATTGCTTTGCACATAGACCAGTCTGTGTCGCTGCTTTCTCACGGCGGCCGCCGTAACCACCTCTGATTTGGAGCCTCACAGCATATTGATGGAATGATTAAATTTCCATAACAACATCAAACATTTTTTTTGTTTTAATCTTTGTTGAAAGCTGTTCTCCCCAGTCTGGTTCTCAACACCCCAGGCAATCGAATGATTTTGCCAAGGGAAGACATAGCTGTCCAAGTATTTGTAGTATAAGGCTGGGTTCCCACGGGACGGAAATCTCATGGAATGTCCACAGCGGGACCACATGGAAATTCCGCAAAATTTCTGCATCAGAAAAACGTCTTCAAAACCTGCGCCATTTGGCACAGGTCTGAAGCGGCTTGTCTGCCTGTATTCTACTACGGGAACCTATTCCCATAGAAAGAAGAGAGCCCGCAGCGGAAACAGCGATACAATTGACACGTCGCGATTTTGAATTCCGTGCCACATGTCAATTTCTGCGTGGCTTGTCCGCAGAGTGTGGATGAGATTTTTGCAAATCTTGTCCACTTTGCTGCTTAGTCTTAGGCTTAAGAATGCCGGTGGAATTTCCAATTTTTGCGCTCCCTCTTTGACGTCATTGGCTCTCTACTATGTAATTGCAAAGGGCCAGTGGGTTTCCATGGCCTCTGCTTGCTATTGTGAACTATAATGCATTGCAGTGCAGAAGTACGGCAATGCATTATCATAGCGGTTGGAGCTTTACAGGTTCAAGTCCTTACAGGGACAAAAAAGAGGTAAAAAAAAATAATTAAAAGTGTAAATAAAAAAAACACGTGAAAATTTTAAAAACAAAAAACTTTCCACTCCTTTTATAATTTTTTTTTTTTTTTTTAAATCCCACATTATTGTTATCATATCCGTAACAACCTGTACCAGAATTTGAACTCACTATTTATTCTGCACAGCAAAAGCTGTAAAAAAATATGTCAAAAATGCTTATTTTGCCATTTAAAAAACGCAATAAGGGCTTATTTACACGATCATATAATGGCCCGACGATATACGCTTCCCTCTAAGCAGTTCCCACTTCCCTCCCCTTCACCGGCTCTCTGCCTCTCTCCTCCACTCCGGCATTTGCAATGGGAGTCGGGACGGGATGGTGGTGGAACTAAGCTTCACTCTGTCCCGCCACTCCAATTGCTGGCTATGGGGAGGGGGCGGGAGCTTATCATTGCAAACCGCTCAGATAGGAGGAGAGAGCCAGTGAGGGGGAGGGAAGGGGGGAACTGCTTAGATGGAACCGTATATCAGCCGGCCGTGAAAACGGCGCAATACAAACCCTTTTTTTGCTAATTTTTTTACATCGCTGCATTTAAAGTCCCATAACTATTTTATTTTCCATGGAGAGAGGTTTGTGGGGGCTTGTTTTTTGCATGACAAGCTGTAGTTTGTATTGGTACCATATTGGAGTACATATACCTTTTTTATTCACTTTTAGGTCTTATTTACAGCTGAACGCTGCCTGTGATTGGTCCCAGCACTCAGCCAATCACAGGCAGCTCTCAGCTGTCATTCAATGAATGGCTAAGCTCTGCCTGTGATTGGCTGAGCGCTCAGCCAATTAAACACAGCCATTTCAGCAGATGGGGATTTTAAATTCCCACTTGCTGAAAGCGCTTCAGAGGAGTGCAGGAAGACATGTGGCTAGCAGCGCCTGAGCCCCGACAGCTGCGGAGAGGTGATTATATTTTTTGCACATGCCAGTGATGATTTTCGGGGAAGGGCTTATATTTAAAGCCCTTCCCCGAAAAATCATTGCAGTGGTTATCAGCAGCCCATTGCTTTCAATGGGCCCGGCAGCAGCAGCGCTGGCTCCATTGAAAGCAATGGCATGGACCTTCATTCAGGCGTGTTTTGGCACATATGTTGACGCGAGGTTTTGTGCGCACCTATGTAAGTGCGAATACATACTCGTCTGAATGAGGCCTAACATTGTAACTTTGTGGTTTGACATTACTCTCTGGTTTCTACTTTGATTTTGGAATCTTTTCAGGGACGATCTAATCCCCGATCAGTGTGCAATACATTGATTATTTTTCTATTTTTGCACCGGGGCAGTTTACAATATCTTGATTCCTTATATATTCATGCACTCTATATCAGGATGGGACAGCGTAAGGTCCAACAGCACAGGAGCCGCTCTAATTGAGAGGCTCTTCATTCTGGTACATAGATGAGGGTGCTGAGCGAGGAACACTATTGATGATGCTAATGTGCTCTAAAAGAACATATAAACAGGAGATGCCATCTTGGCACAACCCTTTTAAGTTACCTCTTTGGGTGGACAGTTGCAGCGACCAAGACTTAGGAGGTGTTTAGGCAGTGGGGCAGAAATAAGATGGTAGTTTAGGCAGTTGTTATGGTCTGCTACCCGTGGAGTCGGGTAGGGTAAGGTGTTGATTTGTCGTGACGCCAGCCTGTATACGGGTAGGAACCCATTCCAGACAAGAATAATAAAATACAAAAATTGGAGAAATAAACACTAAAAATGGGGGTGCTAGTTCTTGTCCCTGAAGCGTTAGTGTGGTACATTAGTGCAGGATATCGATGATGGGAAGAGACTTCAGGCCACAGGCGATAGATGGCGAAAACAACTTGAAAATGTTTATTTGCAGGGAGACAGAGAGAACTTTGTTTTTCAGTAGTTACAGCTCTTGCATTATATTCGCTTGCAGTAAATGTTGGACCACATTGAATTGAAGTAGGTTATATCTGGGAATTACATTAGTAGACATTGCATTGAAACACCTGCTCAGAGGTGCTGTGGCAACACATTGCAGTACAACACTTCCAGCTTTCAGCCCTGGCTAGGACTAATACTTTACAGATAAATTACTGACTTACTTTCTCATCTTTCTCTCTCTCTCTTGCTCTTCTTTCTTCTTCTCTTTCTTCTGCTAACTTCCATCAAATTTGGGATCATGCTCCCAACTAGAGGTACTAAGGAAAACCGCTAAGAAACTCTACCATACCCTACACAAGGATGACCGTCTGAAAACCATATTCCCGGACCCTCCGCTTCTGTGTTACAGGCAACCTCCTAACTTGAGGAACTTTATAATCAGGAGTGCATTGCCCTCTGACACACAAAAAGGAACTTATCCCTGTAATGTAAGGAGCTGTAAGACCTGCTCACATGTACTGACTGCGGACAGGATACGGATCCCCAACACACAGCAGGACTATAAGATCCCAGGGACATTCACATGTTCCACGTCTGATGTTGTGTACCTGATCATGTGCAGTAAATGTCCTGTTGGGGGTCTTTATGTTGGAGAAACAGGACAGAAACTGAAAGCCAGGATGAGATCTCATCGCCACACGATTGAACACAGAAGAAGAGAATTCCCTACGGCCGAGCACTTCTCTAACCGTGGACATGACATAGGAGATATGAGGGTTTTAATATTGAAGGGTGGTTTCAAGTCACAAAACCATAGAAGAATTTGGGAATATAAATTGATAACAACCTTTGACACGCTGAATACGGGGTTAAATGATTCCCCAGGATTTATGTGTGAATGGGAGGTGTGAGACATTTATTGCACAGATAAGACTGCTGGCCTGGTGAAAACCACCATCAACAGTAATTCAGGGACCATAATATTATTATCCCTCATCAGTGTCTCGTTTTAAATATTTTTTTGTACCTCTTGTAGCATTCCTGGCCTGATGACCACCCCCCCCCCCCCCACCCCAACAGTAATTCAGGGACCATAAAACTTTCACTCCGCCATCAGTGCCTAGACAAAAAGAAGTTTTTTTTCTGTTGCAGAATTCCTTTTAAGTGCGAACCAATCACATCCATGTCTGTGCCTTGTCATAAGTGTGTATGTTATAAGTGTGTATAAATATCCATGCCTCTTCAGATCTATTCCATTTAAGCCTGACGAAGAACCCGAGAGGTTCGCAAGCTCGCTGTAACATCATGTATTTTTGTTAGCCATTAAAAGGTATCATATCTACAAGATTACGTCGTTTCTCTTGCTGGGAACAATCACACACTTTAGCTGTTACTTCCCACCGCACTGGCTAGAATAGATATTCTCCTAGAATACTTTGTGAGGATGGTTGCGTTGTAACTCCCCAGTCTCTATCTCTGGCTGTCTGCTCTCTATGAACTCCAGGACTAGACTGGCTCCAGAACTACACTGGCTAACCCCGCCCACTCTTTGTATTTTATACACTCTGTGTCTACCAATCCTGAGCTAGGGCAAAACTAACAGGTGAATCCCCAGGCTACCTAAGGATGATAAATGGATGTGAGAGTGGGTTAGGTTGTATTCTGCTGAATCATACAGTGGTAGGGTGACTTCACACGAGCGCGTGCATACATAGTGCGCACCCCTGTACATGCAAAAACACGAATGCGTGAAGGTCCGTGCATTGCTTTCAATGGAACCGCGGCTGCTGCTGGAGGCTCCACTGAAGGCAATGGTCTGCCGGAACCCCTTAAGTGATTTCAGGAAAGAGCTTTAAATATAGGCTCTTCCATGAAAATCATCCCTTTCAGTGTAAAATATATATATATATATATATATATATATTATATATATATATATATACTTACCTGTCTGCCACTGCCATGTCCCCCGCAGGGTTGAAGAACACTTCTGCACATGCGGCAGATGTTTTCTGCATCCCCGCGGGGAATAAACAATTCCCTGCTGCACCTGTCACAGATGTGACAGATGCGGCAAAGGAGTTCTTCATCCTCGCGGGGAATTAAGAATTCCCTAGTGCAGCTGTCACAGATGACAGCTGCGCTAGAGGATCCAGCTGCCGACACCCCTTAATTGTTTTGCAGGGAAGGGCTTTAAATATAAACCCTTCCCCGAAAAACAACCCAAACTGGTGTAAAAAATTTAAAAAAACATACTCACCTTCCTTCAGCTGCCGGGGCTCAGCCGCGTCCTCTCTCTACTGTCCCCGGCTCTGCACTGAAGTTCTTTCAGCAGGCTGGGAATTAAAATCCCCACTTGCTGAAAGAGCTGCTTCTGATTGGCTAAGGCACTTAGCCAATCACAGGCAGCTCTCGTCTGTCATTCATTCAGTGAGAGCTGCCTGTGATTGGCTGAGCGTCATCTGTGACAGCTGCACTAGGGAATTCTTTATTCCCCGCGGGGATGAAGAACTCTTTTGCCACATTTGTCACATCTGTGACAGGTGCAGCAGGGAATTCTTTATTTCCCACGGGGACGAAGAAAACATCTGCCGCATGGGGCAGATGTGTTCTTCATCCCCGTGGAGAGCATGGCAGCGGCATACAGGCAAGTATATATAAAATACATATATATATATATATCTTTTTTTTTTTTTTAACACTAAAAGGGGTCATTTTCAAGGAAGAGCTTATATTTAAAACTGTTCCCTGAAAATAACTTCAGGGGTGCCGGCAGACCATTGCCTTCAATGAAGTCGCCGGCAGCAGCCGCGGCTCCATTAAAGGCAATGCGTGCATTCCCTATGGTGCACGCATGTCGTATCTTTACGGGCTCACGCCTGTAAAACACGGACATGTGAACACACCATAGGGAATGCAGTGGTGGTAATAGATGCTTGCTTTTGTGCACGCATATGCACGCACATAAACCCGCTTGTGTGAAGCCACCCTTCGATGGTAGGAACATCAGCAATTAACCCTTAATTGACCATTTACACATACTTCCACATAATTAAATATGTACATACATATGACTTTTCCTTTGGATATACACATCTGACATGCGGCAGTGATAGGAATCCTATGGGACCCCAACTCTAGGATACTACACAATTACATTCTATACCACAAGGCAATTTTTTTCCAGGCAGGAATAGACCTTAGTTTGGCCAGGACTAGAGATGAGTGAACGTACTCGGTAAGGGCGATTTCGCAATCGAGCACCGCGATTTTCGAGTACTTCACTACTCGGGTGAAAAGTACTCGGGGGCGCTGTGGGTGAGCGGGGGGGTTGCAGCGGGGAGTGGGAGGAGAGGGAGAGAGAGAGGGCTTCCCCCTGTTCCCCGCTGCTACCCCCCACTACCCTCTGCAACCCCCCGCCCCACAGCGCACCCGAGTACTTTTCACCCGAGTAGTGAAGTACTCGAAAATCGCGGTGCTCGATTGCGAAATCCGCCTTACCGAGTACGTTCGCTCATCTCTAGCCGGGACCCTAAAAACTTGCTTCGTCCAGACTTTCCTCCCAGCTGTTTCATTAGCACTGCAGACCCACAAATTAAGGATGAAAGGTTAGAATACGCATTAACATTGTACGTTTGCTACTATGAGTGAGGAATGACGATACGTCTGCTGCATGCTAAGGTGGCCTGCTTAGCTTCTTATATAGTATATGGATGTATGGTTTTGCAGTCTGCCCCCTGCCTCACCATCATTAGGTGGCATGCCTGTAGGGCATTTGTTTAGATGCTAAGTATAAAACTATAGCTGTGTGCTGGCATTTAATTACATTGTAAAGGATAGGCACCATGTGATCAGTCTCCTTCTGTGCTAATGGAGGAGAAAAGTTCTATTACTCTCATTAGAGTTTATGCCTTCAGACGACTTTTACCAAGAGCAAAGAAAATGATTTCTTCAGTCTGGGGACAGAAGAATGGTGAGCGCGGATGGAAGCTGTTACCTGGCTCTGTGGTCATACATCAGCAACTCCCTATCTGACTCCGCAGCTCATTTCCCAGGAGTCATTTATAAAAACACAAAAGAAAGGAAAGAGGAATAAAATAGGATTAGATTAAATATGGCAACATACACATTTATATTACAGGACAGCGAAGCTTTATCTGCTGATGAGGGGGAATGATTTACTTCTATGTGAGGAATCAGTTTATTATTATACAACAGAACGTGAAAAGTGGGAAAAATCATTTAGGTAAACATTCCAATATTGTATAGCACATCATCTATTCTCCACCAGCAGCATCTCATATCATTAAGGCATGCAATATATTACTGATCTCTATCTTATTATACTGATTCATTTAGGGAGAACTGCTGCAATTCTTATATTACTGTAAATAGGAGCAGGATTATAGTAGTTATATTCTTGTATATAGGGGGGTAGTATTATAGTAGTTATATTCTTGTACATAGGGGGCAGTATTATAGTAGTTATATTCTTGTACATAGGGAGCAGGATTATAGTAGTTATATTCTTGTACATAGGGGGCAGTATTATAGTAGTTATATTCTTGTACATAGAAGCAGTATTATAGTAGTTATATTCTTGTACATAGGGGGCAGTATTATAGTAGTTATATTCTTGTACATAGGGGGCAGTATTATAGTAGTTATATTCTTGTACATAGGGGGCAGTATTATAGTAGTTATATTCTTCTACATAGGGGGCAGTATTATAGTAGTTATATTCTTGTACATAGGGACAGTATTATAGCAGTTATATTCTTGTACATAGGGGCAGTATTATAGTAGTTATATTCTTGTACATAGGAGCAGTATTATAGTAGTTATATTCTTGTACATAGGAGGCAGTATTATAGTAGTTATATTCTAGTACATAGGAGCAGTATTATAGTAGTTATATTCTTGTACATAGGGAGCAGTATTATAGTAGTTATATTCTTGTACATAGGAGGCAGTATTATAGTAGTTATATTCATGTACATAGGGGGCAGTATTAAAGTAGTTATATTCTTGTACCTAGGAGCAGTATTATAGTAGTTATATTCTTGTACATAGGGGGCAGTATTATAGTAGTTATATTCCTGTACATAGGAGGCAGTATTATAGTAGTTATATTCTTGTACATAGAAGGTAGTATTATAGTTATATTCTTGTACATAGGGGCAGTATCATAGTAGTTATATTCTTGTACATAGGGAGCAGTATTATAGTAGTTATATTCTTGTACATAGGAGGCAGTATTATAGTAGTTATATTCATGTACATAGGGGGCAGTATTATAGTAGTTATATTCTTGTACCTAGGAGCAGTATTATAGTAGTTATATTCTTGTACATAGGGGGCAGTATTATAGTAGTTATATTCTTGTACATAGAGCGCAGTATTATAGTAGTTATATTCTTGCACATAATGGGGCAGTATTATACTAGTTATATTCTTGTACATAGGGGCAGTATTATAGTAGTTATATTCTTGTACATAGGAGCAGTATTATAGTAGTTATATTCTTGTACATAGGAGGCAGTATTATAGTAGTTATATACTTGTACGTAGGGGGCAGTATTATAGTAGTTATATTCTTGTACTTAGGGGGCAGTACTATAGTAGTTCTATTCTTGTACATAGAAGGCAGTATTATAGTAGGTGTATCCTTGTACATAGAAGGCAGTATTATAGTAGTTATATTCTTCTACATAGGAGCAGTATTATAGTAGTCATATTCTTGTACATATGGGGCAGTATTATAGTAGATATATTCTTGTACATAGGGGCAGTATTATAGTAGTTCTATTCTTGTACATAGGGAGCAGTATTATAGTAGTTATATTCTTGTACATAGGAGCAGTATTATAGTAGTTATATTCTTGTACGTAGGGGGCAGTATTATCGTATTTATATTCTTGTATATAGGGGGCAGTATTATAGTAGTTATATACTTGTACATAGGGGGCAGTACTACAGTAGTTATATTCTTGTACATAGGGGGCAGTATTATAGTAGTTATATTCTTGCACATGGGATGCAGTATTATAGTAGTTATATTCTTGTACATATGGAGCAAAACTATAGTAGTTGTATTCTTGTACATAGGAGCAGTATTATAGTAGTTATATTCTTGTACATAGGGGGCAATACTATAGTAGTTGTATTCTTGTACATAGGGGCAGTATTATAGTAGTTATATTCTTGTACATAGGGGCAGTATTATAGTAGTTATATTCTTGTACATAGGGGGCAATACTATAGTAGTTGTATTCTTGTACATAGGGGTGGTGTTATAGTAGTTATATTCTTCTACATAGGAGGCTGTATTATAGTGGTTAAATTCTTGTACATAGGAGCAGTATTATAGTAGTTATATTCTTGTACATAATGGGGCAGTATTATACTAGTTATATTCTTGTACATAGGGGCAGTATTATAGTAGTTATATTCTTGTACATAGGAGCAGTATTATAGTAGTTATATTCCTGTACATAGGAGGCAGTATTATAGTAGTTATATACTTGTACGTAGGGGGCAGTATTATAGTAGTTATATTCTTGTACTTAGGGGGCAGTACTATAGTAGTTCTATTCTTGTACATAGAAGGCAGTATTATAGTAGGTATATTCTTGTACATAGAAGGCAGTATTATAGTAGTTATATTCTTGTACATAGGAGCAGTATTATAGTAGTCATATTCTTGTACATAATGGGGCAGTATTATAGTAGTTATTTTCTTGTACATAGGGGCAGTATTATAGTAGTTATATTCTTGTACATAGGAGCAGTATTATAGTAGTTATATTCTTGTACTTAGGGGGCAGTATTATCGTATTTATATTCTTGTACATAGGGGGCAGTATTATAGTAGTTATATACTTGTACATAGGGGGCAGTACTATAGTAGTTATATTCTTGTACATAGGGGGCAGTATTATAGTAGTTATATTCTTGCACATAGGATGCAGTATTATAGTAGTTATATTCTTGTACATAGAGGGCAGTATTATAGTAGTTGTATTCTTGTACATACGGGTGGTATTATAGTAGTTATATTCTTGTACATAGGAGGCAGTATTATAGTATTTATATTCTTGTACATAGGGGGCAGTATTATAGTAGCTATATTCTTGTACATAGGAGCAGTACTATAGTAGTTATATTCTTGTACATAGGAGCAGTACTATAGTAGTTATACTCATGTACATAGGAGGCAGTATTATAGTAGTTATATTCTTGTACATAGGAGGCAGTATTATAGTAGTTATATTCTTGTACATAGGAGGCAGTATTATAGTATTTATATTCTTGTACATAGGGGGCAGTATTATAGTAGCTATATTCTTGTACATAGGAGCAGTACTTAAGTAGTTATATTCTTGTACATAGGGGGCAGTATTATAGTAGTTATATTCTTGTACATAGGAGGCAGTATTATAGTAGTTATATTCTTGTACATAGGAGGCAGTATTATAGTAGTTATATTCTTGTACATAGGAGGCAGTATTATAGTAGTTATATTCTTGTACATAGGAGGCAGTATTATAGTAGTTATATTCTTGTACATAGGAGGCAGTATTATAGTAGTTATATCCTTGTACATAGGAGGCAGTATTATAGTAGTTATATTCTTGTACATAGGAGCAGTATTATAGTAGTTATATTCTTGTACATAGGGGGCAGTATTATAGTAGTTATATTCTTGTACATAGGGGGCAGTATTATAGTAGTAAAATTCTTGTACATAGAAGGCAGTATTATAGTAGTTTTATTCTTGTACATAGGAGCAGTACTATAGTAGTTATATTCTTGTACATAATGGGGCAGTATTATACTAGTTATATTCTTGTACATAGGGGCAGTATTATAGTAGTTATATTCTTGTACATAGGAGCAGTATTATAGTAGTTATATTCTTGTACATAGGAGGCAGTATTATAGTAGTTATATACTTGTACGTAGGGGGCAGTATTATAGTAGTTATATTCTTGTACTTAGGGGGCAGTACTATAGAGGTTCTATTCTTGTACATAGAAGGCAGTATTATAGTAGGTATATTCTTGTACATAGAAGGCAGTATTATAGTAGTTATATTCTTGTACATAGGAGCAGTATTATAGTAGTCATATTCTTGTACATAATGGGGCAGTATTATAGTAGTTATTTTCTTGTACATAGGGGCAGTATTATAGTAGTTATATTCTTGTACATAGGAGCAGTATTATAGTAGTTATATTCTTGTACGTAGGGGGCAGTATTATCGTATTTATATTCTTGTACATAGGGGGCAGTATTATAGTAGTTATATACTTGTACATAGGGGGCAGTACTATAGTAGTTATATTCTTGTACATAGGGGGCAGTACTATAGTAGTTATATTCTTGTACATAGGGGGCAGTATTATAGTAGTTATATTCTTGTACATAGGGGGCAGTATTATAATAGTTTTATTCTTGTACATAGGGGACAGTATTATAGTAGTTATATTCTTGTACATAGGGGACAGTATTATAGTAGTTATATTCTTGCACATAGGATGCAGTATTATAGTTGTTATATTCTTGTAGTATTATAGTAGTTATATTCTTGTACATAGGGGGCAGTATTATAGTAGTTATATTCTTGTACATAGGGGGCAGTATTATAGTAGTTATATTCTTGTACATAGGGGGGAGTATTATAATAGTAATATTCTTCTACATAGGGGGCAGTGTTATAGTAGGTATAGTCTTGTACATAGGGGCAGTATTATAGTAGTTATATTCTTTTACATAGGGGCAGTATTATAGTAGTGTTAGTCTTTTGCATAGGGAGCAGTATTATAGTAGTTATATTCTTGTACATAGGGGGCAATATTATAGTAGTTGTATTCTTGTACATAGGGGCAGTATTATAGTAGTTATATTCTTGTACATAGGAGCAGTATTATAGTAGTTATATTCTTGTACATAGGAGCAGTATTATAGTAGTTATATTCTTGTACATAATGGGGCAGTATTATACTAGTTATATTCTTGTACATAGGGGCAGTATTATAGTAGTTATATTCTTGTACATAGGAGCAGTATTATAGTAGTTATATTCTTGTACATAGGAGGCAGTATTATAGTAGTTATATACTTGTACGTAGGGGGCAGTATTATAGTAGTTATATTCTTGTACTTAGGGGGCAGTATTATAGTGATTATATTCTTGTGTATATATAGGGCAGCATCATAGTAGTTATATTCTTGTACATAGGGGGCAGTATTACAGTAGTTATATTCTTGTACATAGGGGGCAGTAATATAGTAGTTATATTCTTGTACATGAGGGCAGTATTACAGTAGTTATATTCTTGTATACAAGAGCAGTATTATTGTAGTTATGTTCTTGTACGAAGGGGGCAGTACTATAGTAGTTGTGTTTTTGTACATAGGGGGCAGTGTTATAGTAATTATATACTTGTATATAAAGGGCAGTATTATAGTATTTATATTATTGTACATAGGAGACTGTATTATAGTAGTTATATTCTTGTACATAGGAGACAGTATTATAGTAGTTATATCCTTGTACATAGGAGCAGAACTATAGTAGTTATATTCTTGTACATAGGGGGCAGTATTATAGTAGTTATATTCTTGTACATAGGAGGCAGTATTATAGTAGTTATATTCTTGTACATAGGAGGAAGTATTATAGTAGTTATATCCTTGTACATGGGAGGCAGTATTATAGTAGTTATATTCTTGTACATAGGAGCAGTATTATAGTAGTTATATTCTTGTACATAGGGGGCAGTATTATAGTAGTTATATTCTTGTACATAGGAGGCAGTATTATAGTAGTTTTATTCTTGTACATAATGGGGCAGTATTATAGTAGTTATATTCTTGTACATAGGAGGCAGTATTATAGTAGTTATATTCTTGTACATAGGAGGCAGTATTATAGTAGTTATATTCTTGTACATAGGAGGCAGTATTATAGTAGTTATATCCTTGTACATGGGAGGCAGTATTATAGTAGTTATATTCTTGTACATAGGGGGCAGTATTATAGTAGTTATATTCTTGTACATAGGAGGCAGTATTATAGTAGTTTTATTCTTGTACATAGGAGCAGTATTATAGTAGTTATATTCTTGTACATAATGGGGCAGTATTATAGTAGTTATATTCTTGTACATAGGAGGCAGTATTATAGTAGTTATATTCTTGTACATAGGGGCAGTGTTATAGTAGTTCTATTCTTGTACATAGAAGGCTGTATTATAGTAGTTATATTCTTGTACATAGTAGCAGTATTATACTAGTTATATTCTTGTACATAATGGGGCAGTATTATAGTAGTTATATTCTTGTACATAGGGGGCAGTATTATAGTAGTTATATTCTTGTACATAGGAGTAGTATTATAGTAGTTATATACTTGTACATAGGGGGAAGTATTATAGTAGTTATATTCTTGTACGTAGGGGGGAGTATTATCGTATTTATATTCTTGTACATAGGGGGCAGTATTATAGTAGTTTTATACTTGTACATCGGGGGCAGTATTATAGTAGTTATATACTTGTACATAGGGGGCAGTATTATAGTAGTTATATTCTTGTACATAGGGGGCAGTATTATAATAGTTTTATTCTTGTACATAGGGGACAGTATTATAGTAGTTATATTCTTGTACATAGGGGACAGTATTATAGTAGTTATATTCTTGCACATAGGATGCAGTATTACATTTGTTATATTCTTGTAGTATTATAGTAGTTATATTCTTGTACATAGGGGGCAGTATTATAGTAGTTATATTCTTGTACATTGGGGGCAGTATTATAGTAGTTATATTCTTGTACATAGGGGGGAGTATTATAATAGTAATATTCTTGTACATAGGGGGCAGTGTTATAGTAGGTATAGTCTTGTACATAGGGGCAGTATTATAGTAGTTATATTCTTTTACATAGGGGGCAGTATTATAGTAGTGTTAGTCTTTTGCATAGGGAGCAGTATTATAGTAGTTATATTCTTGTACATAGGGGGCAATACTATAGTAGTTGTATTCTTGTACATAGGGGCAGTATTATAGTAGTTATATTCTTGTACATAGGGGCAGTATTATAGTAGTTATATTCTTGTACATAGGGGGCAATACTATAGTAGTTGTATTCTTGTACATAGGGGGCAGTATTATAGTAGTTATATTCTTGTACATAGGGGTGGTGTTATAGTAGTTATTTTCTTCTACATAGGAGGCTGTATTATAGTGGTTAAATTCTTGTACATAGGTGGCAGTATTATAGTAGTTTTATTCTTGTACATAGGAGCAGTATTATAGTAGTTATATTCTTGTACATAATGGGGCAGTATTATACTAGTTATATTCTTGTACATAGGGGCAGTATTATAGTAGTTATATTCTTGTACATAGGAGCAGTATTATAGTAGTTATATTCTTGTACATAGGAGGCAGTATTATAGTAGTTATATACTTGTACGTAGGGGGCAGTATTATAGTAGTTATATTCTTGTACTTAGGGGGCAGTACTATAGTAGTTCTATTCTTGTACATAGAAGGCAGTATTATAGTAGGTATATGTTACGGCACTCTGCCCCCCGAGCGCCAGTTGGGGTGCCCTGATCTCCTGCACCCCACTGTCCCTGCCTACTTGCCTCGGCCCTGGCTAACCCCAGGCGGACAACTGGGCGGCAGTCCCTGCGCTGGCTAGGGACCTGGCGACTACCTGGATGGAACTACTAACAGGGGACAGAGTGCCGACAGAAGAGGCAGGTGTAACAGACCAACAAAACTACTAGGTGAATCAAGGCTGGAGGTGTAGCTCACAGGCAAACGAAAGGATGCTGACAAGCAACTAGGACAGACTAGAATAGACCTGACTAGAGGCTAGCAGAACCAATAACTGGCAGTGAGTTCAGGTCACTGCCAGCCTTTTAACTAAAAGCCTCCGCCCCGGGGCGGAGAGTGGGAGGAGTCGACTCTCCCACTGTTGCATAAGGGAGGTGGATGAGAGCGGGCGGCACCCTACGGGCGGACACGCCCATGCCGCAGCACGCTGGCTGCTCCACGCTGCTGCACGCTGGCTGCTCCACGCCGCCGGGAGATCCCTGACAGCACAGCTCCGGGACGCCGAAGCCGAGCTCGAAGCGGCGCGCGCCGGCCGCGGGACCCAGCGCCGCCCTGCATGGTAACATTACCCCCCCTCTGACGGGGGACCTCCGGGCCCCCGGAAACTCGACCAGGCTTATCTGGAAAACGACGGTGGAACCGCCGTACCAACACGGGAGCATGAACATCACATGCGGCCACCCAGGAATGATCTTCTGGTGGAAAGCCCTTCCAGGCCACCAAGTATTGTAGGATTCCTCGACACCGACGAGAGTCCAGTATCTCCTGGACCTCGTATTCGACTTCATCCCGGACCAGGGTGGGCGGAGGGGGACCGGAGGTGGGTATCACCGAAGGGACAAAAGGTTTCAGCAGCGACTTATGGAATACCCTGTGAACCCTCCATGTGGTTGGCAACCCCAGCTCGTAGGCGAGTGGGTTCACCACACGTGTGATGGCAAACGGCCCCACGTAACGTGGCGCCAGCTTCAAGGACGGGACCCGCAATTTGAGATTTTTAGAAGACAGGTGTACCTTCTGTCCCACCCTGTAAGGTTCAGACACAGAGAGACTCTTCCCACAGCGCAACTGCATACGGGCCCCCGCTGCCTCCAAGTTTCTCTGCACCTCTTTCCATACTCCCCGAAGCGTATCTGTGGCGTCATCCGCTGCCGGACAGAGCGACGGAGTAGGGATTGCTGTAAGGAAGCGAGGATGCTGACCGTATACACTAAAAAATGGAGACACCCCAGTAGAAGAACAAAGGCGGTTGTTTAGTGCAAACTCTGCCAACGGCAGGAACTCTGCCCACTGGTAAGCCTTTTCGCTGGCAAACAACCGTAAATATTGCACTAAGTCTTGGTTCTTCCGCTCAGTCTGACCATTAGTCTGCGGGTGGAACGCTGACGAGAAGGAAAGCGACGTTCCCAGGTTTCTGCAGAAGGCACGCCAAAACTGCGACACAAACTGAACCCCGCGATCAGATACAATATTTTGGGGAACCCCATGTAGGCGAATTATTTCCTTTACAAAAATCGTGGCAAATTCTTTTGCCGAGGGTAGCTTTTTTAACGCCACAAAATGTGCCATCTTTGAGAACCGGTCGACCACCACTAAGATAGTGGTGCATTTCTGGGATTCTGGTAGGTCAGTGATGAAATCTACTGATAAGTGAGACCAGGGACTGGAAGGAACCGGTAGTGGTCTCAGAGGACCCTCCGGAGGACGCCGCCGACTCTTATTGCGAGCACAGACCGAGCAACCCCTCACAAAGTTGCGGATCTCCTGAGACATGCCTGGCCACCAGAAGTATCGGGAGCAAAGCTCCAGGGTCCCCTGGAACCCTGGATGCCCGGCGAGAGCCGACGAGTGGGACTCATCCATGACTCTAGGGCGTAGGGTCTCTGGCACAAACCATCTGCCCTCCGGTACCCCTGACGGAGCGTCCTGCTGAGCATCCTGTAGTTGAGGGACGAAGTTAGACTCTAACACTGCCACCACCACGCCGGGGGCTAAGATATTCTCGGGAGTCATGGTCCCACTGTCTGGTACCCCGAAACTCCGTGACAGAGCATCCGCCTTCACGTTCTTCTCTCCGGGGATATATGTCACGACGAAGTTAAACCTGGCGAAGAACAACGCCCACCTGGCTTGACGAGCAGTGAGTCTTTTCGCATTGGCGAGATATACCAGATTCTTGTGATCAGTATATACGGTAATTGGGTGTCTAGCACCCTCAAGATGGTGTCGCCACTCTTCCAGAGCCCATTTGATAGCCAACAATTCACGGTTACCCACGTCGTAGTTGCGCTCTGCTGAATTGAACTTTCGCGAAAAGAACGCACATGGGCTATAGCCAGACCTCCCACTGACTTCCTGCGACAATACTGCTCCTGTCCCCACTTCCGACGCGTCTACCTCAATAAAAAAGGGTAGTCGTGCGTCCGGCTGTATTAGCACCGGGGCAGTCGTGAATGCCTTTTTTAGACGGCTAAAGGCCTCAAGGGCTGCAGGCGACCACTTACCCAAGTCAGCCCCCTTCTTAGTCAGGTCGGTCAGAGGTTGAGCAATAACTGAGTAATTTCTAATGAATTTGCGGTAGAAATTTGCAAAACCTAAGAACCGCTGGAGAGCCTTGAGGTTGTCGGGTCTGACCCATTGGGAGATTGCTGCTACTTTATCAGACTCCATCTGAATCTCTGTGGGGGAAATTACATAACCAAGGAAGGATACTTGTTTAGAGCCAAATGTACATTTCTCTAATTTGACAAAAAGTTGATACTCGCGCAAACGGGTCAGGACCAACCTCAGGTGCCGCACATGTGAATCCCAGTCAGGTGAGTACACCAGGATGTCGTCCAGATAAATGACCAGAAATACCCCCAGGAAGTCGTGGAAGACTGCGTTCATAAAACCCTGAAACACAGCGGGGGCATTACAGAGTCCAAAAGGCATGACCAGACATTCAAAATGTCCTAACGGGGTGTTGAACGCTGTCTTCCATTCATCTCCCTCTCTGATGCGAATTAAATTGTAAGCCCCCTTTAAGTCCAGTTTGGAGAACCAGTGAGCCCCTACCACCTGATTCAACAAGTCAGGAATTAGGGGCAAGGAGCACTGGTTCTTCACAGTGATTTTATTCAAGGCCCGATAATCCACACAAGGCCGTAGTGTCCCGTCCTTCTTCTCTACAAAGAAGAGACCTGCCCCGGCAGGGGACCTGGACGGCCGGATATGTCGGTTGGCCAGAGCTTCCGAGACATAGGACTTGAGGGCTTCATGCTCACGACCTGACAGATTGAAAATGGCTCCCTTAGGGATGGGACCGTCAGGAATCAGGTCGATACCACAGTCCCACTCCCTATGAGGGGGCAGAGCCTTAGACAGTCGTTTGGAGAATACATCCTGAAAGTCTGACAAATACTCCGGAATGAGCACCGTATCTGCGGAGCACACAGCTATGGTAGACAGGTGATTGTGACACGATGACCCCCAATGAGTCAATTCCCGGGTGGACCAATCAAATTGGGGGTTGTGCAGTGCCAACCAGGGCATACCAAGCACCACATCAACCGACATTTTTTCCATAACCAAGAAAGACAGTTCTTCCGAGTGGAGGACCCCCACCGTGAACTGTAATCTTGGGGTCCTCCATCGTACCAAGCCTGTAGAGAGAGGGGTAGCATCAATGCTGGTAAAATGAATTGGCGTCTTCAACGCCACAAATTCCGCCATCAGAGAACAGACAAAACCCAGACTTATCAAGTTAGCGGCTGCTCCGGAATCAATAAACGCCCGCCCTGATCGGGAAAAATCCCCGAATCTAACATGACACGGTACCAAAAGTTTAGGAAGTACCTGAAGTCCTAGGCGATCCTCCCTGCAATCGCCTAGGACTCGGAGTTTTCCGCCGGTTCCGGCTGCGGGCGTTGAGACCTCAGTGGGCAGGTTATCACCCGATGTCCAGCTTTCCCGCAGTAGAGGCAGAGGCGATGCAACAAACGGATCCGGCGTCGCTCTTTGGGGTCCAGCGGGTCCACCTCCATCGGCTCGGGCGCAGAGACTGGTAAGGAGGAGGAGGGACCAGGGCCACTGACCTCCCTGACTCTACGGGTCTGCCTGTCCTGCTTCCTAGACCTGAGCCTCCTATCTGCTCTCACCGCTAGCTCCATAGCCTCCCTTAAGGACCCGGGAACGGGATGGGAAATTAACAGGTCTTTAACTGCGTCCGAGAGGCTCTGCAGAAAAACGTCCTTCAGCGCGCTATCGTTCCATGTCGTATCCCCCGCATAGCGTCTGAAGTTGGAGCAATAATCCTCCACACACGACAACCCCTGCCGCAGCGCCAACAACAGTGAAACCGCCAACCCCGCTCGGTCCGGTTCGTCGAAGATACCCCCGAGTTCCTGAAAAAAGGAGTCCACGG
Organism: Eleutherodactylus coqui; assembly: GCF_035609145.1. Taxonomy (NCBI): domain Eukaryota; kingdom Metazoa; phylum Chordata; class Amphibia; order Anura; family Eleutherodactylidae; genus Eleutherodactylus; species Eleutherodactylus coqui. Next base: position 16,286,356 of record NC_089849.1, on the reverse strand, counting down.
ACTGCAGGCAGGAGGAACCCTCGGGGATGGAGAAAGCCCATGTCTGTGCCGAGCCCCGCAGCAGGGACATTATCAGCCCGACCCTCTGAGCCTCCGACCCGGAAGAACGGGGACGCATGCGAAAAAACAGGCGACACGCCTGTCGGAAAACAAAAAACTTGTTCCTCTCCCCAGAAAACACCTCGGGAAGAGGGCACTTGGGTTCGGGGCTGGTTGAGGCGTCCGACCCCTGCGACACCCCCTGCTGCTCCTGGGCCACCATGCGGGCGGATAAATCCTGGATCACAGGCACCAGGGCCTGCAGCTGGTTCGTGAGGGAACTGATCGCCTCCATGACAAAAACGGTTTTAAAGGGCCAGTTATTATGTTACGGCACTCTGCCCCCCGAGCGCCAGTTGGGGTGCCCTGATCTCCTGCACCCCACTGTCCCTGCCTACTTGCCTCGGCCCTGGCTAACCCCAGGCGGACAACTGGGCGGCAGTCCCTGCGCTGGCTAGGGACCTGGCGACTACCTGGATGGAACTACTAACAGGGGACAGAGTGCCGACAGAAGAGGCAGGTGTAACAGACAAACAAAACTACTAGGTGAATCAAGGCTGGAGGTGTAGCTCACAGGCAAACGAAAGGATGCTGACAAGCAACTAGGACAGACGAGAATAGACCTGACTAGAGGCTAGCAGAACCAATAACTGGCAGTGAGTTCAGGTCACTGCCAGCCTTTTAACTAAAAGCCTCCGCCCCGGGGCGGAGAGTGGGAGGAGTCGACTCTCCCACTGTTGCATAAGGGAGGTGGATGAGAGCGGGCGGCACCCTACGGGCGGACACGCCCACGCCGCAGCACGCTGGCTGCTCCACGCTGCTGCACGCTGGCTGCTCCACGCCGCCGGGAGATCCCTGACAGCACAGCTCCGGGACGCCGAAGCCGAGCTCGAAGCGGCGCGCGCCGGCCGCGGGACCCAGCGCCGCCCTGCATGGTAACAGTATATTCTTGTACATAAAAGGCAGTATTATAGTAGTCATATTCTTGTACATAATGGGGCAGTATTATAGTAGTTATTTTCTTGTACATAGGGGCAGTATTATAGTAGTTATATTCTTGTACATAGGAGCAGTATTATAGTAGTTATATTCTTGTACGTAGGGGGCAGTATTATCGTATTTATATTCTTGTACATAGGGGGCAGTATTATAGTAGTTATATACTTGTACATAGGGGGCAGTACTATAGTAGTTATATTCTTGTACATAGGGGGCAGTATTATAGTAGTTATATTCTTGCACATAGGATGCAGTATTATAGTAGTTATATTCTTGTACATAGGGGGCAGTATTATAGTAGTTGTATTCTTGTACATAGGAGCAGTATTATAGTAGTTATATTCTTGTACATAGGGGGCAGTACTGTAGTAGTTGTATTCTTGTACATAGGGGTGGTATTATAGTAGTTATATTCTTCTACATAGGAGGCTGCATTATAGTGGTTATATTCTTGTACAAAGGGGGCAGTATTATAGTAGTTACATTCTTGTTCATAGAGGACAGTATTATAGTAGTTATATTCTTATACATAGGAGGCAGTATTAAAGTAGTTATGTTCTTATACATTGGGGCAGTATTATAGTAGTTATATTCTTGTACATAGGGGCAGTATTATAGTGATTATATTCTTGTGTATATATAGGGCAGCATCATAGTAGTTATATTCTTGTACATAGGGGGCAGTATTACAGTAGTTATATTCTTGTACATAGGGGGCAGTAATATAGTAGTTATATTCTTGTACATGAGGGCAGTATTACAGTAGTTATATTCTTGTATACAAGAGCAGTATTATTGTAGTTATGTTCTTGTACGAAGGGGGCACTACTATAGTAGTTGTGTTTTTGTACATAGGGGGCAGTGTTATAGTAATTATATACTTGTATATAAAGGGCAGTATTATAGTAGTTATATTATTGTACATAGGAGACTGTATTATAGTAGTTATATTCTTGTACATAGGAGACAGTATTATACTAGTTATATCCTTGTACATAGGAGCAGAACTATAGTAGTTATATTCTTGTACATAGGGGGCAGTATTATAGTAGTTATATTCTTGTACATAGGAGGCAGTATTATAGTAGTTATATTCTTGTACATAGGAGGAAGTATTATAGTAGTTATATCCTTGTACATGGGAGGCAGTATTATAGTAGTTATATTCTTGTACATAGGAGCAGTATTATAGTAGTTATATTCTTGTACATAGGGGGCAGTATTATAGTAGTTATATTCTTGTACATAGGAGGCAGTATTATAGTAGTTTTATTCTTGTACATAATGGGGCAGTATTATAGTAGTTATATTCTTGTACATAGGAGGCAGTATTATAGTAGTTATATTCTTGTACATAGGGAGCAGTATTATAGTAGTTATATTCTTGTACATAGGAGGCAGTATTATAGTAGTTATATTATTGTACATAGGGGCAGTGTTATAGTAGTTCTATTCTTGTACATAGAAGGCTGTATTATAGTAGTTATATTCTTGTACATAGTAGCAGTATTATACTAGTTATATTCTTGTACATAATGGGGCAGTATTATAGTAGTTATATTCTTGTACATAGGGGGCAGTATTATAGTAGTTATATTCTTGTACATAGGGGGCAGTAATATAGTAGTTATATTCTTGTACATAGGGGGCAGTATTATAGTAGTTATATTCTTGTACATAGGGGGCAGTATTATAGTAGTTATATTCTTGTACATAGGGGCAGTATTATAGTAGTTATATTCTTGTACATAGGGGGCAGTATTATAGTAGTTATATTCTTGTACATAGGGGGCAGTATTATAGTAGTTATATTCTTGTACATAGGGGCAGTATTATAGTAGTTATATTCTTGTACATAGGGGACAGTATTATAGTAGTTATATTCTTGTACATAGGGGACAGTATTATAGTAGTTATATTCTTGCACATAGGATGCAGTATTATAGTTGTTATATTCTTGTAGTATTATAGTAGTTATATTCTTGTACACAGAGGACAGTGTTATAGTATATTTTCTTTTACATAAAGGTAGTATTATATTAGGTACATATAGTTGGTTGAATACACTGTACATGTTCTCTTCTGTGCACGTTTGCTGTATCTTGACAGTTTTTTTTCTCCTGTTTACTCTTTGGTTATTAGTGATGACAGTATTCGGGTGTTTTGGATCCATCTTCACTACATACAACATACTATAACTGCTGTAATCTTTACCAACAAACATGTTGTTGCTAATGTCTCAATTATATACAATCTGCAACTGTAATTTAATGCTCAAAGTTGTATTGTTTGTCACTTAGACATGTTTCTCACTTCAGTAACTATCACTATCACATTTTTGTGGCCCTGTAATGCTATCATGTATGATACTGTCTGCTGAACTGCTGTATCTAAGCTTATCCTATGTGTTACATGAATCGCACAGCTCTATATTGCCCGTAATGTTGCTGATTTTCATTATGAGTTCCAAGGGCACTAAGCTGGTATAACACAATGCTGACACATACCCTTCTGGCTACGTTTCCCCTCCTGTCCTTACCTCGGACCTTACAAGGATCCCACTGCACACAAAGACATGCAGGTCATCAGCCGATCTCTTATATGCTGCAAGCGTCACTTCTGCTGCTCTGTAACTGATCTGCACTGATACATTGCAACAACCAGGCTGAAGTGGAAAGTAAGAGGATATCATTGTTTCTGCTATATTGTAAAACCTGCAACTAGTAATATATAACTTACAGACACAAAAATTACAGTATTGCATTAAAATCCTTGATGTTCTCTTTAGCCATCTTTGAGCTCCTCTGATCTGGATGCCGGGTAACAATCACTGAAAGTTGCCACAGCAGTGTGCAGAAGTGGTGTTACCCATCTTTCTACTCCCGGAATGGAAAAAAAGTCTTCTCCGTTTTCAGTCATCCTTTGTGTCAGTGTGTAAGGGCCCTCTTATAGGGGCCGAGAAATCATTCAGTCTTAATGCATGCCCTGATTGGTCGACGAACAATAAATGTGCTCGGCATTCAGTTTCTGCATGCATAAATACGGAACGATGATTGGCCTGTATGATTTTAGTCATCTGAAAACTTGCCGTTTTCCATGTGATTTTTATGCGCATTTCACACTTCTGAAAAACGCACGTTTTTTTGCGTATTTCTCCCAGCCCTGCACTTTCTGTTTTTTTTCCTGAGGTCCCCATAGTAACCTGCATTAAAAACGCATTGCTTTCACAGGAAAATCGTATGCGAGAGAGAAGTCTTGTTTTTTTTAACGCCCCCGTAGAAAATAATGCGCAATTCTTGAAGAAGAATTGCACAAAAATAGAACATGCAGCAGTCAGCGGGGTCTCAATGTAGAAACCCCCGCCGACCCCAAGAATGGGGGTCTTGTGTCCCATGTCCTTCTCATTGCAGGGTTACATCACCCCCTGCAGCGAGGAGGAGAATGAATGAAGTGCTGGTTACACAAGCGCAGTAGCACTCCATTCACTTTCGGACTGCCGAAGTATCCAATCAGCACCTGCTTGGGTATTTCCGTCAGCCCCATTGAAATGAATGCAGCACTGAGTAAGCATGTGCAGTCCGTGCTCCGTTCAGAGGGTCGTCACTGTAAGGGGAGACCCCCACAAATCAGCAATTTATCCTCTATCCTGTGGATAGGGCATAACTTAAATTTCTGGTATAAACCCTTTAACCTAGTGTAGTTGAGTAAATACTATTGCATTATTGCTGAGAGTTTTTGTGCCTTGCTAATGTGTATCATGCAACTGATTTGTGCAACTGTGCTTGTTGTGGCCTCTGTGGAGGTCTCAGTCCCAGTCATGGTGGCCAATGGAAGGTGCACATCTCCAGATCGCTGTGCTCGGCAGTGCATGTGCATCTTATGGAGAAAGGTAGGGCATATCTTCCGCCGCAAGGTGGTGCCTATTTTAGCATAAAAGTCAGGGTGTGGCATATATGATGTTGTTGTGTTGCCAGGGGGTTGAAAATACACAAATGTGAGCGGTCTGTGCAAGATTGGGTGAGGCCTGAGTCTTGAGCTGTGAGAGAAGCCCTGCAGCCTGCTGATCAGAACCAAAGTACCCAGTGTCAAAGAGATTGTGCATGATACAGGCTTCAGAATACAATTACGCCAACGGGGTTACCAAAAATATATAAGGTTTATTTAAGAATACAGAAATTTAAAGCATACCGCTATAAAAGAAACCCTATTTTGTAGTAATGTGCTATGTTTTGTATTTCATTAAAATGTGCTTATGTAAGACATACTGAGAAGATCTACATAAATCTCCCAACATATACACTGGGCTCTTCTTGTGCTCTTCTAGTGAAAACAGGAATAACCAGTTATCTAAGAACTGTTAACATTTCTTAGCCATCTCACAAGGTCTAGCCATAAACAGATGCCAGACAGCATGGGAGCCTTGAGCTGAAATATTTGCTGAGAACAGACAAACAGCAAGTGCAAAGGGTTAATGTAAGCTGGTTATATGCTAATAGGTTAAATGCTAATAGGCAAGCTAAAAGTGGTTGTATGTGTTAAAGGGGTTGTCCCGCGCCGAAACGGGTTGTTTTTTTTTCAACCCCCCCCCCGTTCGGCACGAGACAACCCCGATGCAGGGACTTAAAAAAAGAACAGCACAGCGCTTACCTGAATCCCCGCGCTCCGGTGACTTCTATACTTACCGGTTGAAGATGGCCGCCGGGGTCTGCTCCCTCCGTGGACCGCAGCTCTTCTGTGCGGTCCATTGCCGATTCCAGCCTCCTGATTGGCTGGAATCGGCACGTGACGGGGCGGAGCTACACGGAGCTACACGGAGCCCCATTGAGAAGATAAGAAGACCCGGACTGCGCAAGCGCGTCTAATTTGGCCATTCGACCATTTTAGACGGCGAAAATTAGACGGCAACCATGGAGACGAGGACGCCAGCAGCGGAGCAGGTAAGTGAAAAACTTTTTATAACTTCTGTATGGCTCATAATTAATGCACAATGTACATTACAAAGTGCATTAATATGGCCATACAGAAGTGTATAGACCCACTTGCTGCCGCGGGACAACCCCTTTAAGGTTGGGTGTCTGGGACCTGCGGTTCTACAGGCTTCCCTGACCACACCATCACAGATAGGGGTTAATTGTGCTGGCTGGGTGTGGTATTCTCCACCAATTAATCCCCCTGGTCTGCAGCATATAAATACCAGCAAATTCTTGGGAGAGAGTGCTGGTCATTTTAGTTCTTTACTGTTGTACCCTGTGTTGAGCCCAATCAGAGCCGGTGTTTGCATGCTTGTCTGTAGTGTCCCTCTCTCCTCCTCTGAAGACGGTCTGGACACCTGCTGTCCCTGTACCTCCCTCCTTGTGTTCTGAGGTGCGTGCATTGTGTACTGTGTGGTGCAGAGACCAAAAAGATGCAGGCGGCCCGTAAGTTTCTCCTGAAATGCATGCATTTTATGGAGAAGAAGTAAAGTCTACAACGTTTTCTACAAGCAGTCTGCTGGAGTGAGTTCCTGAGTGAAGCACCTTTCTATGTCTTTGGATTAAGTATGGAGGGCTGAAGGGTCTACAGCCTTATTTCTGGGAGCTAGCATCCTGATTGAACACTTCCCCATGGTGTGGACTTATTTGGAGTGCCGCTGACAACGTTGTCAATTTAAAAGCTTTCTAGTCTCACATCTTGTGGGACTTTTATATCGTTGATTCAGAGTCACAATTCTCACGCAATTCCGAACACAGCATGCGCAAATGCAAATATCTTATCACTGAATCTTAGCCAATATTCTTGCGTTGCTCTGAACGGAGCGCGCACAAATGTCAGCATCTCCTATAACTAAATCCTGACCCATATTCTCTGACAAGTCAGAATGGAGCATGCACAATATGCAAATATCCGACAAACCCGTTTCTTAGTCAAAATAATGACATAGACTAATAGATAATGGAATTAACCCATGCAGCCTTACCCAATACCAGAAGACCAATCAATGGAACAAGGTGAAGGTGAGACACGGTGCTCCCCAGTAAAGAGACACACGTGAAAAAAAGCACATTGTAACTTTTATTCAATAAAGTGCTAATAGGGAGAAACAAACGACACAACATAATAATAGAAAATGTACTAAAAAAATATAAATATACCGTATATACCGGCGTATAAGACGACTTTTGAACCCCGAAAAATCGGGTCTGAAGTCGGGGGTCGTCTTATGCGCCGGTAATACGGAAAAAAAAAAGTGTAAAAAAAAAAAATTTCATTACTCACCTCCCCCGGCGTTCTGTCGCGCTCCGGCAGGATGTCGCTCGCTCCTCGTCCCCGGCGCAGCATTGCTTTCTGAATGCGGGGCTTGAAATCCCCGCTTCCAGAAAGCTAGTACACACGCCGGCAGCCATGACAGCATTGAATGGCTGTGATTGGCTGAAGGCGCACGTGTTAGCAATCACACCCATTCAATGATGTCATTGAATAGTGTGATTGGCTGAAGCCACGTGTGTTTTAGCCAATCACAGCCATTCAATGATGTCATTGAATAGTGTGATTGGCTGAAGCCACGTGTGTTTTAGCCAATCACAGCCATTCAATGATGTCATGGCTGACGGCGTGTGTATTAGCTTTCTGGAAGCGGGGATTTCAAGCCCCGCATTCAGAAAGCAATGCTGCGCCGGGGACGAGGAGCGAGCGACATCCTGCCGGAGCGCGACAGAACGCCGGGGGAGGTGAGTAATGAATTTTTTTTTTTTCTCCACTGTATACCGGCGTATAAGGTGACAGTTGGGGGGTCGTCTTATACGCCCCGTCGCCTTATACGCCGGTATATACGGTAAATGTGAAAAGGTATTATTAGTTCCGCTTCCATTCTTAAAATATCGGAGGACTAAGGATGACCTGAAAGATAGAAGTGAGAACCAAATAAAATCCAAACAAGACACATAAAATAAAAATAACCCACCCAAAAAATATCTATAGGTCCTTTTAGATGAGCCGATGCTTGTTTGAACGAGCGAGTGATGTCATCGCTAGCTCGGTCGCTCTCGTGCAGCCTGTTTAGACAGGCATATTCATCGTTGGCTCGTTCAAACAAGAATTGTTCAGTCTTTCACATTCGCTGTATAAGTGAGGCCCTGTTCACACGAGTGCTGTTTTAGCGCATTATAGGAGCACATAAAAAAAATCAAGTCTATACTACACTAAAAATCGCGTGAACAGGCAGATGCTCCAGGAGGAGAGAGAGAAGAAACCCCGCAGGGCTTCCGAATTTCCCCATAGCAGGGAGAGAGAGCAGGACTATAGGGGATTAACCTGCTCTGTCTCTCCCTGCTATGGGTTAATCCCCCATAGACCCGCGCTCTCTCTCCTTGCTCTCAGGATCCCTGAGAGATATCCCCATAGCGCAGAGAGTAGGCGGGGCTAAAGAGGGGCTGGGCTATAGGGCTTCTCACAGGGATTCCCCATAGCAAAGAGAAAGGGGGTGGGGCTAGAGGGCGGATCCCTCTAGCCCTAAACTCTCCTCCTACTCTCTCGGGAAAGCCCTGTAACCCCACCCCCCTTGCTCTCCCTGCTATATGGAAATTCCAGAAAGGTGGAAGGAGTCTCTTACTGCCCCCTATTGCTGGGGAATCGTCCAGCAGCGGGACTGGAGGAATTCCCAGCTGCTTACAGTGGGATATTTAAAGCGTGCTGCACAGAAGCACATTTTAAATGTCCCGCTGTAAATTCCTGTTAGTTCCCGTGGGTATTAAGGGAACCCTCAGGGTCTCCCCTCACCCCCGCGGGAATTAACCGGAGTTTATAGCAGGACATTTAAAATGTGTTTCTGGGCAGCATGTTTTAAATGTCATGCTGTAAGCATCGGGGTATTCCTTCCGTCGGCAGAAATCCTCCTAATGAAACTCCTATAGAAGTCTATAGAAACTCCTGCACATCACGCACCACAGATAGGCCCGGTCTTATCTTCACTCACAGCACGGCCCTTAGATGCGGGCATTGTAGCCATGCATGTCCTATCTTTGACTGGTACGAGTATTTAGCGCATCTAAAATTCCTTCATGTGAACGCTTCTATAGGAAACCATTGGTTCTTAGAGAAGCGCACTTTTCACTCGCCTCTAATGCGCAAAAACAACGTCCACATGAAAGTGAAGGCCTGAACGAGCGCTACTTAAACCAAACGATAATTGAACGAGCCAACAATGATATTCTTGCCTGCAGATACTGAACGAGTGAAAAGCGAATGATTCTCATTTGTTCTTTGACCGATTATCATTTACTTTGACTCGTTAAAACAATTTTTTTGAATGATAATTGTTCCCTCTGAAAGCACCTTAAGCTGCTACACAGGAGTATAAAGTACCCTGTTTCCTCGAAAATAAGACCTACCCTGAAAATAAACCCTAGCTTAATTTCTGGGAAGGCTTGAAATATAAGCCATACCCTGAAAATAAGCCCTAGTTGCACTACATAAAAAAGAATACATTACCTAGCAGGCTCGGTCCAGATCCCTCCTGCTGCTCTCTAGAGGTTCGGCGTGGTTCCCGCAGTCCTCAGCCGCTCGTACAACATCACTTCCTGGTTATGGGATTCATAAATCCCATCGCCAGCTAGTAATGGCTGTGATTAGTTCTTTGATCACTGCTCAGCTAATCAATGCAATGCTGGATGAACCAATGCGAAGGTTGTGATTGGCCACAGCTCAGCCAATTCATAAGTCCTGCCGCTACAACACGATGGCTGTTGACTGGTTCTTCCACCACTGCTCAGCCATTCAATACAGCACTGGATAAACCAATCACAGCCATTGCATTGGCTCATCCAGCGCTGCCTTGATTGGCTGAGCAGCGGTCGAAGAACCAATCACAACCATTGTTTCCTGGAGGTGGAATGTATGAATTTCGTAAGCAGTAAGTGATGTATGGGCAGTGCACCAGAGCTACAGAGAGCAGCGGAGGGACCTCGACCAAGCCTGCTAGGTAAGTATAATAAGACCTCCCCGAAAATAAGACCTAGTGCCTCTTTTGGGACAAAAATAATATAAGACATGGTCAATATACAAAAAGGTGCAACACTGATTGCCTCATTAAGACTCTTTGGAGAGACCGTATCTAGCAAAAGTGCAGCGTCCCATAGGGAGACCCCGGACACCTGACATACATGGGGGAGCTGGGAGGGTAAACTGCTGACTTGCCACTGTGGCACTTACCATGCTCCATCCCAGAGGGACACACACAGCCAAGGCCAAAGTGTCACTGCAATCCACCTTGGACACCCCTAGGATAGGGAATGCCCAATAAACTGAAGAACAGGGAAAACACTTGTCACGTGTGACGCCACAGTTCCTGCATATGCCGGTATGACCCTCAGCAGATAAGAAATGCAGCCACAGACAGTTCTTTAGTATCACAGGTCTCTGGGAACGGTCAGAGTCCAGTAAAAAAAACTTTACTTGAACATAAAGTAACACAATACAAGGCAGTTTAATCAAAGACTTCACAGTTACGGTAAATTAACAGACTTCATAGCTTATCAACTTGCTGTACCTCCACACAGCTCTTCCAGATTTAAAGATTGATGACTCGTAGCACCTCCACCCAGCCTTAGAGACGTGTGGGTGTGACAATAAAGAGTGTACCTCTACGCGGTGATCCAGACTTCAGATGGCCATGTAGGAAAATAATTAAGTGGATAGTACCTCTGCACTCAGCCTTGTAGAAACAAGTTGGACTTACTAACGCTCTCTCTCTTTCTTGGGGCTCACTCCATTAAAATCCAGTCACATGCAAAACGGGAAATCTCTCCTCTTCTTCCATGCTTCAGCACATGAGGGCTGAAGGTGCCCCCATGTACCTGGACCTCCTGTACCACCAAACTTTTGAAGACATGGACTCTTCTTCCCACTCACAATGACTCATATTTATATCCTCTCTCATACCACGACATACATTTAGATGCAGGCTCTGGATTTTTGCAGACATTAACCTCTCAAGCGCTGCAGCTGTGCAACACACATACTGGAAATGACAAGACAGGCTTGCACAGTGCATCACCATAAGACATACATGTATGACATTTATGGAGGGGACCAGGATGAAGTACTGGGTCACTACAAAAGTATCCATTTACTTTCTGTCTGAGCAAGAAACCTTTTCAATTTGGCCCTCTAGGATTAATCAGGACTCCGTTTATGCCTTTGATTCAAAATCCTGTACTATCACAATTGTGAAAAAGCTTAGAATGTCTCGGTATGGTTTTGAGTTGATCGGCATCAGTCTCCCCTTGCTGCATTAATACTCATGATACGTTCCCTTACTCTTCGCCTGAATTCCCGTCAGGTCATATCCATATAAGTGAAGCCACAGGGGCAGGCGAAATAATAAATGACACAATACACCACACAATGTTATCTCCATCTGGTTAGCAGGTAGTATTCACCCCACTTTAGCTTGAAGGTTTTCAGCCGCTCAGGCTTAAATAGCAACAAGAAAGGCGAAAAGCCGGCTCTATAAAACACTTCTTTTATTCCAAAAAATCCATATAATACAATTGTTCGGTACCGTGTGACACCATCTCTACACTCGGACGGGTTTCGAAAGACACTTCTTTCTTGATCACATTAAATTAGGTTAAATTAATTCTGCAGGCCGGTACAATCAATGTCGTTTTTTTTTATTGCCGCATTCAAGGACCCCGGACATTTTTCTTTTTTCTCAATGTTGCTGTGTAAGCAGCTTATTTGCGGGAGGAGGTGAACTTTTTAATAGCGCCATTTGTTGATCCATGCAATGTTTTGATCACTTTCCATTCCGTTTTTTATAAGGTGAGATAGTCAAAATACACTACTATTCTTCAGTATTGCAGTGTATTTCAAAGCCTATGAGGCTCAGCCAGAGGCTTCATTCACATGAGCGTATATCGCCCGCACTTTCACGCCCGGCCGATATACGCTGCCCATCTGATGCATTGGTTTACAATGCATCAGTTCAGATGGGCGTTTTCCCACGGTGTAAAAGCACCTGGACGGCCAAGATAGCGCATAGGAGCTACATTTTGAATGGGCGCTTTTACATCGGCCAGGAAAAATAGTTCAGCAACTATCTTCCTGGCCAGAATACGGCAGCAGCTCCCATAGACTCCTATGGGAGCCTATGGTAGCTGCTGGAGAAGGGAGTTGGGAGTGAGTTTAATAGCGTGTCTGCAAAACTCCCACCCTCTTCCCTCCTTCTCTCCGCCCCTTGTCAGCTGCCGGCAATGGGAGGGGGCAGGACGCGGCGGAAGCTGGTTGCTAAGCTCCCGTCCCGTTCCGCCCCCTCCGATTGCTGGCAGCCAACAAGGGCCGGAGAGGGGGCGGGAGCATAGCACACTTTAGGCAAGGGGAGGGGACAGAAAGGGGGAGGCAGTTTAGCACAGCTAAAATGTCTCCCCCTGCCCGATGGTATTGATAGGGGTCAATCAATATTAATCAATAACCTAACATAAGAAAGATATGGAAACAGTGTAATGAATGTGACATTAGTTATTTGGTTATATAATGTTATGTATTATATGTAAAACATTCCGGAAGTTGCTAGTAGAATTTGGATACAGAATCATATGTAAAAAGGTATATTCAAGCGTTTATTTGAATATTGATTTTAAAATACTAAATGTATGATTAATTAGATTTTATTCAGTTATCTTACTGAATACCAACTTTGTGCTGACTCCCGAGTAGGTGGCCGAACCAGTTTTGTCTATGTGAAAAGTAGAAACGATGTCCCCTCTTTTGATGTGCAAATTGCTGATGAACTTTGAAGATTACAGTTCTTCCCAAACAAGAAATGTAATTAACAAAACCTGTATTATCACACTGTAACTGTTTCCATGTCTACTTCAAACAGTTTTGTTGATACCTTTTGTTTAGAAAAGCTTGTTGATTTACAGTTGCCAAAAGTACTTTGTAACCAGGCATCAGGTAACATTTGGAAACGCCTTCTTTACAACTAGCAATGTACAACAATAAACAGAATTCATTCTGATTTACTAAGTCTGTGTATAGTGGGTCATTATGGTTCTCAACTATGAGTACTCTATATAATATTTCCTCTTAATTTGGATACAGGCAACATTCGCATTACGGTCTGCGTTCCAGACCCCCCACAGTTTATTTGGCGCCCGACAAGTGGGGCAGAAGCTAGCTCCTTACCTGCAGCCGATACCTGACGACACTACCTGCCGACCAGCCGGACGAGAGGCCACGGGACCCCAGATCTACAAAACACCGGTATACGGTAAGCTCTTGACTTACCACTCAAGCTCTGGGCTCTCCTGACTTCAAGTCTCGTGTCGACAGGGGGTGAGTTGCTGTATGTTATATAGGACGCTTCTGCCTGTTATTTACGGTGTTCTTAGTAACCGTGCTAGACGGAAGAACCCTTGTGTGTATATTGCCATGTTGCCTGTAGTAATTGTTGAAATCTGTACGTTGATAGTCTGTGTCATGTTAGCCATAATTTGCTTTTACTGAGTCTGTTATAATATCACCAGAAATCCCCTAAACCCCCCCTTAAGGAGTCCGTAAAACTATTCCAGGACCAGGGACCAGGGGTCCTTAGTTTACTAGGTGATATCAGGTCCTGTTTACTTAGTGATGAATAGTGGGAAATAAAATAAATAGTTATCCTGCCAGTTTCGGACTTGGCAGAAGGGACCGCCAGATTTATCTGAGGAAAGCCGTATGCATCCTCAATGCTGTGTTACAGTGGTAAATCAAGAGGTAAGTCCATAAGAGAAAGGGAAGGGGGAGACGTACGATAAAATATAGAAAGATAGGACTTAGAAAAGCGGGAACCTTTAACTATGAGTTCTGGCAATAGTACGGGAAAAAGCATATGAAAGATATCAGAGACGCCGGTTTAGATAAAGGAACAGACAATATGGGAAACGTACAGGGCAAGTAGTATGCCTATATGGAAATCAGCTAGAGAAATAGTAAAAGACTGCACAGAAAATAGTGAAACACAATTGTTTTATGTGTGTGAAAGAATACAAAATAATAAGCCTCTTGGTGTACATAAACCGCCAGCCATTGTCCATACTGCTGGTAAAGAGGATAAGGTGTGAAAGATAGCTAAAGAAATTGGCAAATGAATATTGGTCCCCATCCCACTTATTAGGGTCCCAATCAACTACAGTATGAACCTTTTATAGTGTCTTACTCTCTATAAAGCGTAATTTGAACTAAGTCTTGCTCCTTGCAGCAATACATTAATAGCGCTGTGAACAGGATTACGCAGAGAGTAATACACTAGTTTGTTTTTAAGGAAAATTTTGATAAACTGATATTTGAAGAATTTCTTGTGATAATCTGGCATAGTGTGAAAATGTCGCTGTTTAAGAAAATCCGAAATAGTACGAAAATGTCGGTAGCTAAGAACAAAGACGTGTCCGATGAATTGTTAATTATGCCAGGGTGGAATAAAGCCCCCTATAATATATTGGCCGCTGAATGGTCGCAGTGTGGTGAATATCAGTATGTGGGTAGAAATGGGCATAAGTTGTATTGTGTTTGTCATTGGGTAGCCTATTCTGAGCGAATTGTGTAAAAACCGCGGTACTAAGAGTTTTTCTTATCTATACATAATTCGCTCATTATTGGAAGTCTGGTGTACAGTAAATACAATCCCAATTTCTACTTCACATATTATCAGTCCGTATAGGAATGAGAAAAAAAATAAAAAATAAAAAAAATAAAAAACCCTTAGTGAGTGTGAATTTGCAGTTTAGAAGATGTTTACAGGCAGTGGAACCAGTTATACAGCTATTTGTCTGGAGAAGTTTCTGTGTTCTATAGAAGATAAGATACATTTCAAAGGGTGAGGAGCTTGGGCAGTTAGGAAGTTTTTTTTTTCCCTTCTCAAATTTGATGAGACATTGCAGGCAGGATCAGATTAATAATGAATTTGCTTAAAGAATATCATATTCCAATATGAATACATGTTTGTGGATTATTCTGCCTTGTTGTAATTCATGTCTGTTATTTGTACTAATATCTTACAAGCCTTATCTGCATCCATCAAATTTTCACCGGATGGATCGGTACGGGTTGAGACCTCAAGTGACAGTTCAGAGGAGGTTTTGTAAACTAACTGCTCTCTTGGTAGATCCGGCTCATGTATTTGTCTTGATAGCCACTGCAGAAACTCAGCTTTCCGCAGGTCCTGACAAATAGTAAGCCACTCCAAGACAAACTCCAATTCCTGAGTCATTGCTTAGCCCAAGGAACTGGATATCTGACATAGGTGATCCAGGTATTGCAGGTCAGCAATTTCTAAATTTTTAATTTTAAATTTTTTTTGCTACAAGGTTCTGATCTATTTTAAATAGAATACCAGCCTGATTGTCTAGCAGTAATTGGTGCAAAGGGTTTCAGGAGTGCCGATTCAGCTGGCAGAAACTGAACCACTAGAGGTAATGTTTAAAGGGTCACGATGCCTCATGCGCTTCCTTGTGCTGGAAAGTCCTGAAAGCATATTGGGAACCGAAATGATGGGATCCTTGGGATCTTGTATCGAACTTCACTCGTCCGGTGAGGCTCGTATACACCCCAGGTCTGAAAGTCACCCGACCTTCGGTCGGATGGCAGCAGACCTAGCGACACCTCTACCTGTCTTCACTTTTACGCACGCAGAGAAACAAGTTCTTAGTGTCGTTCCTTTGAGCCTTTGGGCTACCAGTCAGACGGACCTCGACAGACTGTCTGTATTTGTTTGTATTTAATTTCAGAGGAAAGCAGTACTGTTGGATAGTGCTGCCACAAGGGGCACAGTATAGCCCAATACCAGTTCACCAGATTCATGAAACTGGTATTAGACGCCTGGCCAATTCCCGAGGGCACCGCCCTCTTGTAATATGTTGATGATTTGTTTTTTATTTTCTTTTATGTACTGCTGACACAAATAGTTACCTCAATGCATCACTAAGCCTTTTGTGTTTCCTCCATCAGAGTAGAATGGCTGCAAAGCCAGCAAAGAGAAACTTCTTAGATCACACCATGGTGATCTACACCCCACATGACATACATGGTATCCTGACACAGGTAAGCCGTAGACATCTGTCTCTTGCTAGACGGATCAAAATGGAACTTGCATTTACACTCTTCATCCAATGTCTCCTTTCAATGTTGCACCACTTTGAATCTGGCCACCTTATTGCCATTAGGTGACACTGATTCAAATGGGGGAGTAAGTACAGAGGACCAGCTTTTTGCAAATCCTCTGACTGATGAAGAGGAGGCCTTTTGACGCAGAACACCAGCATGATTGTGACAGCTGGGTTCGCACATGTCACTGACAAACCCCTCCTAAACCCCCACCTTGAAATGTTTGTGGATGGATCTAGATACCTGAATGACGAAGGAAGGTTTGTAACAGGTTTTGAAGTAGTCACACTGAATGAGATGCTTGTACAAAAACCACTGCCGCCACACATGTCAGCGCAGGAAATGAGGCCTGTACGATTGAAAAATATACCACTACTAATATCTACACTGATTCCAGGTACGCCTTTGGTACTGCACACGATTATGGACCCATTTGGCGGTCCAGGAGCTTTCTCACGGCACAAGGCAAGCCCATTAAGCTATCATGTTGCCAGGACAGGTGGCCATAATAAAGGTTAAAGCACACACGCAGGGGCAGTCACCAGAGAACAAGGGGATAGGGCAGCCAAGGCTGCAGCTCTCCTAGGACAGGACGCAAGACCCCTTGTGCTGTAAGTTGGATCTTGGTCCCACCACTCTTGTTGATTTGGGATTTGGCGTCCTACGGGACGTAGATGATGTACCAGCGGCTGCCTACACCCACCTTGCCGTCCTAGCTCACGGGAAAGTGCATGCCTCTCGGAATGCCATGGTTTCTGTTATGGACAAGGTATGGTATGCTCCAGGGTTGGACAGGTTGGCGAAGGCATATGTGAAGGCATGTGAAGTGACCACTGTATCCTATTCAGAGATTACAAATCGATTACATCCAGCTTCCCAAATCAAGGCAGGTATGAGTACGTCCTTGTGTGCGTGGACCTGTTCAAAGCCACCGCACAATGTACAGTGGCTAAACTTGTGTCAGAACTTGTATGTAGATTTGGGGTACTAGAGACAATTGAGAGTGACAGAGGTACACAATTTACAGGTTAAGTGATGCGAGAGGTGATGTCAGCCTTGGGGTGGAACAAGCGTTTTACACTCCATACCACCCGCAGAGTTTAGACAAAGTTGAAAGAACTGAAATGATATGCTTAAGTTAAAAGAAGTGTTGTTTGGCTCTATGCCAAGATTAGGCCTGTACCATCCACAGGCCCTACAGCGGGGGTGTGATAAGGTTATTGAATATGTACAAGAACTATGTCGTAAACTGAAAATAACACCCGATCTAGTATTTTCCCCAATTCCAGACCCTGACAACCTAGAGGGGACTCATTTCTTGCCACCTGGAGATTGGGTGGTCGCAAAAAGACACGTAGTAAAGGCCTTGGACCCAAGGTTTGACGACCATACCAAGTTCTGTTGTCAACGCCTACTTCTGTAAAAGTGGATACATGCCTCCCACTGCAAGAAAGTTCCCGAGCCAGAGGAAAAGTGATGGGTGGGATCCCGGCGTTGTTTGGGTGGGGGAGGTAATGGACATTTTGATTTTGACTTCTGCATTTGTCTTATTGGACTGTCTTCTTATTGGGAAACACCACTACGAACGATCCACATGGACAAGCGATGGACTGGATGGGCAAATATTTCCCACACGTCTATGCCCAACCTCAGGAGTGGAGAGGACATTTTGCGGACTTTTCTATTATCTGTCCCCACTCCTGTAGGGACTCTTCGAGACATACGCTCAATAGTTCAGAATGATAGTGATGAAGTAGATGACAATGTTGTTCAGGAAAACACCTTCCTTAATTTATTTGAATATTGTTCCCATTGCGATACCATTGAATATATACATTGGACGAATATAACTCGGTTTTAGGTGAGAAATGTTGCGTTGGCTGAAGAATGTTGTAATTTTACTTGTGACTCTAATGAAATCAGGAAATGCCAACGAATTAAGGCAACAGAAGTAACAGCTACTCTGCAATCGTCCGACTAGTATAATCTTATGTGTATATATATATATATATATATATATATATATTGCAATTAAGGTAATAATTTTATGAATAGCTAAATGTACTGAATGCCGATTTTCTACACCCCTTTAAGTGTCTAATATGACGATGACGATATTGATGTTGATAAATCTAAGATTACTGTATTGTAAACTTGATTGACTTGCAATATTTGATATTATGTCTTCATATCTTGATGGACATAGAGTGCACCATTCCTACCTGGGAACCCGGCACCTATGGGTGACAGAACCAGGAGATAATGGTGGCTCTGATGTCCAAATGGGGGAATGATAGGGGTCAATCAATATTAATCAATAACCTAACATAAGAAAGATATGGAAACAGTGTAATGAATGTGACATTAGTTATTTGGTTATATAATGTTATGTATTATATGTAAAACATTCCGGAAGTTGCTAGTAGAATTTGGATACAGAATCATATGTAAAAAGGTATATTCAAGCGTTTATTTGAATATTGATTTTAAAATACTAAATGTATGATTAATTAGATTTTATTCAGTTATCTTACTGAATACCAACTTTGTGCTGACTCCCGAGTAGGTGGCCGAACCAGTTTTGTCTATGTGAAAAGTAGAAACGATGTCCCCTCTTTTGATGTGCAAATTGCTGATGAACTTTGAAGATTACAGTTCTTCCCAAACAAGAAATGTAATTAACAAAACCTGTATTATCACACTGTAACTGTTTCCATGTCTACTTCAAACAGTTTTGTTGATACCTTTTGTTTAGAAAAGCTTGTTGATTTACAGTTGCCAAAAGTACTTTGTAACCAGGCATCAGGTAACATTTGGAAACGCCTTCTTTACAACTTGCATATAAACTAGCAATGTACAACAATAAACAGAATTCATTCTGATTTACTAAGTCTGTGTATAGTGGGTCATTATGGTTCTCAACTATGAGTACTCTATATAATATTTCCTCTTAATTTGGATACAGGCAACATTCGCATTACGGTCTGCGTTCCAGACCCCCCACAGTATCTCGAGTTCAGCGTCTACTCACCGGACCCAGGCCATCTGACCGAGCGTTAAAACAGGAGTTTTAACGCCTGTTCACGTGATTTACCGCTGCGCTGTGGCCATGACAGAGATCGTCACGCCCGAGTGAAAGAGCCCAGAGCACGTAAAACACAATCAATTAATCAGCCTACCACCAGGTTCACATAAGCCATTAACTCCAGAAACTGGTGGACACCCTGCTGGATTTGAAGAGTCCTTATGGATCTTTGGCAGTAAGTAGAAAGCAGACGCTGTGGGAGAATCCAAAATAAGACAAGCACATTCTTTTCAATTAATCAATCCATTCAGCAGAAACAATTCCTTCCAATTCTCTCTTATAACCATTAAGTGGATTAAATGTAAGTCGTTTGTACTTATTATGATCATGTTACTGTCTCACTGCCTCCCTTTCATGCATGGAGCTTGGCCAGATGACGACGTTGCACCCTTTACCAGAAGGTTTAATGACAATGTCCTTCATCTGGCCGAGCCCCCTAGGTGCATGTCTCTGCCCAGTTGTCAAACTGACCTCAACAATAGCTTGGGACAATTTCTGAAATTCCCCAACTTACAGGCTTGACAAACATCTATGTGCTTGAGGAGTGAAAAAGAAGGGAAATTTTGGATTTCAGAAGGATGTCTTTAGGGAACTTGCCCCAACCCCTTCTTCTTGTTCATCCATCAAGTCCTGCAGATGCCTTTGATCCTGAGTGGAAGATAGCAAGTCTGATGTGTCAGGTTGGTACATTTTAAAAAAAACAACTAACTTTCTTGCAAATTAATGAAGGTCTTTTATCGCTGTGAAGAAGTTAAAAGGAGCAGAAGGAGAGAAAGTTAGGCCTAAACTCAAAACATCAATTTGCTAATGGGTCAAGGTCTAGAAAGGGCAGTTTCACAGCTGCGCTTGGAAATACCGGTAGAAAAAGCACTGCATACACTGCTTTGTCTTCCGTCCCAAAGCCGGGCAGCTGGGTGGAAAGTGGGCAGACCCCATTATAGTCAATGGGGTTCTCCCAGTGCTGTACAGTTCGTGTCCAGAGATGGAATCGTTCGGCTGTTGATATGCCCCCAACTTTCGTCTTATAGGCCGGGAATACAGTGTGAAAAAAAAAAAAAAGATACTCACCTCCGGCGCGACGCTGCAGGCTGTTGCTCCCTCATGCACGCTGGCAGAGCATTGCTTTCTGCAAGCGGGGCTGGAATGCTCCACCTCCAGAAAGCTAATGCTCTGATTGGTTAACTTAGTCTGGTGTTAGCCAATCACAGCCATTCAATGACATCATGAATGGCTGTGATTGGGTAACGCCAGACTAAGTTAGCCAATCAGAGCATTAGCTTTCTGGAGGCGGGGCATTCAAGCCCCGCTTGCAGAAAGCAAGGCTCTGCCAGCCTGCAGCAGCACCATGAGAGGTGAATATTGATTTTTTTTTTTGGGACACTGTATACCCGGCGTATAAGACGACCCCCGACTGCAGAGCAGATTTTTCGAGGTTAAAAGGTCATTTTATATGCTGGAAAATGCAGTACTTAAAGGCAATTTTAAGTCCCAACGTCACAGAGGAATTGGGAATATAAATTTATAAACAACTTTTATACCATCAAAAATGTAATGATCCTTGGAGAGTTTTTTTTACATCATTGGAGATTATGAGCTATGAGAAACCCAGAGCAAAGGTAACATGTTGGTCTCGTGGTGACCCCCTAACATCAATTTAGAGACTATAAAACTTTCACGTTCCTTGTCACTGGACTAATTTAGTATTTACTGTTATTCTCATCCCTTTGTGGTATTTATTTAAGTGCTATTAGTCACAACAAGTCTGTGCCCTGCCATGTAATCATGTCTATATGTTTTTATATAAATATGTCTTTAGATATGTTTCTTTAAGGCCGAGGAAGAACCCTGAGTAGGTTCGAAAGCTCGCCATAGCATCATGTATTTTTGTTAGCCATTGAAAGGTATCATATCTACAAGATTACTCGGTTTCTCTGACTGAGAACTATCACACGTGAGAGACACACACGCAGTAAGGACGCAATGACATGTGTTCTTGCTGCGTGCCGCCAATAGCAATGAACTATCTTGCCGTGTGTAATATGCACCAAGACAGAACATGTTGCGATTTTACTTACTTAAGTATTTCACGCAATTCGTCTGAGTGCCAACATGGGAGTTTATGGGAGAAAATATGATGTGACCATGCGCTCATGTGAGCCCAGCCAAAGACACAGGGCAAAAAGATATAAAGGAATAACATACATTATTACATATAGTTACAAACACAGATATAAAAAAATGAAAAAAATTAGAAAATATCCATTTAATTGGCTCTACAGCTCTCTGTAGTCACAATGATAAATACATATACAGAACTATCATAAATAGTATATAGTAAATTACCTATACAGACACCATACACATAGTTCACCCTGATTATAAGCCTTTCTATTGGAGTAATTATCCTTTAATTAAACAAATATTTTCCACTGCGGATTTTGATGATGATTCCTCGTAGAATCATTTACAAGATACCCAGTTTTAATTCCCAACAATTCCAGGTCTCCTGCGGCCCAGTGCCCAGGGTGATCAGCAAGTAGTGCGCCACTAGTCAACGAGCGGAGGAGTCCTGCCTGGGGGGGTGCTGGCCGTGTGGTGTTGAGCATAGCCCACAGGTCATCTGAATTACGAGGCTGCGGGAGAGCGTTCACTTCATGTCCAATCATGTCCTACAGATTCACTATTGATGAGAGAGATCTGGGGATCGTGCCGGCCAAGGCGTGACCTGGACACCTTACAGAGCCGCCCACTGGTGTTCGATGTATGGGGCCACATGTTATCCTGCTGGAAGATAGTCTTGAACATATGGTTGTGCGACAGACTGCAGCGTCTCACCAACATTATGGTATGCTGTCAATGTGCTCCTGATGCGTATGAGAGGTGGTTGGCTGCTGATGCTGATGGCTGCCCCCAACCAGGACTCCACATTGATGACCTGTGTCATGATCCAAAGTGGCAGAAAGATCAGCCTGATTGCGACTTCTTCCCTCCAAAACCCTTGGTCCAAGATCATCATTGCTGAGACTGAATCTTGGTTCCTCACCTGCCTCAGCCAAATTCAAAGACCAACCAGCTCTACGCACCTTGCAGTGAGACCTGTAATAAACTTGTCCATTTGATTATTCAGGCGTCCAGGAAACTGCTGCCCATATGCAAGATAGAGAACACATTTGGTGACATCATCAAGGCACCCTAGCTGCTGATTGGCTGCATGCTGACCTCCGCAGCAGATACTATGAGAAATTCAATTTTCCCGTGAATTTTCCCTGAAAAATAGGGTTGGACTTACCATATATACTCGAGTATAAGCCGACCCAAATATAAGCCGAGGCACCTAAGTTTACCACAATAAACTGGGAAAACTTATTATCTCGAGTGATTTTCGGGAAAGGGATTTAAATATAAGCCCTTCCCTGAAAATCATCCCTAGGCGTAGTAAAAAATAAAACAAAATCTATACTTACCTCTCCGCCACTGCCAGGGCTCAGGCGCGTCTAGCTGCTTGGGTCTCGTCACTGTAATGAAGTTCTGAAAAGGCTGCGTCTGATTGGCTGAGCGCTCAGCCAATCACAGGCAGCGCTTAGCCATTCATTGATTGACAGCTGAGCGTTGCCTCTCATTGGTCACAGTGCTCAGCCAATCACAGGCAGCGCTCGGCCATTCAATTAATTCAATTTTTTTTTTTGAGACCCTCACTCGAGTATAAGCCAAGGGGGGCTTTTTTAGCATAAAAAATGTGCTGAGAAAGTCGGCTTATACTCGAGTATTTACGGTACTTGCTAAAATCAGGGCGATCTAGATGAGCAACACTAATGAATAGTCACATACACATGAGGAAAATTTGCAGAGCAAGACATAGCGAAGGAGCAAGTAATTATTATAAGAAACAATTTCAGTATCTCTGGCTTTGCTCTATGGACGCTGCTGGACTGCATCCAGAAGAGAAAGCGCAATTTTGGGAATCAGTATGATGCGAGGTTTTGAAGCTTCCTTCACACTTTACTGCAGTGACTGATGAGGCAGACAATGATACAGATGTATCACTGCTAATTGTATCACTTACATAACTATCTTAAAGGGCAAGTCCCCCCAAATCAGTTACAGCTGAGTTCTTACAATTTCCGCATAGCAGGCATCAATGCTTCTGTGTAGGTGCCGTAAGACAGATGATGATGCGGAGAAGACTTCACACTGTCTAATGCGCTAAATGGCAGCGCTTCAGGTGTTCGCTTCTTTCTGGAGAAGAGAATGTTTGACAATGATGTACTAATAATCTGTTAACTAGGCTGGCACAGCAGCGGGCATCAGACGTGTGCACTGAATTCAAATGCCCTGACTGATACCAATACAGCATGTTTCCAGGTTACAGCTTCCAGCACAGAGGCGGCTGGACCAAAGGGAATGAATTCATCCCATCAGTCTATATATGATAACAATAATTGCCGGAAACCATTGGAAGTCATGTCCGGCCTTGGGCTGGTGTCACTACTTCCACATTGTAAGTTCACACCATTAAGAGATCATAATATTATCAATGGGGCAATAATAATCCAGACATTTAAACCAATTTTATCAAAATCCCGTTAATAACCTAATCATAAAGGTATCCATGCCAAGACATTAATGACCCCGCAGCAGCAGAATAATGGCTTCTACACAGCCATTAACATGGGAAAAACTGATCACAACTTAAAAGTCTATCTATACAGCAGCAATTCAGTGCGCAGACAGATGAAAGAAGCTAATAGTAGTAATCAGCAGTAACACTGCTGGTCCAAAACGTAAGGCCCATTTAGACACAACGATTATTATCGCTCAAAACTCGCTCAAAGCCGTCTTTTGAGCGATAATCGTTGTGTGTAGCTGCACTGACATCATGCAGTTTTCGTTATGCCGTTGCTCATCATTGTCTTTCAGTGTGCTGAAACACAATAATGTGTCTTATCAGGGATTCACAGCGGGATACAGCTGATACCATGGTTTCAGCTGTATCCCGCTCCCTAAAGACAGGCTGGGTATGAAGAACATGGCGGTCCAGCTGTGTTCTCCATACCTGGCATGGAGCTAGTGATGAGCGAGCATACTCGCTAAGGGCAATTGCTCGAGCGAGCATTGCCGTTAGCGAGTACCTGCCTACTCGAGAGAAAAGGTTCGGCTGCCGGCGCGGGTGACAGGTGAGTTGCGGCAGTGAGCAGTGGGAGCGGGGGGAAGGGGAGAGAGAGATCTCCCTTCCGCTCTCCCTTGCAGCCAGCTCCCTGCCTGCCGCTGGCAGCCGAACCTTTTCGCTCGAGCGGGCAGGTACTCGCTAAGGGCAATGCTTGCTCGAGCAATTGCCCTTAGCGAGTATGCTCGCTCATCACTACACGGAGCGCTCGGCAATTTTAACGCAATTATAACGGAAGTAAAGAGGAAAGGTGAAGTTAAAAACAATAGTATCGATATATATCATCTCACTAGGGATGAAATTAAAACCAGGTAGGGTGCGCTGTTTGTACGCGAAAGGGCGACCTATTGCTGAGGCACTGACCGCAATGTAGAACCACTTTGGAGCTGCATGTTGTTCATCTCTTAGGAAGAAACATGGTTGTTTTGAAACGCGTTGGTTTTGGGCCTTCATGGCTTCTGTAGCTGCTGTGTGACGTCACAAACCCCTGGATCGCGGACATGTGAGTTAGAGGGGAGCGACTCCCACAAATTTGTGCCTGCTGACTTCTATTAAGCTGTCCAGGTACATTTCTGTCCTTATAACGGGAGTGTTTCACCTGGCGCTTTTAATCTTAGCAATTACAAGAAGTGTGTCCGACGTGGTTTCATTTCATCACTGGGGATATAATATAGATCGATATTATTTCTTAGAATTTTACCTCTCTTCTTTGATTCTATTCTGTTATAGTTGCGTTTATTATTTTACGAAATTGGAGCACCACTGCATACTTCTACATTACTGTGACATCATTATAATGCATGCTTATGAATATTGATTGTAGAATTAAATATATAATCCTATGTCCAAGAATGTAACTACTATAATACTGCCCCCTATGTACAAGAATATTACTACTATAATACTGCTCCTATGTACAAGAATATTACTACTATAATACTGCCCCCTATGTACAAGAATATAACTACTATAATACTGCCTCCTATGTACAAGAATATTACTACTATAATACTGCCCCCTATGTACAAGAATATAACTACTATAATACTGCCTCCTATGTACAAGAATATAACTACTATAATACTGCCCTCTATGTACAAGAATATAACTACTATAATACTGCCCCTATGTACAAGAATATAACTACTATAATACTGCCTCCTATGTACAAGAATATAACTACTATAATACTGCCCTCTATGTACAAGAATATAACTACTATAATACTGCCTCCTATGTACAGGAATATAACTACTATAATACTGCCCCTATGTACAAGAATATAACTACTATAATACTGCCCCCTATGTACAAGAATATAACTACTATAATACTGCCTCCTATGTACAAGAATATAACTGCTATAATACTGCTCCTATGTACAAGAATATAACTACTATAATACTGCCTCCTATGTACAAGAATATAACTACTATAATACTGCCCTCTATGTACAAGAATATAACTACTATAATACTGCCCCCTATGTACAAGAATATTACTACTATAATACTGCTCCTATGTACAAGAATATAACTACTATAATACTGCCTCCTATGTACAAGAATATAACTACATAACTACTATAATACTGCCTCCTATGTACAAGAATATAACTACTATAACACTGCCCTCTATGTACAAGAATATAACTACTATAATACTGCCCCCTATGTACAAGAATATTACTACTATAATACTGCTCCTATGTACAAGAATATAACTACTATAATACTGCCCCCTATGTACAACAATATAACTACTATAATACTGCTCCTATGTACAACCATATAACTACTATAATACTGCCCCCTATGTATAAGAATATAACTACTATAATACTGCCTCCTATGTACAAGAATATAACTACTATCATACTGCCTCCTATGTACAAGAATATAACTACCATAATACTGCCTCCTATGTACAAGAATATAACTACTATAATACTGCTTGCTATGTACAAGAATATAACTACTATTGTACTGCCCCCTATGTACAAGAATATACCTACTATAATACTGTCCCCTATGTACAAGAATATAACTACTATAATACTGCCTCCTATGTACAAGAATATAACTACTATAATACTGCCCCCTATGTACAACAATATAACTACTATAATACTGCCCCCTATGTACAAGAATATAACTACTATAATACTGCCCCCTATGTACAAGAATATAACTACTATAATACTGCCCTCTATGTACAAGAATATAACTACTATAATACTGCCTCCTATGTACAGGAATATAACTGCTATAATACTGCCCCCGATGTACAAGAATATAACTACTATAATACTGCCCCCTATGTACAAGAATATAACTACTATAATACTGCCTCCTATGTACAAGAATATAACTGCTATAATACTGCTCCTATGTACAAGAATATAACTACTATAATACTGCCTCCTATGTACAAGAATATAACTACTATAATACTGCCCTCTATGTACAAGAATATAACTACTATAATACTGCCCCCTATGTACAAGAATATTACTACTATAATACTGCTCCTATGTACAAGAATATAACTACTATAATACTGCCTCCTATGTACAAGAATATAACTACATAACTACTATAATACTGCCTCCTATGTACAAGAATATAACTACTATAACACTGCCCTCTATGTACAAGAATATAACTACTATAATACTGCCCCCTATGTACAAGAATATTACTACTATAATACTGCTCCTATGTACAAGAATATAACTACTATAATACTGCCCCCTATGTACAACAATATAACTACTATAATACTGCTCCTATGTACAACCATATAACTACTATAATACTGCCCCCTATGTATAAGAATATAACTACTATAATACTGCCTCCTATGTACAAGAATATAACTACTATAATACTGCCCCCTATGTACAAGAATATAACTACTATAATACTGCCCCCTATGTACAAGAATATAACTACTATAATACTGCCCCCTATGTACAAGAATATAAGTACTATAATACTGCTCCCATGTACAAGAATATACCTACTATAATACTGTCCCCTATGTACAAGAATATAACTACTATAATACTGCCTCCTATGTACAAGAATATAACTACTATAATACTGCCCCCTATGTACAACAATATAACTACTATAATACTGCCCCCTATGTACAAGAATATAACTACTATAATACTGCCCCCTATGTACAAGAATATAAGTACTATAATACTGCTCCCATGTACAAGAATATACCTACTATAATACTGTCCCCTATGTACAAGAATATAACTACTATAATACTGCCCCCGATGTACAAGAATATAACTACTATAATACTGCCCCCTATGTGCAAGAATATAACTACTATAATACTGCCGCTATATACAAGACTATAACTACTATAATACTGCCCCTATATACAAGACTATAACTACTATAATACTGCCCCTTATGTACAAGAATATAACTAGAATAATACTGCTCTCTATGTACAAGAATATAGCTACTATAATACTGCCCCCTATGTGCAAGAATATAACTACTATAATACTGCCTCCTACATACAAGAATATAACTTATATAATACTGCCCCTTATGTACAAAAATATAACTACTGTAATACTGCCCCCTATGTACAAGAATATAACTACTATAATACTACTCCTATATACAGGGATATAACTACTATAATACTGCCCCCCATGTACCAGAAAATAACTACTATAATACTGCTCCTATGTACAAGAATATAACCACTATAATACTGCCCACTATGTACAAAAATATAACTACTATAATAATTTCCCCGATGTACAAGAATATAACTACTATAATACTGCCCCTATGTACAAGAATATAACTACTATAATACTGCCCTATATACAAGAATATAACTACTATAATACTGCTCCCTATGTACAAGAATATAACTACTATAATACTGCCCCCTATATACAAGAAATAACTACTATAATACTGCCCCCTATGTACAAGAATATAACTACTATAATACTGCCCCCTATATACAAGAATATAAATACTATAATACTGCCCCCTATTTACAAGAATATAACTACTATAATACTGCTCCCTATGTACAAGAATATAACTACTATAATACTGCCCCCTATGTACAAGAATATAAATACTATAATACTGCCCCCTATTTACAAGAATATAACTACTATAATACTGCTCCCTATGTAAAAGAATATAAATACTATAATACTGCCCCCTATGTACAAGAATATAACTACTATAATACTGCCCCCTATGTACAAGAATATAACTACTATAATACTGCCCCCTGTGTACAAGAATATAACAACTATAATACTGCCCCCTATTTACAAGAATATAACTACTATAATACTGCCTCCTATGTACAAGAATATAACTACTATAATACTGCCCCCTATGTGCAAGAATATAACTACTATAATACTGCCCCCTATGTACAAGAATATAACTACTATAATACTGCCCCCTATGTACAAGAATATTACTACTATAATACTGCTCCTATGTACAAGAATATTACTACTATAATACTGCCCCCTATGTACAAGAATATAACTACTATAATACTGCCTCCTATGTACAAGAATATAACTACTATAATACTGCCCCCTATGTACAAGAATATAACTACTATAATACTGCCTCCTATGTACAAGAATATAACTACTATAATACTGCCCTCTATGTACAAGAATATAACTACTATAATACTGCCCCTATGTACAAGAATATAACTACTATAATACTGCCTCCTATGTACAAGAATATAACTACTATAATACTGCCCTCTATGTACAAGAATATAACTACTATAATACTGCCTCCTATGTACAGGAATATAACTACTATAATACTGCCCCTATGTACAAGAATATAACTACTATAATACTGCCCCCTATGTACAAGAATATAACTACTATAATACTGCCTCCTATGTACAAGAATATAACTGCTATAATACTGCTCCTATGTACAAGAATATAACTACTATAATACTGCCTCCTATGTACAAGAATATAACTACTATAATACTGCCCTCTATGTACAAGAATATAACTACTATAATACTGCCCCCTATGTACAAGAATATTACTACTATAATACTGCTCCTATGTACAAGAATATAACTACTATAATACTGCCTCCTATGTACAAGAATATAACTACATAACTACTATAATACTGCCTCCTATGTACAAGAATATAACTACTATAATACTGCCCTCTATGTACAAGAATATAACTACTATAATACTGCCCCCTATGTACAAGAATATAACTACTATAATACTGCCTCCTATGTACAAGAATATAACTGCTATAATACTGCTCCTATGTACAAGAATATAACTACTATAATACTGCCTCCTATGTACAAGAATATAACTACTATAATACTGCCCTCTATGTACAAGAATATAACTACTATAATACTGCCCCCTATGTACAAGAATATTACTACTATAATACTGCTCCTATGTACAAGAATATAACTACTATAATACTGCCTCCTATGTACAAGAATATAACTACATAACTACTATAATACTGCCTCCTATGTACAAGAATATAACTACTATAATACTGCCCTCTATGTACAAGAATATAACTACTATAATAC
Organism: Eleutherodactylus coqui; assembly: GCF_035609145.1. Lineage (NCBI taxonomy): Eukaryota > Metazoa > Chordata > Amphibia > Anura > Eleutherodactylidae > Eleutherodactylus > Eleutherodactylus coqui. The sequence continues at coordinate 16,256,324 of NC_089849.1, read as the reverse complement.
TGCCCCCTATGTACAAGAATATTACTACTATAATACTGCTCCTATGTACAAGAATATAACTACTATAATACTGCCCCCTATGTACAACAATATAACTACTATAATACTGCTCCTATGTACAACCATATAACTACTATAATACTGCCCCCTATGTATAAGAATATAACTACTATAATACTGCCGCTATATACAAGACTATAACTACTATAATACTGCCCCTATATACAAGAATATTACTACTATAATACTGCTCCTATGTACAAGAATATAACTACTATAATACTGCCTCCTATGTACAAGAATATAACTACATAACTACTATAATACTGCCTCCTATGTACAAGAATATAACTACTATAATACTGCCCTCTATGTACAAGAATATAGCTACTATAATACTGCCCCCTATGTGCAAGAATATAACTACTATAATACTGCCGCTATATACAAGACTATAACTACTATAATACTGCCCCTATATACAAGACTATAACTACTATAATACTGCCCCTTATGTACAAGAATATAACTAGAATAATACTGCTCTCTATGTACAAGAATATAGCTACTATAATACTGCCCCCTATGTGCAAGAATATAACTACTATAATACTGCCTCCTACATACAAGAATATAACTTATATAATACTGCCCCTTATGTACAAAAATATAACTACTGTAATACTGCCCCCTATGTACAAGAATATAACTACTATAATACTACTCCTATATACAGGGATATAACTACTATAATACTGCCCCCCATGTACCAGAAAATAACTACTATAATACTGCTCCTATGTACAAGAATATAACCACTATAATACTGCCCACTATGTACAAAAATATAACTACTATAATAATTTCCCCGATGTACAAGAATATAACTACTATAATACTGCCCCTATGTACAAGAATATAACTACTATAATACTGCCCTATATACAAGAATATAACTACTATAATACTGCTCCCTATGTACAAGAATATAACTACTATAATACTGCCCCCTATATACAAGAAATAACTACTATAATACTGCCCCCTATGTACAAGAATATAACTACTATAATACTGCCCCCTATATACAAGAATATAAATACTATAATACTGCCCCCTATTTACAAGAATATAACTACTATAATACTGCTCCCTATGTACAAGAATATAACTACTATAATACTGCCCCCTATGTACAAGAATATAAATACTATAATACTGCCCCCTATTTACAAGAATATAACTACTATAATACTGCTCCCTATGTAAAAGAATATAAATACTATAATACTGCCCCCTATGTACAAGAATATAACTACTATAATACTGCCCCCTATGTACAAGAATATAACTACTATAATACTGCCCCCTGTGTACAAGAATATAACAACTATAATACTGCCCCCTATTTACAAGAATATAACTACTATAATACTGCCTCCTATGTACAAGAATATAACTACTATAATACTGCCCCCTATGTGCAAGAATATAACTACTATAATACTGCCCCCTATGTACAAGAATATAACTACTATAATACTGCCCCCTATGTACAAGAATATTACTACTATAATACTGCTCCTATGTACAAGAATATTACTACTATAATACTGCCCCCTATGTACAAGAATATAACTACTATAATACTGCCTCCTATGTACAAGAATATAACTACTATAATACTGCCCCCTATGTACAAGAATATAACTACTATAATACTGCCTCCTATGTACAAGAATATAACTACTATAATACTGCCCTCTATGTACAAGAATATAACTACTATAATACTGCCCCTATGTACAAGAATATAACTACTATAATACTGCCTCCTATGTACAAGAATATAACTACTATAATACTGCCCTCTATGTACAAGAATATAACTACTATAATACTGCCTCCTATGTACAGGAATATAACTACTATAATACTGCCCCTATGTACAAGAATATAACTACTATAATACTGCCCCCTATGTACAAGAATATAACTACTATAATACTGCCTCCTATGTACAAGAATATAACTGCTATAATACTGCTCCTATGTACAAGAATATAACTACTATAATACTGCCTCCTATGTACAAGAATATAACTACTATAATACTGCCCTCTATGTACAAGAATATAACTACTATAATACTGCCCCCTATGTACAAGAATATTACTACTATAATACTGCTCCTATGTACAAGAATATAACTACTATAATACTGCCTCCTATGTACAAGAATATAACTACATAACTACTATAATACTGCCTCCTATGTACAAGAATATAACTACTATAATACTGCCCTCTATGTACAAGAATATAACTACTATAATACTGCCCCCTATGTACAAGAATATAACTACTATAATACTGCCTCCTATGTACAAGAATATAACTGCTATAATACTGCTCCTATGTACAAGAATATAACTACTATAATACTGCCTCCTATGTACAAGAATATAACTACTATAATACTGCCCTCTATGTACAAGAATATAACTACTATAATACTGCCCCCTATGTACAAGAATATTACTACTATAATACTGCTCCTATGTACAAGAATATAACTACTATAATACTGCCTCCTATGTACAAGAATATAACTACATAACTACTATAATACTGCCTCCTATGTACAAGAATATAACTACTATAATACTGCCCTCTATGTACAAGAATATAACTACTATAATACTGCCCCCTATGTACAAGAATATTACTACTATAATACTGCTCCTATGTACAAGAATATAACTACTATAATACTGCCCCCTATGTACAACAATATAACTACTATAATACTGCTCCTATGTACAACCATATAACTACTATAATACTGCCCCCTATGTATAAGAATATAACTACTATAATACTGCCCCCTATGTACAACAATATAACTACTATAATACTGCTTCCTATGTACAAGAATATAACTACTATAAAACTGCTCCTATGTACAAGAATATAACTACTATCATACTGCCTCCTATGTACAAGAATATAACTACCATAATACTGCCTCCTATGTACAAGAATATAACTACTATAATACTGCTTGCTATGTACAAGAATATAACTACTATTGTACTGCCCCCTATGTACAAGAATATTACTACTATAATACTGCCTCCTATGTACAAGAATATAACTACTATAATACTGCCCCCTATGTACAAGAATATAACTACTATAATACTGCCCCCTATGTACAAGAATATAACTACTATAATACTGCCCCCTATGTACAAGAATATAAGTACTATAATACTGCTCCTATGTACAAGAATATACCTACTATAATACTGTCCCCTATGTACAAGAATATAACTACTATAATACTGCCTCCTATGTACAAGAATATAACTACTATAATACTGCCCCCTATGTACAAGAATATAACTACTATAATACTGCCCCCTATGTACAAGAATATAACTACTATAATACTGCCCCCTATGTACAAGAATATAAGTACTATAATACTGCTCCCATGTACAAGAATATACCTACTATAATACTGTCCCCTATGTACAAGAATATAACTACTATAATACTGCCCCCGATGTACAACAATATAACTACTATAATACTGCCCCCTATGTACAACAATATAACTACTATAATACTGCTCCTATGTACAACCATATAACTACTATAATACTGCCCCCTATGTATAAGAATATAACTACTATAATACTGCCCCCTATGTACAACAATATAACTACTATAATACTGCTTCCTATGTACAAGAATATAACTACTATAAAACTGCTCCTATGTACAAGAATATAACTACTATCATACTGCCTCCTATGTACAAGAATATAACTACCATAATACTGCCTCCTATGTACAAGAATATAACTACTATAATACTGCTTGCTATGTACAAGAATATAACTACTATTGTACTGCCCCCTATGTACAAGAATATTACTACTATAATACTGCCTCCTATGTACAAGAATATAACTACTATAATACTGCCCCCTATGTACAAGAATATAACTACTATAATACTGCCCCCTATGTACAAGAATATAACTACTATAATACTGCCCCCTATGTACAAGAATATAAGTACTATAATACTGCTCCTATGTACAAGAATATACCTACTATAATACTGTCCCCTATGTACAAGAATATAACTACTATAATACTGCCTCCTATGTACAAGAATATAACTACTATAATACTGCCCCCTATGTACAAGAATATAACTACTATAATACTGCCCCCTATGTACAAGAATATAACTACTATAATACTGCCCCCTATGTACAAGAATATAAGTACTATAATACTGCTCCCATGTACAAGAATATACCTACTATAATACTGTCCCCTATGTACAAGAATATAACTACTATAATACTGCCCCCGATGTACAAGAATATAACTACTATAATACTGCCCCCTATGTACAAGAATATAACTACTATAATACTGCCCCCTATGTGCAAGAATATAACTACTATAATACTGCCGCTATATACAAGACTATAACTACTATAATACTGCCCCTATATACAAGACTATAACTACTATAATACTGCCCCTTATGTACAAGAATATAACTAGAATAATACTGCTCTCTATGTACAAGAATATAGCTACTATAATACTGCCCCCTATGTGCAAGAATATAACTACTATAATACTGCCTCCTACATACAAGAATATAACTTATATAATACTGCCCCTTATGTACAAAAATATAACTACTGTAATACTGCCCCCTATGTACAAGAATATAACTACTATAATACTACTCCTATATACAGGGATATAACTACTATAATACTGCCCCCCATGTACCAGAAAATAACTACCATAATACTGCTCCTATGTACAAGAATATAACCACTATAATACTGCCCACTATGTACAAGAATATAACTTATATAATACTGCCCCTTATGTACAAGAATATAACTACTATAATACTGCCCCCTATGTACAAGATTATAACTACTACAATACTGCCCCCTATGTACAAGAATATAACTACTATAATACTGCCCCCTATGTGCAAGAATATAACAACTATAATACTGCCCCCTATGTACAAGAATATAACTACTATAATACTGCTCCCTGTGTACAAGAATATAACTACTATAATACTGCCCTATATACAAGAATATAACTACTATAATACTGCTCCCTATGTACAAGAATATAACTACTATAATACTGCCCCCTATATACAAGAAATAACTACTATAATACTGCCCCCTATGTACAAGAATATAACTACTATAATACTGCCCCCTATATACAAGAATATAAATACTATAATACTGCCCCCTATTTACAAGAATATAACTACTATAATACTGCTCCCTATGTACAAGAATATAACTACTATAATACTGCCCCCTATGTACAAGAATATAAATACTATAATACTGCCCCCTATTTACAAGAATATAACTACTATAATACTGCTCCCTATGTAAAAGAATATAAATACTATAATACTGCCCCCTATGTACAAGAATATAACTACTATAATACTGCCTCCTATGTACAAGAATATAACTACTATAATACTGCCCCCTATGTACAAGAATATAACTACTATAATACTGCCCCCAATTTACAAGAATATAACTACTATAATGCTGCTCCCTGTGTACAAGAATATACCTACTATAATACTGCCCCCTATGTACAAGAATATAACTACTATAATACTGCCCCCTGTGTACAAGAATATAACAACTATAATACTGCCCCCTATTTACAAGAATATAACTACTATAATACTGCCCCCTATGTACAAGAATATAACTACTATAATACTGCCCCCTATGTACAAGAATATAACTACTATAACACTGCCCCCTATGTACAAGAATATAACTACTATAATACTGCCCCCTATGTACAAGAATATAACTACTATAATACTGCTCCCTATGTACAAGAATATGACTACTATAATACTGCATCCTATGTACAAGAATATAACTACTATAATACTGCTCCTATGTACAAGAATATAACTACTATAATACTGCCCCCTATGTACAAGAATATAACAACTATAATACTGTCCCTATGTACAATAATATAACTACTATAATACTGCCCCCTATGTACAAGAATATAACTACTATAATACTGCCCCTATGTACAAGAATATAACTACTATAATACTGCCCTCTATGTACAAGAATATAACTACTATAACACTGCTTCTATGTACATGAATATAAGTACTAAAATACTGCCCCCTAGCATGTCAATATTATTACATTGTAAATCAGTTGGAGGCAGAATCTTTCCATGTTTCCGCACCTCCAGTGCTCATCTTCTAGCTGTACAGGCGTATGAAGCCTTCTGTAATTCTCTGCATTTTAAAGCAGCAGCACAAATTACTGAACACTAAGAAGATATGAAGATGCTTTGAATTATTCGCGATTTGTGTGACAGATTCTGCAGGATGCTACAGAGGAGCAGGGTTTGCGCTTTGCTAATTTTCTGTCGCTGTCACTTATTAACAGTCTGCCAGCACTGCTGATTTCATCTGATACCTTTGCTTCCTCCTTGTGCCGCTTCATTATTTTGCATTTTAATCATTGGAATATATCAGAGATGATATAACCTCGCCACATAGGAATCAGTGGGGTTTGCAGTCCAGTGATGCAGCTGATGGCGCAGATACACTTGGGGTCTGAGTAAGGCACTAAGGCTCTTCTTCTTAAGGACCAGTGCAGGGCTGATTGACAGTGTGGGTCAAATGCCCCGGGTGCTGGGAGCCGGAAGGGTGGGCCAACAACAAACTTTGCCTTTGGCAGGGTATTTAGAAACAGACCAAGGAGTGCAGAGAACTGAATATTTGTCCAGTTTGAAAGCTTTTCTATAAACCAACATTTGCCTTCTCATTAGGAGGACATTTTAATCCTTCCCACCCTTCCACTGCGTTGCTTAATGCAACCATCCATGAGCTCAAGCTGAAGAAACATTAACTAAAGCTATAAGACAATAACCCAAAGCACACAAAGAATGGTTTAAAAAGATTTGTGTTTCAGTTCATTATTATTTCTGGGGTGCTTTGTGTGCACAGCGTTCTTCAGGTCCTGCTGCAGCATCACCATAGGGTTAACAGGGTTGTGTCACTCAAAAAAAAATTTAATAGCTATCCATCACCTGAAAGAATAAAGGAAACAATACTTACCTCTCTTTTTCCCCAGTAAGCAGCAAAATGGCTCCAGTGACTCTCCTGGTCTGTGTTCATAGCAGAAGTCAAGTGACCACTGCAGCCAATCAGACGCGGTAGTGTCACTATCTTGAACTCCCAGTATCCAGGATGTGAGTGATGATGCCAGGAGAACGGATGGTGATGCTGTGGCCTCTGATTGGCTACAGCCATCACCTGACTTCCGCTGTAAACACAGATTTTGAAAGCTGTGGGAGCTGTTGTGCTGCTTACTGGGGAAAGAAGAGAAGTGAGTATTGCTTCTTTTGTTATTTTATGTCAAGGCTAGAACTTTCCATTTTTTTTAAAAGTGAAACAATACCTTTAACCCTATGATGATGCTGTGGCGTGACTTGGAGCTGTATACACAAGGCATCCCAGAAATAGTGATGAATTGAAAAACGTGCTGGGAAGAATTATTCCTGAATCTTGTGCTAATCGTATTTGTAGTTACATGAGATATTTGGAGGTGCAGCTGTCTGTGTGTTATTAGATACATTGTATCTCAGTTACAATTATAGACAAACATAATGTAACTAATAAATGAAGAGTTAAGCAATTAAACATGTACCTCTGATTCACTACATACTATCGACTCATAAGTAGCAGTGCTTCCTAACCATATCCTTAACACTCTACAACTAGCAATACAGGTTTTTAACAATACAACAAAGTAAACCCACTCGTAATGTTTCTCTTCTCTAACGCTCACACTCTGCCTCCAGTGAAAATATCTCCCTCTGGAATGGAAGCCCAAGCCACAGAAATTTGTTACACAGTCTAATTTCCTCAGTACAACTTTTTGTCTTCTGCTACAGCATGACTGACTGCTGACTAACTGCGTGTATCCCTACTAGAGATGAGCGAACACGTTCGGCCCCGCCCCTTTTTCGCCCGAACACCGAACTTTGCGAACACTTCAGTGTTCGGGCGAAAAAGTTCGGGGGCCGCCGTGGCAGCGCGGGGGGGTGCGGCGGGGAGTGGGGGGGAGAGGGAGAGAGAGAGGGCTCCCCCCTGTTCCCCGCTACTGCCGCCCGCGCCGCCGCGCATCTCCCCGCCCCCCGGCGGCACCCGGACCTTTACGCGCGAACACTGCAGTGTTCGGCAAAGCCGGTGTCCGGGTGCAGATGTGTCCGTAAAGGACATGTTCGCTCATCTCTAATCCCTACCAGTGTGCACACCTTGTGTTTGTGATGAGGCTAGCCTCACTTACAGTTTATTCTGCAGGAGCCATAGCTTCTACTGACTACTGCAAACCCACAGCATCACCTGAGGGGTCAAGAATGCTCCACTTCCCTTCTACTTTCAGTCAAATATTAAAGCGGTTGTCTGGTTACTGGACAACACCACTTCAATTGGACCCCCTGTATTGAATTAATAAAGTGAACTATACGTACTCCTCTGCAGTCGCCAGAATCCAGCGCTGCAACCCCACTGTGGTCCCGATGATTGTTGTGGCAGATGATATCAGGTGACTGCTGCAGCGTCACATTCATGACCTCCTGGCATCGTGAAGCTTAGGATGTAAGTGGTGATGTCAGGAGAAGGAGCGGTAATGCTGCAGTCTCTCATTGGCTGAGCAGTTCCCCGATTTCTCGTGACATTGTCTTTCACAGCAATCACCGGGACTACAGCTTGGCCGCAGCGTTGGGTTCCAGTGGTCACGGAGGAGTAAGTCTGACTGTAGACAAACACAGTCAGACCATATTTTATGTGTAATCAATGAGGAAATCTAAGGAATTCCAAAGGAGGCACTTACTTTTTCTGCTTGCATTGTGGATGTTTCTCAATAAAAGACATGAGCGGTACAACTGTCTGTGTGTGATTAGTTACATTGTGTTTTCTCTAATCAGACCACATCCGTGCAGAAATCCAGAAAATTCCAAAGGGTTCACATACTTTTTCTTACAATTGTATCTATTTTAATAGCACACTGTTGACACTAAGCTTGAAGAATGTAGCAATCCAGGCCTGAAACATGTAGCACCAATAAATCTAGATTTTGCCACACTCCCCTTGTCAACACCCTCCTATGTATAAATCATATAAACTGATATTTTGGGTTATGAGTAGAATACCAGAACTACAGTGAAGACTGACACACAGGCAGGCAGTAAGATGAAAGAAGCAGGAGGACCAACCCAGTCGATTGCAGCTTCTCCGTGCTCTGAGTTGGTGGAGGGGGGCAGCCATAGATATCTGATCAGAGATGCATATAAATTATACATGCGGGCGTTCTTCATGTGTGTGAGCGAATCCGCGAACAGTCATGTGTTATTAATGGTGTCTGAGATACACGGCTGCAGAGTCAGCCACAAAGAACAAGAGGTCGTACCCTGAGCAGGGCGCAAATTACCGAAACAAAATTGATATCAATGGTCAAGGGCAGGACGACTAAAAAAACGGAGGGAAAAGGAATGCGCAGAACTGCAACGGATGGAGGGCTTCTGGGTAGAAAAGCAGTTTACACACCGTCCTTTACTGATGCTTTAGCATATATTTTTTTGGGGGGGGGAGGGAGTTATCTCACCAGCTATAGAGAGACTACAACTCCCAGTCTTCGGCTATCAGAACATGCTGGGAGTTGTAGTCTCACCACAGCTGGAGAGTCATAGATTGTATTCTGCACCACCAATATAATAAGTTCTGTTTCACTCTTGTTTGGATTCTTTGGTTACTCTTGGAAATGCTGGGAGTTGTAGTTTCACTACAGCTGGAATGCAGATTTGGATGTGACTGGAGTACAGGGCTGGGTTCAGACATAACAGATTTGCTGCTGCTTTCTGCAAATCCGCTGTCATTAGCAGTACAACAAAAGTTGGTGTTTTTTTTAAACCCCATTCGCGTGTGGTGGAAATTGGAGCATGGAAAAAAAGGGTTAACTCCACACAAAAATCTGCATGACCACTTGGCAGCGTGACTACATCTGATTATACCCTCAAGGTTATGCGTACCTCCCCACAATGAAAAGAGGGACAACTGTTATGGTGCACTTTAGGCGATACCCCTGTAACACTAAGCCACGTCCATTCTGTCCTCTCACAACAATAGTTCTCATTTTTGAACCCCTTTACAGTAATAGTGCCTCTCAGTCACCCTCTCACAGAAATAGTGCCCTTTAGTGACACCCTGACAGCAATAGTGCCCCTCAGTGACCTCTTCATAGCAATAGTGCCCCTCAGTGACCTCCTCAGAGTAATAGTGCCCCTCAGTGACCTCCTCATAGTAATAGTGCCCCTCAGTGACCTCCTCATAGTAATAGTGCCCCTCAATGACCTCCTCATAGTAATAGTGCCCCTCAGTGACCTCCTCAGAGTAATAGTGCCCCTCAGTGACCTCCTCATAGTAATAGTGCCCCTCAGTGACCTCCTCATAGTAATAGTGCCCCTCAATGACCTCCTCATAGTAATAGTGCCTGTTAGTGACTCATAGTAATACTGCTTCTCAATGTCCCCATCCCAGTGTTAGCATTCATGTCATAGTAATACTGCTCCTCAGTGTCCCCCTTACAGTAATAGTGCGCCTTAGTGTCCCTTCATTATAATATTGCCCCTCAGTAATAACGCCCCTTAGTGATTGCCTTACAGTGATAGTGACCCTCAATGACCCCCTCACACTAATAGTGCCCCTCAGTGTACCCCTCACAGTAATAGTGCCCGGTAGTGTCTCCATAATATTAACACTGCTTCTCAATTACCCCCTCACAGTAATAGTGTCCTTCTCACAGTAATAATGCCCCTTAGTGACAGCCTTACAGTGATAGTGCCCTCAGTGACCTCCTCACAGTAACAATGGCCCTTAGTGGCCCTCTCACAGTAATAGACCCCTCAGTGACATCCTCACATTAATAGTGTGCTTCAATGACCCCCCACAGTAATAATGCCCCTTAGTGACAGCCTTACAGTGATAGTGCCCCTCAGTGGCCCTCTCACAATAATAATGGCCCTCAGTGGCCCTCTCACAGTAATAATGCTTCTCAGTGACAGCCTTACAGTGATAGTGCCCCCCGGTGGCCCTCTTACAGTAATAATGCTTCTCAGTGACAGCCTCACAGTGATAGTGCCCCTCAGTGGCCCTCTCACAGTAATAATGCCCCTTAGTGACAGCCTTACAGTGATAGTGCCCCTCGGTGGCCCTCTTACAGTAATAATGCTTCTCAGTGACTGTCTCACAGTACCAATATAACTCTAAATGATGGTCAGATAACAGCGCTACACAGTAATAGTGGTTACAGTGCAGGTACTTCCAGTGGTAGTGATTACAGTACAGTTAACTCCAGTGATTACAGGTAACGTCTCCTCTGATTGGTGACGTCCATTTTTCTTCTCTTTCCGGGTCCAGACCACCATAAAAACTCCTCTTAGCCACAATTCGTCTCTGCAAAGTCTTCCTATCCTGCCGCTACCTCCAATGACTAGCACCACACATGGCCACAGGATGTGTCCAGTACTACAACTCAGACCCATTAAAGGTAATTGTGCTGAGCTGCAATACAACTTAATATCTGTGGACAGATGTGGCACTGTTTTAACAACAAAACACCCTTGATTTTCAAAACCTGGATATCCACTTTGGACTCAAAACTCCGATTTCACATGGGCAGAATACTGGCGCAATTTGGTGACCATAATGTGGATGCAACACTTACATTCCCAGGGATCCGTTTCTTTAAACTTGACGTCCTTTGCATTCAGTAGAACTGTGGGTGGGTAACTGGGCGGTGTTCAGCTGTTGCTGATGAATAGCGTTGCTCATCTTAATCAACCAGGTGATAAAATCACCTCAATTTTAGCTAAATCAGGTAAGTCTGAACCGATTCTTGGTGACAATAACGGGAAAATTGAATTTCCCATAATGCCTGCTGCAGAGGACAGCAGCCAATCAGCAACCAGGGTGCCTTGATGATGTCCCCAAATGTGTCCTCCAGCTTGAATATATTCAGCCATTTCATTGGACGCTTGAATCACATGACCTAGCCATATATAACCTAGGCACTGTGTAACCAGCGGTCATTTTACAGTTGAGCGAAGGACAAAGAAGCTGTATGACATTTCTATGCCTATATAGCATGTGATCTGTTGTTAGGGACAGATATTCTGCAGAGGATATATAGCTGCTGGTGTGGAAGCTTGTATACTAGGTTATATTGGAGGGAGCAGAAAAAGTTGCTGCATCACATTTATGTGCCTATACGAAGCAGTCTTTGGGGCTTGCAGAATTCAATGATGCTGCGCCAAACAGGGTCAGCTCACAAGGGTACAAGCCTGAGTGTTGTATTTACCTGGCCCACCTTGTCTTGGTAGCTCTATGGGTGTTCCTTGGAGCAGCTCCGTGCTTGAGTGTTGTGTTCACCTTGCTGTCTTCTTTGGCACAATTTTTGATCTAGGAGACCCTATGTGGTTCTTCTTCTGTTTTCAGTGACACCCTGTGCTACAATTGACCCCTACACCAGGGTACAGTATTTTACCAATTTTTTGGAAGAGCACATTCTCCCCCAGATGTGTGGCTGTATTCCCATGCAAATTGGGAGGCTTTAACTTCATTGAGGTCCTTCTGAAGGGCAAAATGGTGAAATCAATTTTTACTCCAATTTACTTGGGAATTGGAAGAGGCCATCCCAATTCATGATGATTTTCATGAAATCAGCCCAATTCAGACACAAACCGATTATTCCACTAATCGCTTATCACTATTGGTGAATACACTGTGATAATAGGACCTAATGGGGGCACCGTCTGCTGGCTCTGGTATGGGGGGCCTACTATAGGTTGATTCTGTTATCGGGGAACTGCTTCAGGCTGGTCCTGCTATGGGGATATGTAATCCATTGATTCATGAGACTGGGGTTATAAGCTGGTTCTTTTAGGGGCCACCCTTATAGGTTGGTTCTATTATGGGTGTGTAAGGAGGGGTGCCCTTACAGATAGCAGCAGCTCTGCTGCTGCACTGAGCAGCCAGGAGCGCCGTACGTTAAGTCCTGCCCCTTCTGGTCTGGTACCTGGCCAGGAAGCGCAAGAAAAGATGCTGTCTCTTTGCCAGCGCTGGTCTGAGAGGTGCTGTGCACCTGACGGCCCCTCTCTCAGCCAGAGCCATGGCCAGGGAGGGTGAAGGAGAACTATTGCAAGTGCCGTGAGCACCACTTTGCGTCGCACAAGGCTACAGAGAGGGGTCCTGCCCCTATGATAATTCAGGGAGTGATATGACTAGCACATCCCTGCCCAGAAGATCAGCCCCCTCCATAAGGAATAATGTAGTGCTGAGCCCACACCAGTGCCAGTTCTTGCAGGATCACAATTAGGTCTGCAGGACAGTATAAAAGCTTTTGCAGTTGCATTATAATAGAATACCCAGACCGCTTGGAAGGAGGCGGAGGCTCCCTACCCATATGGGACTCTGTCCTAGATAAGGACAACACTAGTCGGGATAAAGATATCAGAAATGTGAGACCGGTCTCATAAGTCTGCATACACTGGAGTATGTGTGGAGTATGAGGGATGGATGTGACGAGTTGTTATGGCTTTGAGTTGTACACTGATATAGTTGGGGTTAAGTGTGTATGGGTACTGGTGTATTATGTCGCCACCGGAAGTAAGGGGTGGCGACATAATACAGCTGTCAAAAATAGCAACTAACGCCCCCAGCTGCTGATTGGCTGGGGACGTATTCAATCCCCAGGAGCCGTGCCAATGCCGATACTGGGAGCTACAAGCTAGAGCCAGAGGCAGGATCACAGCGCCGAGGGTGGGGACACAGACGAATGCAGATTTGAGGGCAAGAGTACAGCACTGATACTGGGACCACAGGCAGGGCCGCCACCAGGAGCACAGCCATGACTCTCGGACCACAGGCAGAGGCGCCGGACTACAGCAGCCATTGCCATTCAGAAACGGCAGAAGCACAGCTGGGAGGCAGCGCCGACAGCGGCATGAGGACAGGCAGCATCGGCTGCAGGAGCAGTGTCAACGCAGGCAGAAGCACGACAGAGCCGCTGGCCGCGGTGGCTACTGCAGAGAGCAGCTAGCAGCGGCACCAGCAGGAGGACACCCGGTGGCAGGAGAGGCACAGCTCGTAAGCAGCAGCGTCTGTACTGAGTTTTGCCTGCACCTGGAGTGTTAGGGTAAGGGATTATTTTCCTATTTTGTATATTACAAAAACAAACCCTTACCCTAAGGCTGGGCTCACACAGGGCGGATTTGCCGCGGAATTTCGCCGCGACAAAAATCTGCCTGCGGCCGCTAATCTCAGCATTAGCCAGCCATGTGGACGAGATTTCACAGAAATCCGCTGCGGCAAATCAGGCCGGAACCACGGCTGCGGCCGCCGCAGCCGTGGTTTCAGAATATGCAGCATGTCTATTTTTTTTATTTCCGCCGCAGCCGCGCTCTCCTCTATGGGAGCGCCGGCCGCAGCGGAAGAGCGAGCGGCCGGGCCGCTTCAAAGCCGCCGCGGGTTTTTCCACGGCGGTTCTCCCGGCGGAAATCTTGCGGTTTCTGCTGTGGCCAAACCACGGGATTTCCGGCGGGAATACGCCCCGTGTGAACCCAGCCTAACACTCCAGGTGCAGGCAAAATAACATGCCGATGCTGCTGCTAGCAGGCTTCACAAATCTGCTAGTCGAGAGCTAGGAACGTGACAGGGGCATTCCTTCTGTCAAACCCCTAGCTTCTGGTGGTGTCAAGGTACACCAGTACCTTGTGTATGTGCTAGTTGTGAGGGGTAAATGTTGGCTATGTAAAGGGATGGCAGGGCATTTCACAGTGGCACTATGCACATAGAGTAGTTATGTGGTGGAAGTGATGTACCGCCTTTGGTTTCGCTGCATTTGATATACCTATTTGATACACCTCATGCACTTATGGTGCAGGGAATCCGCGAAAAGGCGGAGCTCAAAAATAATGGGAGATAGGTGCTGTCTGCACATCATACAAACCATAACGGTGCATTGATGCCAGTGTGTGCCGCGGACCTCCGGAAATGAAGTATGCAGAAGTAGTTTGAAGATTGGCAGCAACCAGAGAGATGAAGGTGCCTTGCCGTTCTGAGGATTAGACATGTTGTTAATGGCAAATGCTGGTTAACTTCAACGTTCAAGTACCGAGCCCTCCTGTGCAGCAAAATGAGTATTCTGGTTTTAGTTCAGAAAAAGTTTATTTATTTTTTTAAAATCTGGGCTCCGTCGGTCAGCTGCTGCGCCATCCTGAACTGGTTGTCACATCACCACCCCTCACAGGGACACTGGTAATACTCCAATTCCAAAATGTAAATGTGCACTCCACACATTCCATGCCCAACCCCCATAATAGATGTGGTACTTCACCACTCTTGGTACCATAAGACAGAGAGGTACCTGGCATGGATTTTGCAGTTTTGGGGGGTTACTTGGATTGGAGAAACTCAAATGACTGGAAATGCACCAAAGTATTTGTACTCTCCTAGCATGACCCTTTGCTACAATTTGCTCCATTTTTACACTAATGTGTCATTGTCTCTACATGTATCACTGACGTTATAGAAACAACTGAGATCTAAATGCCGAGACTAAATCACTAATATGAGGATGACACATAAAGATGATATAGACTGTCTGCAGTTACACAACAAGAAAGCAGCTCCATGATGAATCACAGCTCTGCAGCTACATGTGGAAGTCAAGGCCATGTGAATACATCACAGTGTGCGATACATGGAGACACAATAGAAGAGCCGCAAGATCCCCCCTCCCGTCACCAGATAAACCTCAACTCCTAGCAACATAGAAAATGTGTCTATAAAAAGTTTTGATGCACAGAAGTTTATTCACACAAAGGCCAGAGACAGTACAATATAATCCCTCTGCTTATTATATGTCTGACTATGTGATCATTAGAAAAAGTAAAGAAGGAAATAAATGTTCTAAACTACAAGAATACTGCCCCCTACTGTATGTAGAAGAATATAACTACCATAATACTGATCCTATGTACAAGAATATAACTACTATAATACTGCCTCCTATGTACAAGAATATAACTACTATAATACTGCCCCCTATGTACAAGAATATAACTACTATAATACTGCCTCCTATGTACAAGGATATAACTACTATAATACTGCCCCCTATGTACAAGAATATAACTACTATAATACTGCTCCCTACGTACAAGAATATAACTACTATAATACTGCCCCCATGTACAAGAATATAACTACTATAATACTGCTCCCTACGTACAAGAATATAACTACTATAATACTGCCTCCTATGTACAAGAATATAACTACTATAATACTGCCCCATGTGTACAAGGATATAACTACTATAATACTGCCCCCTATGTACAAGAATATAACTACTATAATACTGTCCCTTATGTACAAGAATATAACTACTATAATACTGCCCCCTATGTACAAGAATATAACTACTATAATACTGCCCCCTATGTACAAGAATATAACTACTATAATACTGCCCCCTATGTACAAGAATATAACTACTATAATACTGCTCCCTATGTACAAGAATATAACTACTATAATACTGCCTCCTATGTACAAGAATATAACTACTATAATACTGCCCCCTATGTACAAGAATATAACTAATATAATACTGCCCCCTATGTACAAGAATATAACTACTATAATACTGCCCCCTATGTACAGGAATATAATTACTATAATACTGCTTTCTATGTACAATAATATAACTACTATAATACTGCCCCCTATGTACAAGAATATAACTACTATAATACTGCCCCCTATGTACAAGAATATAACTACTATAATACTGCCCCCGGTGTACAAGAATATAACTACTATAATACTGCTCTCCTATGTACAAGAATATAACTACTATAATACTGCCCTCCTATGTACAAGAATATAACTACTATAATACTGCCTCCTATGTACAAGAATATAACTACTATAATACTGCCCCTATGTACAAAAATATAACTACTATAATACTGCCCTCCTATGTACAAGAATATAACTACTATAATACTGCCCTCCTATGTACAAGAATATAACTACTATAATACTGCCCCTATGTACAAGAATAGAACTAGTATAATACTGCCCCTATGTACAAGAATATAACTACTATAATGCTGCCCTCTATGTACAAGAATATAACTACTATAATACTGCCCCCATGTACAAGAATATAACTACTATAATACTGCCCCCCATGTACAAGAATATAACTACTTTAATACTGCTCCTATGTACAATAATATAACTACTATAATACTGCTCCCCTATGTCCAAAAATATAACTACTATAATACTGCCCCATGTACAAGAATATAACTACTATAATAACGCTCCTATGTAGAAGAATATAACTACTATAATACTGCCTCCTATGTACAAGAATATAGCTACTATAATACTGCCTCCTATGTACAAGAATATAACTACTATAATACTACCCCTATGAACAAGAATATAACTACTATAATACTGCCCCCTATGTAAAAGAATATAACTACTATACTACTGCCAAAAATGTACAAGAATATAACTACTATAATACTGACCCCTATGTACAAGAATATTACTACTATAATACTGCCCCCTATGTACAAGAATATAACTACTATAATACTGCCCCCTATGTACAAGAATATACCTACTATAATACGGCCCCCTATGTACAAAAATATAACTACTATAATACTGCTCCCTATGTACAAGAATATACCTACTATAATACGGCCCCCTATGTACAAAAATATAACTACTATAATACTGCTCCCTATGTACAAGAATATAACTACTATAATACTGCTCCTATGTACAAGAATATAACTACTATAATACTGCCCCCTATGTACAAGAATATAACTACTATAATACTGCCCCCTATGTACAAGAATATAGCTACTATAATACTGCCCCCTATGTGCAAGAATATAGCTACTATAATACTGCCCCTTATGTACAAGAATATATCTACTATAATACTGCCCCCTATGTATAAGAATATAACTACTATAATACTGCTCCCTATGTACAAGAATATAACTTCTATAATACTGTCCCCTATGTACAAGAATATAAGTACTATAATACTGCCCCCTATATACAAGAATATAAGTACTATAATACTGCCCCCTATATACAAGAATATAACTACTATAATACTGCCCCCTACGTACAAGAATATAACTACTGTTATACCGCCCCCTATGTACAATAATATAACTACTATAATACTGCCCCCTATGTACATGAATATAACTACTATAATACTGCCCGTGTGTACAAGAATATAACTACTATAATACTGCCCCCTATGTACATGAATATAACTACTATAATACTGCCCCTGTGTACATGAATATAACTACTATAATACTGCCCCTGTGTACAAGAATATAACTACTATAATACTGCCTCCTATGTACAAGAATATAACTACTATAATACTGCCGCCTATGTATAAGAATATAACTACTATAATACTGCTCCTATGTACAAGAATATAACTACTATAATACTGCTCCTATGTACAAGAATATAACTACTATAATACTACCCCCTATGTACAAGAATATAACTACTATAATACCGCTTCCATGTACAAGAATATAACTACTATAATACTGCCCCCTATGTACAAGAATATAACTACTATAATAGAGATGAGCGAACGTGTTCTTCCGAGCTTGATATTCGTGCGAATATTAGGGTGTTCGTGATGTTCGTTATTCGTAACGAACACCATGCGGTGTTCGGGTTACTTTCACTTCCTTCCCTGAGACGTTAGCGCGCTTTTCTGGCCAATTGAAAGACAGGGAAGGCATTACAACTTCCCCCTGCGTCGTTCAAGCCCTATACCACCCCCCTGCTGTGAGTGGCTGGGAAGATCAGGTGTCCGCCTAATATAAAAGTCGGCCCCTCCCGCGGCTCGCCTCAGATGCCGTGTGAGTTAGATGAGGGACAGTGCTGTTTGTATCGGAGCTGCTGTAGGGAAAGAATTGGCAGTTAGTGTAGGCTTCAAGACCCCCCAAAGGTCCTTATTAGGACCACTGATAGCTGTGTGTTGGCTGCTGTTAGCAGTGGCAATTTTTTTTTTCTCAAAATCGCCTCTGCAGAGCGTTGCACCTGGCATTAGGGACAGAAGTGCTGCATAGGCAGGGAGAGTGTTAGGAGTGAGTGTAGCCTTCAAGAACCTCAATGGTCCTTTCTAGGGCCATATTTATCCGTGTGCAGTACTGTCCAGGCTGCTGTTGGCTGTGCTGCATTTTTTTTTACTTCTCAAAATCGCCTCTGCAGAGCATTGCACCCTCCATTGATACTGCAGGGAAAGAATTGTATAGGCAGGGCCACAACACAGTTATTATTCATAGAATATACGCAGTGCTGCCTGTTGGTGGGAAAAAACTGAAAACAAATCTATTTGTCCAGCCTGTGTCCGTCCTTACGCCTGTGGACACGTGTGAGCTGCGTGAAAAACATTGCTAAATCATACGCAGCCAGCTACGCTTTACTGCTGGGTTCGCCATTTGCTTTCCTTAATTGGGAAAAAAAATACCTGCTCTGCCAGAGTTATAATAACTCTGCTACCCTCACGTTCTGTGACACATTAGCAGGAAAACAGCACAGTTATTAAACTTCTCATGTTCATAGAATATACGCAGTGCTGCCTTTTGGTGCAAAAAAACGGAAAATAATTCTATTTGTCCTGCCTCTGTCCGTCCTAAGGGCGGTGGACACGTGTCGGCTGCGTCTGCAACCTTTAAAAATCAGACACACCCAGCTACGTTTTACTCCTGGCTTCGCCATTTGCTTTCCTTAATTGGGAAAAAAAATACCTGCTCTGCCACAGTTAATAACTCTGCTACCCTCACGTTCTGTGACACATTAGCAGGGACACAGCACAGTTATTAAACTTAGATTATTCATTCACTAGAGGCAGTGGGGCCTTTCGTTTTCAAAAAAGGGAAAAAATTATATTTGGCCTGCAGTCTTGCGCCAATTTATTAGCTGCCTGTGAAATCAAATCACTGGTAATACAGCATGCTGAGGGGTAGGGGTAGGCCTAGAGGACGTGGACGCGGCCGAGGACGCGGAGGGCCAAGTCAGGGTGTGGGCACAGGCCGAGCTCCTGATCCAGGTGTGTCGCAGCCGACTGCTGCGCGATTAGGAGAGAGGCACGTTTCTGGTGTCCCCACATTCATCGCCCAATTAATGGGTCCACGCGGGAGACGGTTATTAGAAAATGAGCAGTGTGAGCAGGTCCTGTCCTGGATGGCAGAAAGTGCTTCGAGCAACCTATCGTCTACCCGCAGTTCTGCGCCGTCCACTGCTGCCAATCCGAATCCTCTGTCTGCTGCTCGTCCTTCCTCCCAGCCTCCTCACTCCACTACAATAACACCTGCTCAGGAGCGGGAACACTCCCAGGAACTGTTCTCGGGCCCCTGCTTAGATTGGGCAGCAGCGGTTCCTCTCCCACCAGAGGAGTTTATCGTCACTGATGCCCAACCATTCGAAAGTTCCCGGGGTCCGGGGGAAGAGGCTGGGGACTTCCGCCAACTGTCTCAACAACTTTCTGTGGGTGAGGAGGACGATGACGATCAGACACAGTTGTCTTGCAGTGAGGTAGTAGTAAGGGCAGTAAGTCCGAGGGAGCAGCGCACAGAGGATTCGGAGGAAGAGCAGCAGGACGATGAGGTGACTGACCCCACCTGGTGTGCAACGCTTACTCAGGAGGACAGGTCTTCAGAGGGGGAGTCAAGGGCATCAGCAGGGCAGGTTGCAAGAGGCAGTGCGGTGGCCAGGGGTAGAGGCAGGGCCAGACCGAATAATCCACCAACTGTTTCCCAAAGCGCCCCCTCGCGCCATGCCACCCTGCAGAGGCCGAGGTGCTCAAAGGTCTGGCAGTTTTTCACAGAGACGCCTGACGACCGACGAACAGTGGTGTGCAACCTTTGTCGCGCAAAGCTCAGCCGGGGAGCCAACACCAACAGCCTCACCACCACCACCATGCGCAGACATATGATGGCCAAGCACCCCACAAGGTGGGACGAAGGCCGTTCAGCGCCTCCGGTTTGCACCCCTGCCTCTCCCCCTGTGCCCCAACCTGCCACTGAGATGCAACCCCCCTCTCAGGACACAGGCACTACCGTCTCATGGCCTGCACCCACACCCTCACCTCCGCTGTCTTCGGCCCCATCCAGCAGTGTAGTTCAGCGCACCGTCCAGCCGTCGCTTGCGCAACTGTTGGAGCGCAAGCGCAAGTACGCCGCCACGCACCCGCACGCTCAAACGTTAACCGTCCGCATAGCAAAATTCATCAGCCTTGAGATGCTGCCGTATAGGGTTGTGGAAACGGAGTCCTTCAAAAGTATCATGGAGGCGGCGGCCCCGCGCTACTCAGTTCCCAGTCGCCACTACTTTTCCCGATGTGCCGTCCCAGCCCTGCACGACCACGTCTCCCGCAACATTGTACGCGCCCTCACCAACGCGGTTACTGCCACGGTCCACTTAACTACGGACACGTGGACAAGCACAGGCGGGCAGGGCCACTACATCTCCCTGACGGCACATTGGGTGAATTTAGTGGAGGCTGGGACAGAGTCAGAGCCTGGGACCGCTCACGTCCTACCCACCCCCAGAATTGCGGGCCCCAGCTCGTTGGTGGTATCTGCGGAGGTGTATGCTTCCTCCACTAAAGCACCCTCCTCCTCCTCCTCCTCCTCTGTCTCGCAATCAAGATGTGTTAGCAGCAGCATGTCGCCAGCAGTCGGTGTCGCGCGGTGTGGCAGCACAGCGGTGGGCAAGCGTCAGCAGGCCGTGCTGAAACTACTCAGCTTAGGCGATAAGAGGCACATGGCCCACGAACTGCTGCAGGGTCTGACACAGCAGACCGACCGCTGGCTTGCGCCGCTGAGCCTCCAACCGGGCATGGTCGTGTGTGACAACAGCCGTAACCTGGTGGCGGCTCTGCAGCTCGGCAGCCTCACGCACGTGCCATGCCTGGCCCACGTCTTTAATTTGGTGGTTCAGCGCTTTCTGAAAAGCTACCCACGCTTGTCAGACCTGCTCGTAAAGGCGCGCCGGCTCTGCGCACATTTTCGCAAGTCCCACACGGACGCTGCCACCCTGTGCACCCTGCAACATCACTTTAAGCTGCCAGTGCACCGACTGCTGTGCGACGAGCCCACACGGTGGAACTCTACGCTCCACATGTTGGCCAGGCTCTATGAACAACGTAGAGCTATAGTCGAATACCAACTCCAACATGGGCGGCGCAGTGGGAGTCAGCCTCCTCAATTCCTTTCAGAAGAGTGGGCCTGGTTGGCAGACATCTGCCATGTCCTTGGTAATTTTGAGGAGTCTACCCAGGTGGTGAGCGGCGATGCTACAATCATTAGCGTCACCATTCCTCTGCTATGCATCTTGAGAAATTCCCTGCAAAGCATAAAGGCAGCTGCTTTGCGCTCGGAAACGGGGGCGGGGGAAGACAGTATGCCGCTGGATAGTCAGGGCACCCTCCTGTCTATTTCTCAGCGCGTTCAGGAGGAGGAGGAGGAGCATGAGGAGGATGAGGAGGAGGGGGAAGAGACAGCTTGGCCCGCTGCTGACGGTACACCGGCTGATTGCCTGTCATCCTTTCAGCGTGTATGGCCTGAGGAGGAGGAGGAGGAGGAGGAGGATCCTGAAAGTGATCTTCCTAGTGAAGACAGCCATGTGTTGCGTACGGGTACCCTGGCACACATGGCTGACTTCATGTTAGGATGCCTTTCTCGTGACCCTCGCGTTGCACGCATTCTGGCCACTACGGATTACTGGGTGTACACACTGCTCGACCCACGCTTTAAGGAGAACCTTCCCAGTCTCATTCCCGAAGAGGAAAGGGGTTCGAGAGTGTTGCTATACCACAGGACCCTGGCGGACAAGCTAATGGTAAAATTCCCAGCCGACAGCGCTAGTGGCAGAAGGCGCAGTACCGAGGGCAAGGTAGCAGGGGATGTGCGTAGATCGAGCAGCATGTACATCCCAGGCAGTGCAACAGTCTTTAAGGGCCTGGCCAGCTTTATGGCTCCCCACCAAGACTGTGTCACCGCTCCCCAGTCACGGCTGAGTCGGCGGGAGCACTGTAAAAGGATGGTGAGGGAGTACGTAGCCGATCGCACGACCATCCTCGGTGACGCCTCTGCCCCCTACAACTACTGGGTGTCGAAGCTGGACACGTGGCCTGAACTAGCGCTGTATGCCCTGGAGGTGCTTGCTTGTCCTGCGGCTAGCGTCTTGTCGGAGAGGGTGTTTAGTGCGGCTGGGGGAATCATCATGGATAAGCGTAGCCGCTTGTCAACCGACAGTGCCGACAGGCTAACACTCATCAAGATGAACAAAGCCTGGATTTCCCCAGACTTCTGTTCTCCACCAGCGGACAGCAGCGATACCTAAGCAATACGTAGGCTGCACCCGCGGATGGAAGCTACGTTCTCTCTCACCATCCAAAACGGGGACATTTCTGCTTCATCAATCTGTGTCTAATATTCCTCCTCCTCCTCCTGCTCCTCCTCCTGAAACCTCACGTAATCACGCTGAACGGGCAATTTTTCTTAGGGCCACAAGGCTCACTCAAATAATTTTTCAGAACAATTTTTATAAGTTTCAATGCGCTTAAAAGCGTTGGAACTTTAACTTGAACCAATTTTTCGTTACACTGGGCTGCCTCCAGGCCTAGTTACCACTTAAGCCACATTAACCAAAGCGATTCACCTGCCATCTTGGTTGGGCATGGCCAATTTTTACTGAGGTACATTAGTACTGTTGGTACACCAATTTTTTGGGGCCCTCACCTACAGTGTAATCATAGCAATTTGTATGTTCTTCGCCTGCACTCATGGTACAGAAAGGTGTGTGGGGTTGGCCTACACTTTAGCTACAAAAATGTAACTTGGGCCTTGGCTATACTAAGGCTACTGAAATGGAACTAAGACTGCGCTCCCACTATACTGCTGCTTCAGAATTGTTACTGGGGCCTGTCTTGAGTGCTACTATTGCTGACATGGAACGAAGACTGCGCTCCCGCTATGCTGCTGCTTCGGAATTGTTACTGGGGCCTGTCTTGAGTGCTACTATTGCTGACATGGAACGAAGACTGCGCTCCCGCTATACTGCTGCTTCGGAATTGTTACTGGGGCCTGTCTTGAGTGCTACTATTGCTGACATGGAACGAAGACTGCGCTCCCGCTATACTGCTGCTTCGGAATTGTTACTGGGGCCTGTCTTGAGTGCTACTATTGCTGACATGGAACGAAGACTGCGCTCCCGCTATACTGCTGCTTCGGAATTGTTACTGGGGCCTGTCTTGAGTGCTACTATTGCTGACATGGAACGAAGACTGCGCTCCCGCTATACTGCTGCTTCGGAATTGTTACTGGGGCCTGTCTTGAGTGCTACTATTGCTGACATGGAACGAAGACTGCGCTCCCGCTATACTGCTGCTTCGGAATTGTTACTGGGGCCTGTCTTGAGTGCTACTATTGCTGACATGGAACGAAGACTGCGCTCCCGCTATACTGCTGCTTCGGAATTGTTACTGGGGCCTGTCTTGAGTGCTACTATTGCTGACATGGAACGAAGACTGCGCTCCTCCTATAATGCTGCTAGTGATATGTTAGTGGGGCCTGTCCTAATGCTACGGCCGAAATGTTACGAATTCTGGGCTCTGCCTATACCGCTGCTAATGGTATGTCTCTGGGGTGTGGAAACAGAGGCTTCCCAAAGACATGATGGCGGCGAGGCCATTTCCCACCAACGCGGTTACTGTAAAGGTGCATATAACCACGGACACGTGGAGAGGACACGTAGTGCCTCAAAAACATCCCCCTCCTCCTCCAACAGGGAAAACATTCTTGGCAAATGCCTTTGCATTGGTCTGTCTGGTGGCAGTCCAAGAATTTCACCTTTACCGACACAACAAGAGAGCCCCCACACCATCCCCCCGCCACGGCCCACTTAATCCTGGCCGCATTCCGAAAACCAACAAAATACAACCGTGGTACTAGGTCCGCAGTCACCACCACATTACCACCAACGCGGTTACTGTTAAGGTGCATATTACCAGTCTGACTGGGGCATGCAGACACCTTGACAGAATGAATAGTGTGTGGCACATAGGTTCCCCATTGCTATGCCTACGTGTGCAGCTCCTGATGGCGGTGGCACAGGATTCTATTTCTCATTGCTTCTGTACAGCATTGTGGGCTATCGCCCCGCCCCTTTTAAAGAGGGTCGCTGCCTAGCCATGCCAACCCTCTGCAGTGTGTGCCTGCGGTTCCTCCTCATGGCAGACGCACTTCTAAATAGACATGAGTGTGGCGTGGCATGAGGGCAGCTGAAGGCTGCGCAGGGACACTTTGGTGTGCGCTGTGGGGGGGAGGGGGGGGCGGTTGGTCAGCATGTAACCCAGGAGAAGTGGCAGCGGAGTGTCATCCAGGCAGTGATTGTGCTTTGTTGTAGCTAGTGTGGTGCTTAGCAAAGGTATGCCATGCTAATGAGGGCTTTTCAGAAGTAAAAGTTGTTGGGAGGGGGGGGGGCCCACTCTTGCCGGTATTGTGGCTTAATAGTGGGACCTGTGAACTTGAGATGCAGCCCAACATGTAGCCCCTCGCCTGCCCTATCCGTTTCTGTGTCATTCCCATCACTTTCTTGAATTGCCCAGATTTTCACACATGAAAACCTTAGCGAGCATCGGCGATATACAAAAATGCTCTGGTCGCCCATTGACTTCAATGAGGTTCGTTGTTCGAAACGAACCCTCGAACATCGCGGGAAGTTCGTTCCGAATAACGAACACCCGAACATTTTGGTGTTCACTCATCTCTATACTATAATACTACCCCCTATGTACAAGAATATAACTACTATAATACTGCCCCCTATGTACAAGAATATAACTACTATAATACTGCCCCCCTATGTACAAGAATATAACTACTATAATACCGGTCTCCTATTTTGCAACCCTAAAACCTGATCCTGCAGGTTGTATTCTGTACTGTGCCTGTGTTGCGCATCCTGTATCTGTTCTCTGCTCCGGCACCCTTGGTCTCAGCCCCTGTCCTTCACCGTGTTCTGTACACTGAGCTGCGTTGCCTACTCTGTCCCGTACGCTGAACTCTCCCCACAAAACCTTAATATGTTGCTGAATTACATGGCGAGTCTCCTGGATTTGGTGGGTGACACAATGTAACTGTATACAGCTGTGGAATGTGGGTGACGTTAACGGAAGAGCAGGTGAAGTGATGCAGAACTGTCACTATTGTCACATTAATAGGCACTTGCACAACAGTAACCACGGTAACAACGTAACAAGCACATTTTATTTCCCAAAACAGCACTTGTGCGCCGGAGAATTACATGTTGTGGTTTCCATCTGCAGAGAATTTTCTTGTTTTTCAAGTAAATACGTAACAGACTAGTAAGAAATTACAGATTATCGACCATTTGGAGCAACTTCAAAGATTATCCTGTGTTACGGCCATAAGAATCAGTCCCCTGAAGTATTATCAGAGTAGGATGTGAGTTGTTCTGACCTAGTCTGACTCACACAGCTGATGTTTGTTACAATGTGTCATCCCATAACTGGAATCACGATGACTGAAGAAACCGTCATATTTACTGTTTGGATTGAGACAAGTCTTCATAAATCAGTGTTTACGGATCCCAATCCATTGACTGGAACTCAAAAAGTTGGTTTGAGGCTAAGGGAAACTTTTCAATGTTAGAGCGGGGCACCTTGTGCCCGTTATATATCTGCTTCTAGAAAAGCTGGGTGGCAACCAATATGGCCACCATTATACTTCCATTGTACTGATCATTCCTACCATTCAGTGCTTGTGCCTTGTCCTGGCCTCCTGATGGCACTGCCACGCTGTAATATATAGTGGCTTCATAGCGGGGTTGTTGTTCGGGGTCTTATATTTAGGTAGGAACTATCAAAGTTTGATCCAGGGATTAGTCTGATTGCCATTAGGGAGTCAGGAAGGAATTTTCCCCCAAATGGGCTAATTAGCTTCTGCCTCTTGGGGTTTTTGCCTTCCTCTGGATCAACAACATAGGAGGATAAACAGGCTGGACTAGATGGACATTGTCTTCATTTTGCCTAACATACTATGTTACTATGTTGTCTCCTTCAAATTGCGGCACCCTTATCCCCCTCATGCGGGGAGAAGGCAGCAATAGGAGAGACAAGGGAGCTGGAGGGAAGAGGGTTTGCACCACTAAACAGTTCTGGCTGAGTGCCGTTCTTGAGATCAGTGGGGTCTCAGCGGTAAGACCCCCATTGATCAGCAAGTTATCCCCTATCCTGTGGCTATTCTGTGGAGAGGAGATAACTTGAAATTCTGGTACAACCCCTTTAGTATCCATTCCCCTTTCCTTGTACATGGGATTAACCCTTTCCAATCCACTGTCTGATGTCTTCAGACATTCTGATTGAAGGCTGTACAGCTCCGATGTCGGAAGACGTCCGGCAGGGTATTCTTACTGGCCGCTCTGTTGTCAGGGGCCTCTACAGCATGTCCCATACCGCAGTACTGGCTCTAGCCAGCAGATGGCGCCATTGTATAATGGCAGAAAGAGAAAACTCCCTAGGAAACCCTGAATCCAAAATTGGATTGCACAGGGTTACGTTTTCTATTGACAGTTCCTTCCACTCAGTAAGCCTGTCTTGTCTTGTCCTCTTGATCCCACCAGCATGCTGTAAATGTAGTGACTCCCTTGTCTCCTCTGAATTGTCACTCTCCTATCCACTTCATGATGGAGAATTTGCACCACCCCACGTTCTGGTTGAGTGCCGTGACAGAGCAGTACCCAGCAGGACATGAGGAAAACTTCCCAGGACAATGGGACAGCACCAGAAATCTGGGACTGTCCTGCTGGGTCCAGGATGGTTGAGAGGTTTGTTTGATGCTATGTCACCATATAGTTCTGGCTAAGTGCCTTGACTTAGCAGAACATGAGTAGACCTCCTGGGACAATGGGATAGCACCTGACATCCAGGACTGTCCTGCTGGATCCGGGACACTTAGGAGGTCTGATTGACGCTACCCCATATCTTACAATGCCAGATTATCATATAATTCCTTATACTCTTTTAAAGGGGTTGTCCAGTTGTAAACTATTGGTATTCTATTCGTAGTAGTAAATAGTATTCAGAACAGAAAATCAGTTAGGGTCTACCACCCAGCATCCCTGCTAATTAGTTGTTCACTTGGTCAAAGCGCTTGTGCGCTGAGCTGATTTTTGCAGGAAGCAGATAGCTCCGTTCGCAATGCAGTGACCAGGCTTGGTTTTACACCAATTCACTTCAATGGGAACTTGCAATACCAAGCCTGGCCACTGCAGTAAGAACAGAGCTGTTTGCTTCCTGCAAAAATCAACTCAGTGCACAAAGCACACCAGCCTGGCTAACGGCTGATCAGTGGGGATCCCAGGTGGCAGACCCCCCACCAATCAGTAGTTTGCAACTGGACAACCTCTCCAATATTTCTGATTTTGGTTCAAATCAGTAATCTGAAGGTAAAAGTATTTAATCCCCCCACCACGCTCAACGCTTAGATAAACTGCATTTTACACAAAGATGGATGTAAAATGTTTCTTTATATTTATCACTTGTATGACTCAGAAAGCCACAACATGATTCTGTATCCGCTGTGGTGATGGATGAAGAAAGGAAGAGGATCTGAATTTTAATGGCGCACATCTGCATTGCCACTTAGCAATCTGCTCCCATCCTGGATGACGCCCGGAGCTGAGCCTTCTACATGCAACGGAGAATTACCACATAAACATCGATAGTAAATACTGTTCAGTGTGATTGGCTCCATCTGGGTACAAGTTCGCCCCCTACAGGGCCAACTGCATGTACTCAGCGGCTCTTCCAGTTTTCGCCTTTTGATTCATGCCATTTCCGTTACGCTGCAGCACATAGCGCCTTAGCGATTACGGTTTTCATTTTATTTGCCAAGTTGAAGCCTTGAAAATCAGAAGACATCCTTTAAGATAACCGGACAGGAAGGGGTTAACAAAGGTTTAACCCCTTTGTGTAAATTATTTCTAATCTGCTCCATCTCCGACTCTGAACTCATCAAGGTCAAGCAAAGAAATTCAAGGTGCATACGGAGCGCGGCTGGGAATTGTTGCCGTGGCAGACGGGGCTCTTTCAAGTTTTAAATACTTTTGATTCCAAAAAAGTTTTTTTTCCTCTCTTTTTGTGCCTTTTTTTATGTAATAACTCGATGAATTGGAACGAATTTCTTCAAACAGCTCCGGCTCTGCCTTGCGGCAAGGGAGCTGCTCAGGTGAAAGACAACACGTAGGAAGGGGAAAACGACGGCTCTGCTGATACCGCAGGAATTCATCTACCCTTTAAAAAAAAAAAAAAAATTTATTATTTTTGAATTTCATTTTTTCTAACGTTCCTCTTAAATTTGGTAATAAAAGAAAATGTAAAATAAACCCTCATGGAAGGGGTCAGGGCTGGTAACCTCTGGCAATAAACATTTGACTGGCATTTACACGACAGGTTGAGTCATATTGAAGGAACAGTAAGAGGCACCGCTCCCCTGTCAGAGACCAGCCGCGGGAAGCTGAAGCAGCGCAGGGAAGTGTTGATGTCAGGTTCGGGACGTGCCATTATGTTGACACCTCAAGTGAGACGAAATACATAAGGCTCCACCGCCTAGATGATGCAGCTCTGATGCGATTCGCGCGCCAGTGCTGTAAAGATGGAGCCCCAGTGGGGATAGCATATTTGAGATTTCAGACGCACTTCAGTAGCGTCGAGCGATTCCACCGACCTGATTGGTTGTTGGGTACACACCCCCCTTTGGAGATGCGCACGAGTGGTCGGACCATTAAATAGGCAGCAGCAGAGCCATAGGAGGGTCGGCAACTAACCCAAACCCTAAAGCCAAACCCTAACCCTAAACCCTAAACCAAACCCTAAACTAAACCCTAACCCTAACCCTAAACCCTAAGCCTAAACCTAACCCTAAACCTTAACCTAACCCTAAACCTAACCCTAAACCCTAAGCCTAAACCTAACCCTAAACCTTAACCTAACCCTAAACCCTAAGCCTAAACCTAACCCTAAACCTTAACCTAACCCTAAACCATAACCTTAAACCTAACCCTAAACCTAACCCTAAACCTTAACCTAACCCTAAACCTAACCCTAAACCCTAAGCCTAAACCTAACCCTAAACCTTAACCTAACCCTAAACCCTAACCTTAAAATCTAACCCTAAACCTAACCCTAAACCTAACCCTAAACCTTAACCTAACCCTAAACCTAACCCTAAACCCTAACCTTAAATCTAACCCTAAACCTAACCCTAAACCCTAACCTTAAACCTAACCCTAAACCTAACCCTAAACCCTAACCCCCCCCGCTGGTCTCGTGAAGTAGCACTCGTGCACATCTCCAAAGGGGGGTGTGTACCCAACAACCAATGAGGTCGCTGGAATCGCTCACCGCTACTGAAGTGCGGCTGAAATACAATATATACGTGGGGATAACATACAGGACAGGGCTAGTCCCCACCTTAGCCCCATCCAGTGGGATATGGCTGGTGACTATCTTGGCCATGGAATATAGAGCTGCGTCACAGCTTCAGAGCAGAAAGACGCAGCAGAGAAGAATGTGAGCAGCAGCGTATGTGGGGGATTTGTACAAAAGCAGACGCAGCAGAGACTTGGTGAGCGGCATGTCTGAGCGCTGATGACCAGATGACAAAAGGGACCTAATGACGCTGAGGGCCAAAAGCAACAAGCCACGTGGAAGGAGAGGTAGGCTCATTTTCCGCATGGAACTCAGTCCTGGAAGAGGACAGCAGCATAGACCCAAGCTGGGATAAAGGTAATGCTGTTAGACATGTGCGGCCGGTCTCCGACGACTAAGTGTGCGCACATTTTATAGACTATGATAGATGTATTATCAGGTTGTAGGTTATATGCGGTGATATGTTATTCTGGGTATATGGCAGTTAAGTGCTAGAAATAGTAAATGATGTGTCGTATAAAATGTATGCATGGGGTGGGGGGGAAGCACTTTACAGAGGCGCCATGCACCAACGGGAAGTTATGGTAGACAGAAGGAAATTAGGATCCACATTCTGTGCGGTTTGAGAAATGTACTCAGGCAGCTACAGTGCATTGAGGCTGTAATATCGCCATGACGTAGACCTGGAAAAAAAAGGTGAAGTACAACGACGGAGATGCATTGAGGCAAGTGTGGGTCGAGTGCTTTGCAATCCCGAAAACACTATATGTTGTGTGACTTCCTGTTAAGGCTAGCATGCAATGTTCAAGTACTGAATACCCTCCTACAGAGCGAAAACATTAATTATTACCAGTTCATTCAGTAAAGCTTATTTTATAAAAAACATAAGCTGCCTTCCCCTCCGTTTGTCACCACTATGCCATACATTACATTACCACCTACAACACCGGGCATGTGTAGTGCCCGAAGTCTATGTATCTGGCCCCTCCATAATTGTCATACATGTCATGTCTTCAGTGTGGATGCTCTGTGCAAAGTGTCTTGTCTCTAGTTATATGTATTGCACAGCTGCAGCATGCAAGAGGTTAATGTCTGAGAATGTCTGGGATATGTCTGGGAAATGTAACGAGTTTGTCTAGTCACGTGATGAATGAATGCTATAAATATGAGTGAGTGAGGGATGTCTGAAGGCTGGAGTGAGGTCCATGTTCTTCAACAGAGTGAGAGTGACGGCCACATGGGAGTACCTTCAACCCTTATGTGGTGAAGAGATGGAAGCTGAGCAGAGGTATCCTGAGGTCTCCAATTCCAGGAACCATCCTTAAGGAGTGAGTGGAAGCAAGGAGCCTGCCGTGCAGAGTTATTCCTACAAGTGAGTGTCAGCGGAGTGTTCTTACCACCTCCGGAGTGTCTGTCCAGAAGCGGAGCCTTACAGTTAACCGAGTCTGTAGGCCTGGTATAATCCTGTGTCCCACAGTGTGGGTGTCTGTTCAGGAGCGGCGTTATAGGAGTTTGGTAGAGCCACCGTGACAAGTGCTATCTGTACCCCACCAGCTCTTCAGCGTGTGCCTTGTGTCTCGGTCACCACACATGTACCTCCAGCCTGTTACAACTGCATACTCAGAATTATCCCACCACCCATGATCGCCATCTTTAGTACTTAGTAGAGCGCATCACCAGGCAACAGCTTCTCAGGAGTCTTACCCCGTTCCTTATGGACAATGGCCTCTGGGTCACTAATGTTCTTGGCTTTGTGTTCTTCACATTCTACCAAAGATTTTCAAAGTAAGGGGTTCAAGTCAGGCAACTGTGATGCCACTCTAAAATCTTCAGGACTTCTTCAGAAACCAAGCCTTGGTGGACGGTGAGGTCTGTGGAGATCATCATTGTCCTGTTGGAAGGTCCAATGGTGCTCAAGCTTCAGCTTTCTCACAGAAGGCGTGACGTTTTCTCCTCGGATTTCCTGAGGTATGATTGAATTCATCTTGCCCTCCATCCTGCAGGTTTGCAGTTCCAGAGGAATGTATTATCCATGCCATGTATCTGGCTTTTCAAGACTCAGCTCACATAATGCTTAGTTGGCCAACGCGCCTGTCTAGCTCCGGCTCTCAGCAGTGCCTTCCTCTCTTGTTCTCCTTAGTTTTGAGCTTTTTATCATAAAAGGGAGACGGACATCAATGTTCCTTGTCCCACAACCCTAGGAAGAATCCGCTCTGGCTCCGTTTTTAACAAGAAGATGTTATCAACTTTTTACAAAATGCAGGCTGGCATCAAGCATGACAGTTTAAAGCAGCGGACTCACTATTGCCTGACTGATACACCACATAATGCATACAAATAGCTTCCAAGCTTCGATAGCAGCCTTCTCGAATGGGGATTGTAAATATTCATGATTGGGGCATCCATTGCTTGCGCTGAAAATAAAGAATTTGCAAAGTTTCCAAGATGGAAGAAGACAACAAGGATGTAATTCAAACCTATGCAAGCAGAGCACAAAGGATCTGCACTCCATAACCACTCAGCTACCACAACCACAAATGTATCACCCCTGGTGACAGATTCAGAGGAGAATTGTAACAATGTTTTGGCTTTATTTCCTCTGAACATGCCACCGCACCGTACGTCAGACGTTGGCTGAGTGGGTGTTGTTTCACCTCCTACAGTGATGACCCATTCTAATGCTATAAGTACCAAACTTTCAATCATCTAGTTCTTACCCATGTTGGCACTTCCCTGGCATTCCTTAAATCTGTCTATTCAGTCTTCTATCTATCTTGCCAGAGGAAGCAAAGCAGCCCCAGAGCATCACCAAGCCACCGCCATGACTCACTGTAACATCACAGAGCCACTGCCATGCTTCACTGTAGCAACACGATCAACCGCCATGCTTCACTGTAGCATCACCGAGCCACCGCCATGCTTCACTGTAGCATCACCGAGCCACCGCCATGCTTCACTGTAGCAACACGATCAACCGCCATGCTTCACTGTAGCATCACCGAGCCACCGCCATGCTTCACTGTAGCATCACTGAGCCACCGCCATGCTTCACTTTAGCATCACTGAGCCACCGCCATGCTTCACTGTAGCAACACGATCAACCGCCTTGCTTCACTGTAGCATCACCGAGCCATCGCCATGCTTCACTGTGGCATCACCGAGCCATCGCCATGCTTCACTGTGGCATCACCGAGCCACCGCCATGCTTCACTGTGGCATCACCGAGCCACCGCCATGCTTCACTGTAGCATCACCGAGCCACCGCCATGCTTCACTGTGGCATCACCGAGCCACCGCCATGCTTCACTGTAGCACCAAGGAATCAGAGGAGTGACCAGGCAAAAGTCAAAGAAAACTCCATGCTTTATTCCAAAACATCCGACATGTTCACAGACGACGTTTCGACCAACTAACTGTGGCCTTTGTCAAGCTTATACATGCAGATATACACACCCCTTAAATAATAACAGAAACACCAATAAAATTACATGTAATAAAACTCACATGTGAATCCATGGAGAGGCGTCCGGAAAATGGCTCCCATCCCGTCATGATAGCGTCCCACAGTGTAACTGCGCATGAGTGTACTAAGCCACTTCCCCGATGTGAATCCAGATCCTTCATTCGTGATACCTCTGATTTTTTGGTGAATATTAGAGAGCTCACGGTCAATTCTTGTGCCATCTTGTGCTCTTTTGATATTGTTTCATTATACACCAACATTGATCACAAACTAGGTCTGGATGCAGTCAGGAGGAAGTTGGTCAGTACCAATCTGTCCAATAGTTGTTTGATTTTCATGTTGTCTCTATTGGAGGAGGTCCTACTTAAGAACTACTTTTTGTATGAAAATACATCTATCGACAAAAGAGAGGGACCGCTATGGGGTCCAATGTGGCCCCCCATACGCCAATTTATATATGGCGGATGTGGAAGAGTCTTGTGTATATATACCTCCCCATTCTGGACTTCGGTCCAGTCTTGGTGGAGGTATATTGATGACATTTTGTTCATCTGCACGGGCCCTGAGGAGGACTGATATTGTTCCTTGAGGGACTCACCAGCATCCATCCTGGACTCACGTTCACTTTGACGCATTCTTTTACTCAGGTACAGTTCCTTGATGTACTGATTACAAAGAATAAGGGTAGATTGGGTACTGATCTTTTCATTAAACCTACCGATCGCAAAAACATACTGCGTTATGATAGCTTTCACCCTCCTAGGATGGTTAGATCACTCCCCTGGAGCCAGTTATTAGGGGTTCGACGAATTGTGAATGAGGAGCATATTGATGGTCGCCTTAAACAAATGTGTCAGAAGTTTGTGGATAGAGGCTATCCAGTGGATTTAGTCTCTCAGTTGAGCGATCAAGCGAAGGGCTGTGATCGAAATACCCTTTTGACTGGTAATAGGGATATGAGCAATCAACTAACCAGAATACCCTTTGCAAGCACGTTTGGCCCAACGAGTGGTAAGATCTCGCAGATTATACGTAAATAGAGATACAGCTAGAAGCAGTTCACAACGTCAGAGGAACCCTGTCTATATTACCTGGCTGTGGCGGAAAGAGGAAGTTATCACCGGCTGCCACCAGATTCCTGAGGAGGCAGGTGCTCAGAAACCCTTCGGTCACTGCAAAAGACCTGCAGCAAGATCTGGTAGCAGCGCTGAGATTTCCATTTCTACAGTGAGATGCATATTAAACTCTGAAGGTCTTCATATCTGAACTCCAAGACATAGAGTACACCTCCACTGACCCAAAAGCTCAAGAAGAGTCGGCTCGAAAACCATATACATAAAACACAGAGCTCTTATGAAATAACTGGAACTTTATGGGCCTATTGGTCAGCCGTATGTCTGGAGGAGGACGAATGATGCAGATGCTGAAAAGAACCCCCTGCCTACAGTGAAGCCTGGCGGTGGCTTGGTGACGCTACAGTGAAGCATGGCGGTGGCTCGGTGACGCTACAGTAAAGCATGGCGGCGGCTCGGTGAAGCAGTCCAAAAAATATATATACTCAGCAGCACTATATAAAAAACACAGACCAAGTGTGGGAGTACTTAACTGTGCTCGCCCAATCCAGGATCCGGACACCAAGAATCCTTAGTATTATCTCAAGCCCTTGATTAGTTGCATCAGGTGTGCTTAAGATAACAGCTGATTTGCAAATATGTTATGAGGGATTCTCTTTAGGAGTTTGAATAATTCTGAGACTGCAGTAGTCATTAAAGATCACATGGTTGAATTTGGAGAAGCCACTAAATTGTGTTGCACCATTCACATTGTTCTTGTTTGACTGTTTATTGCAAACCTAATTTCCAAAGGGGGTAAATAATTTTGACTTCAACTGTATGTGCACTGAGTGGCCCCTTTATTAGAGCCCCTGTTCCTCTCACGTTTGGAGCTTCCCTGTATGGAAATATCCCAGTCACCCCGGAGTGCAGCATAAAATCACATGACAAGTTTTCTGCGGATCAGTTTCAGTGTGTATCCACATTAGATGGGAAAATCCAGCGATCTGAGCAATTTCCAACGAGGTCTGGTAATTGGTGCTGGACTAGACGGAGCGGGGATGTCACTGCCAACCACTTGGGGTTTTCTGGTGAAGCAGTACCTAGAGTATACAGAGAATAGTGCAATTGAGGAAAACATCCAGCGAAAGGGGATCCTGAGGACGGAAGCAATTTATTGAAAAGAGTCAAAGGAGGATGTCAGGAATCATTCTGACCAACAGGAGCTGCATAATCAGGGATAGCCGAATACAATGCTGGTGCTCCAATAACATATCCGAACACATAGCTTGGCATGCCATAGAATGGATGAGATGGTTTTCTTGGTACACTCTTGGTGAATGGACGCCATGGCAAATTGCTGCAGTTCTGAAAGCCAGAGGAGGTCCAAAGCACTTCTAGATTAATCAGATTAGGGTGCCTTTACACAGGACAACCGCCGGATGCATAAGTGCCCAACCGCCCTCCTACGGACTACCATCCAACCATTGGTCCTGTGAATTACACAGGAGCAATAGTTGTTAGAGTCAATGGAGGCGAAACGGAAAATCGCATTTCCCCAAGTTTCTGCACCAATAAGTAACATGTCATTCTTGATGCTGAAACTCATTTCCACGGCAGAATTCCACATACAGACTTGGCCTTATACTGTTAATGCAATATAATTGCTCAATTTGGCCAGAGCTGCTCACGTGATCAGCACTGGCCAATTAGAGAGCAGAACACAGTGTGCATTAAGTAGTTAGAAAATTGCTGCAGCCATGTTGGATAGCCAAAAAGAGGACCGAAGTAAGGGAACACTCAAGCTGGCTGTGGTATTCCCCAGGAAAATCAGCTGTTCACCAGGATTCTGTCTGACTAGGTGAGAGGCCATCTCCAATAGGTGGCGCTGAGGAGGATAATTCTATCACTCATTTGCATATCTTTTCCCAGAGAGCATTGCATGACCTATTAACCCCTCCCTCCTCACTATGACTCGCAATAAGGAAGAAGTACTGCAGCTGCATCCCCCTCCTCCCCTTCCTTTTGCATTCATTTACTTGGTGATTATGAACATTTTCATAGAGCCTGAAAGAGAGGAGGACATATTCCAAG
This sequence comes from Eleutherodactylus coqui, assembly GCF_035609145.1. NCBI lineage: Eukaryota > Metazoa > Chordata > Amphibia > Anura > Eleutherodactylidae > Eleutherodactylus > Eleutherodactylus coqui. The sequence goes on along the minus strand of NC_089849.1, from coordinate 16,218,975 downwards.
TACAGAAGTTTGGCGCCCCTGCTGAAGGCGACTCTAGATATTCAAATATGAATATAAAACATTTTCCTACATATATTTATGAAGGAGCGTCAAACGATTTCTCTCCCGGGGTACAAATAATAATTATAACGGAAGCTTTGTTGTTTTCTTCCAGTGATGACTTCCTCACAGACTAATTAATAGGATAACCTGTGATCTCGCTCTGCTGGTTCTCAACAATTAAGAATCAAATTCTACCCATCCTGCTACTTCACTGTTAAATTAGGTGCAAGTGCAGAGCGGCTAAACAATTTATGTCTGTCGGAGGCGTTACTGCTGCCTCTAAATAAATAACCCCTGAGGGTATCAAGCTGACTGCTATTTACTGAGCTCAGCCGACTGATGAAGAGCAGCGACACAGTAGTCTCCAATCTTAGATTAATGGCCCTCGCTGGCTGACTGCCGCACACAAACTTTTCACTTGATCTCACAGATAAGTTAGGAAAACTTTTCCACATATCAAAGACCTTAATTTCCTCACAAGCAAAATACATTCAAGCTATATTCTAGGAGGCGGTAATACAGTTAGGGCGCTTCTACGCGAGTAGACTTGTCGGGCGCAGATACAATATAGGTCGTAACAGCGATAATTTGTTCCTGTGCTTTTCCACAAGAATGATCATCACTAGTAAATGGGGGCCAAGCAGCTGGGGATCATTCCAGCCTGACGTAGTGGGCAGTATTATAGTCCTGTACATAGGGGGCAGTATTATAGCAGTTATATTTTTGTACATAGGGGGCAGTATTATAGTAGTTATATTCTTGTACATGGGGGGCATTATTATAGTAGTTATATCCTTGTACATAGGAGGCAGCATTATAGTACTTATAATGTTGTACATAGGGGGCAGTATGATAGTAGTTATATTCTTGTACATAGGGGTAGTATTATAGTAGTTATATTCTTGTACATAGGGGGCAGTATTATAGTAGTTATATTCATGTACATAGCAGCAGTATTATAGTAGTTATATTCTTGTACATAGGAGCACTATTATAGTAGATATCTTCTTGTACATAGGGGGCAGTATTATAGTAGTTATATTCTTGTACATAGGGGCAGTATTATAGTAGTTATATTCTTGTACATAGGAGGCAGTATTATAGTAGTTATATTCTTGTTCATAGGGGGCAGTATTATAGTAGTTACATTCCTGTACATAGGGGGCAGTATTAGAGTAGTTATATTCTTGTACGTAGGGGGCAGTATTATAGTAGTTATATTCTTGTACATAGGGGCAGTATTATAGTAGTTCTATTCTTGTACATATGGGGCAGTATTATTGTAGTTATATTCTTGTATATAGGAGGCAGTATTATAGTAGTTATATTCTTCTACATAGGGGGCAGTATTATAGTAGTTATATTCTTGTACATAGGGGCAGTGTTACAGTAGTTATATTCTTGTACATAGGGGGCAGTATTATAGTAGTTATATTCTTAGACATAGGAGGCAGTATTAAAGTAGTTATAATCTTGTACATAGGGGGCAGTATTATAGTAGTTATATTCTTGTACATAGGAGGCAGTATTATAGTAGATACATTTTTGTACATAGGGGGCAGTATTATAGTAGTTATATTCTTGTACATGGGGGCAGTATTATAGTAGTTATATTCTTGTACATAAGAGGCAGTATTATAGTAGTTATATTCTTCTACATGGGGGCAGTATTATAGTAGTTATATTCTTGTACATAGGAGCAGTATTATAGTAGTTATATTCTTCTACATGGGGGCAGTATTATAGTAGTTATATTCTTGTACATAGGAGCAGTATTATAGTAGTTATAATCTTGTACATAGGGGGCAGTATCATAGTAGTTATATTCTTGTACATAGGAGGCAGTATTATAGTAGTTATATTCTTGTACATAGGGACAGTATTATAATAGTTATATTCTTGTACATAGGGAGCAGAATTATAGTAGTTATATTCTTGCACATGGAGGCAGTATTATAGTGGTTATATTCTTGTACATAGGGGGCAGTATTATAGTAGTTATATTCTTGTACATAGGAGGCAGTATTATAGTTGTTATATTCTTGTACATAGGAGCAGTATTATAGTTGTTATATTCTTGTACATAAAGGGCAGTATTATAGTAGTTATATGTGTGTACATAGGCAGCAGTATTATAGAAGGTTTATTCTTGTACATAGGAGGCAGTTTTATAGTAGTTATATTCTTGTAAATAGTGGGCTGTATTATAGTAGTTATATTCTTGTACATAGGAGACAGTATTATAGCAGTTATATTCTTGTATATAGGGGGCAGTATTATAGTAGTTATATTCTTGTACATAGAAGGTAGTATTATAGTAGTTATATTCTTGTACATGGGGGCAGTATTATAGTAGTTATATTCTTGTACATAGGAGGCAGTATTATAGTAGTTATATTTTTGTACATGGAGGCAGTATTATAGTAGTTCTATTCTTGTACATATGGGGCAGTATTATAGTAGTTATATTCTTGTATATAGGAGGCAGTATTATACTAGTTATATTCTTGTACATAGGGGGCAGCATTATAGTAGTTATATTCATGTACATAGGGGGCAGTATTAAAGTAGTTATATTCTTGTACATAGGGGGCAGTATTATAGTAGTTATATTCTTATACATAGGAGGCAGTATTATAGTAGTTATAATCTTGTACATAGGGGGCAGTATTATAGTAGTTATATTCTTGTACATAGGAGACAGTATTACAGTAGTTATATTCTTGTACATAGGGGGCAGTATTATAGTAGTTATATTCCTGTACATAGAGACAGTATTATAGCAGTTATATTCTTGTATATAGGGGCAGTATTATAGTAGTTATATTCTTGTACATAGGGGGCAGTATTATAGTAGTTATATTCTTGAACATAGGAGGCAGTATTATAATACTTATATTCTTGTACATGGGGGCAGTATTATAGTAGTTATATTCTTGTACATAGGAGGCAGTATTATAGTAGTTATATTCTTGTACATAGGGGACAGTTTTATAGTAGTTATATTCTTGTACATAGGAGACAGTATTATAGTAGTTATATTCTTGTACATAGGGGGCAGTATTATAGTAGTTATATTCTTGTACATAGAGGCAGTATTATAGCAGTTATATTCTTGTATATAGGGGCAGTATTAGAGTAGTTATATTCTTGTACATAGGGGGCAGTATTATAGTAGTTATATTCTTGTACATAGGAGGTAGTATTATAGTAGTTATATTCTTGTACATGGGGACAGTATTATAGTAGTTATATTCTTGTAGATAGGGGGCAGAATTATAGTAGTTCTATTCTTGTACATATGGGGCAGTATTATTGTAGTTATATTCTTGTATATAGGGGGCAGTGTTATAGTAGTTATATTCTTATACATAGGAGGCAGTATTAGAGTAGTTATAATCTTGTACATAGGGGGCAGAATTATAGTAGTTATATTCTTGTACATAGGAGGCAGTATTATAGTAGTTATATTCTTGTACATAGGAGACAGCATTATAGCAGTTATATTCTTGTATATAGGGGGCAGTATTATAGTAGTTATATTCTTGTACATAGAAGGTAGTATTATAGTAGTTATATTCTTGTACATGGGGGCAGTATTATAGTAGTTATATTCTTGTACATAGGAGGCAGTATTATAGTAGTTATATTTTTGTACATGGAGGCAGTATTATAGTAGTTCTATTCTTGTACATATGGGGCAGTATTATAGTAGTTATATTCTTGTATATAGGAGGCAGTATTATACTAGTTATATTCTTGTACATAGGGGGCAGCATTATAGTAGTTATATTCATGTACATAGGGGGCAGTATTAAAGTAGTTATATTCTTGTACATAGGGGGCAGTATTATAGTAGTTATATTCTTATACATAGGAGGCAGTATTATAGTAGTTATAATCTTGTACATAGGGGGCAGTATTATAGTAGTTATATTCTTGTACATAGGAGACAGTATTACAGTAGTTATATTCTTGTACATAGGGGGCAGTATTATAGTAGTTATATTCCTGTACATAGAGACAGTATTATAGCAGTTATATTCTTGTATATAGGGGCAGTATTATAGTAGTTATATTCTTGTACATAGGGGGCAGTATTATAGTAGTTATATTCTTGAACATAGGAGGCAGTATTATAATACTTATATTCTTGTACATGGGGGCAGTATTATAGTAGTTATATTCTTGTACATAGGAGGCAGTATTATAGTAGTTATATTCTTGTACATAGGGGACAGTTTTATAGTAGTTATATTCTTGTACATAGGAGACAGTATTATAGTAGTTATATTCTTGTACATAGGGGGCAGTATTATAGTAGTTATATTCTTGTACATAGAGGCAGTATTATAGCAGTTATATTCTTGTATATAGGGGCAGTATTAGAGTAGTTATATTCTTGTACATAGGGGGCAGTATTATAGTAGTTATATTCTTGTACATAGGAGGTAGTATTATAGTAGTTATATTCTTGTACATGGGGACAGTATTATAGTAGTTATATTCTTGTAGATAGGGGGCAGAATTATAGTAGTTCTATTCTTGTACATATGGGGCAGTATTATTGTAGTTATATTCTTGTATATAGGGGGCAGTGTTATAGTAGTTATATTCTTATAAATAGGAGGCAGTATTAGAGTAGTTATAATCTTGTACATAGGGGGCAGAATTATAGTAGTTATATTCTTGTACATAGGAGGCAGTATTATAGTAGTTATATTCTAGTACATAGGAGACAGTTTTATAGTAGTTATATTCTTGTACATAGGGGGCACTATTATAGCAGTTATATTCTTGTACATAGAGGCAGTATTATAGCAGTTATATTCTTGTATATAGGGGCAGTATTATAGTAGTCATATTCTTGTACATAGGGGGCAGTATCATAGTAGTTAAATTCTTGTACATAGGGGGCAGTTTTATAGTAGTAGTTTTATTCTTGCACATGGAGGCAGTATTATAGTGGTTATATTATTGTACATGGGGGCAGTATTATAGTAGTTATATTCTTGTACATAGGAGGCAGTATTATAGTAGTTATATTCTTGTACATAGGTGCAGTATTAAATTAGTTATATTCTTGTACATAAAGGGCAGTATTATACTAGTTATATTTTTGTACATAGGGAGCAGCATTATAGAAGGTTTATTCTTGTATATAGGGGGCAGTATTATAGTAGTTATATCCTTGTACATAGGGGGCAGTATCATAGTAGTTCTATTCTTGTACAAAGGGGGCAGTATTATAGTAGTTATATTCTTGTACATAGGAGGCAGTATTATAGTGGTTATATTCTTGTACATAAAGAGCAGTATTATGGTAGTTATATTTGTGTACATATGGAGCAGTATTATAGAAGGTTTATTCTTGTACATAGGGGGCAGTATTATAGTAGGTTTGTTCTTGTACATAGGGGGCAGTATCATAGTAGTTATATTCTTGTTCATAGGGGGCAGTATTATAGTAGTTACATTCTTGTACATAGCAGGCAGTATTATAGTAGTTATATTCTTGTACATAGGAGCAGTATTATAGTAGTTATATCCTTGTACATAGGAGTAGTATTATAGTAGTTATATTCTTGTACATAGGAGCAGTATTATAGTAGTTATATTCTTGTACATAATGGACAGTGTTATAGTAGTTATATTTGTGTACATAGGGAGCAGTATTATAGAAGGTTTATTCTTGTACATAGGAGGCATTATTATAGTACTTAAAAACTTAGACATAGGGGGCAGTATTATAGTAGTTATATTCTTGTACGTAGGAGACAGTATTATAGTAGTTATATTCTTGTACATAGGAGGCAGTTTTAGAGTAGTTACATTCTTGTACATAGGGGGCAGTATTATAGTAGTTATATTCTTGTAAATAGGAGACAGTATTATAGCAGTTATATTCTTGTATATAGGGGCAGTATTAGAGTAGTTATATTCTTGTTCATAAGGGGCAGTATTATAGTAGTTATATTCTTGTACATAGAAGGTAGTATTATAGTAGTTATATTCTTGTACATGGGGGCAGTATTATAGTAGTTATATTCTTGTACATAAGAGGCAGTATTATAGTAGTTATATTTTTGTAAATAGGGGGCAGTATTATAGTAGTTATATTCTTGTACATAGGGGGCAGTATTATAGTAGTTCTATTCTTGTACATATGGGGCAGTATTATTGTAGTTATATTCTTGTATATAGGAGGCAGTATTATAGTAGTTATATTCTTGTACATAGGGGGCAGTATTATAGTAGTTATATTCTTGTACATAGGGGCAGTGTTATAGTAGTTATATTCTTGTACATGGGGGGCTGTATTATAGTAGTCATATTCTTAGACATAGGATGCAGTATTATAGTAGTTATAATCCTGTACATAGGGGGCAGTATTATAGTAGTTATAGTCTTGTACAAAGGGGGCACTATTATAGTAGTTATATTCTTGTACATAGAGGCAGTATTATAGCAGTTATATTCTTGTATATAGGGGCAGTATTAGAGTAGTTATATTCTTGTACACAGGGGGCAGTATTATAGTAGTTATATTCTTGTACATAGAAGGTAGTATAATAGTAGTTATATTCTTGTACATGGGGGCAGTATTATAGTAGTTATATTCTTGTACATAGGAGGTAGTATTATAGTAGTTATATTCTTGTACATAGGAGGCAGTATTATAGTAGTTATATTCTTGTACATGGGGACAGTATTATAGTAGTTATATTCTTGTACATAGGGCAGTATTATAGTAGTTATACTCTTGTACATAGGAGGCAGTATTATAGTAGTTATATTCTTGTACATGGGGGCAGTATTATAGTAGTTATATTCTTGTACATAGGAGGCAGTATTATAGTAGTTATATTCTTGTACATAGGAGCAGTATTATAGTAGTTATATTCTTCTACATAGGGGGCAGTATTATAGTAGTTATATTCTTGTACATGGGGGGCAGTATTATAGTAGTTATATTCTTGCACATGGAGGCAGTATTATAGTGGTTATATTCTTGTACATAGAGGGCAGTATTATAATAGCTATATTCTTGTACATAGGAGCAGTATTATAGTAGTTATATTCTTGTACATAAAGGGCAGTATTATAGTAGTTTTATTTGTATACATAGGGAGCAGTATTATAGAAGGTTTATTCTTGTACATAGGGGGCAGTATTATAGTAATTATATTCTTGTACATAGGGGGCAGTATCATACTAGTTATATTCTTGTACATAGGGGCAGTTTTATAGTAGTTATATTCTGGCACATGAAAGGCAGTATTATAGTAGTTATATTCTTGTACATGGGGGCAGTATTATAGAAGTTATATTCTTGTACATAGGGAGCAGTATTATAGTAGTTATATTCTTGTACATGGGGGCAGTATTATAGTAGTTATATTCTTGTACATAGGGAGCAGTATTATAGTAGTTATATTCTTGTACATGGCGGCAGTATTATAGTAGTTATATTCTTGAACATAGGAGGCAGTATTATAGTAGTTATATTCTTGTACATAAAGGGCAGTATTATACTAGTTATATTTTTGTACATAGGTAGCAGCATTATAGAAGGTTTATTCTTGTATATAGGGGGCAGTATTATAGTAGTTATATCCTTGTACATAGGGGGCAGTATCATAGTAGTTCTATTCTTGTACAAAGGGGGCAGTATTATAGTAGTTATATTCTTGTACATAGCAGGCAGTATTATAGTATTTATATTCTTGTACATAGGGGGCAGTATTATAGCAGTTATATTCTTGTACATAGGAAGCAGAATTATACTAGGTTTATTCTTGTACATAGGGGCAGTATTATAGTAGTTAAATTCTTGTACATAGGGGGCAGTATTATAGTAGTTATATTCTTGTATATAGGAAGCAGTATTATAGTAGGTTTATTCTTGTACATAGGCGGCAGTATTATAGCAGTTATATTCTTGTACATAGGGGGCAGTATTATAGTAGTTATATTCTTGTACATAGGAAGCAGTATTATAGTAGGTTTATTCTTGTACATAGGCGGCAGTATTATTTTAGTTATATTCTTCTACATAGGGGCAGTATTATAGTAAATATCTTCTTGTACATAGGGGGCAGTATTATAGTAGTTATATTCTTGTACATAGGGGCAGTATTACAGTAGATATCTTCGTGTACATAAGAAGCAGTATTATAGTAGTTATATTCTTGTACATAGGGAGCAGTATTATAGTAGTTATATACTTGTACATAGGAGGCAGTATTATAGTAGTTATATTCCTGTACATAGGAAGCAGCATTATAGTAGGTTTATTCTTGTACATAGGGGGCAGTATTATTGTAGTTATATTCTTGTACATAGGAAGCAGTATTATAGTAGGTTTATTCGTGTACATAGGGGGCAGTATTATAGTAGTTATATTCTTGTACAAAGGGGCAGTATTATAGTAGATATCTTCTTGTACATAGGGGGCAGTAATATAGTAGTTATATTCTTGTACATAGGGGCAGTATTATAGTAGATATCTTCTTGTACATAGGGGGCAGTATTATAGTAGTTATATTCTTGTACATAGAAGGTAGTATTATAGTAGTTATATTCTTGTACATGGGGGCAGTATTATAGTAGTTATATTCTTGTACATAGGAGGTAGTATTATAGTAGTTATATTCTTGTACATGGAGGCAGTATTATAGTAGTTATATTCATGTACATGGGGGCAGTATTATAGTAGTTATATTCTTGTACATAGGGCAGTATTATAGTAGTTATATTCTTGTACATAGGAGGCAGTATTATAGTAGTTATATTCTTGTACATGGCGGCAGTATTATAGTAGTTATATTCTTGTACATAGGAGGCAGTATTATTGTAGTTATATTCTTGTACATAGAAGCAGTATTATAGTAGATATATTCTTGTACATAGGGGGCAGTATTATAGTAGTTATATTATTGTACATGGGGGCAGTATTATAGTAGTTATATTCTTGTACATAGGAGGCAGTATTATAGTAGTTATATTCTTGTACATAAGTGCAGTATTATAGTAGGTTTATTCTTGTACATAGGGGGCAGTATTATAGCAGTTATATCCTTGTACATAGGGGGCAGTATCATAGTAGTTATATTCTTGTACATAGGAGGCAGTATTATTGTAGTTATATTCTTGTACATAGAAGCAGTATTATAGTAGATATATTCTTGTACATAGGGGGCAGTATTATAGTAGTTATATTATTGTACATGGGGGCAGTATTATAGTAGTTATATTCTTGTACATAGGAGGCAGTATTATAGTAGTTATATTCTTGTACATAAGTGCAGTATTATAGTAGGTTTATTCTTGTACATAGGGGGCAGTATTATAGCAGTTATATCCTTGTACATAGGGGGCAGTATCATAGTAGTTATATTCTTGTACAAAGGGGGCAGTATTATAGTAGTTATATTCTTGTACATAGGGGCAGTATTATAGTAGTTATATTCTTGTACATAGGAAGCAGTATTATAGTAGGTTTATTCTTGTACCTAGGCGGCAGTATTATAGTAGTTATATTCTTGTACATAGGAAGCAGTATTATAGTAGGTTTATTCTTGTACCTAGGCGGCAGTATTATATTAGTTATATTCTTGTGCATAGGGGCTGTATTATAGTAAATATCTTCTTGTACATAGGGGGCAGTATTATAGTAGTTATATTCTTGTACATAGGGGCAGTATTATAGTAGATATCTTCTTGTACATAGGGGGCAATATTATAGTAGTTATATTCTTGTACATAGGAGGCAGTATTATTGTAGTTATATTCTTGTACATAGAAGCAGTATTATAGTAGATATATTCTTGTACATAGGGGGCAGTATTATAGTAGTTATATTATTGTACATGGGGGCAGTATTATAGTAGTTATATTCTTGTACATAGGAGGCAGTATTATAGTAGTTATATTCTTGTACATAAGTGCAGTATTATAGTAGGTTTATTCTTGTACATAAGTGCAGTATTATAGTAGCTATATTCTTGTACATAGCAGGCAGTATTATAGTATTTATATTCTTGTACATAGGGGGCAGTATTATAGCAGTTATATTCTTGTACATAGGAAGCAGTATTATAGTAGGTTTATTCTTGTACATAGGGGGCAGTATTATAGTAGTTATATTCTTGTACATAGGGGCAGTATTATAGTAGTTATATTCTTGTACATAGGAAGCAGTATTATAGTAGGTTTATTCTTGTACCTAGGCGGCAGTATTATATTAGTTATATTCTTGTGCATAGGGGCAGTATTATAGTAAATATCTTCTTGTACATAGGGGGCAGTATTATAGTAGTTATATTCTTGTACATAGGGGCAGTATTATAGTAGATATCTTCTTGTACATAGGGGGCAATATTATAGTAGTTATATTCTTGTACATTGGAAGCAGTATTATAGTAGTTATATTCTTGTACATAGGGAGCAGTATTATAGTAGTTATATTCCTTTACATAGAAAGCAGTATTATAGTAGGTTTATACTTGTACATAGGGGGCAGTATTATTGTAGGCTTATTCTTGTACATAGGGGCAGTATTATAGTAGATATCTTCTTGTACATAGGGGGCAGTATTATAGTAGTTATTTTCTTGTACATAGGGGGCAGTATTATAGTAGATATCTTCTTGTACATAGGAGACAGTGTTATAGTAGTTATATTCTTGTACATAGGAAGCAGTATTATAGTAGGCTTATTCTTGTACATAGGGGCAGTATTATAGTAGATATCGTCTTGTACATAGGGGGCAGTATTATAGTAGTTATATTCTTGTACATAGTGGGCAGTATTATAGTAGATATCTTCTTGTACATAGGAGACAGTGTTATAGTAGTTATATTCTTGTACATAGGGAGCAGTATTATAGTAATTATATTCCTGAACATAGAAAGCAGTATTATAGTAGGTTTATTCTTGTACATAGGGGGCAGTATTATTGTAGTTATATTCTTGTACATAGGAAGCAGTATTATAGTAGGCTTATTCTTGTACATAGGGGCAGTATTATAGTAGTTATATTCTTGTACATAGGGGCAGTATTTTAGTAGATATCTTCTTGTACGTAGGGGGCAGTATTATAGTACTTATATTCTTGTACATAGGAGCAGTATTATAGTAGATATCTTCTTGTACATAGGGGGCAGTATTATAGTAGTTATATTCTTGTACATAGGGAGCAGTATTATAGTAGTAATATTCTTGTACCTAGGAAGCAGTATAATGGTAGTTATATTCTTGTACATAAGGGGCAGTATTATAGTAGTTATATTCTTGTACATAGGGCAGTATTATAGTGGTTATATTCTTGTACGTAGGAGGCAGTATTATAGTAGTTATATTCTTGTACATGGGGGCAGTATTATACTAGTTATATTCTTGTACATAGGAGGCAGTATTATTGTAGTTATATTCTTGTACATAGAAGCAGTATTATAGTAGTTATATTCTTGTACATAGGGGGCAGTATTATAGTAGTTATATTCTTGTACATGGGGGGCAGTATTATAGTAGTTTTATTCTTGCACATGTAGGCAGTATTATAGTGGTTATATTCTTGTACATAGTGGGCAGTATTATAATAGCTATATTCTTGTACATAGGAGCAGTATTATAGTAGTTATATTCTTGTACATAAAGGGCAGTATTATAGTAGTTTTATTTGTGTACATAGGGAGCAGTATTATAGAAGGTTTATTCTTGTACATAGGGGGCAGTATTATAGTAATTATATTCTTGTACATAGGGGGCAGTATCATACTAGTTATATTCTTGTACTTAGGGGGCAGTTTTATAGTAGTTATATTCTTGCACATGGAGGCAGTATTATAGTAGTTATATTCTTGTACATGGGGGCAGTATTATAGTAGTTATATTCTTGTACATAGGGAGCAGTATTATAGTAGTTATATTCTTGTACATGGGGGCAGTATTATAGTAGTTATATTCTTGTACATAGGAGGCAGTATTATAGTAGTTATATTCTTGTACATAAGTGCAGTATTATAGTAGGTTTTTTCTTGTACATAGGGGGCAGTATTATAGCAGTTATATCCTTGTACATAGGGGCAGTATCATAGTAGTTATATTCTTGTACAAAGGGGGCAGTATTATAGTAGCTATATTCTTGTACATAGCAGGCAGTATTATAGTTTTTATATTCTTGTACATAGGGGGCAGTATTATAGCAGTTATATTCTTGTACATAGGAAGCAGTATTATAGTAGGTTTATTCTTGTACATAGGGGGCAGTATTATAGTAGTTATATTCTTGTACATAGGGGGCAGTATTATAGTAGTTATATTCTTGTACATAGGAAGCAGTATTATAGTAGTTATAATCTTGTACATAGGGGGCAGTATTATAGTAGTTATATTCTTGTACATAGGAGACAGTATTACAGTAGTTATATTCTTGTACATAGGGGGCAGTATTATAGTAGTTATATTCCTGTACATAGAGACAGTATTATAGCAGTTATATTCTTGTATATAGGGGCAGTATTATAGTAGTTATATTCTTGTACATAGGGGGCAGTATTATAGTAGTTATATTCTTGAACATAGGAGGCAGTATTATAATACTTATATTCTTGTACATGGGGGCAGTATTATAGTAGTTATATTCTTGTACATAGGAGGCAGTATTATAGTAGTTATATTCTTGTACATAGGGGACAGTTTTATAGTAGTTATATTCTTGTACATAGGAGACAGTATTATAGTAGTTATATTCTTGTACATAGGGGGCAGTATTATAGTAGTTTTATTCTTGTACATAGAGGCAGTATTATAGCAGTTATATTCTTGTATATAGGGGCAGTATTAGAGTAGTTATATTCTTGTACATAGGGGGCAGTATTATAGTAGTTATATTCTTGTACATAGGAGGTAGTATTATAGTAGTTATATTCTTGTACATGGGGACAGTATTATAGTAGTTATATTCTTGTAGATAGGGGGCAGAATTATAGTAGTTCTATTCTTGTACATATGGGGCAGTATTATTGTAGTTATATTCTTGTATATAGGGGGCAGTGTAATAGTAGTTATATTCTTATAAATAGGAGGCAGTATTAGAGTAGTTATAATCTTGTACATAGGGGGCAGAATTATAGTAGTTATATTCTTGTACATAGGAGGCAGTATTATAGTAGTTATATTCTTGTACATAGGAGACAGTTTTATAGTAGTTATATTCTTGTACATAGGGGGCACTATTATAGCAGTTATATTCTTGTAGATAGAGGCAGTATTATAGCAGTTATATTCTTGTATATAGGGGCAGTATTATAGTAGTCATATTCTTGTACATAGGGGGCAGTATCATAGTAGTTAAATTCTTGTACATAGGGGGCAGTTTTATAGTAGTAGTTTTATTCTTGCACATGGAGGCAGTATTATAGTGGTTATATTATTGTACATGGGGGCAGTATTATAGTAGTTATATTCTTGTACATAGGAGGCAGTATTATAGTAGTTATATTCTTGTACATAGGTGCAGTATTAAATTAGTTATATTCTTGTACATAAAGGGCAGTATTATACTAGTTATATTTTTGTACATAGGGAGCAGCATTATAGAAGGTTTATTCTTGTATATAGGGGGCAGTATTATAGTAGTTATATCCTTGTACATAGGGGGCAGTATCATAGTAGTTCTATTCTTGTACAAAGGGGGCAGTATTATAGTAGTTATATTCTTGTACATAGGAGGCAGTATTATAGTGGTTATATTCTTGTACATAAAGAGCAGTATTATGGTAGTTATATTTGTGTACATATGGAGCAGTATTATAGAAGGTTTATTCTTGTACATAGGGGGCAGTATTATAGTAGGTTTGTTCTTGTACATAGGGGGCAGTATCATAGTAGTTATATTCTTGTTCATAGGGGGCAGTATTATAGTAGTTACATTCTTGTACATAGCAGGCAGTATTCTAGTAGTTATATTCTTGTACATAGGAGCAGTATTATAGTAGTTATATCCTTGTACATAGGAGTAGTATTATAGTAGTTATATTCTTGTACATAGGAGCAGTATTATAGTAGTTATATTCTTGTACATAATGGACAGTGTTATAGTAGTTATATTTGTGTACATAGGGAGCAGTATTATAGAAGGTTTATTCTTGTACATAGGAGGCATTATTATAGTACTTAAAAACTTAGACATAGGGGGCAGTATTATAGTAGTTATATTCTTGTACGTAGGAGACAGTATTATAGTAGTTATATTCTTGTACATAGGAGGCAGTTTTAGAGTAGTTACATTCTTGTACATAGGGGGCAGTATTATAGTAGTTATATTCTTGTAAATAGGAGACAGTATTATAGCAGTTATATTCTTGTATATAGGGGCAGTATTAGAGTAGTTATATTCTTGTTCATAAGGGGCAGTATTATAGTAGTTATATTCTTGTACATAGAAGGTAGTATTATAGTAGTTATATTCTTGTACATGGGGGCAGTATTATAGTAGTTATATTCTTGTACATAAGAGGCAGTATTATAGTAGTTATATTTTTGTAAATAGGGGGCAGTATTATAGTAGTTATATTCTTGTACATAGGGGGCAGTATTATAGTAGTTCTATTCTTGTACATATGGGGCAGTATTATTGTAGTTATATTCTTGTATATAGGAGGCAGTATTATAGTAGTTATATTCTTGTACATAGGGGGCAGTATTATAGTAGTTATATTCTTGTACATAGGGGCAGTGTTATAGTAGTTATATTCTTGTACATGGGGGGCTGTATTATAGTAGTCATATTCTTGTACACAGGGGGCAGTATTATAGTAGTTATATTCTTGTACATAGAAGGTAGTATAATAGTAGTTATATTCTTGTACATGGGGGCAGTATTATAGTAGTTATATTCTTGTACATAGGAGGTAGTATTATAGTAGTTATATTCTTGTACATAGGAGGCAGTATTATAGTAGTTATATTCTTGTACATGGGGACAGTATTATAGTAGTTATATTCTTGTACATAGGGCAGTATTATAGTAGTTATACTCTTGTACATAGGAGGCAGTATTATAGTAGTTATATTCTTGTACATGGGGGCAGTATTATAGTAGTTATATTCTTGTACATAGGAGGCAGTATTATAGTAGTTATATTCTTGTACATAGGAGCAGTATTATAGTAGTTATATTCTTCTACATAGGGGGCAGTATTATAGTAGTTATATTCTTGTACATGGGGGGCAGTATTATAGTAGTTATATTCTTGCACATGGAGGCAGTATTATAGTGGTTATATTCTTGTACATAGAGGGCAGTATTATAATAGCTATATTCTTGTACATAGGAGCAGTATTATAGTAGTTATATTCTTGTACATAAAGGGCAGTATTATAGTAGTTTTATTTGTATACATAGGGAGCAGTATTATAGAAGGTTTATTCTTGTACATAGGGGGCAGTATTATAGTAATTATATTCTTGTACATAGGGGGCAGTATCATACTAGTTATATTCTTGTACATAGGGGCAGTTTTATAGTAGTTATATTCTGGCACATGAAAGGCAGTATTATAGTAGTTATATTCTTGTACATGGGGGCAGTATTATAGAAGTTATATTCTTGTACATAGGGAGCAGTATTATAGTAGTTATATTCTTGTACATGGGGGCAGTATTATAGTAGTTATATTCTTGTACATAGGGAGCAGTATTATAGTAGTTATATTCTTGTACATGGCGGCAGTATTATAGTAGTTATATTCTTGAACATAGGAGGCAGTATTATAGTAGTTATATTCTTGTACATAAAGGGCAGTATTATACTAGTTATATTTTTGTACATAGGTAGCAGCATTATAGAAGGTTTATTCTTGTATATAGGGGGCAGTATTATAGTAGTTATATCCTTGTACATAGGGGGCAGTATCATAGTAGTTCTATTCTTGTACAAAGGGGGCAGTATTATAGTAGTTATATTCTTGTACATAGCAGGCAGTATTATAGTATTTATATTCTTGTACATAGGGGGCAGTATTATAGCAGTTATATTCTTGTACATAGGAAGCAGTATTATACTAGGTTTATTCTTGTACATAGGGGCAGTATTATAGTAGTTAAATTCTTGTACATAGGGGGCAGTATTATAGTAGTTATATTCTTGTATATAGGAAGCAGTATTATAGTAGGTTTATTCTTGTACATAGGCGGCAGTATTATAGCAGTTATATTCTTGTACATAGGGGGCAGTATTATAGTAGTTATATTCTTGTACATAGGAAGCAGTATTATAGTAGGTTTATTCTTGTACATAGGCGGCAGTATTATTTTAGTTATATTCTTCTACATAGGGGCAGTATTATAGTAAATATCTTCTTGTACATAGGGGGCAGTATTATAGTAGTTATATTCTTGTACATAGGGGCAGTATTACAGTAGATATCTTCGTGTACATAAGAAGCAGTATTATAGTAGTTATATTCTTGTACATAGGGAGCAGTATTATAGTAGTTATATACTTGTACATAGGAGGCAGTATTATAGTAGTTATATTCCTGTACATAGGAAGCAGCATTATAGTAGGTTTATTCTTGTACATAGGGGGCAGTATTATTGTAGTTATATTCTTGTACATAGGAAGCAGTATTATAGTAGGTTTATTCGTGTACATAGGGGGCAGTATTATAGTAGTTATATTCTTGTACAAAGGGGCAGTATTATAGTAGATATCTTCTTGTACATAGGGGGCAGTAATATAGTAGTTATATTCTTGTACATAGGGGCAGTATTATAGTAGATATCTTCTTGTACATAGGGGGCAGTATTATAGTAGTTATATTCTTGTACATAGAAGGTAGTATTATAGTAGTTATATTCTTGTACATGGGGGCAGTATTATAGTAGTTATATTCTTGTACATAGGAGGTAGTATTATAGTAGTTATATTCTTGTACATGGAGGCAGTATTATAGTAGTTATATTCTTGTACATGGGGGCAGTATTATAGTAGTTATATTCTTGTACATAGGGCAGTATTATAGTAGTTATATTCTTGTACATAGGAGGCAGTATTATAGTAGTTATATTCTTGTACATGGGGGCAGTATTATAGTAGTTATATTCTTGTACATAGGAGGCAGTATTATAGTAGTTATATTCTTGTACATAGGAGCAGTATTATAGTAGTTATATTCTTCTACATAGGGGGCAGTATTATAGTAGTTATATTCTTGTACATGGGGGGCAGTATTATAGTAGTTATATTCTTGCACATGGAGGCAGTATTATAGTGGTTATATTCTTGTACATAGAGGGCAGTATTATAATAGCTATATTCTTGTACATAGGAGCAGTATTATAGTAGTTATATTCTTGTACATAAAGGGCAGTATTATAGTAGTTTTATTTGTATACATAGGGAGCAGTATTATAGAAGGTTTATTCTTGTACATAGGGGGCAGTATTATAGTAATTATATTCTTGTACATAGGGGGCAGTATCATACTAGTTATATTCTTGTACATAGGGGCAGTTTTATAGTAGTTATATTCTGGCACATGAAAGGCAGTATTATAGTAGTTATATTCTTGTACATGGGGGCAGTATTATAGAAGTTATATTCTTGTACATAGGGAGCAGTATTATAGTAGTTATATTCTTGTACATGGGGGCAGTATTATAGTAGTTATATTCTTGTACATAGGGAGCAGTATTATAGTAGTTATATTCTTGTACATGGCGGCAGTATTATAGTAGTTATATTCTTGAACATAGGAGGCAGTATTATAGTAGTTATATTCTTGTACATAAAGGGCAGTATTATACTAGTTATATTTTTGTACATAGGTAGCAGCATTATAGAAGGTTTATTCTTGTATATAGGGGGCAGTATTATAGTAGTTATATCCTTGTACATAGGGGGCAGTATCATAGTAGTTCTATTCTTGTACAAAGGGGGCAGTATTATAGTAGTTATATTCTTGTACATAGCAGGCAGTATTATAGTATTTATATTCTTGTACATAGGGGGCAGTATTATAGCAGTTATATTCTTGTACATAGGAAGCAGTATTATACTAGGTTTATTCTTGTACATAGGGGCAGTATTATAGTAGTTAAATTCTTGTACATAGGGGGCAGTATTATAGTAGTTATATTCTTGTATATAGGAAGCAGTATTATAGTAGGTTTATTCTTGTACATAGGCGGCAGTATTATAGCAGTTATATTCTTGTACATAGGGGGCAGTATTATAGTAGTTATATTCTTGTACATAGGAAGCAGTATTATAGTAGGTTTATTCTTGTACATAGGCGGCAGTATTATTTTAGTTATATTCTTCTACATAGGGGCAGTATTATAGTAAATATCTTCTTGTACATAGGGGGCAGTATTATAGTAGTTATATTCTTGTACATAGGGGCAGTATTACAGTAGATATCTTCGTGTACATAAGAAGCAGTATTATAGTAGTTATATTCTTGTACATAGGGAGCAGTATTATAGTAGTTATATACTTGTACATAGGAGGCAGTATTATAGTAGTTATATTCCTGTACATAGGAAGCAGCATTATAGTAGGTTTATTCTTGTACATAGGGGGCAGTATTATTGTAGTTATATTCTTGTACATAGGAAGCAGTATTATAGTAGGTTTATTCGTGTACATAGGGGGCAGTATTATAGTAGTTATATTCTTGTACAAAGGGGCAGTATTATAGTAGATATCTTCTTGTACATAGGGGGCAGTAATATAGTAGTTATATTCTTGTACATAGGGGCAGTATTATAGTAGATATCTTCTTGTACATAGGGGGCAGTATTATAGTAGTTATATTCTTGTACATAGAAGGTAGTATTATAGTAGTTATATTCTTGTACATGGGGGCAGTATTATAGTAGTTATATTCTTGTACATAGGAGGTAGTATTATAGTAGTTATATTCTTGTACATGGAGGCAGTATTATAGTAGTTATATTCTTGTACATGGGGGCAGTATTATAGTAGTTATATTCTTGTACATAGGGCAGTATTATAGTAGTTATATTCTTGTACATAGGAGGCAGTATTATAGTAGTTATATTCTTGTACATGGGGGCAGTATTATAGTAGTTATATTCTTGTACATAGGAGGCAGTATTATTGTAGTTATATTCTTGTACATAGAAGCAGTATTATAGTAGATATATTCTTGTACATAGGGGGCAGTATTATAGTAGTTATATTATTGTACATGGGGGCAGTATTATAGTAGTTATATTCTTGTACATAGGAGGCAGTATTATAGTAGTTATATTCTTGTACATAAGTGCAGTATTATAGTAGGTTTATTCTTGTACATAGGGGGCAGTATTATAGCAGTTATATCCTTGTACATAGGGGGCAGTATCATAGTAGTTATATTCTTGTACATAGGAGGCAGTATTATTGTAGTTATATTCTTGTACATAGAAGCAGTATTATAGTAGATATATTCTTGTACATAGGGGGCAGTATTATAGTAGTTATATTATTGTACATGGGGGCAGTATTATAGTAGTTATATTCTTGTACATAGGAGGCAGTATTATAGTAGTTATATTCTTGTACATAAGTGCAGTATTATAGTAGGTTTATTCTTGTACATAGGGGGCAGTATTATAGCAGTTATATCCTTGTACATAGGGGGCAGTATCATAGTAGTTATATTCTTGTACAAAGGGGGCAGTATTATAGTAGCTATATTCTTGTACATAGCAGGCAGTATTATAGTATTTATATTCTTGTACATAGGGGGCAGTATTATAGCAGTTATATTCTTGTACATAGGAAGCAGTATTATAGTAGGTTTATTCTTGTACATAGGGGGCAGTATTATAGTAGTTATATTCTTGTACATAGGGGCAGTATTATAGTAGTTATATTCTTGTACATAGGAAGCAGTATTATAGTAGGTTTATTCTTGTACCTAGGCGGCAGTATTATATTAGTTATATTCTTGTGCATAGGGGCAGTATTATAGTAAATATCTTCTTGTACATAGGGGGCAGTATTATAGTAGTTATATTCTTGTACATAGGGGCAGTATTATAGTAGATATCTTCTTGTACATAGGGGGCAATATTATAGTAGTTATATTCTTGTACATTGGAAGCAGTATTATAGTAGTTATATTCTTGTACATAGGGAGCAGTATTATAGTAGTTATATTCCTTTACATAGAAAGCAGTATTATAGTAGGTTTATACTTGTACATAGGGGGCAGTATTATTGTAGGCTTATTCTTGTACATAGGGGCAGTATTATAGTAGATATCTTCTTGTACATAGGGGGCAGTATTATAGTAGTTATTTTCTTGTACATAGGGGGCAGTATTATAGTAGATATCTTCTTGTACATAGGAGACAGTGTTATAGTAGTTATATTCTTGTACATAGGAAGCAGTATTATAGTAGGCTTATTCTTGTACATAGGGGCAGTATTATAGTAGATATCGTCTTGTACATAGGGGGCAGTATTATAGTAGTTATATTCTTGTACATAGGGGGCAGTATTATAGTAGATATCTTCTTGTACATAGGAGACAGTGTTATAGTAGTTATATTCTTGTACATAGGGAGCAGTATTATAGTAGTTATATTCCTGTACATAGAAAGCAGTATTATAGTAGGTTTATTCTTGTACATAGGGGGCAGTATTATTGTAGTTATATTCTTGTACATAGGAAGCAGTATTATAGTAGGCTTATTCTTGTACATAGGGGCAGTATTATAGTAGTTATATTCTTGTACATAGGGGCAGTATTTTAGTAGATATCTTCTTGTACGTAGGGGGCAGTATTATAGTACTTATATTCTTGTACATAGGAGCAGTATTATAGTAGATATCTTCTTGTACATAGGGGGCAGTATTATAGTAGTTATATTCTTGTACATAGGGAGCAGTATTATAGTAGTAATATTCTTGTACCTAGGAAGCAGTATAATGGTAGTTATATTCTTGTACATAAGGGGCAGTATTATAGTAGTTATATTCTTGTACATAGGGCAGTATTATAGTGGTTATATTCTTGTACGTAGGAGGCAGTATTATAGTAGTTATATTCTTGTACATGGGGGCAGTATTATACTAGTTATATTCTTGTACATAGGAGGCAGTATTATTGTAGTTATATTCTTGTACATAGAAGCAGTATTATAGTAGTTATATTCTTGTACATAGGGGGCAGTATTATAGTAGTTATATTCTTGTACATGGGGGGCAGTATTATAGTAGTTTTATTCTTGCACATGTAGGCAGTATTATAGTGGTTATATTCTTGTACATAGTGGGCAGTATTATAATAGCTATATTCTTGTACATAGGAGCAGTATTATAGTAGTTATATTCTTGTACATAAAGGGCAGTATTATAGTAGTTTTATTTGTGTACATAGGGAGCAGTATTATAGAAGGTTTATTCTTGTACATAGGGGGCAGTATTATAGTAATTATATTCTTGTACATAGGGGGCAGTATCATACTAGTTATATTCTTGTACATAGGGGGCAGTTTTATAGTAGTTATATTCTTGCACATGGAGGCAGTATTATAGTAGTTATATTCTTGTACATGGGGGCAGTATTATAGTAGTTATATTCTTGTACATAGGGAGCAGTATTATAGTAGTTATATTCTTGTACATGGGGGCAGTATTATAGTAGTTATATTCTTGTACATAGGAGGCAGTATTATAGTAGTTATATTCTTGTACATAAGTGCAGTATTATAGTAGGTTTTTTCTTGTACATAGGGGGCAGTATTATAGCAGTTATATCCTTGTACATAGGGGCAGTATCATAGTAGTTATATTCTTGTACAAAGGGGGCAGTATTATAGTAGCTATATTCTTGTACATAGCAGGCAGTATTATAGTATTTATATTCTTGTACATAGGGGGCAGTATTATAGCAGTTATATTCTTGTACATAGGAAGCAGTATTATAGTAGGTTTATTCTTGTACATAGGGGGCAGTATTATAGTAGTTATATTCTTGTACATAGGGGGCAGTATTATAGTAGTTATATTCTTGTACATAGGAAGCAGTATTATAGTAGGTTTATTCTTGTACATAGGCGGCAGTATTATATTAGTTATATTCTTGTGCATAGGGGCAGTATTATAGTAAATATCTTCTTGTACATAGGGGGCAGTATTATAGTAGTTATATTCTTGTACATAGGGGCAGTGTTATAGTAGATATCTTCTTGTACATAGGGGGCAATATTATAGTAGTTATATTCTTGTACATTGGAAGCAGTATTATAGTAGTTATATTCTTGTACATAGGGAGCAGTATCATAGTAGTTATATTCCTTTACATAGAAAGCAGTATTATAGTAGGTTTATTCTTGTACATAGGGGGCAGTATTATTGTAGTTATATTCTTGTACATAGGAAGCAGTATTATAGTAGGTTTATTCTTGTACATAGGGGGCAGTATTATAGTAGTTATATTCTTGTACATAGGGGCAGTATTATAGTAGATATCTTCTTGTACATAGGGGGCAGTATTATAGTAGTTATATTCTTGTGCATAGGGGCAGTATTATAGTAGATATCTTCTTGTACATAGGGGGCAGTATTATAGTAGTTATATTCTTGTACATAGGGGGCAGTATTATAGTAGATATCTTCTTGTACATAGGAGACAGTGTTATAGTAGTTATATTCTTGTACATAGGGAGCAGTATTATAGTAGTTATATTCTTGTACATAGGAAGCAGTATTATAGTAGGCTTATTCTTGTACATAGGGGGCAGTATTATAGTAGTTATATTCTTGTACATAGGGGCAGTATTTTAGTAGATATCTTCTTGTACGTAGGGGGCAGTATTATAGTAGTTATATTCTTGTACATAGGAGCAGTATTATAGTAGATATCTTCTTGTACATAGGGGCAGTATTATAGTAGTTATATTCTTGTACATAGGGAGCAGTATTATAGTAGTAATATTCTTGTACCTAGGAAGCAGTATTATAGTAGTTATATTCTTGTACATAAGGGACAGTATTATAGTAGTTATATTCTTGTACATTGGGAGCAGTATTGTAGCAGTTATATTCCTGTGCATAGAAGGCAGTATTATAGTAGTTATATTCTTGTACATTGGGGGCAGTATTATAGTAGTTATATTCTTATACATAGGAGCAGTATTATAGTAGTTATATTCTTGTATATAGAGGACAGTATTATAGTAGTTATATTCTTGTACATAGGGGTAGTATTATAGTAGTTGTATTCTTGTACATAGGAGGCAGTATTATAGTAGTTATATTCTTGTACATAGGGGCAGTATTATAGTAGTTATATTCTTGTACATAGGGGACACAGTATTATAGTAGTTATATTCTTGTACATAGGGGTAGTATTATAGTAGTTGTATTCTTGTACATAGGAGGCAGTATTATAGTAGTTATAGTCTTGTACATAGGGAGCAGTATTATAGTAGTTATATTCTTGTACACAGGAGGCAGTATTATAGTAGTTATATTCTTGTACATAGGGGGCAGTATTACAGTAGTTATATTCTTGTACATAGGGGGCAGTATTATAGTAGTTATATACTTGTACATAGGGGGCAGTGTTATAGTAGTTATATTCTTGCACATAGGGGGCTGTATTATAGTAGTCATATTCTTCTACATAGGAGGCTGTATTATAGTAGTTATATTCTTGTACATAGGGGGCAGTATTATAGTAGTTATATTCTTGTACATAGGAGGCAGTATTATAGTAGTTATATTCTTGTACATAGGGGGCAGTATTATAGTAGTTATATTCTTGTACATAGGAGGCAGTATTATAATAGTTATATTCTTGTATATAGGGGGCAGTATTATAGTAGTTAGTCGCTAGAAAAATCTATAATGCTTGGACAGATCAGTGGCAAAAGAAGAGCCGTCCACTAAGGAACCCGATGGCTGATACTGTCATGGATATGACAGAACTGAAAGAAGCAAAACCAAAAAACATTAAGGGAGCTCGGCTTTAGGGTTGCTGAGGGTCGTGAACGACTATACGACTAACGACAAAAACAATATAGGGGGCAGTATTATAGTAGTAATTTCTTGTACTTAGTTGAATCCCAAAACTAGCATAGATTCATAAAGACGAATAGCAAAAAGTCAGAAAAATGAGTGCTGTGCCATCCTGATCATAGATGTCCATAGAGGGAACCACTGGAAGGTGATAGCAGCACGGAGCCTCACACTGATGTGCTGCTGCAGCTACTTGTGGATCGTCTCACGGCTGCTGGAATAAAATCTACAATCCACGGGGCTTAATCTTCAAATTAAATTTTAATGTTCGCTAAACAAACACTAAAGCGTGATGAGATCCGTTAGTCTGTGGTGCAGCTGTGACTGATCTGTGATGGTTAGTAATCGTGTGGTTTAGCGCTCATTCACACGCAGTGTTTTAGCGCCGTGTGTGTCGGATATCGCTGAATAGGTCAGCAATGACAGCGGATCTCATGCAGGGACTTTTTAAAGTCCCCTCTCAGTCTCTTAGCGGTGTCGCATATTAAGGGCTGCACATATGCAATGTAATGAGTAAGTGCGGCATTCATTACGCACCCATAGAGAACAATGGGCTCTATTGTGCTTAATACATGGTAGAATAGAAAATGCTGTGTTCTTTTTTATATGCGTATTATACATAATGAAATACGCTAGTATGAGTGGGATACGTGAAAATCAATGCATTTGAATTACCACGATGTATTATATGGGCGCACATCGCGCATGGAATACGCAATGCAAATACGCTTGTGTGAATGAGCCCCATCAGACAGCAGGATCACGCTGCTCTCTGGGTGCAGAACTCTCCGGTATTCCTTAGCTCTCTCCTGGGGCCGACATTCTTTTTATCATGTCTCCAAGAGAAGGCTACAAAAGAGTTGTCTTCGAGATGACTGCGAGCAGACAGCACATATTCTTCTCAGCGCTCATTATAGAAGCTGACAGGCACAGAACAAATCACCCCGTAACCGTATCGCCGCGTTATGTACTCAGCACATTATGCTGTGCAGCGAACACGTAGTACCATCTCCTTTACGCTTATTCGGAACTGATGAGACTCCTGAAAAAAACTGAGAAACTCAGAAACACCTTGGAAGACGTTCTCTGAGGGCCTTAGATACACAGCTCTGCAGACCGTATCACATATGCAAAGCTTAGATACACCGCTCAGCAGCACAGTGTTATTTATTTGGGCTATGTACACTGAATGGCCCCTTCAGTAGACCCTCAGACTCTTTATTAGAGCCCCGACCCTCTCACGATTGGCGCTTCCCTGTATGGAGATTTTCCCCGGAGTGCGGCATAAAATCACATGGCAAGGTTTCCGTGGATCAGTTTCAGTGTGAATCCACATTAGGTGGGAAAATCCAGTGATCTGAGCGACTTCCAACGAGGCCGGTCATCGGGGTTAGGCCTGCCGGGGCCGGGATGTCACTGCCAGCCACGTGGGATTTTCTCATGTAATGGTAAGTAGAGTATACCGAGAATGGCGCCATTGAGGAAAAACATCCAGCAAAGGGGGATCCTGTGGAGGGAAACACCTAGTCATTGAAAGGGGTCAGAGGAGGATGTCAGGAATCATCCTGACTAGCAGGCGCTGCACAGTCAGGAGCAGGCGGATACATCACTGGGGCTCCAAGTAATGTGGGTGAATGCACTAATCGTTGTTCCTTCGCACGGATGGCTATAACAGCAGACGACCGGTTCCAGCGCCATTGTGTCTAAGAGAAACAGAAAGCAGAGAGCGCAAAACTTGTATCAGGGAGCAGCGAAAAAACATCCCCTGGTGAGATGGATCCAGATTACTGTTGCTGATGGGAGGTCAGAATTTGGCGCAAGCAGCATGAATCGCTGACCCCTTCCTGCTGCTGGAGGTGCAGTAATGATCCTCCGAATATTTCCAGGCACGCCCCGAGTCATCGAAGAATTGAGGATGGATCCCATGATGGCTTGCTGCGGTTCTAAAGGCCAAAGGAGGTTGAATGTGCTACTAGATGAGGGGCTCGTTCACTATATACAGTATAAGCCCCGGCAGTGAATGGCGCGGCACGCGGTCAGGTGTATGATATAGTGCGACCCATGCTCCTATAATGTGGCAGTCGCTCCCTGGGATTCCTCTACAAGCCCCTGCCGTCTCGTTACATTCATCATTTCTTAGGGGTCACCTAGAAGTTTATTAACCCCCCTCCGCTCACATTTATGCTCGTTTTAGGCATAAACAAAATTGTTGTCATCACCAGTCAGGAAGCAGCCGGGAGCCGATATTGTCTCTTAAGTCTTCTTGGGGGGAACATGGTGGTTGTGACATACAGCGACTCCGAGCTTGACTCCCAGCTCCAACCATCAGCATCTCGCTGCAGCAAGAGCTCCCGGACTGTCTGCGCTGCTTCATTCAGTATAGTGTAGTGTATGTAGACAGCTCAGCACTGCCCCCAGGACAAGTACAAGGAGGAGGAGGGTACTGCCGTGCCAGCCGTACTCCATCCAAGTCACGCTATGAGAACATATTGTGCCCCTACTGCCATAAGGGATGCTGGAGCAGAAGTGATGCAATAGGGCACTTGGATAAACCTATATGCACAGAGCCGGATGAAGGTCACTGGAGATAACGGGAGTATGAGTCAAGTATATTTCCGTCTTCCATATACTGCCTACAGGGGTTGTCCAGGACTTTCGGGACTTTTACTAATAATGACCTATCCTCAGGATAGGTCATCAATGGTTGATCAGCAGGAGTCCGTCATTCGAGTTCCCGACCGATCAGTTGATCAGTACGGACAGCACTGGAAGCAGATAGTACTGTCAGCATTGTGGCAGCCCAGGGTGGTATTGCACTGAATTCAATGAGCTGTGACTGCAGTACTAAACCGGGTCACTGCAATATGGACAGCGCTATCTGCTTCCAGCACTGTCCGTACTGACAGGTGATCAGCTGATCAGTGGGCATCCCGAGCGGCAGACCCTCATCAATCAACTATTGATGACCTATCCTCAGGATAACTCATGAATAGTAAAAGTCCCAAAAGTCCCGTATAACTACTTTAAATACAGTAACTGAATAATGAATGATATTATTATAAAGAGGCCAAAAACTGTAGCACTAATGTACAGTGAGCACATAATAATGCCATATTGTGTTCACATAATACTACTGTATAGAGATGATATATTACCATACAGTGTCCAGATAATACTATCATATAGTGTCCACCTAATACTGCCAAATAAAGAGCACGTAGGGGGAAATGTACTAAGTCTGGCATGTGTGCCGCTGGGCTGAGTATGATTTCCCTTGGCGCACGGTGCGCTCAATACATGAAGAAGTGCATATCTTAGACGCATTAAGGCAGCTCCTTGCGTCTTCTTGGAAATGTTCACCAGGTCCAAACAGGTGTTCATTTTTGGTATAATTTACGCTAATTTCTGGTGTAAATGATATAGAAATCTGTTGGTATGGGGGACCACACCCCCTCCCGACAAGCCCCGTCCACTTTGTGAAAAAAGTGTCGGCACAGAAAGCTAAAAAGTTGCAAATATTTTTTAAATACCCATTTCAGCAAAAATGTGTGACTTTTTTATTCCGTTGAGTGCCCTAAAAGCTTTCATGGAGGAGCCCCATAATGCATCCATATTGTGTTCACATAGTACTGCCGTGTAAAGCTTCCACATACTGTCTACATAATAATGCCATAGAGTGTATTCCCATGATATAAGGCCCATTTACACCAGCCGACGATCGCTTAAACAACAGTCTGAGTGACAGCTTTGAGCGATCATTTTGCATAAACTATTAGGTAGCTACTTAAGAGCAATTATGTGTGCAAATGAAGCCTTTAGCTGAATGCAGGTAATAGCCAGAGGGCTCTAATCAGCTTTCAGTTCCTTTGTTCTCCACAGGGAAACAATGCTATCAGCACTACCCGTGGAGAACTGCTGATAAGGCTGAACAATGATTTTTAGGTTGGACTGAATTTAACGATCAGCTAACAGTGCGCGAAAAGTGTACGATGGGTGCGCATTTAGACGCAATGATTATCGCTAAAACGATCACTTCTGAGCGATCATCACTCCGTGTAAATGGGCCTTTAGCCGTATTGTTTTTACATAATACTTTCACGTAGAGTAAATGATGTGGCTATATAGTGTTTACATACTACCAGCATATAAAGAGCATATAATACTGCCATAAAGTGTTTGTTTAATAATGCCATATAATGTTCACATAATATTGCAATATATAGAGAATATACTATTGTCATATAGTTTTCACCTAATAGCGCCATATCGGGTTTATAATACTCCCATGTAGCATCCACATAATAATGTTATATTGTGTTCACACTAAAATGCCATACTGTTTTTACGTAATTCTTCCATATACATAATGTTGCCATATAGTGTTCACATAACACTACTATGTAGAGAACGCAAAATAGTACCACAGTGTCCAAATATTCCTGCCATACTGTGTGTTCACATAGTACTGCCATATCGTTTTCCCTTAATAGTGCCATAGTGTGTTCACATAATACTGCCATATGACATTCCCAAAGTGTTTTCACATGATTAAGCCATATTGTTTTCACATAATGCTTACATGTAAAGTAAATGATGCGGCTATATAGTGCTTACATACTACCAGCATATAAAGTGTATGTAATACCATACAGTGTTTACATAATAATGGCATACAGTGAGCACAGACTACTACTATAGAGAGTACAAAATACCGCCATATAGTGTCCAGATATTACTGCCACACTGAATATTTTTATATAGTGTTCACATAATACTGCCATATACTGTTTGCTTAATAATGCCGTACTGTGTTTACATAATACTCCCATATAGTGTTCACATAATATTGCAATATAGAGAGCACATAATATTTTCTTATAGTTTTTACCTAATAGTGCCATATCCGGTTTACATAATACTGCCATGTAATACTCCTATATAGCTTTCCATATAATAGTATTATATTGTGATCACATAAAAATGCTACATTGTTTTCACGCAATACTTCCATATACATTACATAATATTGCCATATAGTGTTCACATAATACTACTATATAGCGAGCACAAAATACTACCATACTGTCATATCTAGACTACATCATACTTTCATATATGAATGTGGCAGCCAGGCTCATCTTCCTGTCCAGCCGCTACTCGGACGCCTCTGCCCTGTGCCAGTCATTGCACTGGCTGCCCGTTAAATACAGAATTCAATTTAAACTCGCCACCTTCATCCACAAAGCCCTCCACAGTGCAGCGCCCCTCTATATCGCCTCCCTCATCTCAATCCATCACCCAGCCCGGGCTCTCCGCTCTGCTAATGAAACCAGACTGAGCGCCCATTTAATTCGAACTTCTCATTCCCGCCTCCAAGACTTCTCCAGAGCAGCACCGGTCCTCTGGAACGCACTACCAAAGGCTACCCGAGCAATCCAGGACTCGCAGAACTAAAAACGCACCTCTTCAGGGAGGCATACGGCATTCCCTAAACAAACCCCTCTGTACTCCGCCTGATAACATGCTCCCTGACCTACTGACTGCAATCCCTGCTAGCCATCATAAACCGCTCCTGCAGTCATAACGATTCTGCCGTCACACGGCCAAATATCTGACCATTGTCTATGTGTATAGCATCCCTCACTCTCCACCTCGCCATACTGTGCACATCTCCAGCCCCTTTACCTTCTGTATCACCCCATTACTTGTAGTATGTAAGCTTGTTGGAGCAGGACCCGCACCCCTAATGTTTCCATCAGCTGATTACTATGTAACCGTGGTTCTGTAATGTTTGCATCGTCTTTCTGTATCCCCTGTCTATGCAAGCGCTGCGGAATAGGTTGGCGCTATACAAATAAAGATTATTATTATTATATAGTGTTCACATAATAATGCCATATATAGGGCACACAATACTTCCATATAGTGTTGACATAACACTGCTATATAGTGAGCACATAATACTACCACTTCCAAAGGACACAACGCTTCCATATAGTGCTGACATAATACCGCCATATATAGAACACATAATACTACCATATAGTGAACATGTAATACTGCCATATAGTATAACAGTGCGTAGTTACTAAATGATTTCCTATGGCTACTATTTGATTAGATCCTTGTGGGGGGCAAGGAAGCGGAGACCCCCGGACTATAAGATTTGAGGCCATCTCCATCCGCTGCCCCCCATCCCGTCAGTACAATGATTTATTACCTGTTGCTTATATAGCGCCAACATATTCTGCAGCGCTGTACATTCACACAAGTCTCTGCCCGCAATGGGAAGGAAACCCCAAGCGGCAAGGGGAGAACATGTACTCCATGCAGATGATATTATTTGCTTTTAACCCCTGCGCCCCCATTGTGCCCGCCGCGCAGCAGGCTCGGTTTAATGCTGAGCATATATTCTGCGCCTGCTCTTTATGCAGTTCCCTAATCTAGCTGTCTAGGTTTGCTGTGGTCAGAGCTGCAGCCATTAATCACATCCACTCTGCTGTCCCTGGGGGCACAGCTCACAACCCTCAGCAGAGGTCAGGTCTCCAGACATCCATCATTGTGCCTTATTGCCTTCATTCCCAAACTCCAATGACAATGGATGAAAGATTAGAAGAGTAAGCTTGCCATCTAGTGGACAAATGTGGAATTGCCTTTATTGGCAGCAGAATTATACTGGGCTGGCATCAGCACCCGGCAAACCCTGACTAAGTGCAGGGGCCCGTTGAGCTTGGAGGGGCCCGCTCAGTCCTGTCCTTGTTCTTTGAAACCAATTGTATCTGTGTCGTTAGCCGCACGCTTTCTGTTCCTCCACCTTTTCTGTCATGCAGGCGGTGCGATGATGTCACTGCGCTGTCTGCATTGTTCTGCACAGTCGTGGCCAGAGGATGAAATAGCAGATGGAGGTAAGTGAGTGTATTATTTTATTACTAGGACACAGTGGGTCCTATAAATTACTTAAAGCGGCTTTCAAGGCAGCGCCCACTGTCAGTGTCTGGATACATTGAGGTTGGAGCAAAAGCTGCTCCTCCGACCCCTGTATAGCGGCCGACACTCGTCATTCCAGGATGGGGCCTCGTTGATATCAATAAGACCCTAGCCTGCAATTAAAAGCGTCACCTGCCAAGACCCCGGTGTATACGACACTGACAGCTGGTGCTGCCTGGTAAACCGCTTCAACCCCTTGATGCTTTTGGGCATAGATGTACAGTGTCAGGGTTTGTATTGATCAGGAGCCGATCCTGCTCCATACACGGCGGGTGCCGGCTGTTTTTGTCAGCTGACACCTGCTGGCAACGGCCGCGATCAGCGCTCACACTGATCACGGCTGTTAACTAGAGATGAGCGAACGTACTCGTAATGAGTACTTACGCACCCGAGTACCGCCATTTTCGAGTACTTCAGTACTCGTGCGTAAAGATTCGGGGGGCGCCGGGGGGCGGGGAGAGGCGCGGCGGTGCGGGGGGTAGCAGCGGGGAACAGGGGGGAGCCCTCTCTCTCTCCCTCTCCCCCCCACTCCCCGCTGCAACCCCCCGCGCCGCCACGGCGCCCCCCCGAATTTTTTCGCCCGAGTACGGAAGTACTCGAAAATCGCGGTATTCAGGCGAAAAAGGGGCGGGGCCGAGCACGTTCGCTCATCTCTACTGTTAACCCTTCAAGTGCTGCTGTCAAGTCTGCCACAGGCATGTAAATGCCATGATCACAGTTCGGGAGTCCTGAATGACCGGGCCCTGCTGAGATCTGTGGTGCCGTTCAGTTGCCATGCCAGCTGTGGGCCTTCTGAAGCCCCTTAGGGCTGCCATTGCTGATGGCTTATTAAGCCATGGCTGTGTCCTGAAGCCTGCAGAATTCAATACTCTATGAGCGATCAAACGATCGCAAGTTCAAAAATGATGAAAACCAGTGAAACTAAGACTCTTATTATTGTAAAAAGGAAAGGAGAATAAAAGTGAAACCGTCTCCATATTTATAATTTAAAAAAATCAAAAGGAAACAAACCTTCAAACTTATTTGGTATCGCTACAGTTGTAATAAATGATACATTATCACAAACCCACCATAAGGTCCTGACTGGGGGGGGGGGGGGGGTACTACATGCCCTCTAACTCAGCAAGAAGCTTTCCTGCAGTGAGTAGAGAATGTTGGAGGAGCCATGGTCAAGAAGGCACAATGTACCACATTTTCTGCGACGCCCCCAATTACAATGGTTTTGAAGGGAAGTGTTCTGGTACATTCAAGATATTACAGGTGTTGCCCAAATCCGCAGCCCACACTTAGCCCTGCCTCTTCTAGGATGTGACTCCATACCCCGACAATATCGAAAATGGACTTACCTTTTTCTATTACCGTGTTTCTCCGAAAATAAGACACTGTCTGATATTAATTTTTGCCCCAAAAGAGGCACAGTGTCTTTTTTTCAGAGGGGGGGGGGGGGGGGTGTCTTATACTCGCCTCCGGTGCCGCAGCACCGGAAACCAGCGCAATGGACTTAAACGCCGTGGGCTAGGCGAGTATTGCTGTTTTTTTATGTAGTTTAGCTAGGGCTTATTTTCGGGAAAACACACGTGTTAAGGCAGCAGTATGCAGTTCTAAGCTCTCGCTCATGACCTGAAGGTTGCAGGTTCAATCCCCAGTTCAGGTAGCCGGCTCAAGGTTGACTCAGCCTTCCATTCTTCTGAGATAGGTAAAATGAGCACCCAGCTTAGTGGGGGGTAATAAATAAAATTACCTGAAAGTGCTGCGGAATAAGTTGGTGCTATACTGCCTTCCCCCTATAGCTAGGAGGTGGAAGACATATTCCCACCCCGGCATTGAGAAACTACTCGACATGATAGCTGAGCGGTACATATATAAGAACATTTATGCTAGATCAAACAACAACCTTGATAGGTCTGACTGTGTTTGGAATCCCTGGAGGCGCTGTATGTTAACGAGCTAATAGATTGTTATCCAATGATATAATAGTTTTCCTTCATTAATGTTAATTTACTAATACATGACATCTGAAACAACTGATTTTACCTTGATGTGATTGAGAATTCAGTATTTCACACGAGCGCATATCGGCCGTCCGTTTCACAGCAGCTCAATGTTTTTGGAGTTGGGGTTGTATTTATGTGTCCTGCTGATACTATTGGCACCGTACAGCACTCTGCACGGATATACCAGCTGCATCATTGATTTGCCATGTGGTACCCGGATGTTCAGTACAGTTTTAGGCCGCTCTCACACAGCTTTTTACAGCGATTACTGCAGCATTTCGCCACGTCTTCTCTAATTTGCCACGTTTTTGCACTTTTTAACGCACCTCATCACCCATCACAATGATGGCGTGCGTTAAAAATTGCTGTCGGGTGCAGTAACCTGCGTCTCAAGATGGCAGTAAAATCTAAATCACGGTGCGTGAGAGTGGCCTTGCTGTATTAAAGTACTGCTGTCCTATAAATGCTGCATACAGGATTTAGGATCATTTACATTTAGCTTTGTTTTATATTTCGGGAAGAGAATCCTGAAAAGAGTGGGCTTGCAAATTAAGACCGGATTAGAGTTATTGCAGTTTTCCACTAGATGGCAGCAGATCTCCAGCGTCTGTATAGATGAGCTGCGATCTAGTAATAAACTCCAGGGCCTTCCAGCATCATCATCATCATCATCATCATCATCAATGCACTACAGGGGGAACGGCCCATTACATCACTGCTCTGCTCATACATTACTTATGGGTACATTTACACAGACGACTTTCCTGCACGACTTCTGTGTGTTGCGCGATGCGCAGGAAAAGAGCCCATTGTTTTTAACAGAGCTACGAAAAGAAACAATGCGAATGAAGAAACGCAGCACGCCCTTTTTTGGGTGATTTGGTTGAAGAATTTCCCATTTTTCCATATGGGAGCAGAAAGAAATTCATTGTGCTTCTATGTACGTGCGCGTTTCATGCTCATGTGATGCAACGTGTTTTTACTCCCATAGGGAATAATGGGAGATTTTCACATGCGTGAAAGTGTGAAGCGATTTTGTTGCAAAACGCATAAAAATTAGGAGTTTGCAAGTGTGATATCAGTTCGAGTTTCTCAGACCGATATGGTACTCACCCGTGTACATGCACCTTAAGGGCTTATTTAGATGACCGTATATCGGCTGCAGTTTCGCGCCCAGCCAATATACAGTGTCCTTGTCTGCAGGGGGGGGGGAGGATAGAAGAGCCAGGAGCAGGAACTGAGCTCCCGCCCCTTGCCGCTATTTGCAATGGGTGGGGCGGGGGCAGAGCTAAGTGACGTTACTTAGCTCCGCCCCTGTCTCGCCCTCTCCTATTGCAAATAGTGGCAAGGGGCGGAGAGGGGGGTTATTGCTGTATATGTAGATACTGGCCCTTTTCTTGTATTAGTGCCATAGTGGCTCTTGCATCTCTCACGGATGAAGTCACAGATATGATCCAGGAATAGGATTTAATTCCTTAATGGAGTTCAAGAAGTTCTTCATCAGACACAAACTAAATACCTCTCTGCTGCCAGACTCACTAAATACAAGGGTGTTCTCCTAATCTCATTTAATCTCACGATTAGGAAATGTTCTGCGTTGAACCCACCTACCCTGTTTCCCTGAAAATAAGACATGCCCTGAAAATAAGACATAGCATGATTTTCCAGAATTTTTGAGGATGCAAAATGATTTTTCAGGCTTTTTGAGGATGCTTGAAATATAAGCCCTACTCCAAAATTAAGCCCTGCTAATAGTTAATTTAAAAAGTCAGTTTAAATAGTGTCCAGGCAGCTATACATGTAAAAAAGTTAAACCTTTTTGAACAAAAATTAATATAAGACACTGTCTTATTTTCGGGGAAACACGGTACATGTGTCCACATTGGGGGAAAGGAAGACGAGAGTAAGTAGAGAGATGGTAATGACAACCGTCTTCAACTCATGAGATCAAAAAATTAAGAAATGTCAATGGGAATTCCATTACTTAGATATTTTTTAAGGTTTTTTTGTAGGTGGCTTCAGATAGAACAAAAACGGGTCATGCATGGCACTGATCATGCAACGTGACGTACTACTAGGACCACCACTCTCACCTAGGATGTCAGCCTAGAAGTGTAGATGAAGGCACTCACTGAGGCAGATGGCTGGAGGTAAGACTGTAAGCTTCACACAAGGTCTAGGTACTCTTTGAGCATCACCCACAATTATGGGCCCATTGGTGTAGTAGGAGATTTGTAGGGTCCTCGGGCAACCCAATCGGAAATGCAGAAGCTGTATTAGAATTGTTGCTGGCACTAACTCTACCCAAACAGGTTGCAATCATCCAAGTCCAAGCTCACACCAAAGAGATCACACCAGAGCCGAGAGGAAAAAGGAGGGTAAATAGAGCTGCTAAGACTGCAGCTCTGCTGCCTCTGACTGAGATAATGGTGGCTGCTCCAGCAACCCCTGGAAGGGGATGGACCTTTCCTTGTTATCTGTCTTGTAGGCGCCACAGAAGGAGGTGGAGGAGTGAAAAGCAAAAGCAGATGAATAGGGAGATGGTGGCATCTGGAGCAGAGGTAGACGGACTTGCCTCCTACGAGTCATATACCCCATGATGGGGCAACAGTCAAAGAAGGTAATGTGTGGTGTCTTCTGCTTGGATTGCTCCAGGGTTCAACAATCGGCATTGCCATAGTTCAGGTACCTGCCCAATATGCTGTGTGACCATCTTCAGGGACTGCAAGTAGGCTTCCTCCAACTGGCAGAGGTGGCCGATATGAGTGTATTCTTGTCTGCTTTGATCTCTGTTTTGGTTGTGACCACAGCTAGAATATGGCAAAGAAGCTATTGCCTGAGGTAGTATATCAATATGGCACCACCTGACGTTATAGAAGGTGACAGGGGAACACATTTTGTTAATGAAGTTCTTGAGAGGATTCAGAATCTCTCGATGATTCACAATTCCCATAGTAATGGTGAGGAAGATAGACTCGATGGGAGCCTCAACATTTAAGATTAGTGAGGCCAAAGAGGTAAAACAGAAACCATGGATAATGTAATGGCATTTGATAGTGGTTTATAGTTGAATCCTTTAGATTGGGTCAGGGGCATTGCAGGATGAGTTTTCTGGAATTATATATACCCTGTCTCCCTGAAAATAAGACATACTCTGTAAATAAACCCTACCCTGACTTGGGGGGGATTTTCAGGAAGGCTTGAAATATAAGACCTACCCTGAAAAAAGCCCTAGCTGCATTACATAGAAAAAAGGAATACATTACCTAGCAGGCTCGGTCCATGTTCCTCCCGCTGCTCTCCGCAGCTGCGATGTGCTTCTTACAGTCCTTGGCGGCCCACAGAGGATCATTTCCTGGTTACGAGATTCATAAATCCCACCTCTAGGAAGCGATAGCTGATTGGTTCTTGAGCGTTGCTCAGCCAATCAATGCAGAACTCGATGAATCAATGCGATGGCTGTGATTAGTTCATCGAGTGCTGCATTGATTGGTTCTTCGACCACTGCTCAGCCAATCACAGCCATCACGATGTGGAGATGGGATTTGTGAATTGGCCAATCAATGCCCCGGCTCAGCCAATTCATAAATCCCGCCTCCACAACGCGATGGCTGCGATTGGTTCAGCCATTGCATTGGTTCATCGAGTGCTGCATTGATTGGTTCTCGAGCGCTACTCAGCCAATCAGAGCCAGTGCTTCCTGGAGGCGGGATTTATGAATCCCGTAACAAGGAAGTGATCTTCTGTGGGCGGCCGAGGACTGGAAGAAGCGAGTTGGTGTTCCGGAGAGCAGCGTGAGTGACCTGGACCATACCTGGTAAGTTTAATAAGACATCCCCCAAAAATAAAACCTAGTGCCTCTTTTGGGGCAAAAAGTAATATAAGACAGGGTCTTATTTTTCATGAAACATGGTATTAGTTCATTGATGGCAGCAAAAATCTGCTTCATGGATATTGCTAAATTGTTTACCAGATTTATACTGGAAATATTTACACCTTGTTTTACTTTTCATAGCAGTAGATCTGTCAATGATACCAGTCTGATACTTACAAGCACCTCTTCTTATCTATCTGTCTAGCTATCTCATATCTATGTATCTCATAGCTATCTATCTATTGCATATCTATCTCATATCTATCTATCTCATATCTATCTATCTATCGCATATCCAGCTATCTTATATCTATCTATCTCATCTCTCTCTCTGTATATATATATCCATCTCATATCTATCTGTCTCATATGTATCCATCTATTGCATAACTATCTAACTCATATCTATCTCTTTCTCTATCTCATATCTATCTATAAACAATTAAGTGCAAGGTGTTCTATAGACCTCGATCCTTCTGTATTTCAGAACCAAACACACTGAAAACTCATTTCAGAACTTTTTTATAAGATACAAAACTTTACAAAATGATAAATACAAGAGAAATAATCAAAAGTAAAAAAGTTGTGACTTCTCATTCTTCACCAACCTGCACAATACATAAATAACACCGATCTATCTACTGTACACAGTTCATGATACACGTGTGTAATGCCCAGGGCTTCATCAGAAACACAATAAGTAAGCGTTAAGGACCAATTCACCTCTGTACACCATTATACATGTAGATATAATGTATACAAAGAAGCAGGAGTCACTGTGTACATTCATTACTTATCCTGCACTGCTCCTCCAGAGCTGCACTCACTATTCTGCTGGTGGAGTCTTCAGACCTCAAATCATTTAGAATTCCCTACTTGTTCAATGTCTGTATAAAGTTGCTCCAGAGAATAGCGGCATGGGAAGGTGTTTAGGGTGTATGTGTGGACAAGCTGTTTCCAAGGCAGAATGCAACTCGGGATCAGTACAGGATGGGTAATGTATGTACACAGTGACTCCACCAGCAGAATAGTGAGTGCAGCTCTGGGGTATAATACAGGATGTAACTCAGGAGCAGTACAGGATAAGTAATGTATGTACACAGTGACTCCACCAGCAGAATAGTGAGTGCAGCTCTGGAGTATAATACAGGATGTACCTCAGGATCAGTACAGGATAAGTAATGTATGTACACAGTGACTCCACCAGCAGAATAGTGAGCGCAGCTCTGGAGTATAATACAGGATGTAACTCAGGATCAGTTCAGGATAAGTAATGTATGTTCACAGTGACTCCACCAGCAGAATACTGAGTGCAGCTCTGCAGTATAATACAGGATGTAACTCAGGATCAGTACAGGAAAAGTAATGTATGTACACAGTGACTCCACCAGCAGAATAGTGAGTGCAGCTCTGGAGTATAATACAGCATGTAACTCAGCAGCAGTACAGAATAAGTAATGTGCACAGTGGCTCTACCAGCAGAATAGGGAGTGCAGCTCCGGAGTATAATACAGGATGTAACTCAGGATCATCACAGGATAAGTAATGTATGTACATAGTGACTTCACCAGCAGAATAGTGAGTGCAGCTCTGGAGTATCATACAGCATGTAACTCAGGATCAGTACAGGATAAGTAATGTATATACACAGTGACTCCACTAGCAGAATAGTGAGTGCAGTTCTGGAGTATAATACAAGATGTAACTCAGGATCAGTACAGGATCAGTAATGTATGCACACAGTGACTCCACCAGCAGAATACTGAGTGCAGCTCTGGAGTATAATACAGGATGTAACTCAGGATCAGTACAGGATAAGTAATGTATGTACACAGTGACTCCACCAGCAGAATAGTGAGTGCAGCTCTGGAGTATAATACAGGATGTAACAGGATCAGTACAGGATAAGTAATGTATGTACACAGTGACTCCACCAGCAGAATAGTGAGTGCAGCTCTGCAGTATAATACAGGATGTAACTCAGGATCAGTACAGGATCAGTAATGTATGTACACAGTGACTCCACCAGCAGAATACTGAGTGCAGCTCTGGAGTATAATACAGGATGTAACTCAGGATCAGTAATGTATGTACACAGTGACTCCACCAGCAGAATACTGAGTGCAGCTCTGGAGTATAATACAGGATGTAACTCAGGATCAGTAATGTATGTACACAGTGACTTAACTTTTTGTGTATATTAACTCTATACACATAAACATAAGGTTTAAATTTAAACCATGAACAGTTACTGTATGCTATGCTGTAACATAATAAATGCATATACAGTAGGTGATAACCCCTATATATATAGATACTTATATACACACACATAGTAACACATGTTCAGAAAATACTGGGAATATAAAACTCTGCATAGATATACTGGTTTTCCTTGCCTTCTACATAGAAGATACAACACGTCCCAGATCGCACCTAGTGCATGTCGGTACGCCGATCGCTGTGCTTCTGACCGCCTCTATAGCCGTCCGCCAATTGGACCTGTTTGTAAAATGGTTAAAATATTGCATCATATACATTTAAAGGAGAAACATTATCAAATGTGGATCACGGCCCTAAAGGGGTTCACTTGTTCCAAAAATCCGATTAATACGGCAGTATGGGGCAGACAAACGCCTGGTTTCGGTAAAGTGGAGTCTCCATGCCCCAAGACAGACTGGTTACCGGGAAACAGGCTGCCTAGCAACCACATAGTGAAGACTTTGGTTGTCAGGTAGTATAACTATAGCAACCAGACTGTCAGACAAGACTCTGCATTGAGATGAGCAGCTGTAGTGGGGAAGAGAAGAAGGTTGTCAGTAGTCAGGGGAGCCCTAAGCCTTTATGCTGCCTGAGACAAAGTGTAAAATAGTACCCACCTCTCCCCCCCCCCCCCCCCTTACTCTGCAAAAACACACTCATTGTACAGGCATTTAAAGCGGGAATGTATAAGATACCCAACGCATATTTGAACCATTGAGTTTGTCTGAAGCGATAGAGTAAGAGAGCCACAAGTAGTGGTCCCAATAGTAAGTGTCCCCATAGTGGCCCCAATAGTAGAAATGACCCTGTTAGTGGTCCCAGTAGTAATAAAGACCCGGTAGTGGCCCCAGTGATGACAGTGAACCCCTATGTGTCCCCAGTAGTAATAGTGACAATATTAGTGGCCCCAGTAGTAATAGAGACTCGGTAGGGGCCCTAGTGGTGACAGCGAACCCCTAAGTGGCCCTAGTGGTGACATTGAGCCCCTAAGGGGCCCCAGTAGTAACAGTGACATTGTTAGTGGCTCCAGTGGTGATACTTACCCTGTTACCGGCCCCAGTAGTAATAATGACCCCAAGAAATGCAGACACCAAGGGAGAGGTTTCTTATAGCAGAGGCTACCGGACTGGAACTACAGGGAGGTGAGTTGAATGCCTGTTGGGTTGCTGCCCGGCTGGCTCACAAATGGTTCTTTTATACCGTCTATTAATATGGCGCCCCTGTCAGTAGTTAGGCCAGGCTTTTTCTTATATCAAGCTGCTTTAACCCTTTCCAATCCACTGTCTGACGTCTGAAGACATTCTGATTGAAGGCTGTACAGCTCCGATGTCGGAAGACGTCCCGCAGGTTAATCTTACTGTATATTACTGGCCGCTCTGTTGTCGGGGGCCTCTCCAGAATGTCCCTTACCGCAGTACTGGCTCTAGCCAGCAGATGACGCCATTGTATAACGGCAGAAAGAGAAAACCCCCTAGGAAACCCTGAATCCAAAATTGGATTGCAAAGGGTTAATAATCAGATTTTTCTAGCAATGCAGGAAACTGGAATCGCGATATCTCTGTAGATTCTCAGTTTCTTACCTGAATGGACTCTTCTTAAAGGCCGTCTGCACAAAGCAGAACTGGACACGAAAAATCGGCATCCTTTTCCTGCAGCAGCAGAGCGGATGTGATTTCTGGGGATCTCATCCACACGCCGTGGGAAATATTCGGCATTGTAAAAGCGACCTGCGATCATTTTAAATTCGCATTTTAAGGGCTCCTTCACATGAGCTTATGTGCAACGTATGTGTGCTATGAACGAAGTTAATTTGTGCGTGTGC
The DNA here is from genome assembly GCF_035609145.1 of Eleutherodactylus coqui. Taxonomy (NCBI): domain Eukaryota; kingdom Metazoa; phylum Chordata; class Amphibia; order Anura; family Eleutherodactylidae; genus Eleutherodactylus; species Eleutherodactylus coqui. The sequence continues at coordinate 16,177,942 of NC_089849.1, read as the reverse complement.
CGCGTAGTTAACAGTCCTTTTTGTTCGCCCCCCCCCCACCCTGATTTAAATGGCTATAACAAATTCCAGATGCATTCTTTTTTTCCCTGAATTGCGCTGCAGATTGCGCACATCCCACTGACTTCTATGGGGACATGTGGTGCGCAAATGCATGCAAAAATGGGAAATGCGTACGAACTGATTAACATCAATGGATTCAATTCCCTGCGTATTGCGCACACAAATTTGGTGAGCGCAAACACACCCATGTAAAGGAGCCCTAAGGCTAGCGCTGCACGGCAACTCTGGCAATGACAGGGGTCGCATGACCAAAGAGCACCATGTAGCGCAGCAATGCGTCAATCACAGTGCAACTTGCAAGTAGCCGCAACTGGGATGCGCAGAACGAAAAATAATCGAACCCTTTACATTATTTGCAATCTGCAGATCACGACTGCAATTACTTGGGGGCGACATCACAACCTGCATTGACTTCTATGGGATTGCAGGGCTGGACAGTGACTTTGGCCAAAACTGGGACCATGCGATGAAAGATTATAGTGAAGCCCTCCAATCTCATAGAAGTCAATGCAAGTTGTGATGTGATTTGTAAGTAATTTTAATCCCTTCCTGACATGCGCTGTACATGTACGGTGCATGCCTGCTGCCTTCTGAAGGTCCCCCAGGGCTGCCATGAATGATCGTCTATCAAGGTGTGCCTGTGGCATGCAAGTTCCCATTAAAAATTAATAGGACAAAGTCTGCAATACCAAGCCTGGCCACTGTAGTGGGAACGGAGCTATTTGTTTCCTGCAGAAATCAGTTCAGCGCACGAGTGTACCGGTCTATCAATAGTTTACAACTGAACCCTTTTAAGTCATGAGAAGAGATTCAATCTAGGAAGTGAAGTTCACATGTACAACCCTGCTGGAGCTCGGAACCATATAAGCTTTGGCAGCAAAGAATGTGGGATTGGCATGTGTGCCATGCAAGGAAAGAGTGGCTCATCACCTATGCCTAATAGGTGTGTGCCCAAACCCTACCACACAGTCTTATCACTTGAAACACAAGATATTTAAAGGGTTTTCCTGTATTATGTAACTGAAGTGTAATCACTGCAGAATGAAAAGTCCTGCAACTTTCTAATATACTTTGCATTTCAATTTTGTCCCCATTATCAAGATCTCTGCTTGCTGGCAGTGAATGTGGATATTTCTATCTGCACACTGAGAGTGAAAACCTGCACAGATTCATGTAGTCACTAGCGATGACTGTATTAATCTGTGTACAGAGAGCTCCCCCTACTGGTGGCTGTATAAATCTATATGCAGTGAGCGCCCTCTAGTGGTGGCCATATAAATCTGTGTGCAGTGAGCTTCCTCTAGTGGTGGCTCTATAAATCTGTGTACAATTGGCTCCCTCTAGTGGAAGGCTGTATAATTCTGTATGCAGTTAGCTTACTTTAGTTCTGGCCATATAAATTTGTGTGCAGTGAGCTCCCCCTAGTGGTAGCTGTATAAATCTAAGTGTAGTCAGCTCCCTCTAGTGGTGACTGTATAAACCTGTATACATTAAGCTCTTTCTAGTGATGGCTATATAAATTTATGTACAGTGGGCTCCATAAATCTGAGTAAAGTGAGCTCCTCCTAGTGGTGACTGTATAAATCTGTCTGCAGTGAGCTAGCCCTAGTGGTGGCTGAATAATTATGTGTACAATGAACTAGCACCCCCTTGTGGTGGCCAAATAAAGCTATGTGCAGTGAGCTCCCGCTAGTGGTGGCCATATAAAGCTATGTGCAGTGAGCTCCCACTAGTGATGGCCATATAAATCTGTGTGCAGTGAGCTCCCACTAGTGGTGGCCATATAAAGCTATGTGCAGTGAGCTCCCACTAGTGATGGCCATATAAATCTGTGTGCAGTGAGCTCCCACTAGTGATGGCCATATAAATCTGTGTGCAGTGAGTTCCCACTAGTGGTGGCTGTATAAATCTGTGTGCAGTGAGCTCCCACTAGTGGTAGCCATATAAATCTGTGTGCAGTGAGCTCCCACTAGTGGTGGCCATATAAAGCTATGTGCAGTGAGCTCCCACTAGTGATGGCCATATAAATCTGTGTGCAGTGAGCTCCCACTAGTGGCGGCCATATAAATCTGTGTGCAGTGAGCTCCCACTAGTGGTAGCCATATAAATCTGTGTGCAGTGAGCTCCCACTAGTGATGGCCATATAAATCTGTGTACAGTGAGCTCCCACTAGTGGTGGCCATATCAATCTGTGTGCAGTGAGCTCCCACTAGTGGTGGCCATATAAATCTGTGTGCAGTGAGCTCCCACTAGTGGTGGCCATATAAATCTGTGTGCAGTGAGCTCCCACTAGTGGTGGCCATATAAATCTGTGTGCAGTGAGCTCCCACAAGTGATGACCATATAAATCTGTGTGCAGTGAGCTCCCACTAGTGATGGCCATATAAATCTGTGTGCAGTGAGCTCCCACTAGTGGTGGCCATATAAATCTGTGTGCAGTGAGCTCCCACTAGTGGTGGCCATATAAATCTGTGTGCAGTGAGCTCCCACAAGTGATGACCATATAAATCTGTGTGCAGTGAGCTCCCACTAGTGATGGCCATATAAATCTGTGTGCAGTGAGCTCCCACTAGTGGTGGCCATATAAAGCTATGTGCAGTGAGCTCCCACTAGTGATGGCCATATAAATCTGTGTGCAGTGAGCTCCCACTAGTGGTGGCCATATAAATCTGTGTGCAGTGAGCTCCCACTAGTGGTGGCCATATAAATCTGTGTGCAGTGAGCTCCCACAAGTGATGACCATATAAATCTGTGTGCAGTGAGCTCCCACTAGTGATGGCCATATAAATCTGTGTGCAGTGAGCTCCCACTAGTGGTGGCCATATAAATCTGTGTGCAGTGAACTCCCACTAGTGGTAGCCATATAAATCTGTGTGCAGTGAGCTCCCACAAGTGATGACCATATAAATCTGTGTGCAGTGAGCTCCCACTAGTGATGGCCATATAAATCTGTGTACGGTGAGCTTGCCCTAGTGGTGGCTGAATAATTATGTGTACAATGAACTAGCTCCCACTAGTGGTGGCCATATAAATCTGTGTGCAGTGAGCTCCCACTAGTGGTGGCTGTATAAATCTGTGTGCAGTGAGTTCCCACTAGTGGTGGCTGTATAAATCTGTGTGCAGTGAGCTCCCACTAGTGGTGGCCATATAAATCTGTGTGCAGTGAGCTCCCTCTAGTGATGGCCATATAAATCTGTGTGCAGTGAGCTCCCACTAGTGATGGCTGTATATAAATTTGCGTGCAGTGTGTCCCCCCCCCCCAATGGTAGCTGTATAAATCTGTGTGCAGTGAGCGGACCCTAGTGGTTGCCATATAAATCTGTATGCAGTGAGCTCCCTCTAGTGGTGGCTGCAGGTTCGGCCACCCCATGTTACCAGCGTGAAATATACTGCTTTGAAATTTGGTCCATCTTTCTGAGACCCCTCTGAATACTAGAAAGTTGTAGAACTCTTCATTATTCGGTGAACGAGCTTCATCTGCATCAAACCAGAAAGTCCTTCCATTATAAGTCACTAAATAAATAACATTTCGGTAAACTATAATAAAATATTAACATAAATAGTTTTAGCGCCTGAACATATAATATTACACTGAACTAAGTGGTAAAGAAACAGGAGCGGTCTGATCTGCGTCTGTATTGTCCAGCGTCCTGTGATGTCATCGCAGTGCGAGGCGTAGCCCTTTCACGAGGTCGGTAGAAAAGCGTCACCTGCGACAGCGCTGCAGCGATGACCGGAGAGATGCCGTGTGATGCATGAAGGCGGTGGAGGACGAGTGCAGACAGTGAGCGGGTAGGGGGGCTCAGGATGGATTGCCCGATGAAGACACCAAAGTTTCTCCTTGACGGCCTTTCACTGAATGCCCGTTGGCGGCTGCTTTGTCCACACTACTCACCGGGGAAACCGGCGGAGGTTTATATAGTAACAGAGCGAGAAGGAAGAAGACCAACCCTAATATCTGTCAGAGAGAGAGAGAGAGAGCGCCATGTCATTCCCGGACTGAAAGGAGTTCAAGTGCCATTATAAGAGATACACAATGTTGACAAAAGTATTGGCCCCCCACCGATCTATATATATATATATATATATATATATATATATATATATATATATATATATATATATATATATATATATATATATATAAAAAGGCAAAAGCCCTCACTATCTTTCTGACTCACTCACCACTAATTCTCTAACTTCCCGGTGTCGTACAAACTTAAAATTTGGCATGACCATTCTTAAGGTAATAAAAAGGAAAAGTATAGGGGTCACAACTTGATTATTCAATTCTAAACATTAAAAACTGTGCGAGAATCCGCAGAAACCATAAAGCCTAGGGAAATGGTTTGTATAATAAGGAACATGTACCTCACCTCTCTGTGTATATACTGAGGAGAATCTACCTCACCTCTCTGTGTATATACTGAGGAGAATCTACCTCACCTCTCTGTGTATATACTGAGGAGAATCTACCTCACCTCTCTGTGTATATACTGAGGAGAATCTACCTCACCTCTCTGTGTATATACTGAGGAGAATCTACCTCACCTCTCTGTGTATATACTGAGGAGAATCTACCTCACCTCTCTGTGTATATACTGAGGAGAATCTACCTCACTTCTATGTGTATATACTGAGGAGAATCTACCTCACCTCTATGTGTATATACTGAGGAGAATCTACCTCACCTCTATGTGTATATACTGAGGAGAATCTACCTCACCTCTATGTGTATATACTGAGGAGACTCTACCTCACCTCTATGTGTATATACTGAGGAGAATCTACCTCACCTCTGTGTATAAATATACTGAGGAGAATCTACCTCACCTCTATGTGTATATACTGAGGAGAATCTACCTCACCTCTATGTGTATATACTGAGGAGAATCTACCTCACCTCTATGTGTATATACTGAGGAGAATCTACCTCACCTCTATGTGTATGTACTGAGGAGAATCTACCTCACCTCCTGTGTGTGTGTATATACTGAGGAGAATCTACCTCACCTCTATGTGTATATACTGAGGAGAATCTATCTCACCTCTATGTGTATATACCGAGGAGAATCTACCTCACCTCTATGTGTATATACTGAGGAGAATCTACCTCACCTCTATGTGTATATACTGAGGAGAATCTACCTCACCTCTATGTGTATATACTGAGGAGAATCTACCTCACCTCTATGTGTATATACTGAGGAGAATCTACCTCACCTCTATGTGCATACACTGAAAGGCTATTAAGTACATAAGGAAGTGGCCATGGACTGCTGGGATAGAGAATGCCTATAAGGCTAAGAAGGGGCTGCAACCTCCAGTCTGGGGTTAAATTTGTATAAAAAGGGATGTTACCTTTAAGGGTAATAAGTGAAGAGAGCAGGAGGAGTGGTATATTCTGCATAGGGATATCAGTACATGCAGCCTGAGGAGAATCTAGCGCTCTTCTATGTGTATACATATTTTATTCCTCGGTTCCTCTTAAAGGGGTTGTCCCGCGCCGAAACGGGTTTTTTTTTTTTTCAATAGCCCCCCCGTTCGGCGCGAGACAAACCCGATGCAGGGGTTAAAAAAGAAAACCGGATAGTGCTTACCTGAATCCCCGCGCTCCGGTGACTTCTTACTTACCTGGTGAAGATGGCCGCCGGGATCTTCTCCCTCGGTGGACCGCAGGGCTTCTGTGCGGTCCATTGCCGATTCCAGCCTCCTGATTGGCTGGAATCGGCACGTGACGGGGCGGAGCTACAAGGAGCCGCTCTCCGGCACGAGCGGCCCCATTCAGAAAAGAAGACCGGACTGCGCAAGCGCGTCTAATCGGGCGATTAGACGCTGAAAATTAGACGGCACCATGGAGACGAGGACGCTAGCAACGGAACAGGTAAGTGAATAACTTCTGTATGGCTCATAATTAATGCACAATGTACATTACAAAGTGCATTAATATGGCCATACAGAAGTGTATAGACCCACTAGCTTTCGCGGGACAACCCCTTTAAGTAACCATGACTTCATAAATTTTTCCATGCAAACAACAGGTAAATCTGTTCCACCTGTACCAAAGTAACTCCGGCGAAGCCGGGCATATCAGATAGTTAGGTATAAAGGAGAGGATCACACAGGAGATCCCAGTACAGAAACCATCAGATGTCACCAGGTGTAGAGCTGACAACAGGTTCTGGTGGGCGAATGCCATCAGGTGTAGAGCTAACAGCGGGGTCTGGTGGTGGGATGTCACCAGGTGTAGAGCTGACAATGGGGTCTGGTGGTGTGATGCCACCAGGTATAGAGCTGAAAATGGGGTCTGGTGGTGGGATGTCACCAGGTGTAGAGCTGACAACGGGGTCTGGATGTGGGATGTCACCAGGTGTAGAGCTGACAATGGGGTCTGGTGGTGGGATTTCACCAGGTGTAGAGCTGACAACGGCGTCTGGTGGAGGGCTGTCACCAGGTGTAGAGCTGACAACGGGGTCTGGTAGGGTGAAGTCACCAGGTTTAGAGCTGGCAAAGGGGTTTGTTGGTGGGATGCCACAAGGTGTAGAGCTGACAGTTGGGTCAGCTGGTGGGATGTGACCAGGTGTAGAGCTGACAACAGGGTCTGGTGGTGGGATGTCACCAGGTGTAGAGCTGTCAACGGGGTCTGGTGGAGGGATGTGACCAGGTGTAGAGCTGACAACAGGGTCTGGTGGGGGGATGCCACCAGGTGTAGAGTTGAAAACGGGGTCTGGTGGGGGGATATCACCAGGTTTAGAGCTGACAACGGGGTCCTGTGGTGGGATGTCAACAGGTGTAGAGCTGACAATGGGGTCTGATTGTGGGATGCCCACTGTTATAGAGCTGACAACGGGGTCTGCTTGGGGCATGTCACCAGATGTAGTGCGGACAGCGGGGTCTGGTGGGGGGATGTCACCAGGTGTAGAGCTGACAACGAGATCTGGCAGTGGGAGGCCACCAGGTGTAGAGCTGACAATGGGGTCTGGTGGTGGAATGTCACCAGATGTAGAGCTGACAACGGGGTCCTGTGGTGGGATGTCAACAGGTGTAGAGCTGACAATGGGGTCTGATTGTGGGATGCCCACTGTTATAGAGCTGACAACGGGGTCTGCTTGGGGCATGTCACCAGATGTAGTGCGGACAGCGGGGTCTGGTGGGGGGATGTCACCAGGTGTAGAGCTGACAACGAGATCTGGCAGTGGGAGGCCACCAGGTGTAGAGCTGACAATGGGGTCTGGTGGTGGAATGTCACCAGATGTAGAGCTGACAACGGGGTCTGGTGGGAGAGATGTCACCAATTGTAGAGCTGACAACAGGGTCTGGTGGGGGGATGTCACGAGGTATAGAGCTGACAACTGGGTCTAGGGGGGGCATGTCACCAGGTGTAGAGCTGACAACGGGGTCTGGTAGGGGGATGCCACCAGGTGTAGAGCTGACAACGGGGTCTGGTGGGGGGGATGTCACCAGGTGTAGGGCGGACAACGGGTCTGGTGGTGGGATGTCTTTAGGTGTAGAGCTGACAACGGGGTCTGGTGGGGGGATGTCTTTAGGTGTAGAGCTGACAACGGGGTCTGTTGGGGGGGATGTCACCAGGTGTAGAGCTGACAACTGGGTCTGGTGGGGGGATGCCACCAGGTGTAGAGCTGACAATGGGGTCTGGTGGGGGTATGCCACCAGGTGTAGAGCTGACAACGGGGTTTGGTGGGGGGATGTCATGAACCAATCAGTATGGGACATCACAGCTTGGCCATGTTATTGGGAGGTGGAGACCATCCGGTGTGTGCGGTGCCGCCAAGTTCAGGGAAATCTCATAAACTGACAGAACATGGACAACGAAGTCTTGTAGGAGCTGTGAAGACATCACACACATCGTCTGCCCTCGCTCAGGGGGTCTCACAGGACATTGGAGCATCCATTAGCACCAGAACCTGTAGGCAATGGCATGTGAAGGGTTACTATGGACGAGCATCTGCACACAGCATCACAGTAGGGAATGCACAGCGGCGCCTGCGATGGGGCTCGGAGCATCGGATTGTTAATGAATGAAAGAAAGTGTTGTGGACAGATGAATCACAGGACAATATTTTCCCATCGGATGGACGCACTTGGGTGTGACGGTTGCCTCTACACAACTGCATCGTCCCAACATTGAAGTTTGGAGGAGGTTCGGTTATGGCGTTGGGCGTTTCTGCTGGGAAGGACGAGGGCCATTGGTTATAGTGAAGTCCATCCTCAACGTCAACGGGTACCGAGACACTCAGGACAATGTGGCATCACCTGTCCTGTGGTAATACTCTGGTACAGCTCCGTGTCTCTACCAACATGACCGAGCACCATGTCCTACAGTATGCAGGGTTGAGGCTTGGTCTGAGGAGCAGAATATCTGCAAACTCCATTGACCAGTCCGGATCTCAATCCCATCGAGCATCTGTGGGATGAACTAGAACGCTGTATCTATGCACGCTATCATCCCCCACATCTAAAGCTCTCCTTGAGGAATCTGGGGCAAATCCCTCCACACATCTATGGGAATTTGATGGGAAGTAGTCTAGGAGGGCCAGTCAATGAGGAGAAAGGCGGCCAGACACTGGACTTAAAAATGGGAATAAAATCCAATTTTATCACTTTATATGTGCGCCCCAATACTTTTAACAATAGTGTACAACATCAGTCTGCACAGAAAAAAACACGTCTGAATATTCATGTTTACTTTAATGGACCCGTGTGCTGCCCGTATTCAGTCAGTAAAAAAAATATGGACAGCACATGGATAGAAAATACCCCAAGTGAATGGGCCCCTAATGTAGGACATTCCCCTGGCATTCCATTATTCCATTTCTCCATAATTCTGGTGCACCGTAGGACTCTGGATTGCTTCAGCCCTCCTTTATTCCTCCTGGAAATTAGTGAATAAATTGACAGCAGGGTGTTACCCTTCCCATTATGATCGAGGTGTGTTCATACATACTCTGGCACTGTTAGCACTGATTTGCGCAGTATCAGACTACCACCCCGATGGTAGTTGGGATGCTGTATAAAATGTAAAAAAAAAAAGATTGAAATGATTTGGAAATCTCATCTTTAATCCACAATAGAACAGCGGACAAAAAACAGGGGAAAAGGAGACATTTTACATTTCATTAAAAAAAAAAAATTTAGAAATTGATGGCAGCAACACAGATCACAAAAGTTGGGACAGAGGTAAGAAAAGGCTGGAAAAGTAACTGGTACTAATGAAAAATGGCTGGAGGGTCAATTGTCTACTGAGTCACATGACATATAAAAAGAGCATGTTAGAGAGGCTGAGTCTCTCAGAAGCAAGGATGGTCGGAGGTTCACCAATCTGAAAAACTGTGTCAAGAAATTGTGGAACAATTTCAGAAAAATGTTCCTGAATGTGAAGTTGTGAAGACTTTGAATATCTCAACAACTACAGTACATTAGATCATTAAAAGATTCAGGGAATCTGGAGAAATTCATGTGCGCACTGGGCAAGGCTGGCGGTCAATATTGGATGACAGTCTATGGCCCTCAGGCGTCCCTGCAGTAAAGCAGGCATGGTTCTGTAGTGTAAATCCCTGCATGCGCTCAGGAATATCTCCAGAAAACATTGTCTGTGAACAGTTCGCCGTGCAGGTTAAAGCAGTATCATGCAGAGAAGAAGCCATATAGCAACACACTCCAGAAGCACCGGCGTCTTCTCTGGGCCAAAGCGCATTTATAATGGAAAACTGTTCTGTGGTCAGATGAATCAGAATTTGATACTCTTTTTGTAGACCACGGACAACGTGTCCCGCGGACTCAAGGGGAGAGGAGCCATCCAGCTTGTTATCAGTGCACAGTTCTGCATCTCTGGGATGGCATTAGTGCCTATGGCACGGGCAGCTTACACATCCTGACAGGCGCCATCAGTGCTGAGCTGTATATAGAGGTTATAGAACAACATACGCCCCATCCAGACAGCGTCTCCTTCAGGGAAGACCTTATATGTTTCAGCAAGGCAATCCTAAACCACATACTGCATCCACCACAACAGCAGGGCTTCACGGTAGAAGAGTCCGGGGTGAACCGGCCGTCCGGCAGTCCAGACCAATCACCAATAGAAGACATTTAGCGCACTATGAAGCAAAAGTCCTGGCAAAGACGACCGAGGACTGCGGAGCAGCGGGAATCCTACATCAGGCAAGAACGGAACAACATTCATCCCAAAACCCCAGTAATTGGTCTCCTCACCTCTCAGACATCTCAAACTATTGTGAGATGTGATGCTACACAATAGTAGACACGGCCCCGCCCAACTATTGTGAGATGTGATGCTACACAATAGTAGACACGGCCCGCCCAACTATTGTGAGATGTGATGCTACACAATAGTAGACACGGCCCCGCCCAACTATTGTGAGAACTGATGCTACAGGATGGCAGACACGGCCCCGCCCCAACTATTGTGAGATGTGATGCTACACAATGGTAGACACGGCCCCGCCCAACTATTGTCAGATGTGATGCTACAGGATGGTAGACACGGCCCCGCCCCAACTATTGTCAGATGTGATGCTACACAATGGTAGACACGGCCCCACCCCAACTAATGTGAGATGTGATGCTACACAATGGTAGACACGGCCCTGCCCCAACTATTGTGAGATGTGATGCTACACAATGGTAGACACGGCCCCGCCCCAACTAATGTGAGATGTGATGCTACACAATGGTAGACACGGCCCTGCCCCAACTATTGTGAGATGTGATGCTACACAATGGTAGACACGGCCCCGCCCAACTATTGTGAGATGTGATGCTACACAATGGTAGACACGGCCCCGCCCCAACTATTGTCAGATGTGATGCTACACAATGGTAGACACGGCCCCCGCCCAACTATTGTCAGATGTGATGCTACACAATGGTAGACACGGCCCCGCCCAACTATTGTGAGATGTGATGCTACACAATGGTAGACAAGGCCCCGCCCAACTATTGTGAGATGTGATGCTACACAACGGTAGACACGGCCCCACCCCAACTATTGTCAGATGTGATGCTACACAATGGTAGACACGGCCCCGCCCCAACTATTGTGAGATGTGATGCTACACAACGGTAGACACGGCCCCGCCCCAACTATTGTCAGATGTGATGCTACACAATAATAGACACGGCCCCGCCCAACTATTGTCAGATGTGATGCTACACAATGGTAGACACGGCCCCGCCCCAACTATTGGGAGATGTGATGCTACACAATGGTAGACACGGCCCCGCCCCAACTATTGTGAGATGTGATGCTACACAATAGTAGACACGGCCCGCCCAACTATTGTGAGATGTGATGCTACACAATAGTAGACACGGCCCGCCCAACTATTGTGAGATGTGATGCTACACAATAGTAGACACGGCCCCGCCCAACTATTGTGAGAAGTGATGCTACAGGATGGCAGACACGGCCCCGCCCCAACTATTGTCAGATGTGATGCTACACAATGGTAGACACGGCCCCGCCCAACTATTGTCAGATGTGATGCTACAGGATGGTAGACACGGCCCCGCCCCAACTATTGTCAGATGTGATGCTACACAATGGTAGACACGGCCCCACCCCAACTAATGTGAGATGTGATGCTACACAATGGTAGACACGGCCCTGCCCCAACTATTGTGAGATGTGATGCTACACAATGGTAGACACGGCCCCGCCCCAACTAATGTGAGATGTGATGCTACACAATGGTAGACACGGCCCTGCCCCAACTATTGTGAGATGTGATGCTACACAATGGTAGACACGGCCCCGCCCAACTATTGTGAGATGTGATGCTACACAATGGTAGACACGGCCCCGCCCAACTATTGTCAGATGTGATGCTACACAATGGTAGACACGGCCCCGCCCAACTATTGTGAGATGTGATGCTACACAATGGTAGACAAGGCCCCGCCCAACTATTGTGAGATGTGATGCTACACAACGGTAGACACGGCCCCACCCCAACTATTGTCAGATGTGATGCTACACAATGGTAGACACGGCCCCGCCCCAACTATTGTGAGATGTGATGCTACACAACGGTAGACACGGCCCCGCCCCAACTATTGTCAGATGTGATGCTACACAATGGTAGACACGGCCCCGCCCAACTATTGTCAGATGTGATGCTACACAATGGTAGACACGGCCCCGCCCCAACTATTGGGAGATGTGATGCTACACAATGGTAGACACGGCCCCGCCCCAACTATTGTGAGATGTGATGCTACACAATGGTAGACACGGCCCCGCCCCAACTATTGTCAGATGTAATGCTACACAATGGTAGACACGGCCCCGCCCCAACTATTGTCAGATGTGATGCTACACAATGGTAGACACGGCCCCGCCCCAACTATTCTGAGATGTGATGCTACACAATGGTAGACACGGCCCCGCCCAACTATTGTCAGATGTAATGTTACACAATGGTAGACACGGCCCCGCCCAACTTTTGAGATGTAATGCTACACAATGGTAGACACGGCCCCACCCCAACTATTGTGAGATGTGATGCTACACAATGGTAGACACGGCCCCGCCCCAACTATTGTGAGATGTGATGCTACACAATGGTAGACACGGCCCTGCCCCAACTATTGTGAGATGTGATGCTACACGATGGTAGACACGGCCCCGCCCCAACTATTGTGAGATGTGATGCTACACAACGGTAGACACGGCCCCGCCCCAACTATTGTGAGATGTGATGCTACACGATGGTAGACACGGCCCCGCCCCAACTATTGTGAGATGTGATGCTACACAACGGTAGACACGGCCCCGCCCCAACTATTGTGAGATGTGATGCTACACAATGGTAGACACGGCCCCACCCCAACTATTGTGAGATGTGATGCTACACAATGGTAGACACGGCCCCGCCCAACTATTGTGAGATGTAATGCTACACAATGGTAGACAGGGCCCCGCCCAACTATTGTGAGATGTGATGTTACACAATGGTAGACACGGCTCCGCCCAACTATTGTGAGATGTGATGCTACACAATGGTAGACACGGCCCTGCCCCAACTATAGTGAGATGTGATGCTACACAATGGTAGACACGGCCCCGCCCCAACTATTGTCAGATGTGATGCTACACAATGGTAGACACGGCCCTGCCCCAACTATTGGGAGATGTGATGCTACACAATGGTAGACACGGCCCCGCCCAACTATTGTGAGATGTGATGCTACACAATGGTAGACACGGCCCCGCCCAACTATTGTCAGATGTGATGCTACACAACGGTAGACACGGCCCCGCCCAACTATTGTGAGATGTGATGCTACACAATGGTAGACACGGCCCCGCCCCAACTATTGTGAGAAGTGATGCTACACAATGGTAGACACGGCCCCGCCCAACTATTGTCAGATGTGATGCTACACAATGGTAGACACGGCCCCGCCCAACTATTGTGAGATGTGATGCTACACAATGGTAGACACGGCCCCGCCCAACTATTGTCAGATGTGAGGCTACACAATGGTAGACACGGCCCCGCCCAACTATTGTCAGATGTGATGCTACACAATGGTAGACACAGCCCGGCCCCAACTATTGTCAGATGTGATGCTACACAATGGTAGACACGGCCCCGCCCAACTATTGTCAGATGTGATGCTACACAATGGTAGACACGGCCCCACCACAACTATTGTGAGATGTGATGCTACACAACGGTAGACACGGCCCCGCCCAACTATTGTGAGATGTGATGCTACACAATGGTAGACACGGCCCCGCCCAACTATTGTGAGATGTGATGCTACACAATGGTAGACACGGCCCCGCCCAACTATTGTGAGATGTGATGCTACACAATGGTAGACACGGCCCCACCACAACTATTGTGAGATGTGATGCTACACAATGGTAGACACGGCCCCGCCCAACTATTGTGAGATGTGATGCTACACAATGGTAGACACGGCCCCGCCCCAACTATTGTCAGATGTGATGCTACACAACGGTAGACACGGCCCCGCCCAACTATTGTCAGATGTGATGCTACACAATGGTAGACACGGCCCGCCCCAACTATTGTGAGATGTGATGCTACACAATGGTAGACACGGCCCCGCCCAACTATTGTGAGATGATGCTACACAATGGTAGACACGGCCCCGCCCAACTATTGTGAGATGGGATGCTACACAATGGTAGACACGGCCCCACCACAACTATTGGGAGATGTGATGCTACACAACGGTAGACACGGCCCCGCCCAACTATTGTGAGATGTGATGCTACACAATGGTAGACACGGCCCCGCCCAACTATTGTCAGATGTGATGCTACACAATGGTAGACACGGCCCCGCCCAACTATTGTCAGATGTGATGCTACACAATGGTAGACACGGCCCCGCCCAACTATTGTGAGATGTGATGCTACACAATGGTAGACACGGCCCCACCACAACTATTGGGAGATGTGATGCTACACAACGGTAGACACGGCCCCGCCCAACTATTGTGAGATGTGATGCTACACAATGGTAGACACGGCCCCGCCCAACTATTGTCAGATGTGATGCTACACAATGGTAGACATGGCCCCGCCCCAACTATTGTCAGATGTGATGCTACACAACGGTAGACACGGCCCCGCCCAACTATTGTGAGATGTGATGCTACACAATGGTAGACACGGCCCCGCCCCAACTATTGTGAGATGTGATGCTACACAATGGTAGACAAGGCCCAGCCCCAACTATTGTCAGATGTGATGCTACACAACGGTAGACACGGCCCCGCCCAACTATTGTGAGATGTGATGCTACACAATGGTAGACACGGCCCCGCCCCAACTATTGTCAGATGTGAGGCTACACAATGGTAGACACGGCCCCGCCCCAACTAATGTGAGATGTGATGCTACACAATGGTAGACACGGCCCCACCCAACTATTGTCAGATGTGATGCTACACAATGGTAGACATGGCCCCGCCCCAACTATTGTGGGATGTGATGCTACACAATGGTAGACACGGCCCCGCCCAACTATTGTGAGATGTGATGCTACACAATGGTAGACACGGCCCCGCCCCAACTATTGTCAGATGTGATGCTACACAATGGTAGACACGGCCCCGCCCAACTATTGTCAGATGTGATGCTACACAATTGTAGACACGGCCCCGCCCCAACTAATGTGAGATGTGATGCTACACAATGGTAGACACGGCCCTGCCCCAACTATTGTGGGATGTGATGCTACACAATGGTAGACACGGCCCCGCCCCAACTAATGTGAGATGTGATGCTACACAATGGTAGACACGGCCCTGCCCCAACTATTGTGAGATGTGATGCTACACAATGGTAGACACGGCCCCACCCCAACTATTGTCAGATGTGATGCTACACAATGGTAGACACAGCCCCGCTCCAACTATTGTCAGATGTGATGCTACACAATGGTAGACACGGCCCCGCCCAACTATTGTGAGATGTGATGCTACACAATGGTAGACACGGCCCCGCCCAACTATTGTGAGATGTGATGCTACACAATGGTAGACACGACCCGCCCAACTATTGTGAGATGTGATGCTACACAATGGTAGACACGGCCCCGCCCAACTATTGTGAGATGTGATGCTACACAATGGTAGACACGGCCCCACCACAACTATTGTGAGATGTGATGCTACACAATGGTAGACACGGCCCCGCCCAACTATTGTGAGATGTGATGCTACACAATGGTAGACACGGCCCCGCCCCAACTATTGTCAGATGTGATGCTACACAACGGTAGACACGGCCCCGCCCAACTATTGTCAGATGTGATGCTACACAATGGTAGACACGGCCCGCCCCAACTATTGTGAGATGTGATGCTACACAATGGTAGACACGGCCCCGCCCAACTATTGTGAGATGATGCTGCACAATGGTAGACACGGCCCCGCCCAACTATTGTGAGATGGGATGCTACACAATGGTAGACACGGCCCCGCCCAACTATTGGGAGATGTGATGCTACACAACGGTAGACACGGCCCCGCCCAACTATTGTGAGATGTGATGCTACACAATGGTAGACACGGCCCCGCCCAACTATTGTCAGATGTGATGCTACACAATGGTAGACACGGCCCCGCCCAACTATTGTCAAATGTGATGCTACACAATGGTAGACACGGCCCCGCCCAACTATTGTGAGATGTGATGCTACACAATGGTAGACACGGCCCCACCACAACTATTGGGAGATGTGATGCTACACAACGGTAGACACGGCCCCGCCCAACTATTGTGAGATGTGATGCTACACAATGGTAGACACGGCCCCGCCCAACTGTTGTCAGATGTGATGCTACACAATGGTAGACATGGCCCCGCCCCAACTATTGTCAGATGTGATGCTACACAACGGTAGACACGGCCCCGCCCAACTATTGTGAGATGTGATGCTACACAATGGTAGACACGGCCCCGCCCCAACTATTGTGAGATGTGATGCTACACAATGGTAGACACGGCCCAGCCCCAACTATTGTCAGATGTGATGCTACACAACGGTAGACACGGCCCCGCCCAACTATTGTGAGATGTGATGCTACACAATGGTAGACACGGCCCCGCCCCAACTATTGTCAGATGTGATGCTACACAATGGTAGACATGGCCCCGCCCCAACTATTGTGGGATGTGATGCTACACAATGGTAGACACGGCCCCGCCCAACTATTGTGAGATGTGATGGTACACAATGGTAGACACGGCCCCGCCCCAACTATTGTCAGATGTGATGCTACACAATGGTAGACACGGCCCCGCCCAACTATTGTCAGATGTGATGCTACACAATTGTAGACACGGCCCCGCCCCAACTAATGTGAGATGTGATGCTACACAATGGTAGACACGGCCCTGCCCCAACTATTGTGGGATGTGATGCTACACAATGGTAGACACGGCCCCGCCCCAACTAATGTGAGATGTGATGCTACACAATGGTAGACACGGCCCTGCCCCAACTATTGTGGGATGTGATGCTACACAATGGTAGACACGGCCCTGCCCCAACTATTGTGAGATGTGATGCTACACAATGGTAGACACGGCCCCACCCCAACTATTGTCAGATGTGATGCTACACAATGGTAGACACGGCCCCGCCCAACTATTGTGAGATGTGATGCTACACAATGGTAGACACGGCCCCGCCCAACTATTGTGAGATGTGATGCTACACAATGGTAGACACAGCCCCGCCCAACTATTGTGAGATGTGATGCTACACAATGGTAGACACGGCCCCGCCCAACTATTGTGAGATGTGATGCTACACAATGGTAGACACGGCCCCGCCCAACTATTGTGAGATGTGATGCTACACAATGGTAGACACGGCCCCGCCCAACTATTGTGAGATGTGATGCTACACAATGGTAGACACGGCCCCGCCCAACTATTGTGAGATGTGATGCTACACAATGGTAGACACGGCCCCGCCCCAACTATTGTCAGATGTGATGCTA
This sequence comes from Eleutherodactylus coqui, assembly GCF_035609145.1. Classification (NCBI taxonomy): domain Eukaryota; kingdom Metazoa; phylum Chordata; class Amphibia; order Anura; family Eleutherodactylidae; genus Eleutherodactylus; species Eleutherodactylus coqui. Next base: position 16,160,350 of record NC_089849.1, on the reverse strand, counting down.
CACAATGGTAGACACGGCCCGCCCAACTATTGTCAGATGTGATGCTACACAATGGTAGACACGGCCCCGCCCAACTATTGTGAGATGTGATGCTACACAACGGTAGACACGGCCCGCCCAACTATTGTGAGATGTGATGCTACACAACGGTAGACACGGCACCCCCAACTATTGTCAGATGTGATGCTACACAATGGTAGACACGGCCCCGCCCAACTATTGTGAGATGTGATGCTACACAATGGTAGACACGGCCCCGCCCAACTATTGTCAGATGTGATGCTACACAATGGTAGACACGGCCCCGCCCAACTATTGTGAGATGTGATGCTACACAACGGTAGACACGGCCCCGCCCAACTATTGTGAGATGTGATGCTACACAATGGTAGACACGGCCCCGCCCAACTATTGTCAGATGTGATGCTACACAATGGTAGACACGGCCCGCCCAACTATTGTGAGATGTGATGCTACACAATGGTAGACACGGCCCCGCCCCAACTATTGTCAGATGTGATGCTACACAATGGTAGACACGGCCCCCCCAACTATTGTCAGATGTGATGCTACACAATGGTAGACACGGCCCCACCCCAACTATTGTGAGATGTGATGCTACACAATGGCAGACAAGGCCCGGCCCCGCCCAACTATTGTGAGATGTGATGCTACACAATAGTAGACACGGCCCCGCCCAACGATTGTGAGATGTGATGCTACACAATGGTAGACACGGCCCCGCCCAACTATTGTGAGATGTGATGCTACACAACGGTAGACACGGCCCCACCCAACTATTGTGAGATGTGATGCTACACAATGGTAGACACGGCCCGGCCCAACTATTGTGAGATGTGATGCTACACAATGGTAGACACGGCCCCGCCCAACTATTGTGAGATGTGATGCTACACAATGGTAGACACGGCCCCGCCCCAACTATTGTCAGATGTGATGCTACACAATGGTAGACACGGCCCCGCCCAACTATTGTGAGATGTGATGCTACACAATGGTAGACACGGCCCCACCCAACTATTGTGAGATGTGATGCTACACAATGGTAGACACGGCCCCGCCCAACTATTGTGAGATGTGATGCTACACAATGGTAGACACGGCCCCGCCCAACTATTGTGAGATGTGATGCTACTAGAGATGAGCGAACGTGTCCGTTACGGACACATCCGCACCCGGACACCCGCTTTGCCGAACACTGCAGTGTTCGCGCGTAAGTGTCCGGGTGCCGCCGGGGGGCGGGGAGATGCGCGGCGGCGCGGGCGGCAGTAGCGGGGAACAGGGGGGAGCCCTCTCTCTCTCCCTCTCCCCCCCACTCCCCGCCGCACCCCCCCGCGCTGCCACGGCGGCCCCCGAACTTTTTCGCCCGAACACTGAAGTGTTCGCAAGGTTCGGTGTTCGGGCGAAAAAGGGGCGGGGCCGAACGTGTTCGCTCATCTCTAGATGCTACACAATGGTAGACACGGCCCCCCCAACTATTGTCAGATGTGTTGCTGCCATCAATATCTAAAGGAGTTCATTTTTTTAATGAAATGGAACAATGTCCCCCTCCCCCCTCTGATATGTTTTCTATGGTCTACTGGGAACAAAATATGGTTAGATGAGATTTCCAAATCTTTGCGTACTTTTTGTATTTACATTTTACACAGCATCCCAACTTTTTTGGAGTTGGGGGTGTATTAAGGGGCGTGCTGTAAGGCCAATTCATTCAGACATTTCCAGGAGGAATAACAGAGGAAAGTAACAACACAGGCGTCTAAGAATTATTTCACGGGGAATAGAAGTATTTCCTACCACAGACATGTCAGGAGAGCGGGCAGATCCTCAGACACTCCTCCGATTATACTTTAGGCCAGGGCTCTATATAGCCTGCAATGTCTTACAATGTGAAATTAGGGGAGGAGCTATGTCCCACGTAGGGCATATAATGGCGCTCACCTTGTAAACGAGACCCGCTATGAGCATATAGCTGCTCATAGCAGAATTTTGGTACATGTAGCACGACCCCCTCTCTCCGCTTTGGTTTTGCCATAGGAGGCACGAAATGTCAATCATGGAGCCAAAGGCGATGGGTCCAGGGATGCCACCTGAGGAAGGAAGAGAAGGAGGTAGTCAAGTCATGATCATAGACAGAGAACACATGTATGTAGGCAGCCAGGGTCATACATGCAATCCTCCGTGTCAAGTCTTAATGTACAGATGCAGCAGAGACAAGTTTGTCCTTTGGTACACCTCCTGGGCTGCCAGGATGGGTTATCTGAGGTTATATATGGGACTGCGCTACTGAGCATAACAGTGATGCACACATGAAACAGAGAACTAATTCAGCTCTGCTACATTCCTATGAGGCTAGGGCTACAAGGAGACTTTGGACGCATGACATTGTCCGGTTGTAAACTATTAAAGGTCTTTTCTCAGGATACATCATCAATAATAGACTGGGAGGGGTCCGCTGCCTTAGACCACACCGATCAGCTGTTTGCCAGGCTTGTAAACTGAGCTGATTTCTACAGGAAGCAGACAGCGCCATTCCTACTGCAGTGGCCAAGCTTGGTATTGCAGGCAAAGTTCCCATTCATTTCAATGGGAAGTTGGCCTGTAATACCAAGCCTGGCCACTACAGTAAGAATGGAGCTGTTTGTTTCCTGCAGAATTAATTTCTGTACGCAAGTGCAGCAGCCTGGCGAATGAGCCAAAGTTGACAACTTTTTTTTCCCCGCCGACACGGCCGTACGAGGGCTTGTGTTTTGTGTGGTGAGCTGTAGTTTTTTTGGTCCATATAATGCATTATATAAGGCGTGGGACAGAAATCTCGCGGAATGTCCACAGCGGGACCGCACGGAAATTCAGCAAGATTTCCGAACCGGAAAGAGTGCTTCAAAATTCGTGCCATTTGGCAGGTGTTTGAAACAGCTTTTCAGCTGCATTCAGAGTCCCATAACTTTTTTATTTTTCCGTGGGCGGAGCTCTGTCAGGGCGTGATGAGCTGTTTTTTTTATTGCTACCATTTTGGGGTACAAATGGCTTTTTATTATCACTTTTAGGGCTTATTCACAGGAGTGTATATTGGCCACCATTTTCATGGCCGGTTGAGTTGTCATCTGAGTTGTCTTTACCCTTCCTTTCTCCTCGCCGACTCTCTGCCTCTCTCCTCCCCTCCGCTGTTTGCAATGGGAGAGGGCGGAGCTGAGTTCTGCCCCGCCCATAGCTGGCTGTGGACAAGGGGCGGGAGCTTAGCTCCACCCCTGTCCCGCCCCCTCCCACTGCAAACAACCGGAGGGAAGGAGAGTGGCAGAGAGACGTCGAGAGGAAAGCCAGCTGAAACGGTAGCATATACCGGCCGGCCGTGAGAACCGATATACGCTCCTGTGAATAAGCCCATTGGCTAACTTTACACAGGCGAGTGCGATATTACGCCGTGAAACTCATCCCAATATCGCACTCACCAAAATGCGATGTCCCCACAGATGCGAGGCGCTTTCTGTTAAAAACACCCTGCATCACATCAGAGAAGTAGCGATCCTTCGCCGCAGCTTTTAGTCGTCAAGTGTTTTCCATTGTTTTCAATAGGGTAACCTCGCATCGCACTCGCACGCCCCTCGCACACTTTGCCATACTTTGTAGAACCCATTGAAAATGGGCGATGTGAAGCATTCCAAGGAAACACCCCAAGTAGCACATGCTGCGATATCTTCCTGCGCCGCGATGTGGGGGGGGGAGCGCTCATGTGTATGACCCTATTCAAAAGAATGGAGATCACATTTGTGCGGCTCGCAACACACAAATCTTACGCCACTTTCTTGGCCGTGTGAAGGCAGCCTTATTGTGTTCTTTGCGATGTGAGTCACACCCTAGATTCTCCGTCTCGACTGTACACGGGTGAGCGTGATATCACCCCAAAAATAGGGCGTGCTGCGATCTTTCTCTCTTGCAGCATCGTTGCGAGAGAATACCTCCTATGCAAACACCTATTATAAATGTTTTTTCACAGCGCACAAGTTGTGTGCGTCCCGCCAACGCATAGAACCTGTCCGTTTTTATCGCCCGTGTGGCCTTACATCGGTGCGTTTTATCTACCAGCCACCATCGCAGTACAAGATGCAGCCTCGTCGCAGCGCCATGCCGGCGTCACGCCATCAGCGCTGCCCGTCCTAGCAGTAAAGGTACAGCTGGCTACGGGACAGGCGGCTCTTTACTAGTGGAGATGGAAATGGCGCGGTAACGTCCCGGCCTTTCACTTAGCGGAGAGCACTTTGCTGGGAGAATAAAAGGCAGGAAGTGCTGAGTCTGTAATTAAGGATATGGAGTCCATTAGTGGAAGTGCTTCTGCTCCTCCGTACCTAGCGTCCGCACTAATATCCACTGGATCCCGAGTGCGAAGGAGCGCTGGCTGTCTGAGACACACCTAGAATACACAAGCGGGGAGAACACGGGGTTAATGGGCACAGCCAACCGACAGCATTTAAAGGAATTTTCCATTTTTTAATGTGTCTTAAGATTAACCCCTTCAAGACCAGAGAGTTATCGAGTTTTTACTTTCGTCTTTTCGTCCCTGCCTTCCAAGAGCCATAATGTCTTCGTTTCTCCACTGCCATGGCGGTATGAGGGCTCGTGTTCTGCAGGACGAGTTGTATGTTTGATGAACCGGATAATGTACAGAAAAACTTTGTAATAGTTGTAAGTAGCGAGAAATGAAAAAAAAAAAAATGCAATTGCGCCATTTTTGAGAGGTCTTAACAGCATTCACAGTGCAGTAAAAGCGCCCTATGACCTTTGTTTTACGGGTTGGTGCGATTACGGTGATGCCAGATTTTTTAAATATTTTTATTTTTCTAGGCCGCTTTCACATGAGATTTGCGCATACCCTAATATTGTGCGTACAGGAAAAACGGGAAATGAGAACAAACCCATAAAATCAACGGATTTTATTCTCTGCGTCCTGCGAGCGCAAATACGCTGGTGTGAAGGAGCTGTTAGTCGTGGCATGACTGGGAGTCACACGGCACAGAGCAGTGCCGTATCCTCCCACTGGGGCCTTATTCGCACGGCCGTATATACGCAGTATCGTAGCCACGTCTAAAAATCGCAGCCATCTGAAGCAATGGATTCCAACGTATTCAGATGAATGATTTTTGGGCATGTAAAAAAAAGGAGCGTCGGGAAAAATAGCGCATCGGCAACCAAAAACGGTGACCGATTTTATACGCTGCGTCCAAAGATAGATCTTGCTGAGATACGCTGGAAGTTCTCATAGACTTCTATGGAAGTGGTAAAAAAAGGGAGGGGGGGAGTTTAGCTGCGTCCAGCGGCGGGAAAAGAAGGCAGCTGGCGCTATTTAACCATTATTGGTCAATCCGAGGATTTCTGTGCAGCGGCGTACATTTTTGCTGATATGCATGTGAATGGACAAGAATACGTTAATTAAGGTCGCGACTTGATCGCGGCTATTCTTCATCCATGTGACTTTACGGTACGTACAGGGGAAGGTTTAAACGCATACGGTCCTCCTACACAACACATACAGGACGCTCGGAGTGGATAAGTAATTAGGTATGGATTTCAAATCTTAACCTTACATTGTCTCACAAGGACTGTACACTAAGCCCCCCTCCCCCCCCATCTAGTAGCGCATTGGACTCCTCTGGCCGTCAGAATGCAGTAATTTGTAATGGCATAGATCCCACTCGGTGATTAAATCATTCTGCAGGAATATCGGCCCCTGTGGACAGGAAGCTTCTTGTAGTTGCTGCGGATTAGATGGCGGTGCTGACATGTTCTGACGAGCTGACAGGAAGGGGTCAGCGATTCATGCTGCTTGTGCCAAATTCTATCCTCCCATCAGCAACAGAAATCTGGATCCATCTGACCAGGGGATGTTTTTACACTGATCACTGATACAAGTTTTGGTCTCTTTTTCCCACCTTTCTGCTTTTCTTAATGGCGCTGGAACTGGTTATATCTGCTGTTATAACCCATCTGTAATAAGGAACGGCAAGTTGTGTGTTGGTTATGTTAGGAATGTTAGTCAGAGCTCCAGCATTTTATTCGGCCGCTCCTGACTGTGCAGCGCCTGTTGGTCAGAACAATTCCTGACATCCTCCTCTGACCCCTTTCAGTGATTGTTTCAGTCCACAGGATCCCATTTCCTCGCTCACACCATTCTCTGTATATTATCCACACTGCTGCATGAGAACCCCCCCCCCCCCTTCCCCACGGTTGGCAGTAACATTCTGACCCTGGATAGTCTAGCCCCGATGACCCGGCCTTGTTGGAATCACTCAGATCGCTGGATTTTCCATCTAATGTGGATTCACACTGAAACTGATCCATGGAAAACTTGTCACATGATTTTATGCTCCGGGGTCACGGGGAGAACTGCCATAGAGGGAAGCGCCAATCGTGAAAAGGCTGGGGGCTCTAATAAAGGACTGGGGTCTCTAATAAAGGGCTGGGGGCTCTAATAAAGGGCTGGGGGCTCTAATAAAGGGCTGGGGGCTCTAATAAAGGACTGGGGTCTCTAATAAAGGGCTGGGGGCTCTAATAAAGGGCTGGGGGCTCTAATAAAGGGCTGGGGGCTCTAATAAAGGGCTGGGGGCTCTAATAAAGGGCTGGAGGCTCTAATAAAGGACTGGGGTCTCTAATAAAGGGCTGGGGGCTCTAATAAGGGGCTGGGGGCTCTAATAAAGGGCTGGGGGCTCTAATAAAGGACTGGGGTCTCTAATAAAGGGCTGGGGGCTCTAATAAAGGGCTGGGGGCTCTAATAAAGGGCTGGGGCTCTAATAAAGGGCTGGAGGCTCTAATAAAGGCCTGGAGGCTCTAATAAAGGGCTGGGGGCTCTAATAAAGGACTGGGGGCTCTAATAAAGGGCTGGGGGCTCTAATAAAGGGCTGGGGGCTCTAATAAAGGGCTGGGGGCTCCAATAAAGGGGTCACTCAGTGCAGGTCAACTACATCTAGAACATGCAGGTTCATACCCCTCCTACATTTGCACTTTCAGCTTGACTCAAGGATAAATGGCTGCCAGCTACCTATGGCGCTGCTTATCTCCCAGGTAACTAAGGCTTACATCTATCCTGCGGCCCCTTAGTCCTCATACATAATAGTTACTTATCTCTTGCGCATGCAGATACCTTAGCGTGGCGGTCAGCGCAGGAATACTGCACAGGAATGTAAACAATATGACGGTGAAGGTGAAGACTAGGAGCAGAGACATCTTCTGGCAGGAAGACGAACATTTCCCCGATACGGCCCGCGCGTCCGCCGCCGAGATGTTGGATGCAACGATGCAGCTGCAGTTTTGGTAAACCTGGAAAAGAAATGCAGGAGGATCTTAGATTAGAAGAAACCGATCAGATGTAGATCCGTGCTCTTAGGCCGCCTCACACATGCGTTCCGTTAAACATCGCTGGAAACCGCGGCATCTTCAGTGCGGGCGCCGGCTTCACCCCCATTGAAATCAATGTGAGCGCGCACTTCTACTGCACTTCCTGTTACAGACGCGACTGGATCTTCTGCCCTAATGAGGAGCAGGAAGTGCAATAGAAGTTGGAGTGGAAGTCTCTGTGCCGATCTCTGTAAAGTGGCCGGTGCTTGTAACTGCAGGCATGCCTCTCATTGAAATCAACGCAAGCTTACCTGCAGTTACAAGCACTGGCCACTACATGGAGATCGGCGCTGAGACTTCTGCTGCTTTCACTCTGACCTCTGTGTATTTGTGGCGCTGACAGCATGCGCCTGCTCAGCTGATCGGTCGGGGTCCCAAGTGACGGATCCCGGCTGATCAACTATTGATGACCTATCCTGCGGAATAGGTCATCCATAGTATTTCCCTGGAAAACCCCTTTAACATGACGGGCACCTTGTGATATCTCAACTTACAGCATTGTAGTACATTGTAGTTAAAGGGGTATTCTGGCCTTTTTTCAGTGTAGCGGGCCGGACGCCCTCTTCATCGGACATGGGAGGTAGTGCGGACACTGACTTCTATTGCACTTCCTGCTCCTCATTAAGATCAGAAGATCCGCTCTCGTCCATAACAGGAAGTCCAATAGAAGTGCGCGCTCACATAAATCTCAACAGGGGTGACGCCGGCGCCCGCAGTTCCTCCCCTGTCCGATGATGATGACATCCGTGTCGCACTGCGCTGATAGCGGGCCGGACGATCAGCTGATGGACGGGAGTCCTGAGCGGCGGATCCCCATCCATCAACTGCTGAAAAAACTGCTGAAATACCCCTTTAAATTATCATAAAGTGTCAAGTTAACGTTTGCTACATCTGTACAAGGCCGCAGTTACACGGCAGATATTGTCGCGCGAGTTTTGACATCGCGAGATGCATGTAAATACAACCTATTATTTGGACGGGTGTGACTACATGGCGACTTATCTGTCGCAGCGATGCAGTGAGATAGAAAGGTTGCAGCAAGTTCTATTTTTCTGTGATTTCGCAGAAAACTCACCCGTTATTCCCTACGGGCGAGTTTAAAAAAGGGCATCACATTCGCGTCACACTTAAACGTACATGCGAGTGTGATGAATTCTGAAACAACATGTGACTTTCATACGTGTTCAGCGATGCCATGTGATTTTCTCGCAAATCGCATTGTGCTTGCAGTGAAAATTGCATTTTTGCAAACGCCATATTGATGTTGTGCCTGCCCGTGTAAATACGGCCACAGGTAGACTGACAGCGTCCCAATCACAGCTTAGAGTCTGTACAGTATGAATCTAATAGACTGAAGGGTTAATTCCCCCTCTGCATAGATGTAGCGCTCCAACAATGTCTGGCGGTGGCGCCACCGATACTTAGAATGAAGCGGCTGCGGTCCCTTCGACTTTTTAACAGCAGCACCCTGGACCCAAGGTACCCGCAGCACCCTGGACCCAAGGTACCCGCAGCACCCTGGACCCAAGGTACCCGCTGTATTGGAAGATGCCCCTATTCCCATTGGTGATGTCACCCTTGTGTATGGTTGTGACTGATATTGAAAATGCATTGCAATACCACATACAGCCAGTAGGCAACAGTGGCGCTGTTTCTGGAACAAAGCAGGCTTGTTTTTGTAAATTCGTACTACCCCTTTAACCTCATCCCCTTTATGAAAAGCATTGCTGATATCAGACATGGCGCCATGTGGCATCTCCAACATGTGATTACCAGAACTATCCCCACACAGGGCTGACAATACCTTCTTCCCATTGTGGCGCTCCAAGTACTTTCCTGAGCACCCTGCGTAGCAGGCGGAGTAGTACATGACGCCATCCGCTCCACAGACTGGACTATAGTGATCCTGCATGCAGCTGCAGTCGGTGTTGCATGCGGCGGACAGGTTGGGGCTGTTTCCATAGAGGGCGCTGCAGGAAAAGGGCAGAAAGCATTACTTTTCAGACCTCCAAACTAAGTGGATCAAGTGATATTACATACAACTGGGCAGGCTTGCCATTCAGGAGGCTGGAAAACCTTGATGGCAACCAGTGGCATAGCGATAGAGGGCGCTTTATTGTTTCACAGCTTCCCATAAAAATAATATGGATATGATTTTTTTTCACATTTAAAGCATTATATGGCGGTATAATTTGGATACTGAAAGGCAGTTTTATTTGGCATTGTCTAGGAAATATATGGTAGTATTATTTAGAAAATGTCTGCAAGTATAATTTAGGCATTATGGCAGTATTATTTGGCCACTGAATGGTGGTTTTTTTGGGGCAGTATTGTGTATGATATATATGGCAGTGTTAAATGGGCACTATATGACAGTGTTTTTAACTGTAGAGACCGTATGAAGGTAATATGCAGGCATTGTATGGCTGCATTATTTGGATACTGAATACCAACTTTATTTTGGCACTGATTAGCAGCATTGTCTATGAAGTATATGGCAGTGTAATGTGGGCATTATATGGCAGTATTATTTGGTCACTGAATGGTGGTATAATTTGGCCACTAATTGGCAGGACTGCGTAGGGTATATATGGCAGTGTTTTATAGGCACTATGTAGTAGTGTTAATTAGGTATTGAATGAAACTATTATTTAAGTATTGTATGCAGTCTTATTTGTGGCAGTGTTATATGGCCATTATATGGTAGTTTTATTTAGATACTGTATGAAGGTATCATTTAGGCATTAGAGATGAGCGAGCGTACTCGGTTCGGGTGTTTTTGGACTCGAGCAGTGCTACTCGGACGAAAAGATTCAGGGGGCGCCGGGGGTGCGCGGGGGGTTGCAGAGGGGAGTGGGGGGGGGGGGAGAGAGAGCTCCCCCCTGATCCCCACTGCTACCCCCTGCTCCACCACGCCACCCCCCGCCCCCTGGCGCCCCCCGAATCTTTTCGTCTGAGTAGTCAGTTACTCGGAAAAAGCGGTGCTCGAGTCCAAAAACACCCGAACCGAGTACGCTCGCTCATCTCTATTAGGCATTGTATGGCAGTATTATTTTGTCAGTTTTGTTTAGGATATATGGCAGTGGTATATGGGCATTGAATGGTAGTGTTATCCAGAGGAGGTACTGTATGAGGGTATTATTTAGGCATTGTATGGATTGCATTATTTGGATACTGCATGGCAGTATTCCTTGAACACTGTCAGCAATGTGTATAATATATGACGGTGTTATACTGACACTATATTGTAGTGTTATTTGGATACCACAGGGAGGTATTTGACATTGTATGGTGGAATTATATGAACACTGTATTATCCAGGAAATATGGCAGTGTTATATGGTAGTTTTATTTAGATACTGTATAAAGGTATCATTTAGGCATTGTATGTCAGTATTATTTGAGCATTAATTGTCAGTATTGTGTAGGATATATGGCAGTGTTATATGGGCATTATACAGTAGTGTTATTTAGATCAGACACTATATGGAGGTATTATTTAGACACAGTATAGTGGAATTCTTCTAATACTGATTGTCAGTATTGTGTAGGATATATGGCAGAGTGTTACTTTGATGGTTAGCGTGCAAGAAGGTATTATTTAAGCATTGCATGGCAGTATTGCTTGGCCCCCTATATCACATGTTTGGGTATCAGGTACATACCGTATGTATCTGTAGTTAATATGTACAACTTATAGTTAGCAGAACTCTTAACATGGACCTGGGGGGATGACCAAACTTTATTTGCTGCCCAGAGCCCTATTTTGTATAAAACCGCCGGTGCCTGATTATATCAGTGTTCATACCTGTCGGGGTAGGGCGCCGTCACTCCGGCCATAGGCATGTTGGGACAGCTGATTAGGAAGATGAAAATTGACATCAGACTTAGGAGGGTACATAAGACACAGAAGCGGATCACCCCTGAGCAGTGAAGCTTCAGTTTATTGACTATAAACCCCCCGAAGAAGGTTCCTCCACCGCCAGCGGGGACCACCAGATACCCTGTGCCAGGGAAAAGAAAAGAGAGGACAGTTATGTAGCGGTCAATATAATAAATGTCTTTATTAACCCCTTATTTATAGAGCCTGGTGTTTCTGAGCTCGATACCTGCGTTTTTCACGTGCGCAAAAAAAAAATACACGCAAGCAGTTGTCATTGACTTTATGCGCTATATGCATGTAGCACGTGTATTCAATGCGTATCTGCACAGTCCCGCGGGCGGTGATGGGTTTTTTTGGCGTGTAGATACTTGCAGCAACATTCAGGGTTCCGGTAAACGAGCGTAGGTGTAGATATGCTCACAGTTAGTGATGAGCGAGCATACTCACTAAGGACAATTGCTCGAGCGAGCATTGCCCTTAGCGAGTACCTGCCCGCTCAAGAGAAAAGGTTCGGCTGCCGGCGGCGGGCAGGGAGCGGCGGGGAAGAGCGGGGAGGAACGGAGGGGAGATCTCTCTCTCCCTCTCTCCACCCCCGCTCCCCCTTGCTCACTGCCGCAACTCACCTCTCACCCGCGCCGCCACCCGAACCTTTTCTCTCGAGCGGGCAGGTACTCGCTAAGGGCAATGCTCGCTCATCTCTACTCACAATATATATATATTTTCACTTTTTACACCCAATAAAACTAAAAAACATGAAAAAAAATCTGTGAAAAAGATATTTTAAAAAATCGCCCTTTATGTCCTGGAAAAAAAACACAGCCAAAAATAATTTTAGTAGCTGAAGGAAAAAAAATGGGGCAGTAAAACCAGCAAAGGTGTGAAATCCCCAAAGTGTCTGTTCCTTAAGGGGTTAACGAGCAGTAAGATATATGGCCTCCTTCTGTCTTCTCGGCTGACCGTTGAGGTAATGTTTCCTCCCGTGTGTTCTGGCACAGTGATGATCCTGTAGAGGACGGCCGGCAACCCTGAGCTGCTCAGCCACCGAATAAAGAGGCGATTGTTCGGTCCGTAGAGCCGCACGGCGTCAGCATCCGCGCTCCGCTAAGTCCTTTGTGCCCTCGGCGCCCACCTCAAGGACTGGCAGATACATTCCGAGCCGCACAAAGGAGCAAACAGACGGACGTCCCCTCGATAAGTCACCCGACCGGTATGGGACGCCGCTGACGGAGGCGGTATTGTACGGCGTCTATACGGCATTCTGGATGGCCGATTAGGAGATGCGGTTGGCGTCTAGTAAAATCAGTAAAGCGAATCTCCGTCTCTACACAGCAAGTATGTTCCAAGTCCGAAATGTTGAGCTGCTTAAGGGCTCCTCCAGACAGGCGTAGTGGCACATGCCAAAATGGTGGGCGCAATACGCAGAGAATAACGCCCATGGATGTCAACGTGTTCATTCTCCTTTGTCGCATTCTTTGTGCGCATTTCTTGGTTGTGTGAAAAAATAGGACCTGCTCTTGGTCCTCCAAGACCTCTTTTTAGTCCTCCAAAATGGCCGTACCACTTCTCCGAATGCCCTCTGCACTACAACTGCTCTCATATTCACCAGCGCTGCTCCGAAAGCAGAGAGCATCTTCAAAAGGACTTTCCCAGGCTTTAATATTGATGTGCTAAAGCGCATCAATATCTGATAGGTGGGGATCCACCGCTTGGGATCCCACAATCATCTGATTGGAGAAGCCATTGGTCACATGACCTAAGAGCAGCTCAGTCCCATATAAGTGAACGGGATTGAGCTACTATACCAGGCAGAGGCACTATACAATGTACGGCACTCTACCCAGGATGCACTGTGGATGCCAAGAGCGATCGGTGGGTATCCTGAGTGGCGGACCCCCACTGATCATATATTGGTGACCTATCCTGCGAAGAGCTTATCAATACTGGAATCCCAGAACCCCCCCAACTTCAACAGGGCGGATTTACAACACCGAACCTTTTGAAAGCCAGCGGCCATGCTTTTGTAACCCTGGACAATCCCTTTAAATGTGGCTCATCTTACAATGGAGGCCGGCGTTTAGCTGCAGCCTTCGTATCGTCATCTCTCGCGCTCGGCTGATATTTCCGCCCGCAGCTCGGTTTCTGCTATGTGGTTTCAGCCGCCGACTTCACAGGAAATCATGCAGCACGACAAACATTTCTGACCTCGATTTCTCACGCCATCCTGTTCTCACAGACTGACTGCGAACTGACAGCAGGATCCGACTTACCAAAAAACGTCGCGGCTTCCGAGGCGCTCAGACTAAACTGGGACTCCAGAAACTTCGGCCCAAATGTAGAGACTCCCGTGATGAGAGTCGCTTCCGTGGCGCCGGCTAAGCACAGGAAAATAAACGTTGGGTTCTTGAGAAGCATCAACACCGACCTATCGGTAAGACGGATGAGAGTCGGTTAAGGGGAAGCAGATCCACGTTCGCATCTTCCGAAGCAAGCAGAGGTCTTATCTCAGCTGACGGACCAATCATATGTCCCCCCGCCCTGCTGGACGGTGAAAACTAGCAGCAAATCCCAGTGTGTCTGAGGTAACTCCATAGGGACCTTCACGCGGGACGAAATTGTCCGCAGGACGCGGTGCAGACGTGGATTTTGTCAATTTTAGCGGATTTTGTTGCGGTTTTAACTGCGTTCTGCGGGACGTCTTGCGGAATTTCTTGCATTTTGTTCTGTACACCTAAATTGTGGATTTCCATCTCCTGTGTTAGAAATCCGCAGCAACTATTCCACAAGATGTCCTTATTTCTGCAGAAAAAAGCTTTTCTCTACGGAATTTAATCTCGCGGTTTTGAGGTAAAGAAGCGCCGATATTAACGGGTGCAGAATTCCACCCCCATAGGGGAAACATCGTGACGCATTCCGTCCCGTGTGAAAGGTCCCTTTAGGTAAAGCGAGCTTCAAGTCCCAGCACATAATTCTGTCCGGGGACCGGAAGGGGCTGCTATATTACCTGCCGCTGCTCTTCTGCGCCATTGTCGCACAGGTCCAATGTTTTTGGCCTCAACTTCAGTTGTCCAAGATGGCCGCCACAATCTTTTGACTACCCATTCCTCACAGTGCATTGGACGTGTGTTAGGATAGCTATTCACTGCACCTGCTTTCTGATTGGCCAGTGCTCGTCACGTGATCAGCAGTGACAAATCACAGAGCAGCGTACAGTGTGCACTAGGTAGTTTCAGTGGCCATTTTGAATAGCTGAAAACGGGGCCTGAAATCAGCAGATTAGAGGGAGAACAGCATTAAAACCCGACGGCAGGTAATATAACCCAGACCGGAGGGTTCCTTTAAAGGGGTTGTACCAAAACATACATTTATCACCTATCTATAACAGATAGGGGGCTGAGACTGATCCCAAGAGCGGGGTCCCCGTTCCTCCTCACTGAGGGCTCACTGAACCCCCTGGTGTAGTGAGGAGGAGACTGAATGGAGGAGTGGTTGCGCATGCGCGGTGACGCTCCATTCATCTCCCATGGGACTGACGGAGACAGGTGCGCGCTTGTACTCGGCTATTTCCTTCACCTCCATTGAATGGAGTGGCATCACGCACACTCAACCAGCACTCCATTCAACTCCACGTCGTTGTGAGAAAGTGAAGAGGGGGACATGGGACCTCCATTCTCGGGATCAGTGGGGGTCTCAGAGGTGAGACCCCCACCAATTAGATTTTTATCACCTACCCTATGGATTGGTGATTAAAGTAAATTTTGGTACAACCCCCACTGATCTGATATTGTATCCTAAGAATAGGCCATCAATGTAGTAATTTTTAAATTCAGCACCCCCGATCCTTCTTTCCTCCAACATCGTCAGTCGGGGTAAAGTTGAAGCGCCCCCAACACATTAGAGAGTCTTCCAGCCGCTATCAGTGGGTTCGGACGACTAAACTGTAAAGTGTATGGGGACCCTAACACAGTCCAGCGGTGTCTGATCCCCCACTTCCAGACCAATTCTGACACTGGGTCACATGGTATAGTCCTTCCGTGACTTTGTCGCAGGAGGCTGGCTGTTCGGCTCATTTCAATAACTAAGCCGGCCCCCTTCTCCGTCACACCCAATACAGTGAAAGAGGAGGCGGGCTTAGTCATTGAAATGAACCGAACCGTCAACCCGCTGCTATGATGTCACGGGCAACGGAAGAGCCATACCATGTCAGTATATGTCAAAACCAAGCTGGGAGTGGGAGCTCCAACACCGCCGGACCTGGACTGGATCGGTCAGGCACTCTCCCTCCTTGGTGAACCCCTTTAATATCAGACTGAGAATTATTTACATGGCCAGGAATATCTTGGGAAATCTCTTACTTTGGCAGATCTTTAATTGTCTTTCCAAAATCGGGGTCTGATTTGTGCGCCTCGTCCTTCACCTGATGAGCCTCCGACACTCTCATAACCACGTAGCGCTGGGAGCCTGAAAGAAGCCATGTTATTGGGCAGTGATGGTGAACCTTTTAGAGACCGAGTGGCCAAACTGCAACCCAAAACCCACTTATTTATTGTAAAGTGCCAACACTTCAGGGGGCGGGGCTTATCACCACGTATGATTTTTACCCCCGTCTTTCATAAAAGGACAAGGCTGTTTCAAAATAGACTGGGTGCAGATTTTGACGTCTTTTGAATGCGGAAATGCTGTGGACTTCGCCCTGAGGACATTCTGCTGCATTTCCACTTCGTGTAAACATATCCCAGCAGTGATATTGACCCCTCCCCAGAGCGGGCCCAGCAGTAAGGGTGACCCCCCCAGAGCAGCCCCAGTGCTAATAGTGACCCCCAGAGCGGCTTTAGTGGTTATAGTGACCCCGCACAGTGGCCCCAGCGGTAATAGTGACAACGCACCATGGCCCCAGTCATAATAGTGACATCCCACAGTGGCCCCAGTCATAATAGTGACATCCCACAGTGGTCTCAGTGGTAATAGTGACATCTCACAGTGGCCCCAGTAGTAATAGTGACAACCCACAGTGGCCCCAGTAGTAATAGTGACCCTGCACAGCGGCCCCAGTCGTAATAGTGACCTCCCACAGTGGCCCCCCAGTAGTAATAGTAACACCACACAGTGGTCTCAGTGGTAATAGTGAAATCTCACAGTGGCCCTAGTAATAATAGTGACATCCCACATCATCCCAGTAGTAATAGTGACATCCCACAGCAGCCCCCAGTAGTAAGAGTGTCACCTCACAGCGTCCCCAGTAGTAATAGTGACATCCCACAGTAGCCAGTAGTAATAGCGACATACCACAGTAGCCAGTAGTAATAGTGACATCCCACAGTGGCCCCCAGTAGTAATAGCGACATGCCATAGTGGCCCTTGTAGTAATAGCGCTTCCCCTCTGAGACCCAAATTCCCCCCCCCCCCCCCCCCCCACCTCCTCTGCTTGCTGCCACCGATCCCAGGAGCACAATGTGACGTGCTGCCGGACACCTTCTCCCCTCCCCTGTTCTCGCAGAACCAAGTAGGAGACGTCAGAGGAGGAGGGGAGAGGAGGATCCCAGCTGCACACTGACATCACAGTGTGCGCCGGGATTAGCGCCTCTAGCAGCGCTGCTGAGTGAATACCAGCAGGAGAGCTGTGGCACCCCTGCCGGTATTTACTAATGTGGTGAGCGGCCGACGGCGACGAGTGCTAGCTGGGAAGGCTCTGAGTGCCGCCTCTGGCACGCGTGCCATAGGTTCGCCACCACTGTTATAGGGTGTTTTTTCATCTCGGGAATCCTTTCTCAATGTGTTCAAAATCATAAAACAATGTATTCACCCATAAGATGTTTCCAAAATGCTCCGTTCTCTGGATATTGTAGGTATTGATTCCTCTGCCCTCAGGTTGTTTACTGCTCGTTGCCGGGAAAACGGACCGCCTCTTCAATGGAAGGGAATATGGTAGTAGAGGAGGCCGGCGCCTGCGTACTTCTTTCATCCCACTTCTTTCCATTGAAGAGGTGGTCGGTTTCCCTGGCAACGAGCAGTAAACAACCAGAGGGTGGAGGAATCAATATCTGCAATATCAGGAGAACGGAGCATTTTGGAAATAGACATCTTACGGGTGAGAGCGTGGTTTTGTGATTTCAAGCACAATTAAATAGGATTCACACGACGGGAATCCCCCTTTACAATCAGTGACATGCTGTGTAAGGGGGTCATAAGCAAAAAATCCTCAAAAATACCTACACTGGAACAGTTCAGTGAATAAATACTGTACCAGAACCAAGCTCATAACAAATACAGCCACAGAACCAAGCTTGTAACATAAATACGGCCCCAGAACCAAGTTCATAACATAAATACGGCCTAGAACCAAGTTCAGTACATGAATACAGCACAAACCAACCTCAATACATAGATATATTAGGAGAGCCAAGCTCATAGCATAAATACAGCCCCAGATCCAAACTCATAACATAAATGCAGTTCAAACCAACCGCAGTGCATAGATACAATACCAGAACCAAGCTCATAACAAATACAGCCACAAAACCAAGCTTGTAACATAAATACAGCCCCAGAACCAAGTTCATAACATAAATACAGCCCCAGAACCAAGATCATAACATAAATACAGCCCCAGAACCAAGTTCAGTACATGAATACAGCACAAACCAACCTTAATACATAGATATATTAGGAGAGCCAAGCTCATACCATAAATACAGCCCCAGATCCAAACTCATAACATAAACGCAGTTCAAACCAATCTCCGTGCATAGATACAATACCAGAACCAAGCTAATAACAAAAATATAGTAGAAGTAAGCTTTGATTATAGGCTATGATTATAAGAATTCACACCGTATAGGAATCTCTATATATTATGAACACAGGGAGGGGGCAGACAGGTAAAGGCTGCAGATAAGTAGCTGTACCTGGCAGCTGCTGCGGATAACCCAGTATCGGAAAGGAGATTAGAAACGCGGCTGCTCCAGCACCCAGGAAGCCGATCCACCAGGCGCCGACCCACAGAGGATTCTCAGGAGTCAGATCAGTGCTGTAATAGAGTAAAGAGCTATGTAAATGGATGGCAGCAGCTTCATGGGAAATAGACGTAACAGTTACTGGCATCACCAGACTCCAAGGCGCAGTACAAAAAGAGCTCAGAGCATAATCTATAGAAGGTGCAGATACTCCAGCGCTCAATGCCTGAGGGACCCAAGGACCCCTCTGCCACATGGCAAAGTACTACAGATGGCAAATGATGATGCATGGGGGACGCTATTTATTTAGCATCAGGTCCCACACACTGCACTCCAATGCTACCTACCTGCACAGCACGCATACGTCTACTGTAACTTTTGGCGGAGGAAGGGTAACAGGCTGGGGCAGTTTTTTGGGGTTCGGCCCCTTACGTCCAGTGAATGGGAATGCTAAAAGAATATATTATGGGCAGGGAATGGGACAAAATAACTTGTGGAATATGATATTATCGCATTCACAGGTCCTGCCAGGTTCATCAATATTCATTGGTTTCTTGGCCAAGTCATGAATGTGACTTTGATCTGATTAGATCTCCTCTGCCAATAACGATTTGTCATTATATTAGTAAGGTCCGCTACTCTACTTTTATGCCCCTTGATTTTTGTAACTGTGTTCTACTGTATGCCCGATTACCTCTTTATAAGCCTTGATACTTTTTGTAATAAAGCCTTTAACTTTAATAAGTCCAGTCCCTGTTGGCCTATACCCCCCCCCCCCCCATAGACCCAGTGAGTGTACCATGAATGCTGGAGTGCAGGAAGTGCCCGTACCCAGTATGTTACTGACGTCTTGGTGGCTGACTTGCCCTGTTATAAAGTAGTCAGCGTGGCAACGAGTATTTTTGGGGCATGTAGGACCGTGTCGGGGTGTGACTTATGCTCCATCTTGGAACGAGTGCAGGACAAAGGAAGTGAAAGTAAGTGACCCCCTTAGATTGCATCCATGTCACATAGTGTGAAAGCCTGGTTTGTGACAAGAATGAAGTAAGCAGTACTCACCGCTGGTCCAACGTAGCTACTCCAGCACTGGCCGCTCCGATCCCGAAAGCTCCGGCAGTGATCATGTACTGCTCATTGTTCACAGGACCGCTGCAGGCAATCACCAGCCTCACCAATCATATGGCAGTATCAGTAATGAAGCTAGTGATTGGCTGCAGCGGCCATGTGAACAATGAACCTGTCGAACAAGCTAACTGACGGTCGGGGGTTCACATACTTTTATGTATGTAGTGTAGATAGTGTGCTTCGGGGCCGTATTAACACATCAGTGGTCCCAGTGCGGAGGTTTCATGAGTAGCTCCCCCTCCAGCACATTGCAAAAAGGTAATAGTGCCTAAATAGTGCCCCTTGTAGAGACATTTTTGTGTACCCCCTTCTGTGCCCATTCTACAATGTCCTTCTGCTATGCTGGGGAGAGCAGTAGTGGCAGCAGCTGGTGGCAGAGTCTGAATTGCCATGCCAATGGGGTCGTGAAGCTTCCTGCCATGTGCAGGGAAGTGGGAGCACAAAGAATGTGAATGGCTGGTGGCGCTGCATGTCGGAAGTATGGCAAGCTGCTCTGAGATACATAAGAGGGGTAGAAGGTGGGCATTGGGTGAGTTTCACTGAAATTTTCAACTGTGTTCAGAGGACAGATGATAATGGTGCTGCCACCAGATGCCCGCTGCCTGGTGGGCCCGATGCTGGGGCACCATTTGCCCTATAGGTAATAGAGCCCGATCATGCTGTATGAGACATATCATATGCTCCTGCAGCTCTTACATATTGCCTAGTAGCCAATCACTGGTGGTATTCGGCTCGAGACTGCAGAGACCAGTGATGGGCGGCAGCGGTACATGTGTAAACCAAATGTTACCGCTGCAGTCAATGTATACAAGACCAGCGCCGAGGACGGGAGCGGCGGCGCTGGATCAAAGCAGTGACCACGACTTAAGGCTCATTCACATGGGCGTAGATTTGGAGTAACACCGAGTGTACAGAACCCATTGATTTCACTGTCTGCAGAGTATTTTTGATGCGATTTTCTGTTACGCGAAAAAATACGCATGTGCTATTTTGTGCGGATTACTCCCCAAAATACGCCATAGAAGTGAATTGCCTAATACATCAGGAACACTATCTTTTCTCCTTAAGGAGAGGACCTAGAAGGTGAGTGAGGAGACTTAGGCTACATTCACATGAACGTATATCGGCTCGGCTTTTCACGCCGAGCCGATATACGTTGTCCTTATGTGCAGGGGGGGGGGGGAGGGAGGCTGGAAGAGCCAGGAGCAGGAACTAAGCTTCCACCCCCTCTCTGTCTCCTCTCCACCCCTCTGCACTATTTGCAATGGGGAGAGGCGGGACGGGGGCGGGGCTAATTAACACCACTTAGCCCCGCCCCCGTCCCGCCTCCTCTCATTGCAAATAGTGCAGAGGGGCGGAGAGGAGGCAGAGAGGGGACGGGAGCTCAGTTCCTGCTCCTGGCTCTTCCATCCTCCCCCCCTGCACATGAGGACAACGTATATCGGCTCGGCGTGAAAACCGAGCCGATATACGTTCGTGTGAATGCACTCTTAGGCTGCCTGTCCACGGCCGACGCAGAATTTTGCTAGCGATATTCCGTTGCGGGGGAGAACTGGCAGGTCTCCGCGGTGAGCCTATCTAATAGACAGGCACACCGCGGCAAATCGCAGCATGCCGCCATTTGAATCCCGCGAGCAGAGAATGGCTATGATTCTCCGCTCGTGGACATAGTTAGCCTATGGAAAGCGTTCACTGCGCTACCCGTGGCCGGATTATCACCACGGGTAACGCAATGACACCTCGCCCGTGGACAGGAGGCCTTATAAGGCCATTGATGCTCCTCTGGGTAATATGCAAATAGAGGGATTGTTCCTCTCCCTTATTTACCTAGTACAAACACAGTGAGTAAGCATGAAACAATGGCTCCTTCTGTGGCCTGTTTTTTTTTTTTTTTTTTTTTGCCAAAAGTGCACAGAAGGGCGGAAATATGCCGGGAATGGGCGGTTTTTGGTCCGTGAATACACCCATGTGAATGAGCTCTGTGGTTTGTTTTTTTTAACCCTTTCCTGCCCTCTTCCCATTTTTATTAATCTTTCTTGAACATTTCCCATGACCGTCCGTCAGATGATGAGGTGATGCCGGACTGAGTAATGCCGGAGATATCCGGGGGGGGAAGAGGCTTCAGTGTGAAACGAAAAGCGGAAGCCGCCAGTCGCACAGTTACTTACGGGCTGCTGAATTCTGTGTACATGTTCAGGAAGAATCCTCCCAGCAGGTAACCCACCGCCGGTCCCACTATGGCCGCCGTGTAAAATATACCTGGATATGAAGAGAAGAGGGCCGTGAGCGAACACGCTGCAATATACTGACCTTACAGAGACAATGTCATCACATAAACCACACGGACAAACGATTTTGCACCCCGTTTCTAATTAGTGGGATTGGCCATTTAACACAAATATTGCTAGCAAGTGCTTAAAGGGGTTTTCTAGCTATCCTCAGGGTCGGTCATCATTAGCTGATCAGTGGGGATCGCTGCCGATCAGCTGTTCACTGGAGCTGTCGTACACCGTGCTGCAGCCTACAACGGTACTGCAGGTGACGTTTACATTAACTTGAATGCTAATAGCATCTGCAATACCATTTTAGGCCACTGCACAGTGTATGGAGCTGTGAGTTTCCGGCACACAGGATGCATGGCTTCCCCTCCCTGCAGAGCATGCCCACAACACTCTCTCATAGAAATCTCTAGGTAGTGATCACAGTTCACCTCCTACCCCTC
Organism: Eleutherodactylus coqui; assembly: GCF_035609145.1. Lineage (NCBI taxonomy): Eukaryota > Metazoa > Chordata > Amphibia > Anura > Eleutherodactylidae > Eleutherodactylus > Eleutherodactylus coqui. The sequence continues at coordinate 16,138,266 of NC_089849.1, read as the reverse complement.
CCTGCACAGCTCATAAAGCATGCCCACAACACTCTCCCTTAGAAGTCTATAGGTAGTGATCATAGCTCAGCCCCTTCCCCTCCCTGGTCACAGAGCATGCTCACAACACTCTCCTATAGAAGTCTTAAGGGTAGTGATCATAGCTCACCTCCTCCCCGTCCCTGCACAGGTCACAGAGCATGCCCACGACACTCCCCCATAGAAGCCAGTGAATCCCCTCCTGCCCATTGTGTCTATGGCCCATGAGGCTACTGCACGGCCTATCTCTAAACGCTGTTAACTACAGCAAGATGGCCGCCACCATAGCTATATACAGCTAATAGAAAAACATTTTTCTAATCCGTTTTTATCTTCTGCTTGTAGATTTTTTAAATTCTATCTCGTTATAATTAGTAAAAGAATATATAGGTGATACTGTCTCTTTAAAAAATGTCTGTACTGATACACTGTAACAAACTATCAGCACAGGAGAGAACTTGGTGTTGGTAATGTGCTTAGAAGACTGTCTACACTGGATACAACCGTAGCAAACCCTCAGCTGTGAGAAGTATTAACTCAGCCAGAATGTGTTTGTTCACTGACAACAAGCGGAGGTTTTATAAAATGTTGACTCATTAGAGGTGTAGTCACCGTTGCGGGTTATTTCCTGAGTATCACGATGTGTAGGAGAGCAAAGGATGTGACGTTAGAGACGTGCAGAGCGCCCCCATCAGGTGGAGGACCAACGCGCTGATCAAACATCATGTGACCAGAAACAAAAAGCAGTTATTGGGACAGTCTAATGGTAGCAGTCTCAGTGTGGTGAGGAGCAGCGACAGCAGCGCCGACCCCGGATGACGAGGGCCGGGGTCATATCTTGGGTGCCGCCATATTTGTGATCGGCCTTCAACCCTCCAATTTCTGGAGCGTGGCAAAACCACTCTAAGTGTCCTCGGTGGAGTGTGACCCAGTGATGCCCAAAAGTCCAGGGATGCTTGATGCCCGGGCACTGCACTGCTAGGAGGCCGCAGGGCAATAATCAATACGCCTCAGAAATGTACAGAATTTCCCATTATGTGATACATAAAACTGTAAAACCCCTTTAACCCCTTAGTGACTCCACCTATTTTGGCTATAAGGACGTCACGATTTTTTGTAGATTTTCACATCCACTTTTCAGAATCCCTAACTTTTTTATTTTTCCGTTGGCGCGGCCGTATGAGGGCGTGTTTGTTTGTGTGGCGAGCTGTAGCTTTTTGGGTACATGTAATGTATTGCAGAGCTTTTATTCATTTTTTGGGGAAGACGTGTTGAAAAACATCAATTCGGCCAGTGTTGTTTTTAGAGCGTTAATCATGTGGCATAAACGAGATGATATTTTCTGCAGGCTGGTCCGATTACTAAAATTCCAAAATTATATATATATTTTTTTTTGTTTTTCAACTTTTGCACAATAAAACACCTTTTTTTTTTGAAAATGTAGAAATATTTTTTTATACCGCTGCATTCAAAGTCCCATAACTTTTTATATTCCATGGGCGGAGCTCGGTGCGGGCTTGTTTCTTGCATGACCAGCTTTACGTTTATTTGGTACCATGGTATGATACATACAGCTTTTTTGATCACGTTTAGGGCTTATTCAGATATGCGTATATCGGCCGGGTTTTGACGTGCGGATGATATACGCTGTCCCTCTCTGCAGGGGGCCGGGCCGGAAGCAGTGCACTGAGCTCCTGCCCTCTCTCCGCCCCTCGCCACTATTTGCAATGGGAGGGGGTGGGACGGGACGGGGGAAGGTGAGGAACTTAGCTCCACCCCTCTCATTGTAAACAGTGACAAGGGGCGGAGAGGGGGCGGGAGCTCAGTGCACTGCTCCTGTCCAGCCTCCTCCTTTCCCTGCTGAAAGAGACAACGTATATCGTCCGGGCGTGAAAACCCTCTCTGTCAACCCTTTACATGCCACGGCCACCATTGACTGTGGTCAGTAAGGTGTTAACAGCAAGGATCAGTGAACTGACCGATCCTCGCTGCTGGAGAGGGAGGCCGGCTCCCAATGCGGATGGTGCTGGCTCAGCCATCCATAAGACGTAAAAGTATGTCCATGCACGGGAACCGCTTCCCAGCCAGGACATCCATTTACGTCCCGGGGCAGGAAGGGATTAAAGAGCATGTTGGCACCTGGCAGAGCGCCATAGTTATGAGGACTTCAGCTTATGTCAGTTCATACCACACTAAGGCCGCGACGCTTGATTCTGTGTCTGGGACCTGTGGAGATAAGCTCTGTTCCCCTCGGTCACCCACCGCTGCACATTCAGGGCTGATTACTGGCTGCTTCCTTCCACGGCTTCTAGAAATAAGCCCCGATGAGTCATCTGTGAAGTTCTGCGGTTGGCGGCAGATAACACCACAGCGGCTGTAAATGTTTGCACTGGTTTTGCATGATGCTTCTCTTTTTTTTTCCTCCATTCAAATCCGGCGCTGCGGGCAGAGCTTCTGTTATAAGATAGTAATTGTGGTAAACGTAGATAACCTGCCGTTCCCAAGGCTGCAAGATTCTAGCTGCAGCTGTGGATGTGACTAGAGAAGAGCGTAACGTAACAGAGGGCTTCATGGCCGGGTGATACAGCCTCCTCCGCACCCATTAGGGATGGAAGTACGCCGCAGGACGCGGCCAAATCCGCAGGTCTAAGGGCTCCTTCAGGCGAATGTAAGCGCAGAAACGCTCTCAATATCGCAAATTTTAGCAAATTGCAAGCAGGGTTCAAGGCATTTTTAATTCTGCATCAAAATCTGCAGCTAGCCTACGGATTTGGTGTGAAGGTTACTGCGGTCCGTCGTGCAGCCTCTTCCGTCCCGTGTGAAAGGCCCCTTACAGTTACCCCCCTCTCTCTCTCCTGTTCTGATAGTTTGCTACAATGTATCATGCAGGCGGTTTAGCTTTTCTAGAGTGGATACAATCGTAGCGAATACTCATTTATAAGACGTGTTAGATCTGCAGAGGTATTCATCCCCTGCAAGCAGACCTGCCAGTTTCCATTCATTGACAGCATGCAGGGATCTAAATAGTAAAGAACTGTAAGACAAAGTATATTACAAGTTGTAGAGCTCTTCGTTATACAGATCATTAAGGGGTTATGTCAAGATTGAAAGTTGGTTAGGGGATAATTATATGATTGGTAGAAGTCTGACCGCTGGGACCCCCACAAATCAGGAGAACAGGGTCCCGAGAGTTCTGCAATGAATGGAGTGGCGGTCAAGCATGAATGCTCCAGCTCCATCCATTTTAATGGAACAAACGGGAATAGCCAAGTCCAAGCGCTCGGCTTTCTCAGGCAGTCTCGTGGAAATGCATGGAGGGGTATTGTACATGTGTGACCGTCACTCCATTCATTGCAGGATAATCGGGACCCCTGTTCTTCTGATCTGTGATGGTTCCAGCAATCGGACCACCACTGATTAGATAGTGGTCCCAATCCAAAGCACTTTCATTCTTGGCACAACCCCCTCTGGCTCAAAGCTAGAAGTTTACAGGAAGTGAAAAGTGGCATTTTACTTAGTCGCAGTCATCGAATGGCTCGGAAACATTCCTTTAAGGCACATCTGCCAGTGTGTCCCTGCGGCTACCAAACCCATAGCATGGCAAAGATGCTGACATGGGGGACGGGCTACATCGGACGTCTTCCACTACTCATACTTCATCAGGAACCCCAAGATTAGTGTTTTATTTATGTATCACCCCGCGTCTTTGGCTGCTCAACCAGTGGCATGGCAGGAAGGCTGACATGTGGGAAGACTACACCGAGCTCCTCCGCTGCTCACACTTCATGAGCACCCTCAAGACTTATGTAAATTAGGATGTATGTAGCAGACTGTATGTAAATTAGGCTAGAACAGTCCGAGGGGCGGTCCGTTCTTAGAGAGTGTGCATTTGTTATTTATGCTTTTATACCACAAAGATGATCGTTCAAAAGATGGCTTTTGAGCGATCATTTTGCATAAACTACTACTTGGTACTAATGTCTATTAGTACCAATTAGTAGCGTGTAAGCTGCCAGGAGCTGTATTCAGGGAACAGACCACCCGCTGTTCCCTGAATACATTCCCTTTGTTCTGCTGCGGGGCTGACAGCTGAGACAATGTAATCAGCTGTTATCAGCGCTCCCTGGGAAGAACACAGCTTGCGGTCCTGCTTATTAGCTGAAAAGTGAAGGATGGACACACTTACACCCAACGATTATCGCTCAAAAGACTGCTTTTGAGCGAATTTTGAGCGATAATCATTGTGTCTAAATGGGCCTTAGGGCTCTTTCGCGCCGGGCCACAAAGACAGTCCTGCAACTATCTTTCCAGCCGTTAGATTTGTGCGCCCATTTACACGTTTTTACGGCGCCGGCGGGCGCACGTAATAATGCCTACGGCCATGTGGAAGAGGCTTTAATCAAGGACTTTCTGCATTATGTGATTGTCAATCCCTCCCTGTGGCTCTTGCCTGATGACTCAAGTATGATGCTAGCAGTCAATTAAGAGCAGAGGGGGGAGGATGAGGATCGCTAAATGTAGGAAGCCATGGATTACTTTCAAGTCATGGAACATCTACTCGACCATTCTAGCCTCATTTACATATGGTCTGTAGTGCTAGTTTGGGGGCTCCTGATAAAGTATGATCAGCGGAGGGGGTAAGTGTAGTTTTCCCAAAAGTCAGCGTCCCCGCCATTCTACTGGTCAAGTAAGGGGTGATATCATGACATGATCTTCACTTAATACTATGATGAAGGTGTATATACAGAATATTATACAATATACAGGGGGTCCGGGAAGTCTTCAGACCCTTAACTTTTTTTCTGTTATGTTGTGGCCTTGTGCAAATGTAAAAAGAAAAAATCCAAGTTTTCCCCGTCCCCCAGCACTCAGTACCCCATAGTGACAGCAGGATGGTAGACGTCGGTGGACATTTTTTTAAAATGATCATCTAACATTTTGCGTTGACCTCAGTATTCACACCCTTTGGTCTGACATTTGAAGTTTCGCTCTGGGAGCCTCCTATTTCTCTTGATCATTTTTGAGATGTTTCTACTTCTTGATTGGGAAGTTCAGTTGACTGGCTGTAATAGACCCCCCAAGCTGCCTGTATAACGCCTCACAGCTCACAATACATGGACAAAAAGAAGAAAAAAGTTCCAGCGCTCCAGAGGTTATTGTGGAGTTCATCCGTTCAGTGACCGATTCCAAAGCACATCTGGGATTTAGGATGATTCTTGATCTTGGACCCCCCCAAAAATGTAAGTGTCATTGCCTTCCTTTGCATGCCACCTTTTTATATATATATATATATATATATATATATATATATATATATATATATCATCTACATAACCTCTAGAGCGCTGGAACTTTTTTCCTCTTTTTAATTTTGTTTGTTTATACTCATCCGGGGTGGCTTCCACCCAGGCAGTTCCATTGACACTCCGCATCCTTGGATGTCCCAAGTATGACGAGAGGTTCCAACCAAAAGTGGATTAATTTTGATCTCGACGCCATCTTGGATCAAGGTGTGACAGCCATCCCTGAGGAGGATAGGCTGTTCACACCGGGTGAGTCACCTTCATATAAATCTAATGCCTATTGTGGACCTTTGGATCGCTTTCCCTGTATTAAATTAGCTCACAATGCATATCAGAGCCAAAACCAAGCCATGAGGAGGACAGAACTGCCTGTAGAGCTCAGAGACTGGATTGTGTGGAGGCGCAGATCTGGAGGCTACAAAACATTTCTACTGCACCGAAAGTTCCCAAGAGCCCAGCGGCCTCCATAATACTTACATGGAAGAACAACCCGGAGTCTTCCTAGAGCTGGCGACCCCCCAAACTAAGTGATCGGGGGAGAAGGGCCTCGGTAAGAGAGGTGACCAAGAACCCAACGGTCACTCTGAGCTCCAAAGATCCTGGGTGCAGATGGGAGAAACTTCCAGAAGGTCAACCATCACTGCAGCCTCCACCAATCTGGGCTTTACGGCAGAGCGGCCAGAAAGAAGCCTCCTCAGTAAGAGACATGAAAGCCGTGAATACTTATGTCAACACAAAAAATTTCTAACATTCTGTTCTCACTTTGTCATTATGGGGCACTGAGTGCAGAATGATGGGAAAACTTTCATTTTTGTTTTTAATTTATACAAGGACACAACATAAGAACGTAAAAAAAAAGTCTGGACCCCTGTGTGTGCGTATATATATATATATAACCCTACACATACACACTGCTCAAAAAAATGAAGGGAACACTTAGAAGGAACCTGTCACGTCCCCATGGCACATAATCTAAGTTACGGTGCGGTTATGGAAGCAGACAGGGAACTGGGTGATATATTTTTTATACTCGCCCACTCCTGCAATCCAGCAGTGTTCCCCCTCGGAAGTCCGCATGCTGGCCGAAAATCTCACCCTTTCCAGAATCCCGTGTCCACGCTCTCTTGCATAGGAGACCGTGCCCAAAGACTCTAAAAAAAAGTCAGATTTCCAGCTATTGTGCGGTCTTTAGAGGGGGAACACTGCTGGATCGCGGGTGAGTACAAAAAATACATCACCGGGCTCCCCGTCACCTCCCCCAACAGCACCATAACTATATTTGTTGTCCACTGGGGACATGACAGCTTCCCTTTAAATTACACATCGGATCTCGCTGATCTCCGTCGCCTCCAGACTCTTTCCCGTCTAAGGGTGAAAGCATGAACCTGCTCTCAACTAGGTTGAAAATGGGGCACCAATGGTGGATCTGCCAATTCTGGTGTTCTCTGGCAAATACCAATGGGGCTCCCCAGTGCTGGCTGTGTGCACGGGTCCCACTACAGGACGTCGGACCCCCATGGAGTCTGTGTATAACAGTTGGCTCAGTAGCTGCTGGAGGGCCTTTTGCAGGCCTCTGGCAGCTCTTCCTGTTCCTCTGGGCCTGGTTCCAAACTGTTGCCCACCTGTCCAGCTCTCATCTAACGGCCGTGTCCTGGTATCTACTCCAAGCTCTTATGCCTGGAGACATGGCAAACCTTCTTGCTCCGACACGTATAGCTGTGCCATCCTGGAGGAGCCGGACCACCTGTACAACCGGATGGGGCTGCAGGTAGCGTCTCATATACCGGTAATGACAAGGACACCAGTAACACGCAGAACTGGAGAAAGAGAATGGAATTGTCTCCAGTCCCTTTTTTGGGGTGTCCTGCTGTCTCCTCTCATGCTGCCCTTTTCATTTGCACCAAAGCAGGTGAAATGGATTCCCAATCACTTCTGCTTCCTGACCGCACAGATTGCCCTGAAGTGTCGGCGACTTTGGGTTATACAGCCATGTCCAAGTGTTCCCCAGATGGTTTTGAGCAGTGTATATAAAGTATGTTCGCCTTACAAATTAGTACAGACATCGATAAGATTCCAAAAAGGACAAGACACATCGCTGTAGGCACAAACACAAAACACATCTTTACATGGATCCTTACCAATATACACAGGGGAGTAGCTGGATTTAACGTTCTCGTCTAAGTAAGTGACCCCCAGTGTGTAAAGCGGCGTGGCGCCAATCCCATGAAGAAACTGTCCCAACATGAAGACGTATCTGTAGTTGGACAGACTCGAGGCACTTTCTGCGACCTGGTGAGAATAATTAGAGTAACATACTCCAGTGTCCTCTGCCAGGCTCACGACGTACACACTAGTGGTGAAGTGTGGTAGTGCAAACACCAAGGAACCCATTCCCATAATTAATACCCCCCAGCCCAACCACCGAGGTTTGTGACCGTTCCCCCCAAAGTAGCTGACAAAAGTCAAACACAAGCAAGCTGCGATGTCATAAGAGCTTGCAATCAGTCCGGTGTGGTAGCTGTGCAGGTCGAACCTCCGCTCTATGGAGGTGATGACGGTATTGATGAAGCCGTTGACCACCATGCCTTGGAGAAAAGAGGCCACGCACAGGAAGAAGAGCACGCCTTTGGATGTGTTAAAGACCTGTAAGAAGGACGGTTTGAGCGCTCCCCAGCCGCATAAGTTGTCGTTTTCCGATGGGATAAATTTAATTTCGCAAGGGTCCTCATCGTACAATGCTTTCTTGGTAGAGGTCTCCTTGTATAGTGGGTCAATGTAAGAGTCTGGGGGCGTCTTTGACAGCAAGGCATCAACCTGGTCACTGCTGTCGGGAGTGGCCAGGTCATAGTCGCTGACAGTCCCAGAAGTTTCAGAGAAACAGAGCAGTTCTTGCTTGGAATGGAAGGAACTTTCTGGAGAGAGATGTTGGGGCATTTCACAATGAAACACTCTGGGGTGGGGGGTTTATTGTCACCGCGGGGATAAATGGTCCAAAAACTTCAGAAGGAGCCAAAAATATCACCTGTGGAAGAGCAGAAGACAAGAAATATATTATCATAGGGATGTTAGAATGCCTCACCAAGACTCTGCTCTGACTTTTAAAGGAACCCATCACATTCTAAATGCGTTCCGATGTGTATACAGCATGTTATAGAGCAAGAGCTGAGCAGATTAATATATAGTTTTGTGGAAAAAGATGCAGCAGAACTTGTGTTTTATTCATTTAAAGCTCATTCTCGACTTAGGAGTCCAGAGGACAGCCCTAGTTATTAGGACCGCCCACCGGACTCCTAAGCTCAGCATGAACAGAGGTTTCAATGCATAAATTAGAAGTTCTATTGAAGCTCTTCCCAACAAACTACACATTAATCTGCTCAGCGACCCCTGCTCTATAGTAAGCTGCCTGCAGATTGGACTGCAATTTTCAAAAAAGGTCCTCTTTAAAGGGCATCTTTGATACCTGAGCATAAAGTAAGAGTCCACCTTTCATGAACGTGTATATTTTAGGTCCAAACGTCTATGTTGATTAACCACTTCCTGCAAGAGGACAATGGCACAGTGGCATTTAAATGGTGCGAAAGAGAGAGGGAACTCTGTCTCCTGAAGACCCTTCCCCACAATGAGACCTCAGTGGACCATTCATGAAGGCCTCACAGGAATGCCATGTATTTCTGCCTATTCCGCCTGTGGTAGGGCTTAATAAAATGTCTACAGAGATACAATAGACTGCAATATTAAATACAAAAATACTGTATACTTTTTGCCAGGCCTTTCACTTCCCTTTACATATTGTTAAAGCTTTAAATTAGAACAATATGGGAAGGGAAGTGAAAGGCCAGGTAAAAATATACAGCTAATTAATACATTTGGGAACCTCGCTATTAGAAGTGGAAAGAGAGAACAGAGACAAAAAATTCAGAAGGAAAGTAGAGGAGCAAGAGACACCGATCACAAACTAACATGTGGCTACACAAATGCCCAGAGCATGGGGAACAAACAAGGACAATTGGAGCTCCTAACACAAAAAGAGAAATAGGATGTCATAGGCATCATCGAAACTGGGTGGGATGATACACATGATTGGAATACAAGGCTTGAAGGGTACAACTTATTTATAAGAAACAGACCTAATAAAAGGGGAGGAGGTGTTGTGTTGTATGTTAGGAAAACATTCATCTCCACAGAGATTCAAGCTTCAGAGCTGGGGGTTCTGTAGAAACTGTTTGGGTAACAATACAAGGAGAGAACAACAGAAAGGACGCCATTGTAGGCATTTACTATAGGCCACCTGGACAAGCAGAAGATATGGATAAATTCTTTCTACCTCAGATGGCCAAGTTCTCATAAAGCCCAACACAGTGATCATGGGAGATTTTACCCATCCAGACATTTGTTGGGAATCTCTCAGGTAAAAGTAATGGATCCAACAAATTCTCATCCGCTCTCGCTGACAACTTTATCTTCCAAAAAGTAGAAGAGAAAACAAGGGGATCTGCTATCTTGGACCTAATTCTTACCAACAGGGAGGAAATGGTTGAGGGAGTGCAGGTGGCTGGGACCTCAGGAGGCAGTGAGCATGATATCCTTGAACTTTAGATAACAAGTGGAGGAAGACCTGAGAAAACTCAGACCTCAAGGTTGGATTTCAGTAAGGCAGATTTTAATGAACTCAGAAAGAGGAAGAATCCAATGGCTGGATGTTCTTAAGGACAGAAATGTCCAAGAAGGTTGGGAAATATTGCAAAATGAGATTCTCAAAGCACAGTCCTTAACAATCCCTAAAAGAAGGAAGAATGGGAAGCATTTAAAGAGACCCGGATGGATGAACACAGAACTTACCCACATGCGAACAAGAAAGTAAACTATGTTTATCAAATAAAAAGCGTGTGGGGGTGTGTGGAATATCTAAAGAAGAATGTAATGCAGCTTGAAGAAACTGTAGGGCAAGTGTCAGAAAAGCTAAAGCTAATAATGAATTGAGGCAACAGAGGCCAACAGCAATAAAAAAGGGGATTTGGGGGTAAGTCAAAAGCAAAAGAACAGCCAAAGATGCTATAGGATGCTTACAGGATGAAAATGGTGAATTGATGTTGAGAAGGCCGGACTTTTAAATTCTTGCTTTATATCTGTTTCCTCTGAAAGTAGATGTAACATCAACTGATCTTCCCTTTGCTATTGGGGGAATAAAATAATGCAGGCTATCTATAAACAGAGAGATGGTGAGGGAACACTTGGTTAACTTACAAAAATTTAAGTCTTAAGGTCCAGATTAATGACATCCTAGGATACTAAAGGAAGCAGCGGAGGTAATTGCTGAAGCACTCTCTATAATCCTTAAACATTCTGGAGAACAGGAGAAGTCCCAGAAAATTGGAAAAGGACAAGTGTTGTCCCCATCTTCAAAAGAGGGCAGAAGGTAGATCCAGGAAACTACGGACCTGTGAGCCTGACTTCTATACTGGGAAAGTCCTTTGAACAAATTATTAAACAGCATGTATGCAAATACTTGGATGAGAATGGAGTAATTAACCAGAGCCAGCATGGGTTTGTAACAAACATGTCATGCCAGAAGAATCTAATTTCCTTCTATGACAGAATCAAAAACTAGGTTGATCAGGGAAATGTGGTAGATATAGTATATTGTGACCATAGTAAAGCATTTGACAAAGTATCTCATACTATACTTAGTGAAAAAACTGACCAAATATGGGATCAACAAGGATTCACCACTGGTTGAGTGATCATACTCAGAGTAGTCATAAATAGCTGCACATCCAATTGGAAGAATGTATCAACGGGGGGGCCACACGGCTCTGTGATAGCCCAGTATTGTTTTAACATTTTTTATAAATGATCTGGAGAAGGGAATTGAGGAAAAAACGATCAAATTTGAAGATGACACAAAGCTAGGAGGGATAGCTAACACTAGGGAAGAGAGGGAGAGGATTCAAAAAGACCTAGGAAAGCTTGAACAGTGACTAATAGAAAGGTATTTAATAAGGACAAATGCAAAGTCCTACATGCAAAGAAATGCAAAGTCCTACATCTGGTCAAGAAAAATGAAAGAGGCACTTACAGAATGGGAGGAATTGGACTAAGCAGCAGCACATGTGAAAAAGACTTGGGTATACTAATAGATCACAGACTGAACATGGGTCAACAGTGTGATGCAGCAGCAAAAAAGGCAAATGTTACGGAAAGACCCCCCCCCCCCGACCGGTTTGGCCTTCGGCTACTCCGGGTGTGGCTGGTAGCTGACCCCTGGCAGTCAGATGGGAAATTTAGCCCTGTGTTAGTAAGGGAAATAAGGGGAACCCCTGCCTATAAGCAGGGTAGATGTCCTGATAAGAACGGCCCCACAGTCTTTCTTAACCCCACAGCTGGGCTGAGGGACAAAGAACTACCGTGTTTCCCAGAAAGTAAGACACTGGTTTTATATTAATTTTTGCCACAAAAGAGACACAGTGTCTTATTTTCGGGGGGGCTTATACTCACCTGGTCCACGTCGTCCCGATGGTCTCCGGCAGCGCTGCGGCACATTGCAGAGTTCTCCCCATCTGCCATCTCAGCTTCTTCTGGTGACGAGGCTTTGAATACCCCGCCTCTAGAAAAGCGAGCGCTGTGATTGGCTAATTGAGCGCAAGCAGCCAATCACAGCCGGCACTCGATGAGCCACTCACAGCCACTCAGTGAATGACATCACTTAATGGCTGTGATTGGCTCATCGAGTGCTGGCTGTAATTGGGGTATTCAAAACCCTGTCACTAGAAGAAGCTGAGATGGCAGACGGGGAGGACTCTTCAGTTTGCCACAGCGCCGCCAGAGACCATCGGGATGCAGCGGACCAGATAAGTATTGATTTTTTTTGGGGGGGGGGGGGGCGCGGAGGCAGGTTTGCTAGGTCTTATTTTCAGAGGGGTTATATTTCAAGCCTCCCCCAAAACCCAATGTAGGGCTTACTATTGGGGTAGGACCTACTTTCAGGGAAACAGTAGTTAATTCTTTCAGTACTGGAAGAAAACAGACATATAGAGTCCATACACACAGGAGGATCAGAGTGAGGCTCGCATCTACGCGGAACCGCAAGAGGGCGGCAGACACGAGTAGCAGACCTAACAGCAAACACAATTCTGGGATGTATTAGGAGAAGCATAGAGTCTAGATCACGGGAGATCATTATCCCCCTCTACTCTTCCTTAGTCAGACCTCATCTGGAATACTGGGTCCAGTTCTGGGCACCACACTATAAAAAAGACATAGACAAACTGGAGCAAGTTCAGAGCAGAGTTACCAGGATGGTGAGCGGTCTGCAAATCATGTCCTATGAGGAATGGTTAAAGGATCTGGGAATGTTTAGCTGAGAGGAGACTTAATAGCTGTCCACAAATATCTGAAGGGCTGTCATAGTGCAGAGGGATCAGCCCTATTCTCATCTGCACAAGGAAAGACTAGAAGCAATGGGATGAAACTGAAAGGGAGGAGACACAGATTAGATATTAGACAGTGAGGGTGATCAATGAGTGGAACAGGTTACCACAGGAGGTGGGTAGTTCTCCTTCAATGGAAGTCTTCAAACAAAGGCTGGACAGACATCTGTCTGGGATGATTTAGTGATCCTGCACTGAGCAGGGGGTCGGACCCGATGACCCTGGAGGACCCTTCAACTCTACCATTCTATGATTCTATGAATACTGAAGTATTGCAGTATATTGTATAAGTAATCAGATGATCGCTAGTTTCAGTCTCCTCCGGGGACTAAAAGTGGTTTAGGTAAGTGATGTGAGTGAACTACATACAGTCTTTAAAAAGTTAAAAAACACTCCCCATTTTTAACATATTTTTAAAATATGTGGGGTTGCTGCTTCCCATCCATTAAAATAACACCTTATTTATTCCACACAGTGAATGCAATCAGAAAAAATAATACGCAGCGCCAGGATTGCGCTTTTTTGGTCACCCCCGTCTCCAAGAGTAAACGTAATAAAAAAAGAGATCAAAAAGTCCTGTACTCCAAGATGGTACCAATAGAAACTACGGCTCAACTCGCAAAAAACGTCATAGTCTTCTTCAAAGTCTTTATGGAACCCCATCGAAGGAAAAAAGTTATGGCCAGGACGCGGCGATAGAAAGTCATTAAAAAAAGATATTTAGTACTAATAATAAAAAAACGCATTTGGTATTGCTATAATGGTACGACCCACAGAACAAGGCTACCATGTTATTTTGCCTGCGCTATGTAAGCTGTAAAAACAACCTTTTTTCTACATTCTACCTTAAATTTTTAAAACTTTTTCAGTGCATTATAAGTGTTAACCCCTTAAGCACTCTATGATGCACATTTACAGGGTTTGCTTGGTGCAGGATCAGCGGTCATTCCTGCTCCATACAATGCGGGTGTCGGCTGACTAAGACGCTAAAGGCCCCATAGCTGCCATTGAAGGTGCCTTATGAAGCAATGCCTGTGGCGTGGCTTGATAGAGTGCCTGTCAGACTGCGGTATAAAGTAATACTATGGTATTACATTACACTGCAGGAGCGATTAAATGACTGCAAGTTCAAGTCACCTGTGGAGACGAAAATAAAAAAAATGTAAAAAAAAGTTTAAAAAAGTTTTATTACTAATAAAAAAAATAAAAAGGTAATAAAAGTTTAAAAAAAACAAAAAAAAAAATTAAAAAAACTTTCCCCATACTTATAATAAAAAATCCAAACAAGCCGCCACACAACAGAAAAATAAAAAGGTTATGGCTGTCAAAAGATGGCGGCAGAAAATAATTCTATATTTTTCAAAAGAGATTTCATTTTTTTAAAGTAGTATAACAAAAAATAAAAAAAATTATATATATAAATATTTCGTCTTGTTGCCGTCGTACCGACCACAGAACAAAGTTATGGTGTCATTTTTGCCAGAGCTGTACGCCGCAAAAACAAGACCCCTCCAAAGTTGTCGGAATTGCGCTTTTTTTTCCCCATTTTTTACTCCATTTAGAATTTTTTTAAACGTTTTTAGTGCATTATATGGTACATTACATATAATATAGGTACCATTTAATGTACCACATAATAGTACCACTGAAAAATAGATTTCATCCCACCAAAAATAACGCGCAGACAGCTGCGGCGATGGGGCCGTGTCCTTTTCAGGTTTTTCAGGTAGCGGGGACGCCACTGATTTCAATGAGACCCCAGCATGCAATTACAAGCGCCGGACGCTACATACAGGTCAGAGCAGAGGCTTCCGCTCCGACCCCGGTGTATCCCGGATATGACAGTGGGCGCTGTCTGATAAATATAACTCTTCCCGCAAAGCAGCGAGCCCGCATACGGCGATGTCGTCGGGAATACATGGAGCTAGGATTTTTTGGGAAGTGGGAGAAAAAATAAAAAAACAAAAAAAAAGAAGAAGGGGTTAATGGCGCTTTAATGAAATAATATTGGTGCCCATATGGCGGCATGATTGCCCTTTTCATAGTCTGGCGGGGAGGGGGTAACGATGCACTTGGGCATCACCTTGTGCCCCCATAGGAGTAGCGTCTTCCCTTCTCCTCCACATTGAAATATATAAATTCAGAACTGCGCCAAATTGTATCTCAGATCAGACCCGCCTGCCCAGAAGGAAGTGCGCACGCCGCTCTCTCCGGCGCGACCAGACCCCTAATTTACGTTCGGCACTCACTTTTATCGCTGCGTACATGCAGCACAATGGAGCTGATGAGCTTTATTGTAACATGTAACACTAATGGACGTCTGACACGCGCCGGGTAAAAATAGTCCGTGGCGCTATACGGTTATCTAAGTTTTAGAGACCTGACTGCTGTGCGGTTTCTATAGTGATCAGCGATCTGCAAAACAATAGAAATGTCTAATTCAGCAACAGCCGACGTGAAAAAAAAAGGTACTTAAAGGGATAGTACTACCTGGGAATTCTAGGACACATGCGCAGGATATGCTGTGAAAGGGGTCCCACCTCTGGGACCTTCACCTATCCCTAGTTCTGGCCCCACGCAGCTGTACAAAGTGCTCAAGACGTACGGACACAAGCGACCGCGTTTCCGTAACTCTCATAGAAGTCAATGGGAGATAAAGAAGCAGTGTAGCACAGTGATGGATACAGTGTATCTTCTGCGGCAGCACACTCAGCTGGTTCCATAAGTCCTCACTACCCCTAGCGAACACATTCTTTCGGGTTAGGGGCAGTGGGGCCAGAGGTCCACAGATGTGGGTTACAGTAGCGGCACCGCATCCGTCAGCGCTATGGCATATCCGTAGCAGAGGATCAGAGGGAAATACACATTTAAAGGTACATCTAGAAAAATTGGTATGGATCTTCCACAGCCGCGCAGGAAGATCTGATTTTTGATATGAAAACCCCGCTGGGGAATTCACATGGTGATGCGCGATATGGGGGCGCGATTCACAGCCCATATCGCGCTCGCCCCTGTGAAGTTAGACTAAAAGGGTGAAATAAGTTGCGGATCCACTTCAAAAACTGCACCGAACGGTTCAAATTTTGGTAGAGTTTTGCAGCCAAATTCGCGATGCATATTTGCTGTGGATTTTGATCCGCCGCCACAATCCGCTGCACGCGACGCACCCCAATACCAATTATCACACAGGGATTCCGCAATTTCCGTTTAGCAGAACTGCGGCAAATTACTTCCCAGTGCGGCTGCCGGTCCGTGAGGACAAAACTGCGGCATATCCCATTCTAAGCAGTTTTCACGGACAAAGAGATCGGTCCAAAGAGATCAGAAAGCACATGGCGGGCGCTGTGCCACGCGAGGTTCTCGGGTACGACGCGATTACGGCTGGGTGATGCCCAGAGGATTCCTTCACAAACTGTTGTTGCATGTTTTACCCCGTAAATGCGAGTTCATAAATCCGGCGTTGCTCCATCTTCCACATTCCTGATGGAGGGGCTTCGCCTGCCATCTTCACGTCCTACAGAGGAGTCTAGGCAGAACTAGACCCCCACTGTGGTAGCAGGAGCCTGGCTGTCAGTCTGAGCCGACTCCCGCGGCGGATGGCGCAGGTCAGCTTCTGGGCCCACGCCATCCATAGGTGGGACATTTCCATCCTTTCCCACCTGGAGCGTACATTTACCCCCTGGGGCGGAAGGGGGTTTAGGGCGGTTTCCCAGATAGAGGTTTTGCCCTGAGCTCCAGTGTAGGACCTGTACCAACCGTATGCCATATATAACACTTCTCAGCTGGTAGACAGGCCTTCAGGCCCCTCCGGGCACCAGGGCCACGGAGTGACTAGGACCTGATCCCCCTCTGTAGCTGCACCCTGGGGTCCATGCACAGCGGGAGGCCGGAGGGCCAAACAGCTTTCTGCTCTCCATCCTTTCAACTGGCATCCCAGAAGAGAGTCATGAAGTGATGCCACATCCTAACGATGGCCCGCTGTGGTAACGCCCCTTTAAGGGCTCACACGAGTGTATTTTTTCTATGTATAACGAGCGTATTTTTCAGACAGTATCACACATTACAGGATTAGATACACCAGCTCATCAGAAAGTATCACACATGATAGGATTAGATACACCAGCTCATCAGACAGTATCACACATGATAGGATTAGATACACCAGCTCATCAGACAGTATCACACATGATAGGATTAGATACATGGCTTATCATACAATATCACACATTACAGGATTAGATATATGACTTGGCAGACAGTATCACACATGCCAGGATTAGATACATGGCTCATTAGACAGTATCACACATGACAGGATTAGACACTTGGCTCATCAGACAGTATCACACAGGATAGGATTAGATACACCAGCTCAGCAAACCGTATCACACATTATAGGATTAGATACACGGCTCAGCAGACAGTATTACGCATGATAGGATTAGATACACAAATCATCATACACTATCATACATTAAAGGCTTAGATACATAGCTCATAATACAGTATCACACATGATATTAAAGGCTTAGATACAGCACTTCATCAGACAGTATCACACATGATAGGATTAGATACAGCACTTCATCAGACGGTAACACATACGATTAGATACATCAGCTCAGAAGACAGTATCACACAATAAAGGCTTAGATACACGGCTCAACAGAGAGAATTAAAGAAAGAATGACAGGCTTAGATACGCTATCTCAGCACAAAGTATCACACACGGCTTGGATACACCAGTGTGACAGGCGGCCATTCATTACAGTCAATACTGTTACATGATAGGGGCACTGTCTGGCTTAGATACACAGCTCAGCACACAGTCACACATCCTCAGCTTAGATACAGCGGCATCACAATGACTATAACAAGATACAATCATTTCATCCTCCTTCCTCTCTTATTTTTATACATTTCCCCTTCTATTAAAATGAATCGTCCTTAGCCCTTGCCATCATACCGAGGAGCAGCGGTGCGATCTCACAGGGGCAGGTGCTTGACCGACAGTAACCTGCAGCCATCAGACTTCCGGTGGAGGCGGGCGCCGTCTGGCATCATCATACGATGCTCAACTGCCAGGGAAGAGCTAATCAGCGAGCCGGGGATCTCCTGGCACTGCCCATCAGACGAGGACCGTGAGATTAATGCAGACAGCAACCATAGAGCCTCCGAGAGCCCCGTCGGGGCCGACCGCTCCACCCCATAGGGGACATAAGCCCTAAATACTGTAGTAACGTACCCAGCGCTACATACGTAACGGGGGGAGATGCAGCACTGCATCCTGCGGCCAACCAGCGCTGACCTACATTACACGCACCATAATCAATGATACAATGTAACAGAGATGTGTCACTCACTGGGACTGACAGTCACAAAGGGTTAATACCTCCTGGCATTGTCTGCAGGGACAGACGGGTTGTGCCTAGTAAGAGAACAAAAGGACGTCTTCTCCTCCGCAGCTGCGCCAGTCCCGAGGATGAGGGGCTTCCCTGGCACCTCGGCGGATGTGTGACATCCTCTCAGCGTGTGTTACACATCTCACCCGACGCGCCATCCACGGGGGATATATATATCATTACTGCTTATTAAGGGGGTTCACTAATGTCTCAGAGACACCAATCAGATAGAGGGGGGCGATACACCCTATTCCGCTTCGGATCGTCAGCTGGAATGGGGCAGCCGGGTGCAAATCTGATGCATCTTTTCCAGGAAGTGTTCTCCGAGGGGCGGAGGTGGGTGTATTAGCGTATCTACACTGAAGGGCCCCTTTATTAGAGACCCCATCTAGTAGCACGTTTTGGCGTTTGGAATCGCAGCAATTCATCATGGTCTAGATTCCATGGATGATGATATCGTTCTGCGGAAATATCGGCCCCTGCGGACAGGAAGCTTCTTGTAGTTGCTGCAGATTAGATGGAGATGCTGACATGTTCTGACCAGCTGACAGGAAGGGGTCAGCGAGTCATGCTGCTTGTGCCAAATTCTGACCTCCCATCAGCACAGGGCAGCAAAAATCTGGATCCATCTGACCAGGGGATGTTTTTCCGCTGCTCAGACACAATGGCGCTGGAACTGGTCATCTGCTGTTATAGCCCATCCGTGCGGAGGAACGGCGAGTTGTTCGGTCAGACATGTTACTTGGAGATCCAGCGCTGTATTCAGCTGCTCTGTGCCTGATGGTCATAACAATTCCTGACATCCTCCTCTGACCCCTTTCGGTGATGAGTTGTTTCCACCCACAGGATCCCCTTTTCGCTAGATGTTTTTCCTCGATTGCGCCATTCTCTGTATACGCTCCACACCATTACAAGAAAAAAACACGCTTGGCAGTGACATCCCGGACCGGCTACTCCAGCACCGATGACCGGGCCTCGTTGGAAGTTGCTCAGATCGCTGGATTTTCCCATCTATTGTGGATTCACACTGAAACTGATCCACGGAAAACTGGTCACGTGATTTTATGCTCCGGGGTCACGGGGAGAATTACCATACAGGGAAGCGCCAATTGTGAGAGGAACAGGGGCTCCAATAAAGGGGTCATTCACTGTATAATTCTGTTACCCATATCTTCTATATAGAATGTTCTGGTCACACCTCTAAAGCACATCTAAGTATTTGGTCAGCGATATCAGATCAAGCAGGTCTGGAGACGTTAGGAGGTTTGTCTCACTGTGATTGACTACCAGGCAGACCTAACAGAGGGAGGAAGGGGACGGCCATGTGATAACAAAGAGTTGGCATGACAGACAATGGTAACAGCCACTTCCTGCCCCAGACACAGAAGGAGGAAGAAGAGCTCACAGCAGAGGAAGATGGGTTCAGGTAGCATTTAAAGGGAACCCGTCCTCAGCTTTCGCCCTACCGCACCATTGCCGCCATGTTATCAGCAGTAAAGCGCATTTCCAAATGTATATCTAGAAGTCCTGCGTATCTTTGGTAAAGTCGTTTCTAGAAGTCCTGTGCCATATGCTCATTAGCTCTCAGTAGTCCGGTGGGCGGATCCAGACTGCGAAGGCTACGACTTGTATTCCCCCTCAGCCGCCCTGTTCCTTTGAGGAAGTAGATGAAGTCATCCACAAGCTGCTTGTCATCACTGGACATCAGGGGCCGCACATGCGCAGCGGAAATCTGGTGCCTGCGCCCACCACAGGGCAAAAGGAACGCAGCAGCTGTCCTCTGCGCATGCGCCGCTCCCACGGGCCGGACATGACCAGAGGCTTGTGGTTGATATCGTGTAAGGACACGTGAAGACCTATCAGGAACCCTACTAAGGTTAAAGGGACCCAGGGACCACCAGACGCACACCGAGTCCTGGTGGTGCATCGGTAGTCTAGGCCATTACAGGCTGCTCTGATTGGCAGGCAGCGCTGGCCACTCCTAACGCAGCATTAAAGGAGTGTTCCGGCAATGTGGCTTTTTTTTTAGTTTTCACCCACCGATTGGGTAGCCCGGTTTACCACTTTTCTGATCACACCAGTTTCAATGCTGAATCGAGAGCCATCTGCGCATGTGCAGAGCTGCTCCATTCATTTCAATGGAGCTAATGTAAATAGCCAAGATGAATGGAGCGCCACTGCGCATGCGCGGCCAACACTTGATTCACTCAAGTTGGTACTGCGATGCAGTAATGACCGGAAGTATGGCTAACGGGGCTATCTATTCTCAGGATTGGTGGGGGTTCCAGCTTTTGGACCGCCACTGATCTATCAGTTTTCACCCATCCAATGCCAAATTGCTGGAATACCCCTTTAAGGATCTGACTACTGATGCACAGTGAGTAATGACAGGAGTGCCACAACCACATCGAAAAATGAAGAAGAGGACTAGAAAGAAGCGGATCGGTGGCAGGATGAAGGGAAAGGATCATGGCACTAATACAACTCCCTCAAATCTCTGTCCTGGGACCGGAGGGCGGTTTTAAAGGGGTTTATAGGAACAGAAAGAAATGTCTGCTTTCTCTTAGAAGCAGAACCACAGCTGTCCATGGGTTGTATCTGGTATTGAAGTGAAGAGGGCTGAGCTGCATTACTACACACAACCTGTAGACAGGTGTGGCGCTGTTTTAGGAATAAAGCAGTCCTGTTTTTCTAATCCTGCACTACCCCTTTAATTTGGCCCTGTATCTCTCTATCTTCATATCTCTGGATTAGATAGCTTCCAGCATTATTACATTACTGTGCCACGTCCACGCTGCCCACTTATATTACTGCGGTGCCCAAGTGCATCCTGTATAGCTATAACTGCTACCTGGAACCAAGGGGAATAAGGGTTTATTGACCCCTACGTGACTCCCACTGTGAACTTCCCAGTATGAGATGAGTAATAGCGGCGACCTGATCTAATCCCTTATTACATGTGCCTTGTCACATCGCAGGGTGAGTCACAGACCACAGCAAGCGGGGGAGGGCTGGAGGGTCTTATCACATACTTATATACGAACAGTACTTGGCATTACAATTCCTCACCATTTCCAGATCTCCGCTTGCTGTCAGTGATGGGGGACATTCAATAGGCTGTAAACAGTACAGATCTAACACTTCTTCCAGCAGTTTATGTTATACCTGCGCGGATACATTGTATCAGAGATTTGTGCTGCTGATCTGTGGAGCTCAGAGGATTGTCTACACTGAATACAATGTAACAAATCCTCAGCTGTGACAAGAGATGGGTCCGTAGGTTTTTCCTTGAAATGAATGGGGATGTTCCCATTCACTGACAGCAAGAAATCTAAAAAGTGAAGAGGAGCTGACGCACAGAAAAGCAGGTGCTTGTCATTATGATGCCAGGACTGAGGAAGGCAATGCCAGGTTAGAGGTCCATGTAGGTCCAGGGCTTCAAGCTGGCATGGGTCTGGGGGCATGTAGCTGGCAACTATGGCAGGGCACTGGGCGGGCAGTAAGAGGGGCACTGCGAGCGCGGACTGGGTGCTTTACAGACTGCACTTACTCCCATAAGCATCCAAGGTGTGAAGGTTTACTAGCAAATGTAAATAGGGCACAGAGCGATAAATCCGGGTACATGCCACCAGTGCCAGGAGCTGGTTGATAGATAGACAATCAGATAGATAGAACATGTATTAAATAGATATTAGATAGATATGACAGATATCAGATATTAGATAGATATGACAGCTATTGGATAGATGGATAGATAGATAGATAGATAGATAGATAGATAGATAGATAGATAGATAGATAGATAGATAGATAGATAGATAGATAGATAGATAGATAGATATGACAGATATTAGATACATAGATAGATATGACATATATTGGATAGATAGATAGATATGACATATATTGGATAAATAGATAGATAGATAGATAGATAGATAGATAGATAGATAGATAGATAGATAGATAGATAGATAGATAGATAGATATGACATATATTGGATAGATAGATATGACATATATTGGATAGATAGATATGACAGATATTGGATACATAGATAGATATGACATATATTAGATAGATGGATATGACATGTATTACATGTATTCGATAGATATCTGATAGATGCAGTCTGCGGTAGAGCACTGACACGTTGACACCTACCTGTATGTAGTGCCTGCGGTGAGGATGCTGCAGCAGTAACGACCACTAATGATGGCTCGCCGGTCCTCCCCGCTCACCTCTGCCTCTCCTCTGTCATTCTGTGCCCATTCACATACCTCTCATCCCTGATCGTCAGGCAGTTCAGCCAATGAGGATGCTCCACACTGGGCGAGCCCCCAACTTCATGGTGACATGTCGCCGAGTGCAGAGCGCTCCCTGCGAGAAGCGTGACGTCAGCTCGCCACGCCCACCTGCTAGAAATAGATGTAGATGAAAGCGCGGA
The DNA here is from genome assembly GCF_035609145.1 of Eleutherodactylus coqui. NCBI lineage: Eukaryota > Metazoa > Chordata > Amphibia > Anura > Eleutherodactylidae > Eleutherodactylus > Eleutherodactylus coqui. Next base: position 16,115,668 of record NC_089849.1, on the reverse strand, counting down.
GAGGTCTGTGCAGGTGCGAGGTTCAGCGGCACGTCACGTGACCCGTCACGTCACGTGTCCAAGTGCTGGAGAGCGGGAAGCGCGTTTCTGACCTGGCGCGCATGCCTTCCTGAGGTAACCGGACGAGGATGTGTTATCAGCCATGGCGAGGTCTATACACTGGGGTAAATGCCTGCGCTGACATTAGTCCGCTCCCTGATGGGTTACCTCGCTATGTCATCTACTTGCCCTTATTTGCTATTCATCCCTGACATCTGTTAAACCTGAAGCTGTGATCCTGATTTACCTCAGACTCTCGTAAACCGTGATCCACAAATATGGCGCTACAGGACTGGTACCGTAAAGCATTTCATCCAGGTGTGAGCGCCATGCAGATCTCCTCACAGAGGGTTACTGAAGTCCTGTGATCACAGCAGCATGGCCGCCGCTGGTGAAAGCAAGTTCAGGCCGCTGTCCCACACGTGTTCGAAACCGCAACGTCTTACCGCGGATTTGCACAGTGTTTTTGACTGCCTACTACAGCATTCAGCGGTGGTTTTAGTGGTCCCCCTCCCCCCATCATTGTGGAGGGCGATGAGGTGCAGTAAAAAGCTAAAACGCACAAAAATACAGCAGACCGCCCCAAATTTGCGGTGTTTCTAGTGTTGGGCGCAGCCTGCGAAGCCGCATTGAAATTAGAGTTTAGCGCTGAGTTTGAAGCGCTGTACAGAGCGTCTGTGAGCCTCAGGCCACGCCCACACCGGTGGTTTCAGGCCACGCCCACACCGGTGGTTTTTTCTGCGTATGCTCAGCCAATGGTAACTCGTATGATCGGCGCTCATTGCATTTTCTTTCGCATGGTCCAATAATCGAGTTTTGGGGCGAGCGATCGCTGATGCAGGTGCCGTCCCCGTAGGCCGACCGTGCAGCTCCCCTGTTCACATGGGGCGGCGCACCGCCCGTCAGACAGTAGGGGTATGTACAAGCCGGTCAGAGGATGAACAAGTGTGCCCGTCCATCGGCTGGTAGTAACATAGTGTGTAAGGCCGAAAAAGCCCCATGTCCCTCCAGTGCAGCCGGGTACCCGAAATACTGATCCAGAGGATGGAAACAAAACCCCAAGGAGGTAGAAGCCAATATTCCCCATTTAGCACCCACACGGGCTACAAAGCATGGCTACCATGTGAGGCCCAGGGTGCCCGCTATGGCTACCATGTGAGGCCCAGGGTGCCCGCTATGGCTACCATGTGAGGCCCAGGGTGCCCGCTGGGTTCATCAGGGTACAAAACATCTCATGTAAAGAACCCATTGGACACCGTGAGCCCCACATTGTGGCGATGGTTTGTAGGCCGTGTGGATGCAGCCGCAAGGGGGGAAATTCCTTCCCGACTCCAATCTGGCAATCAGAATAATCCCCGGGTCACCGACCCTCCTGCAGTTATTAATGACCATAACATAATATTGTATCACTCAGGCGTCCAGGCCCCTCTTGTACTCTTTTATCGAATTTGCCATCACCACATCCTCAGACAGAGAGTTCCACAGTCTCACTGCTCTTACAGTAAAGAACCCCCTTCTATGTCGGTGGAGAAATCTGCTTTTCTATAGAGGTAGAGAGCGCCCCCTTGTTGCAGTCCTGGGTATAAATAGATGATGAGAGAGATCTTTGTACCCTGTTTCCCTGAAAATAAGACATAGCATGATTTTCCAGAATTTTTGAAGATGCAAAATGATTTTTCAGGCTTTTTGAGGATGTTTGAAATATAAGCCCTACTCCAAAATTAAGCCCTGCTAACAGTTAATTAAAAAAGTCAATTTAAATAGTGTCCAGGCAGCTATACATGTAAAAAAGTTAAACCTTTTTGAACAAAAATTAATATAAGACACTGTCTTATTTTCAGGGAAACACGGTATCATCCCACAATATATGTATACATAGTTATTAGAGCGCCCCCTTGTTACAGTCCTGGGTATAAGGCTGTCTGTCCACGGGCGTTACGGTATCCTCCGGCGGAGATCCGGCCGCCCGGGAGCAGGAGCCGGCAGACAGATTTCCACTGTCAGCCTATCTGACAAGTAGGCTGACCGCGGAGAATCGTGGCAAATCGCAGCATGCTGCAATTTGCCGTCCGCAAGCGGAGAATCGCAATGATTCTCTGCTCGCGGACAGGGGGCAAGCAACGCTATGGAGAGCTTTTACTGCGTTCCCCGTGGCCAGATTATCGCCGCAATGAAAACCTGCCCGTGGACAGGCAGCTTAAATAGATGATGGGGGAGATCTCTGTACTGTCCCCTGATATATTATACATGGTTATTAGAGCGCCCCCTTGTTACAGTCCTGGGTATAATAGATGATGGGAGAGGTCTCTGTATTGTCCCCTGATATATCTATACATAGTTATTAGAGCGCCCCCTTGTTACAGGCCCTCTTATAATAGATGATGGGAGAGATCTCTGTATTGTCCCCTGATATATCTATACATAGTTATTAGAGCGCCCCCTTGTTACAGTTCTGCGTATAATAGATGATGGGAGAGATCTTTGTACTGACCCGATATATATTTATACATAGTTATTAGAGCACCCCCTTGTTACAGTTCTGGGTATAATAGATGATGGGAGAGATCTCTGTATTGTCCCCTGATATATCTATACATAGTTATTAGAGCGCCCCCTTGTTACAGTCCTGGGTATAATAGATGATGGGAGAGATCTCTGTATTGTCCCCTGATATATCTATACATAGTTATTAGAGCGCCCCCTTGTTACAGTTCTGCGTATAATAGATGATGGGAGAGATCTCTGTATTGTCCCCTGATATATCTATACATAGTTATTAGAGCGCCCTCTTGTTACAGTCCTGGGTATAATAGATGATGGGAGAGATCTCTGTATTGTCCCCTGATATATCTATACATAGTTATTAGAGCGCCCCCTTGTTACAGTCCTGGGTATAATAGATGATGGGAGAGATCTCTGTACTGACCCCTGATATATCTATACATAGTTATTAGAGCGCCCCCTTGTTACAGTCCTGGGTATTATAGATGATGGGAGAGATCTCTGTACTGACCCCTGATATATCTATACATAGTTATTAGAGCGCCCCCTTGTTACAGTCCTGGGTATAATAGATGATGGGAGAGATCTCTGTACTGTCCCCTGATATATCTATACATAGTTATTAGAGCGCCCCCTTGTTACAGTCCTGGGTATAATAGATGATGGGAGAGATCTGTGTATTGTCCCCTGATATATCTATACATAGTTATTAGAGCGCCCCCTTGTTACAGTCCTGGGTATAATAGATGATGGGAGAGATCTCTGTACTGACCCCTGATATATCTATACATAGTTATTAGAGCGCCCCCTTGTTACAGTCCTGGGTATAATAGATGATGGAGGAGATCTCTGTACTGACCCCTGATATATCTATACATAGTTATTAGAGCGCCCCCTTGTTACAGTCCTGGGTATAATAGATGATGGGAGAGATCTCTGTACTGACCCCTGATATATTATACATAGTTCCTTTGATGGTTGGTTTACATGGACCGAGTGTTTGGTGACTAAATGTTCGCAGGACTGACAAGTCTTTCCCTATTCACAAGCAGGTAGAGAGCGGTCAGTGAATATGCTGCGGGCGGGGAGAGCGGTTCCAGAATAACCCATACACGGGGGCAGACAGCATATCTTTCCATGGCTCGAGCAGCATGAAAGCAGTGAGAGGTTCCCTTTAAATGGGCTGCCCCAAGATAGACTTTTATCACCTATCCATTGGGTAGATGATAAAAGACTGATCAGAGGGGGTTTCACCACTGGGGTCTCCAGCGATCCTGATAATGGGGGTCCCTCGTCCCACTTTTCTGACACTGTAAGTATGCTCCCACCTGCAGTGATGACAGATTAAATGCAGCAATTGCTGGGCGTGTGACCGCCTCTCCATGCATTTCAATGGGGCTCATGGATAGAGCCGAGCGCTTGTACTCAGCTATCTCTGGCAGGCCCATTGAGAATGACTGGAGCAGCACCAGTCATATGCGGCCATTGCACCATTCAATCTCCTCCTCACTGCAAGGGGTGCAAAAAGCCTGCAGTGAGTAGGAGGGGGGACAATGGACCCTTGTTTTTGGGATCAGGACCCCACTGATAATAGGGGTTATAGGTTTATCTTGGTACAACCCCAATTAATAACACACCCTCCACTCACCTTTTCACGCCCTGCTGGTCAAGAACTGCACAACATCCCCTTTCAATTAGTAAAAAAACAGCAGAAAAAAGTGGCAGTAAAATCCCCCCCAATGGGACGTTTTTAGTCCAAACCCCTGAATAAAACTGTCCTTTGCCTAGTGCAGGTCTTGGGGTGTGGGGGTGCATGATGTAGGGACTTAAAGGGGTATTCCTGTACTTTTTAAATACTATCCCTTTAAACATAACAAGGATTATTTAAGATGTCATCAATAAGCTTGCTTGCACCTATTTTGCGCCAACCTGCTTCTTCCAGCGTCCATCATATGACCCGATTATAAATCACTTTTCGCCCTTCCATTGAGTTCATATCCATGCTTTGGCCTTCCGGTCCTCTCCATAGCTTGTCATGCCCAAGCTGAACACTGATCAGAGGAACAGGTGGACAGGAGCGAAAACTGACAGCAGTCCGCTGCAGCATAGTCCTGCCATCTCAAACAGGAACTGCACATGCTCAGATGCCGGAGAATGTGGAAATGACACAACAGGATGTCATGTATGTAAACCTAAACATGGAGCTGCGGGTGCTGATGTCTGATTAAGTAACAGGAGTGTTTATTAGCAACATCAGTGCTAAAATAGGCAGTACTTGTAAATTGAGCCTTGTGTCAGAAAACCTTTAAAGGGATGATCCAGGGAGGACAGTTTCTAAAAACAAGCCTAGATTAGTGGAATTATGTAATAGACGTCATAATCACCTCCCGCTGTCCCCATTCTGGCGGTGCATAGTTCCTAGCTGGGCTTTACCTCCTGCTTCAGTGAGCCAGTAGTGACATCAGCAACACTACTGCCTGGCTCACTTGGACAAGTGATTAATTGCAGCAGTCACTTGTCCTATTTGGAATATCAGTACTCTGCAGATCCTAGTAAAGACCAGTGGGGACCAGGCACTAGTGGATCCAAGCTACAGAAAGGTGGCATTGGGTTTTCTATGCTATTCCACTTCTCTGGGTCTGTTTATAAAAAAATAATTCCAATCTGAATAACCCCCTTAACCCCTTTAGGACTTGCTGCACTGACCATGCACTTAAACCCTGGAAGATTTCCGTGGACAGCTCTAGTGCTGAAAAGTGCAGAGCACCGAGCTGTCATCTGAAATCTTCCTGGGTTTTAACCCCTTGCCTGATTCCGTCCTCAGGCATGCATTCGGGAGAAAAAAATTTAATTTGTCTCTGATGCATGCCATGTGACGCGCTAGAGCAGATTGGACCCCATTAAAAAACAATGGGCAATGATCATAATCCGCTGCCACTGCTGTAACAGCAGTGGCAGAGGATTCCTTCACCCCTGCGGGGAGTCCCCTCATCATGGGACACTGTGACAGTGCTGTCATAGAGTTCAGTGATGAGGGAACTCCCCGCAGCAATGATTTTTTTGGGGGGGGTGGGGCTTCAAATATAACCCCCTCCCCGAAAATCATCCCAAACGTGTGTAAAAAAATTAAAATATATACTCCCCTCTCTGCTGCTGTTGGGGTCCAGTGGGTCTTGCCACTTGGCCTCCCCGGCTCTGTCCTGAAGATCTTTCAGCCAGCGGGAATTTAAAATCCCTGCCTGCTGAAAGAGCTGTGTTCGATTGGCTGAGCACTCAGCCATTCATTGACTGACAGCTGAGCGCTGCCTGTGATTGGTCACAGCGCTCAGCCAATCACAGGCAGTACTCAGCTGTCATTCAAGGAATGGCTGAGTACTGCCTGTGATTGGCCAAGCGCTCAGCCAATCAGACACAGCTCTTTCAGCAGGCGGGGATTTTAAATCCGCGCCTGCTGAAAGAGCTTTAGTACAGAGCCGGGATGCCAAGTGGCGATACGCTGGACCCAGGCTGCGACGTGTGTGTGTGTGTGTGTGTGTGTGTGTGTATAATTTTATTTTTTAAATATTTTTAGACAAGCTAGGGAGGATTTTGAGGGTACCATCTGGAGAGGTAAGTGTGTGTATATATATATAATATAATTTTATTTTTTACACAAGCTGGGGATGATTTTCAGGGTAGGGCTTATATTCCAAGCCCTTCCCTAAAAAATCACTGCTGGGGTTGCCTGCGTCCCATTGCTTTCAATGGGACCGGCGGCTGTAGCATCATATCTCCTAAACTATACTAAATATTTTTTTAAACTTTACACTCCCAAGTTCAGAAAAAATAATAGAATTTAAATTGCTAATAAAAAAGTGAATTTTTTTAAACTCGTAAATAACTAAAAAAAAATGTGTCAATTAATTGCATTGTTGACTCATTTAAAAAACCTGCCCTGTGAGGTAATATTATGGTAATAATAAACCTACCACCGAAGGGGTTAATGCATGAGCTCTGGCACTGCCCCTTCAGGTCCTGCACGAGACAGACCTTTTGATATGAGGAGGGGTAATTCTTATGAAATTCTGCACCCAAACCCTCGTGTTGCGTGCGGACTGTGACGCAGATTTTTTTAGGCAGTAGGCTTTAACAATGCAAATGACGGGGTAAATCTATATTAAAATCTGCCTGTTACATGTGGATATTCTTAAGATGTGAGTCGTCGTCAATACACCGTACCTTTTATATATAAGGCTTTATTAGTGCATGTATTTATGTTGCTTATATGGCATCGGCATATTCTGCAGCCGTATACAGAGGTTATATCAAACATGCAGGGAGTGTCCATTCCCCATCTTTACTACATCCCTGGCTTCTATCTGGATCCAGGCAGAACCAGGAACCCATAAGGTCTCTATTAGAGCAGGATTCCGTTCCTTTCTGGCATTTGTGCCATAGATAATAGTGTAGTAATTCTCTCCAGAGCTTTATGGACCTCAAACACAGTTGTCATTGGTCTCCGTTTGAGCAATGCAAGCCTATAGTTCTGTCCAGGATTTGTCTGGATGCCGTTGTCGTCGATCCAGATGGCAACCTGTGACCAAACTTGTGGTTGTAGTATAAAATAAGGTGTTAACTCCCCCTCAGTCTCTGTACCCCAATGGACCTCACCATTCTATGTAGATATATGCAGGGGAATGTGTGTTAGCACAGTTCATGCCGGTCCCTCTATTGATACTTTCCTTTATTGGGGTACTCTCTTGGCACCCTTTATGTGCAGCACTTTGCTCATGGGTCATTCCAGGACAAATCATGCAAGGGGTAACACCCGACCAGCTCTGATTTTTATAAAACTTTGCACATTTTAATAAAAATCTCAACTTTCAGATCCATCAGACAGAAATGGCATTAATTACATCAAGAATTGATGTAAATAATAATAAAAGAAATTGCTTTAATAAATGATTGTTTAGCTGAGTTGAACAAAGTGTATGCCCAAAGGCAGATTTCTCACCCAACTCCTAATCTGAAGCATATTCCGGTGTGTTTGGCTCTATCTGATACCAGTATATGGTTGTCAGTATAACGTTGGTCACCAGCAAGAATTGTTTTCTTAAAAATTACGAAGAACGCCTTCCTGCAATGTTGTGGTAAGACACTTTAATGTACGGGGCACGTACGGTATATACATCTCTTTTTCTGGAGTCACCAAGTTCCAAAAAACAAGTTTGCATTTTGTTCCAATTTTAGTTTAACTTGGAATTACAGCGTTAGAAAAAGTGTTATAAATCTACATATTAGTATGAAAAGAATGATACCTTGCTTATCTCCCTATATCAGTGACCTGCGGAAAATCCCCCGCACCCCACCCCCATCTGTATTTCTTGACCCCAAGACTTTTAGATATATTTTAGTAACAAACAAATGTGCAAAGTTTCATAAAAACCCGTCGAGGGTCTGCTATTACCCCTTGGGTGATTTGTCCTGGAATGACCCTTGTGTTATTGTGTATAGGGGTCATTCTGCTTGAACTAATCAGAGGAGGTTGTGCTTTGACTGTTTATACGGGGAGGACTGTGCTGGCAGTGTGAATGGAGGCAGTTTGGCTGTCATTGACCACGATTTGTACTTTTCACTAGGTTATAGCGAAGAAAAACTGCATGCCTCAAATCTTGGAAATGTGTCTCAAAAGTTGGAACTATATCCTAGCAAAATGTTAAAGGTGAGAAAATCCCATTAACCCCAATTCCCTTATGTGTGGTCTGTGTTTTTTATCTTTTCAATGACACAAAAAAAATATTTCGGTTGTCTGCCATGCCGTATTTTTTTCTACAGCGGAAGTTGAATGAAAATTTTATGTAAGGCTGCAGGCTGTTCATCTGCTCCGTCCTGGCACTCAGCTAACTGGTAAGCCACAATTTCCTGCCTGACACACGGTGCCCTTTGGAAAAACTTTTGATGAAGTGATTTGGCGTAAGACCATCCATTCTGACATGTGGAGGGGACAGTTTTTTGATTTTTTTTTTTAAGACTACTAGTCTGAGCATAATGTATACTAGACCGCTTACATTTGTAATGGAAAATATGAGCTGCTTATTTTGCAGGCAACTAGTCTGAAGTTCTAAAATTTCTCACTTGGCTTTAGGGAAAATAATATTCTACCCAAAGCCAAAAACATACCATTACATTGCATATAAATGATGCAACACCCTCTCTGGTATTTTAATAGTCACTTAACTTTCAACAAACTCTGCATATATTAATAGTGGTGGCGAATATAAGAAAGTATAAAAACTACTTTCCCTACTTATCAGGCTCGTTTCCTCTCCCCACGCTCCCTTCTAAGGGCATATTCACATTTGTAAAATGGAATCCTCAAACAGAAAACACCAAAGTTGTGAATGTGGCCTGAAATGTTGATTCTCAAAGAATGCTAAGATCTATCTTGGTATATAAGATGGACTAACAGCTCATGGATAGGTCAGATTGCATGCTGCCAGTAGAAGTCTATGGAAGGTGAAAGCGAGGATAGAGGAGAAGACAAGTGAGTGAGGGCAAAAACACATGGGCGCGTGCACTAATACACTCGCCGCCACGGAGCGTTTAGCACATGAACCAGGTTTTGATAGTTTTCGGATTATTCAAACTCTGTATTATTGTGCGCGAGTTTGAAAAAAAGCAGGAAAATAGTTCCTGCTCCATCTTTCTCATATGTAGTATTAGCTACGTGCGAGAAAGATAGGGCAAGCCCTATCTTTTCTCGCGCGTAGTAATGCCCGGGAATCCCGATAGTGGAAACAAAAGTAGTAATATCAATAGGTGGCATTATGGGACAAAATCATGCACATCTGTTTCAGCCCTGAGAGATAGAAAGAGAACCAGTACGTGCTGCTACAGCTAATAGTAAGTGTTTCATTTGTCTTACAGCTACTGGAATCACCTGTGCTGCCCAGTACCTCTCTATAATGTCCTCAATGCTGTTGCTACTTCCATGTATGCACAAGAAGTGTCAGACTATTATTATTATGCCCAGCATTGTTCAGTTCCGTCCAGAGACAAAACCATTCGGCCGGTGGAATCCGTCCTCGTACGGAGCAGGAAAGCATAGTCTCCAGTGCAGGCGTGAAAGCACCCTAAGTGGGCAGCCTCCTTCGCTGACTGTGAATCGTTGTCAGTTGGTGGAGGAAGCCTAATGTTGCTCATTGACCATGAGTGGAAGAGACCACCCACTTGATAGATTCAAATAGTTGGAAGCATCTGACAGAAGTCATGCAGGAGAACAGGCAGGTGGAGTGTACAAAGAAAAGAAGTGGTGTGATAGTCAGTGGGGTTGCAGCTGCAAAGTTATGTACCCGGCCTTGATAATTAGACGACATGACAGGTCATCTTCAAACTTGAAAAATATTTTCCAACTCCTGGAAATGCTTTTCATGCCCCTGAAACATAGAAACTCACCATGTGTTGGGAAAAGCTTCCTATAATTCTTAGTGCTGGCTTCTTATGTACACCTCCTGGCCTGGCTCCACAAAAGTCTGGGTAGACACACAGGCGGTGGCTGGCAAGTTTTAGCCTGGGGGAGCAAGCACACAGCACTGGCCCATTTTTAACACTGCTTTTTTTAAACGCAATTGTCAATGGGACTTTCCAATGTTAAAAACGCATCGCACAAAAATTGCAAAGCGCCAACTTGCGATGCGTTTTTAAACATTAGAAAGTCCCATTGACAATCGCATTAGAAAAACGCAGCGTTAAAAAATGCAAGTGTGTAGGAGCCCTCAGAGTACCGGGTTTTAAATCTTTAAGAGATAATGGCTGGTAGTGTTGCTTTCATTTTGGGATCAGCACCGAGCTCTCCCCATTTTTGTTTCTGTATCAGGGGCCACAATGGACATGTGCTGGTCTATTGGCATCACTGCTCAGCGATGGGAACCATGATGCAATCAGTATAGCATGTGACCATTAAGGTCACCGTTTTAGGCTTCCCTCACACATGTGCTTGTAGTAACGCAGCATTTTTCAACGTTGCGTTCACTGTGGTTTCAGCAGCACTAGCATGCATTATGCCAGCCAGCATTTTGGCTGCGTTTTCAGCAAAGCTGAAAACGCAACCAAGTATGCAAGAAAAAGAAAAAATCTATTCTGGGCCGGCTGTTGGGCACTTGTCAAGCCGACTCAGGATCTTTTGCTAGTGACAGGGTTTGAAGACCCTGCCTCTAGCAAGACATTGCTCTGATTGGCTGAGTCGGCTGAGTGACAGCTGGCAAGGCCAATCAGAGCCAGCACTGGGTGGAATGGCTGTGATTGGTGCATCCAGCGCTGGCTGTGATTTGGCTGAGCCAGCTGTCAGTTAGCCGGCTCAGCCAATCAGAGCAATCTCACGCTGGGAGGGGGGATTTAAATCCCCATCACTAGCAATAGATGCTTTGCCGGCTTGACAAGTGCTCAGCAGCTGGCCCAGAACTACAGAGAACACCAGCGGGCACCCCGATAGCACCAGGTAGGTGAGTATCGATTTTTTTTTCTCAGGTAGTCTAGCTAGGCAGTGTAGAGCTGCCAAAAACGAGGTACCAAGTTTTGCCGCATTTTTAGCAGAGCTAAAACCGCTACGCATTCATTTCAAAAAGTAACGCAGAGCCGAAAACGGGCAAAGATAGAACATGCATCGCTGTCAAAGCAGTGTTGGATACGCTGCGTTTTGACGCTTGTGTGAGCAGCCCCATTGAATTGAATAGGAGCCTTGTACAGCTAGACACTGTACAAAAACGTCTGTGTGAGGGAGGCCTTACTATAATAGTCGCGTCACCGCAGCCTGACCCTGAACTAATGAACAGAAAAATAATTAGTATGTGTCATTGTGACAATGTGGGCAACTAGATTAACTAATGGAATTATTGCACTGTACATACATGTGATTGTTGTAGCCAATCACTCTCCTCAGCGGTCTTCAGCTGTATACATCTGAGGCCAGCGATTGGCTGCAGTAGTCATGTGTGTGACAGAACGTCATTGGTGCAGCCAAATAAACAAAACACCTGGGGGTGAGGAATGGAGCAGCGGCGCTGGACCAGAGCAGTGAGTACACCGCAGTTTCTTATTTTTAACCCTTCTGGACATTTTTATTTAACTTTGGGAACTCCTCTAAGTCTGTGTGTTCTATAATGTTTCGTTTTTTATTACTTTAAATTACATTCTATTGTCAGGGTGGTGCAGGGACTCAGCCCACGATCTCTGAGCCGGCCTCTTTAGCTCCTGCTCCTGAGTCCCAGCCAGCCACTTGTAGGGTTGGACACTCACAGGCCACAAGAACAGCCCTGAGCTAGTAGGAAAGGGCGAATACACGCTCTGCTGACTGTGATAGTAATGACGCTTTGCAGTGTTGTATTCAAGCATTGCAAGGCATTGAACAGACAGACAGAACGGAGGCAAACAAAGAGTGACGTTGCACAGTGACAGTAGTGAATGAGGCTGCTGAATGCACCGTGGCCGCACCGCGACTCTATATCACCAATTCATCTCAATGGGCATAATGGCCCTGAAGGCCCGAAATGTTTGCTAGGTTATCGGCATAGAGGGCTCATGCCTCCCTGCTCCCCAGCCTGCCTCAGGGGACACGGGTCTAGGGACATGACTGGCTGGGTAGCTGCAGCAACTTGAAAACAACTGGGAGAATTTAGATGCACATTTAGCACAAAACCACTAAAGCTGCTCTGTGGTCGATGTTACAGACTGTTACTTTGCTGTTTTCATGTTACAAGCCAGGAAATTAGTAGACTGTGAAGCCTTTTCTACATGTGGCCAGAAGATTAAGCTTTCTTAGAAAATATCAGCAGCTCCTTTTTTTTTTGTTAACAAGCAGCAATACAAAGAGTATTTTCTCATTAAGTGAATTATTTTAATTATGTAAACTCTAACAATTGAACAATGTCCACGATAATTAATGTCTCGGTAGAACTATTGGGAAGGACACTCGGTATTCCAGGTGGTGGAGAAGTTCACTGAAGGATGTCAGGCTAGATGCACAATCCATGGTTACACACTTTACAGCTAATATGGTATTATGTTACACTTTGAAATATGTAAAGGGGTGGATCCATCATGGGATATCACCCGCAGTGCATCCCAAGGTCATGGGAGTGACGGCCACACATTCATTTAGATGCATCAGTCTGTCAGGGCTTGAACCCAGGAGCTCCAGTGCTCCAAGCGGCTGCTCTGCCTGCTGAGTTATCCAGCCTTCTGGACAGTTCCTCTGCTGGACCTTGGCCTGGTTCCTGTACCCCTGAGCCAGTTCACTGTCTTGGCTCCGCCCTGCTCCTGATTGGACTTCCCATATAAGCCTGTGTCTTCTACTGCACTATTGTGAGATTATTGTGCTCTGTGCCTTTAGTCAAGCTTACTACCTATAGCTGCTCCCTACACAACTGCTGCTACCTATTACCGACCTCAGGTTAACTCCTGACTACGCTACCTGCCTGCTCTCTTGTACTGCAAGATATACCACTTCGTTACTGCCCCTTGGCTTTCCTTGACCACGCTATCTGTCTGTTTGGGTACAACATGAGGCTCCTAACCTGCTCCAGACTGTAACTCATTCACTGCTGCCATGACTTTGGGATGTGTCAGGGGTGAAATCTCAGAAACAATGGGGTCCAAACAGCTGAATCCCCCTGTAACCCCTTAGTCTCGTGTCATACAGGCATAAGTGCATTTGTGCAATGGGCATAGCGTATTTGCGTGAGCATATGTGTTTTACTGTACGCAGCCATGCTTCCATTCATTGAGGTGGGCAATTAGTGTAATTAGTTCAATATTTTCTCTTTCTCCGCGCAAATGTGCAAGAAAGCAAAACATGTTGCGTAATTTTTTTGCGTAACCAAAATGTGTTCATGTGAATGAACCCATCAAAATCAGTGTGTCCTAATTACTGCATATGGCGTGGGCAAATACTGTGTGCGTATTATGCTGCACAGATACATTCGTGTGAACCCGGCACTAGTGATGCAGACTTTTTTCATGTTTCGTTTTTTCCTCCTCATTTTCAAAAACTAACTCCTTTTTTATGTTTCCGTTAACGCAGCTGTCTGAGGGCTCGAGTTTTGCAGGATGAGTTGTATTTTTCTAGTCCTATTTAATGTACTGAAAAACATTTGAAAATTTCTTTTCTAAGTGGAGTGTAATGGGAAAAACATAATTCTGCCATCTGTGTGGGGTCTTGTTTTTATAGCGTACACTGCTACAAAAATGGCATGATAACTGTATTCTGTGGTTCAGTACAATCATGAAGATACCAAATTCATATGTTTTGCTGTACTACTTTGAAGGGCTCAGTCACACGAGCTAATTTTTTTTTACCGGTATTAGAGCCAAAGCTTGCCAATGAAAGCGGTCACATGTCTGTTTTTTTAGAAGCGCTTAAAATTCGCACCTGTAAAAGATAGGACAGCGTTTTTTTTAAGCGGAGCCTTGCTCTCTGTTGCATCGCTTCACACAAATGGCTGTGATTGGTCACAGCACTCAGCCAATCAGAGACAACGCTTCCAGGAAGCGGGGATTTTTCAATCCCAGGCCAGAAGAAATGAAGGAGAACAGTGCCTTCATACCATTGCTTTCAATGGGGCGATAGCAGCAGTGTTCAGCGATGAGGGGACTCCTCATAGGCATGAAGGAATACCCTGCCATAGCTGTGGCAGAGGAGCGCATCTTCTCCCTATGTTTTCAATGGGGCCGGCGCTGCTGCTGCTTGAGCATGCAGGGCATTTTCACATGGGCGCTGGACATCCCCTCTCGCTGATTTAAAAGGCTATTTACCCATGTGAGGCTCAGATATGTTCTTTATCCCGCAGTTTTGTGCTGTGTTTTGCGTAATTCCATTGCGTGCGAATTCGTGCACCCCCCCCATAGACTTCTGTTGGCCACATTGAATAGCAGGTTCTATTTTTTTTGTAGGGGGGAAAAAGAAAGAAGTGAGAAGGAACCCATTGAAATCAACTTGCAAATTGTGTGCGCAAATATGCCTATCTGAAGGCACTCTAGGGGCTCCTTCACACGAGCGCATGCGTTTTTGCACACGCCTCAGCAGAAATCGTACATGGGCCTTTTTTACTTAGACTGCGGCTGGATTCAAACGAGCATATTTGCGGAATGTTCATTATGTTTTTGTGTGCATTCGGTCTGTTTTACTGTACTGTATACACACGCATGTCATGCGCAATTGCGCATGCAAAAAAACACGCACCGATGCTGCCAGCCATTACAATGGCCAATCAGAGAATGCTGCATTCGTTTTTTTCTGTGTGCATGAAGTGCGCAGATCGAATACAAACTTTTGGACGAACCTACTGAAATCAAAGAGTTCTATTTTCTGTGTATTATGCATACACAATTTCAAGCGCAAATGCACCCGTGTGAACCCAGCCTGAAAGAGTTAAAAAAAAACTGCAGCACGTTCTATTCCTGTACGATTTTCAGCCGAGAATAGCGCAAGTTAAAGATCTGTGTCCGGCACATCGGACCGCACCTCTATGGCTGTACGAGGGATGGCTGGTGTGAGCTGCGTCCGAGCATCCCAGGAGCAGCTGTTGAAGCCTCCGTGTGCCGCTGTGCGCGGACCCCAAGTGTTCCCCTCCACTGTCCTCTCTGGTTGCCAGATGTTGGCAGGGAAGAAGATTGTTACTGAAGCCAAGCAAAGGAATTTCCGAACCTGGTTGAACTACAGAATAAAGGAGACTCCGATCTGTAACCCTATAAAGACCACAGAGGTTTCAGATTTGTAATTTACATTTTTGCTCCTCACCTTCTAAGGGCCATAACTTTTTTTATTTTTGCATAGAAGTAGCGGCACAAAGGCTTGTTGTTTGCAGTACAAGTTACATTTTGTAACGGTTCTGTTTATTGTATAAAGGGATATGGCACTCTGGCTCCAGCTACTAGATAATATAGCAGCGGCCAAGACTGCACAGCGGTCCCTCTACAGTACTCCTTTACTGATCCCTCACTATACAGCAGTCCCCGGGCTCCTTTACTGATCCCTCACTATACGGCGGTCCCCGGGCTCCTTTACTGATCCCTCACCATACAGCGGTCCCCGGGCTCCTTTACTGATCCCTCACTATACGGTGGTCCCCGGACTCTCTTTACTGATCCCTCACTATACGGCGGTCCCCGGGCTCCTTTACTGATCCCTCACTATACGGCGGTCCCCGGACTCTCTTTACTGATCCCTCACTATACGGCGGTCCCCAGGCTCCTTTACTGATCCCTCACTATACGGCGGTCCCCAGGCTCCTTTACTGATCCCTCACTATACGGCGGTCCCCGGACTCTCTTTACTGATCCCTCACTATACGGCGGTCCCCAGGCTCCTTTACTGATCCCTCACTATACGGCGGTCCCCGGGCTCCTTTACTGATCCCTCCCTATACGGCGGTCCCCGGGCTCCTTTACTGATCCCTCCCTATACGGCGGTCCCCGGGCTCCTTTACTGATCCCTCCCTATACGGCGGTCCCCGGGCTCCTTTACTGATCCCTCACTATACGGCGGTCCCCGGGCTCTCTTTACTGATCCCTCACTATACGGCGGTCCCCGGACTCTCTTTACTGATCCCTCACCATACGGCGGTCCCCGGGGATCCTTTACTGATCCCTCACCATACGGCGGTCCCCGGGCTCCTTTACTGATCCCTCCCTATACGGCGGTCCCCGGGCTCCTTTACTGATCCCTCACTATACGGTGGTCCCCGGACTCTCTTTACTGATCCCTCACTATACGGCGGTCCCCGGACTCTCTTTACTGATCCCTCACTATACGGCGGTCCCCGGACTCTCTTTACTGATCCCTCACTATACGGCGGTCCCCGGACTCTCTTTACTGATCCCTCACTATACGGCGGTCCCCAGGCTCCTTTACTGATCCCTCACTATACGGCGGTCCCCGGGCTCTCTTTACTGATCCCTCACTATACGGTGGTCCCCGGACTCTCTTTACTGATCCCTCACTATACGGTGGTCCCCGGACTCTCTTTACTGATCCCTCACTATACGGCGGTCCCCGGACTCTTTACTGATCCCTCACTATACGGCGGTCCCCGGACTCTCTTTACTGATCCCTCACTATACGGCGGTCCCCGGACTCTCTTTACTGATCCCTCACTATACGGCGGTCCCCAGGCTCCTTTACTGATCCCTCACTATACGGCGGTCCCCAGGCTCCTTTACTGATCCCTCACTATACGGCGGTCCCCGGACTCTCTTTACTGATCCCTCACTATACGGCGGTCCCCAGGCTCCTTTACTGATCCCTCACTATACGGCGGTCCCCGGGCTCCTTTACTGATCCCTCACTATACGGCGGTCCCCGGGCTCCTTTACTGATCCCTCACCATACGGCGGTCCCCGGGCTCCTTTACTGATCCCTCACTATACGGCGGTCCCCGGACTCTCTTTACTGATCCCTCACTATACGGCGGTCCCCGGACTTTCTTTACTGATCCCTCACTATACGGCGGTCCCCGGGCTCCTTTACTGATCCCTCACTATACGGCGGTCCCCGGGCTCCTTTACTGATCCCTCACCATACAGCGGTCCCCGGGCTCCTTTACTGATCCCTCACTATACGGTGGTCCCCGGACTCTCTTTACTGATCCCTCACTATACGGCGGTCCCCGGGCTCCTTTACTGATCCCTCACTATACGGCGGTCCCCGGACTCTCTTTACTGATCCCTCACTATACGGCGGTCCCCAGGCTCCTTTACTGATCCCTCACTATACGGCGGTCCCCAGGCTCCTTTACTGATCCCTCACTATACGGCGGTCCCCGGACTCTCTTTACTGATCCCTCACTATACGGCGGTCCCCAGGCTCCTTTACTGATCCCTCACTATACGGCGGTCCCCGGGCTCCTTTACTGATCCCTCCCTATACGGCGGTCCCCGGGCTCCTTTACTGATCCCTCCCTATACGGCGGTCCCCGGGCTCCTTTACTGATCCCTCCCTATACGGCGGTCCCCGGGCTCCTTTACTGATCCCTCACTATACGGCGGTCCCCGGGCTCTCTTTACTGATCCCTCACTATACGGCGGTCCCCGGACTCTCTTTACTGATCCCTCACCATACGGCGGTCCCCGGGGATCCTTTACTGATCCCTCACCATACGGCGGTCCCCAGCCAAGAACAGCACAACGCACTTCATTGCTGAAACACCCGATTGTCACAGAGGCATTTATAGACATCTAGACCTCAGCTGGATGACATGTTAGGAGTTTAGTGGCCCACGAAGTTATTAACAGCTTCCCATTAAAGTGAACCTGTCACCACAGGCAGCATGAACCCCGGACAGGTATGCCCATTCGGCCCATATGTTCCCTTTTTCAGTAAACGTATTTAGGCTTCCAACATACTAGTGTTGGTTTGCTTTTTTTTAATCTGTGTGTTGGTGGTGAGAAAAACCAGACATGGACTCCGTGAAAATACTGATCGCAAGTCATGTTCTTGTCTGTGTAACAGGCGAGAATTAGATCAACCTAATGCATATCAATGTGTGAGCAGTTCTTGTGCCGCACAGCACACGGACAGGTGTCTGTGGCGTCTCTGGCGCATGGTCCGTGTACACCCGCTCGTAGAAGTAGAGCTGAGCTCCTAGGGTTCTCGAAGGAAAGGAGCAGGCTGCACTGGGCTCTGCCCGCCCGTGTCATCAGGACAGATAGCTCTCTCAATATATGCAAAGCAGGGAGAAGAGCTGCCAGTCAACGTGCTACGAACAGGAAGAGCCTGGCGCGACTCACCTCTTTAACTTGAGAGCTCAGCTCCGAGTCATACTTCTAAGGGTGGGATCACATGGGGCGGAAATCTCGCAGAATGTCCACAGCGGGACCGCATAAAAATTCAGCGAGATTTCTGAAGCTTAAGTCTTGTGGGTTTTGAAAGTGGTTTATTCTGCTGCTGCCATCTTTCCCCACAGAGAGAAGAGAGCCCGCAGCGGAAGCGGCGATAAAATTGAAATTCTGTGGCTTTGAATTCCGCGCGGTATGTTAATCTCAGCGCGGCTTGGCCGAAACGGACTATCCGTGTGGCCGAGATTTTTGCAAATCTCGTCCTCTTTGCTGCTTAGTCTCAGGCTTAAGATTGCTGCGGAATTTCCATGCAGAAAATCTGCACGAAAATTCAGCGGCAATTCCACCCCGTGTGAACCCAGCCTAAGGAGGTATTTTCTGAAACTCTGCAGCATTTCAGTAAAAAAAAACATCTACATGGGCCAAATGGGCAAACATGCCCTGGGTTCCTGCTCTCCATACAGTGTGGCTGAATGGCCATGGGAGCTGCAGGTTTATGTCACTAGGGAGCCAGATTTCAGGAAAATCAGGTTGTACAGGTGCTTCTTCATAATGGCACATCTATACGTGCCATCGTAAGGTTTGCTGTGTCTCCCAGCAGTCTCAAGAGCCTGGAGCAGATAGCAGGACTCAGGCTGTTACATATGGAGAGCTGGAGGGGACCATAGAAGGACACCAACCCAGCATCAGGACCAGAGATACAGAAGGAGCCCTGCCAGAGTTCTACAAACTGCCCTCCAGCGTATTAGATTAGTGGTTGTTGGCTCATCGGATCGCCAGCTTTCCCTCACCAGATGGATGGTCGCACACCAGTAAGCCACGTCCAGGCCAGAAGTTTTGGTACAAAGTCAGTGAAACCGTCCTTTATTGTGGCAAATCAACAGAAACTGTAACACAATCTTCACACTGTTATAAGTCACTGTACACAAACACATGCAAGCCCCTGCCAATCGGGCCGCTAAGTAACATTGTTTTTTGCAGCTAACTAACCAACAGGCCTAATGCCTTAGTCTAAGGGCTGTCCACACATGGCAGACTCCTGGTTCTCCCAGGTAACAGCAGGAGTCCCACAGCAGACCAGTGCTTGGTCTCCAATGGACCTTGAGCTCAGCAAGTCTTGAGGTTCTCTTTCCTCCAGCCACACCCAATTAACAGACTAGACGCTTTCTCTGCTGGACATTTCCTCAAACAGCCTGATTTCAAGCCCCACAGCCATTTTCAGTACCGCACTCCTACTATATATATATATATCTCCAAATAATGCAAGCACATTAGCACTTGTGCGTACCTTCTCACGTAAGGGAGGCTCCTTTTGATGTGTGTTGCGAGCTCCCAAAAAGAGTCTGGATCCGTGAATCCTATAAAGTCTAGCAAGAAATGATATGTTGGAGCCACAAAACAGGGAAACGGTACCCGAATACCTTAATGTATAGAGTTAAAAGAACTCCATCTTTATTGAAGCCACACCAGGGCTTGATGCCGACGTTTCGGCTGTTGCCACAGCCTTTGACAAAGCCCTGGTGGGGCTCCAATATACGCTTCCAACTGAGCAGTCGTCCGTACCCCCTTCCTCCCCCACAATGGCGCTCTGCCTCTCTCTTCCCCCTCCGGCTGTTTCCAGAGTGAGTGGGCGGGGCAGATCTTAGCTTCGCCCCTCCCATTGCAAACGCAGAAGTGGAGGAGAGAGGCAGAGAGTCGGGGCCCACATGGCTTCCCTGTGCAGAATCCCACAGCGGACTCCACCCGGGCCAAAAACTATATTCACAGGTCTGGACGCTGCGGGGCTCTTCTCTGTCAGGGCCGGATCTTCTTTCTTTTGCACGCAAAATGCGCTTGGAACGCTGGTGACGTGCCGTGCACATGCCTTTTTATTTTAATTATTTATTTTTTTAAATTTCTGCTTTCCTGCTTTAATGGGAGCCGTCCGTGTGGGAAAACCGCGTAATAATAGAGCAGGCGGCGGTTGTTTTCCCATGCGTGCGATCCAAACGCCGGGGATAAATGACATCCGCAGGTATTGAATTACCGGCGGGTGCCCAATGATTTTGACTTCCAGCTGTTAGTCTTCAGGGACCGATCCGCCGCACCTGTGGTGAACCTTATAGTGTGGGGGTATTATTGGTAGTCTCGGTCATTATTTAGTGTGTGTTGTTCACAAACAGTATGGTGGTAATATTTATCTCATCTTGCAGTTCATGGTTCCAACCAGTGTCCAGTGCTGGCGGGGCCGTGGACGCTCCAATGGACCTTTGGGGATATAATTGTATCTAACGTTTCTTTATAAAATCCCAGCACTTCTGTTAAAAATTAACTTTTATTCATTGCGTCATACAAATGATGCAGGCAGTGTGATAGCGGCTCCTACGTGTTTCCACCGTTACCGCTCTTAATCATGGCGCAGTTATCACTGTATGGCGGTAATATTCAGTCCTGGGATTTGATAACAAGTAATGTTAATAAATAATATTTTTGTAAAACCCTAGCAGCAGCCCTGGAAGTACTGGAGTTCAGCTCTGCAGCGCTCTGCTCGCCACCGCCTCCATATCTTGAATGTAACTGTTGGTAATGCAGTATTTGGGGCCCCATTTTTAACCTCTTAACGCTGCGGGGCATACAGTTATGTCCTGCAGCTCCGTGGTATGTATAAAGGGCGATCCCGATCCGCACAACACAGGTGCCGGCTGTTTCTTACAGCTGACACCTGCCCACAACAACTCCCATAAACTGCGCCGCTCATCGGAACTGTTAACCCTTTAAATGCCGCAGTCATTTCTGACAGCGGCATTTAAATGTTCCGCACGATGTTCAGGGGGTCCCGCACGGACCCCTGCCGATAAGATCACAGGGAGCTGTGCGGTTGCCATGGCAGCCAGGGGCCTTCTGAAAGGCTCCAGGGCTGTCATTGTAAATTGCCTATCAAGCTATTGCTGTGGCATGGCTTAATAGATCGCGATATGACGTAATGCAATGGCATCACACTATACTGTAGGAGCGATCAAAGCATTGCAAATAATTGTCTTCTCTGGGGACTAAGAAAGGAAAAAAAAGGTAAAAATAAGTTTAAAAAAGTTTTACTAATTATTAAAAAGTAATAAAAGTAAAAAAAACAAAACCTTTTGCTATATTCATAATTAAATGATCTAAATAATAAAACAGAAATACATATTTGGTATCATATGTCTGTTAAAGTCCGATCCATCAAAGTAATGCAGTATTTACCCCGCACGGTGAACATTGTCAGAAAAAAAAAGAAAGAACACCAGAGTTGCGCTTTTTTGATCACTCCGTCTCCAAGAAAAAATGTAATAAAAAGCAATCAAAAAGTCGTATGTGCTCCAAAACGGAAACTACAGGATGTTCTGCACAAAATGAGCCCTCGCGCAACTATGTAGATGGAAAAATAAAAGACTTATAGACGTCAGAAGATGGCGACAGAAAATAACTTAAAAAAATTAAATATCTTTGAAAAAAAAAATAGTACAGCAAAAAAAAAAGTTTGGTATTGTAGTAATCGTACCGACCCATAGAATAAAGTTATTATGTCATTTTTGCAATGTGTATGCCATAGAAACAAGATGCATCCAAAGATGGCGGAATTTTTTTTTACATCTCACTCGTTAGAGTGAGATGGAATCGGCCTCTGTCCTGCCAGGGTGCTTAGTGTGGTACCTCAGTGCAGATGCTGAAGATGGAATGAATGGTGGGAAGTGACTCTCTACCTTTTATATTGCCCAGCTAGCTCAACCTGTGATGAGGATCCAAACTGCCAATCCCAGGCCCTCTACTCTGGCTAAAACTCTTCTGACTGTTGCTAAGTGACCTGTACACACCAGGGGCTGGAGAATATTACCAGAACACACATTACAGTGAAGTAATGCAAACAATAATGTCATAACATCACTTATTACACATCACATTAACACCTGATTGTAAGGATATAGTCAGCACTAACAGTGCTGGAGTACTCTGGGTACTACAGACGTAATGGCAGAATTTAAAAAAAAAGGGTGAGATGCTTAACTAACCTAGCTGTCGCAGCTTGTCGGTCGCGACAACATCGTGGCATGGGGGTTTTTACACAAGCTAAGACCAGTTGCCTGGTTAAGCAGGTCAAGGGTTAATGCATCATGTGCAGAATCGGCTATTGCTGTCTGCCTTGCTGTATGTTGGATTAGCCATGCTTGAGAGTAGGGTAGAGGTGTAGTTCTCTATTCACTCTGCCACTGTTTCAGTTGCAGAGTAGCTATTTATTCTCTGCCCTCCTGGTGATCAGTGCTGCTTATTTTCGTACACAGTGGAGTACGTGGAGTTGGAGCTTTACTGTCCTGGGTGTTCTGCAACTTGCAGATAAATAGCTGCTGGGTCTTTTCCAGTTGTTTCATTGTTTGTCTATTCTGTTAACGTTGCGTGAAGGTGCATCTCAGGGGGGTTCCTATAGGGACATTCAGACCCCAGAAAGAAGACCGCTGGGCCGCCTTTTATCGAGGCAATGTCCCCGCTTCAGATAAGGACCTGTCACCCTTCCAGCTAGTTAGGGCCAGACTTCCTTCCTCCCCTGGAGTTGGTGCCACCGCCCCGCATTACGGTGTTTACGGTTTTTCTACCGTTTGTACGTTCCCCGTCACCGTGCGGTGTGGTGTACTCTGGTGTCGCAAGGTCCTAACCATCATGGTTCTCATCACCCCGTGTCTGTGCTGAGCGTGGTGTTAGGGTTCTGCACGGACGCGACACTAGCACTGAACCATGTAGAATGGATCCAAGAATGCGGACCTTGGTGGACCTGTGGATTTTTTCAATCTACCCATGTGATAGAGCCCCTGCTAAATGATTACTACTCTGTATCCTCATCATGTGTAGGTTGTATGTTTGAGATATATATCTCTATTAGTTCTCAGTGGAGGAACAAAAGCAGCCTCTTCCTTTTATGACACTACAATATACAGGATTTACACAGCTGGGATCTACTCTGTTACTGCAGGACCGTCTGCTGGTGTTCATATGGGCAGAGGCCCGTGAAATAGCAGGATGTACATGTCAGGAAGTGAAGGTGTTATATATATATATATATATATATATATATATATATATATATATATATATAGAGAGAGAGAGAGAGAGAGAGATATAGAGATATATATATATATATATATATATATATATATATATATATACACACTGATCCCACCTCATACTTAGACAGAGTAAACTTAGAACAAGCTGAAGATGTGACCGTTTTATCGTAATGGCTCACACTGTACGATATATTTATATCCGCTAGCTAGACAGGTCAGGGCGTATACGTAGAGAGTACCCTATGTGTATTCTTTCTTCTAGTCTGTAAGCTCCTGCGAGCCGGACCCTCGCCCCTATCGTTCAAGATGTGCACAAGTTGTGACCTATTTTGTGTATGTTCCCCCGCTTTGTAAAGCTCTATGGAATATGTTGGTGCTGTATAAGTAAAGATTGTTATTATATATACAGACAATATTGCCAATCAAGTTCGATTAGATTTCAGTCTGGACGGATCTCGCACGGGAAAAGAAGCAAATGATTTCAATGGGTTTATACAAATAAGTACATTTTCAGTCTTCGATTCTGTTTCTGAGTGATTCTAGAATTGTCCATTATTTCCCTATGGGGGCCTGAACACTAGCCGTCCACCTGTATGCGATTTACATGCAAGTACAATGTGGTTTTTTTCACCATTTCAACCATTGGAACAACATACAATTGTTTTCCCACGCACATGTACATCAGTGCGAATTATGCAGTTATGATGCTGAAGCACATTGCATTTGAAGAAAAATCTAATTCGCTTTAGGTCTGGTTTTCACTGACCTGCATGGCCCGCCGCCATGTAAATACGGCCTCAGACACTCTTATCTATCTTTACACCACTTTGCACAAGTATTTTGCATCAACATTTTGCTCCTCACTTTATGTTTTTCCCCACTGGTGTCTTCAGTTGTTTCTATTATTGGTAAATGTAGACAATACTGCCCTCTTGTGGTAAAATTATCGCAGAGCCCAACAGGTACAACATTCAGCCATGCCTGTAAAAACATGCAGAAATAGCCAAAAGTTATACTTAAAAAGCTCATCAGGTAAGAGGTCTCTTTTTTTTACTTCAGCCATGTCTCTAATGTTCACAGATGATCGCATCTACCTGCATTCGGCCATATGACTGTTCAGAGCGCGGAGAAGATCACTGTTACCCTATGGTGCAGTATTAGCGTCTGAGTGATCACTGTTCCCTGGGGCATAATATGCAGCTCTATCTGTCTGGGGGGCACTATTTTTAGGGGGGTAATTACAGTTAGAGCACCATTGTTTTTGAAGTAGAGTATTTCTGCAATATAGCGGGTACATGGGGGGAGCAACAGGCGGCTATATTGCAGTTAGCAGCAAAATGGGGAGTTTGTGTTGGTTGGGGAAGGGTGGTGACGGTGTTGGACAGCAAATGACTGGAAGAAGTCTTTATGGTGGTCTGGGCCAGCTGGAAAAGTGAACAAATACAGACAGAGAAGACATCACCTGTGATCACGGAATATAACTGTACCGTATCTACTTCTACCGCCCACAGAGCGCCGGTGTAGATCTGGTATCTACATAGTCACTGTATGGGGGTAATATTCAAACTGTGTTTTCTATTTAATATAGAGGTATTATTCACTCACCACGTGGTGTTAATATGTGGTCATTGTGTGGCGGTATTATGTGGGCCTTGTAAAATGACCCAATGAGTATCGTTTTAAAACAAGAAAGATGCTCACTCAGTGAATGGAAGCGGAGCGCGCCAGAGATCTCCTCCAGCTGCCCACCTCCATTCACAGGAACAGGGAGTCATTCATGGATGAACAACTGCCTGTTTAACCCCTAAAGGACCAGGGTTCTTTGCTCCTAAAGGGCTGGACATTTTTAGGGATTTTACCCATGTGGTGGTTTTACTGCCCTATTTTTTTCCTCAGCTACCAAAATTATGTTTGTGACATAAAGGGCTATTTTTAAATATTTTTGTCACCGATTTTTTTTCCCCTGTAATATAGTTTTATTAGGGGTAAAAAAGCTAAAAGAAAAAAATATTTTTTCGCTAAAATAAGGCACACAAATTGGTTCCTCATTTATGGTATAGTTTGTACAGTTTTGGATTACAGGGCGCATATGGCGACGGTTCATGTTGGCCTCGGCAGTGGGTCATTTTTTAAAACTTATTTTTGTAACTATTTTTTATTATCTATGTCCCCCATGACCTCATATAAGACCTCTGGGGGTCATTCACGTGTTTTTTTTTTTTTTTGTTTTTTTTTAATTTCATGCTTTTCCGCTGTAGCTGGGGCATCCATAGGAGCCGCACCTATAGGAGCCCCAGTTACAGGGGGAAAAATTCCCCTGTAGTGATAATAGTCACTAACAGAGCTGATCAGGATCTGCTAGGACTCTGCAGCTTTGCTGTGACAGGTGGCATCCGGTGGTCACGTGATCGCTGGGTTGAATAGCGTAAGTAACACTTCCGCTTTCTCTCTTCACTACGTAATGTTCATTGAGTGCAATGTAGCCTGCAAGAGTAAAAACAGAAGCGGTTAAAAACCACCTCTGCCTTCTCCTTAAGGTCCTCGGATGTTAGTCACAGCCAAGGACCCAACCTGCTCCTGCTTGATTGCAGGAGCTTTAATCCTGTGCCGTATTTTTGCTATCACGCGGGATTAATGCCCAAGACTTAGCACTGTAAATTTACAGCGCTTGGTCCTAAACGTGTTAAATAGTCCGACCATTTCTTGTTCTTTACCTGAGCTGAAAACCAAGCTACTCTGACAAGTGGGCGGTGTTTACACGGGATGGCATTCCTCCATATTCGCTCTTTTGAGCAAATACTCGGACAACTGTCGGCACGTGTAAAAGTCCCCTAACAATATGGAGGTAATATTTGGTTCTGGTGTGGCAGTATTGTTTGCTACCTACACAGTGCAGTGTCAATATTATGACCATCTCCTACTTCCGACATCAGCGGTGTGTAGCCCATGAAGGAAGTGATGTGTCGTGTCATGGGCTTGTTGGGTATATAAGGCGAGTGATAGACTTATACTCACACATCAGTCGTTGTCCGAGGTAAAAGGGGTTATTTATCAGAGAGGCAAAAATGGATGTTTATTTGGTTTTGGGCCGAAAGGGGGCGGTATTTATCGGCGCACTTTCTGCAGTGTTCGCATGCTGCTGTGGTGAAAGTGTAACATGAGAGGACAAATGGCACCATTGGGAATAACCGATGTGGATGGATGCTCTATGGATCCTCACCCACACACCCTCCAGCACTGCAGTCAGCGTGGCTCCAGATACCCGGACCACCTACGAGCACCTTACTAGGTCATTCCCAGCCCATCTAGCTGCTGTCCGTGTGGCACACGGTGGTTACTCTGGATATTAGCTGGTTGTTAGGTTGTGCTGCTTGGACCTGTAGTTCTCTGGGGTTCCAGTAGCACACTTCCACAGGTATGGGATAATTGGGCTAGCTGGGTGTGGATTTCTCCAGCCAGCCAATCTCCCTGGTCTGCTGCTTATATATATCAGTTCCTCTACTAGAGTTTTCTTGCATGAATGGTTGTTCAAGTGTGTATAGGTGTGAACAGTGTCATGTTCTGCGTGTCTGTGCAGGTGGCTGGACATGGGGTATGAACAGTCCTGTTCAGGGTGCATGGTGTTCTATGTGGTATGCAAATCCCTGTTGTGTTGGTGTGAGCTGCCTCCTGTCCTGCTGTGGATCATTTACCGTCTCTAGGCGAGTTAGGTTCTTAGGTTCCAGTGTGGAGCCATCCCTTCTGGGACAATTGCCCTGCTTGCAGGCAAGACACCTGTGGTTAGTTGTCTCGATAGAGTAGGGACCCGCAAGACAACGAGGACCCTTGAAGTGGGCTCATGGGCTTAAGTATCTTGGCCAAAATATGAACTAATACCTTGTACATGTTATAGTTATTCAGTCTAGCTATCTGCAGGTATTCAGGTGAGTGTTTGTCAATCTTTATGTTATGTCCGTCCATGAGTTCAGTATGCAGTTCTTCCCTTTTGGTGTTCCGGTGTTTGTTTGGGTCGAATCTTAAGTCTCCATCCAGCGCGTCTTGTTGGGATGTGATACCTTCTTGCGTCCGTGCTGAGGCGTAACACTTGTGGTCGTAATAATGTAACTTGACTATGTTTTTTTTTAGGGGGCATATGCCTTGGGGCTTGTTCCTTAAGGGAAAAAAGGTGCCTAGTTGTTCCAAATGTACAATGTCACAGAGCCGTATGGTGATCTGTGGAGCAATTTGTCTGATGACTCATTAATGCAGCATGAAGAAAGATTTGTTGGAATGATTAGGAAATCTGCTACTAAAAGGTAAGTTTTATAGGCGTCTTACAAAGTAAAATGATCTAATAGCAATGATGTCCTGTTGTGGAATGATGAAAGGCACTAGAACTGAAATCTTAGAAGATGCTGGGAAATCTTAGAAATGTGATTATTTGATGGCGGCACAACAATTTGAAGCACAGCACCATCTGCTGGTCATACATTATACGATCATGGTGTGATGCTCCACGTAGTACTACAGACTCTCATGGTTATACATATACAGTGATTTTTATAGATTAAGGCCTCCTGCACACGGGCGGATTTGCATTGCGGACCCCGCAGCAAATACTGCCATAGAATTCAATGGCAAAGCGCCATTTCATCTCAACGAGCAGAACTCGATTGCTATTTTCCACTCGCGGAGAAGAAATCGCCGTGTGCTGCACTTTTGTGCCAGTTACGCACAGTGGAAACTGAGCATCCTGCGGCACGTCCGCAGTGAGTGCGGGATTTGTGTCACCCCCCTTTCCTGGGCACATCTGCAGCGCTCACAGGTACGCAGGGGTCACCGGCCAGGCACTGGGCACATACGGAGTCCGACACGCCCGTGTGCAGGGGGCCTAAAAGGGCGAGCTGTGCACAGTTTATACCTGACACTTGCCTGTATATGGACATGCACATTTCTTCACAAAGCCATCAAAACTGAAGAGACAAAGCATTCTGCTGTCCAGTAAACACTTACGTCATGGCGTATACGAATGACCTGACGTGGCACAGGGCTTGGGTAGATGTGCGACTACTACATGGCTATGACCTAGATGTAGTGAGCGCAGCGGAATGATGGCTGCAAACTGAAGTTTTTCATTTAAAGGGGTATTCCCATCTTCGCTTTTCACAGCCAATATGGGAAATGGCTTCTGTAGTTACTGGTAACTATAAAAACAGCTGAGCGCATCAGCAGCGCCCTTCGTGGAGGCGTACAGGCCAACCAGCAGGCATATAAATGAGCTAATGAGCCGACAAACAAGCATCGTTTGCACTTTTACACCGCCCAATGATCAGGCAAGGGAACATTGTTGCCCAATTATTGGACCATGTAAACTTCCCTTGAACATGGAGATATGCAGCCAACTAATGGTAGATGGATGAGGACGATTGTCCATCCCCTAATATAGCTGGAATCGGCCTGCTGGGTGAGTGCTGCTCTCATCGGCCTGCTGGGTGAGTGCCGCTCTCGTCGGCCCGCTTGGGTGAGTGCCGCTCTCGTCGGCCCGCTTGGGTGAGTGCCGCTCTCGTCGGCCCGCTTGGGTGAGTGCCGCTCTCGTCGGCCCGCTTGGGTGAGTGCCGCTTTCGTCGGCCCGCTTGGGTGAGTGCCGCTTTCGTCGGCCCGCTTGGGTGAGTGCCGCTTTCGTCGGCCCGCTTGGGTGAGTGCCGCTCTCGTCGGCCCGCTTGGGTGAGTGCCGCTCTCGTCGGCCCGCTTGGGTGAGTGCCGCTCTCGTCGGCCCGCTTGGGTGAGTGCCGCTCTCGTCGGCCCGCTTGGGTGAGTGCCGCTCTCGTCGGCCCGCTTGGGTGAGTGCCGCTCTCGTCGGCCCGCTTGGGTGAGTGCCGCTCTCGTCGGCCCGCTTGGGTGAGTGCCGCTCTCGTCGGCCCGCTTGGGTGAGTGCCGCTCTCGTCGGCCCGCTTGGGTGAGTGCCGCTCTCGTCGGCCCGCTTGGGTGAGTGCCGCTCTCGTCGGCCCGCTTGGGTGAGTGCCGCTCTCGTCGGCCCGCTTGGGTGAGTGCCGCTCTCGTCGGCCCGCTTGGGTGAGAGCCGCTCTCGTCGGCCCGCTTGGGTGAGTGCCGCTCTCGTCGGCCCGCTTGGGTGAGTGCCGCTCTCGTCGGCCCGCTTGGGTGAGAGCCGCTCTCGTCGGCCCGCTTGGGTGAGTGCCGCTCTCGTTGATCGGCAACAGAAAGAAAAAAAATCATGGGGTTAAAAAAATGTCAGTAGAAAACAAAATAAAAGTATTACTACATAAAAGAAGCTGTAGAGATGGGTCATCGCCACAATCCTAACACAGAATAAAGAGAACACTTTTTTTTTCAATTTCGCCCCACTTGGAAATTTGTAAAACTTTCCCCACACATTACATGGCACCATTAAACAATACAACTCATTCTGCAAACGGCGAGCCTCGTGTAGACGAAAAATAGGAAAGGGATTTTTTAATTCTATTTTTTTAAGGTGGGATTGGCTCACCAGGAGAACAAATGTTGACTTGGACACAGGAGCATCGATGACCCTTGGTAATGATAGGAAGGGCTAGTGCATTCATTGGTCACTAACTGGGCAACAAAAACATCCTATATTCTACAACAAGGGGACGGCGATATCAGCACACATCTAGCGGTAATCACTTTCTGGCCCTCGAAAAAAATTAAAGGGGTTGTCCCGAGAAAGCAAGTGCAGTTATACACTTCTGTATGGCCATATTAATGCACTTTGTAATGTACATCGTGCATTAATTATGAGCCATACAGAAGTTATTCACTTACCTGCTCCGTTGCTGGCGTCCCCGTCTCCATGGTGCCGTCTAATTTCAGCGTCTAATCTCCCGATTAGACGCGCTTGCGCAGAAGGGTCTTCTCCCTTCTCTTGGGTCTCGGCACGAGCGGCGTTCTGGCTCCGCCTCCTTCTACGCATCATCGCGTAGCTCCACCCCGTCACGTGTGCTGATTCCAGCCAATCAGGAGGCTGGAATCGACAATGGACTGCACAGAGCCCACGGTGCACCATGGGAGAAGACCCGCGGTGCATCGTGGGTGAAGATCCCGGTGGCCATCTTGGTAAGGTAAGTAAGAAGTCGCCGCAGAGCGGGGATTCGGGTAAGTACTAAACTTTTTTTTTTTTTAAACCCATCCCTTGTGTTTGTCTCGCGCCGAACGGGGGGCCTATTGAAAAAAAAAAAAAGCCGTTTCGGCGCGGGACAACCCCTTTAAGCACTAAGGCCTAATTCCCATGGCCAGATTTCCACCGCGTAAGACGTGGCGGAAATCCGCAGCATTTCAACCTAATAGCTCAATGTACATGCTGCATGAAATTACCCGCAGCATGTCCTATTTTTCGCAGGTATAGTACCATATTGTACCACCTTTAGGATACGAGATGTGATATGTGCAGGCATAGAGGCTCTAGTACCTTGTTGTAATGCCTCTAGCTTGGATATATGATGTGATACAGGCGGGCATGGAGGTATACAGATTCTATATGGTATCCTGCGGTATATCACTCTCCATTTGCTGTAACTGAGCCTCTAAAGCATACAAACATGTAGGCCTTGTCATAAGTGTGTATAACTATTCATGCCTCTTCACATCTATTCCATTTTAGCCTGACGAAGAACCCGAGAGGTTCGCAAGCTCGTTGTAACATCATGTATTTTTGTTAGCCATTAAAAGCTATCATATCTACAAGATTACTTGGTTTCTCTTGCTGGGAACAATCACATTTTAACAAAGAGTGTATTATCAGACTCGGTGATCCGTTACATCGACACTTATTGATGTGAGAACAGTTTAGTGTAATCTTGTGCAGGGCCTCATCCGGCTCTTATGCCTGTCCAACACAGATGGAAGCGGTGAACCCCAGGGCTCCTTCACACCGGCAACACTGAGAAAAACGCGGCAAAATTGCTTCTTTTTCTTGCGATTTTTGAGCATCAGCGCTACTTTTTCTCGCTAAAGCATCGCTGCCGCTTGTGATTTTCTCGTGATTGTTTTAGCACGAAAATCACAAGTTTGTGCTTTGTGATGCGATAAAAAGGAGGCTCCATGGGGAAACATGGGAGCTTAAAAAAAAAAAACAACGCAGAAAGATCGGGCATGCCGCGATTGTTTTTTTTTTTTCACGCAACATCGCAAATGTGAAGGAAACATTGAAAATCCTGGGTTTCATAATTCTGGGTTTTCGCATCGTGTGAAAATCACGCAATTTCATCGCCAGTGTGAAGGCGCCCTAAATCTTCCGCCATTCTAGCGAACCTAAAACAAATAATGTCTGTTTGGATTTGTTCACTTTCTTAGGAGTAAATCCCGTAAGCGGAGCGCCCGGATTGTACGGCCGGCGATGTGGGAGCGCAGCGCTTGTATACTTCATCTGTGATTAAACCGTTTAGCTGCCTGTAGAACGCCGATGAAATGGCACTTCCATAAAAAGCACCTTGAACGCTTCAAGGACACTTAGCAGCCGTTCGTGTTTTACGCGGCCTATAACTGGTAACAAGCGCTGCCGTAATTTACCATCGCCTTCTTTATTGGCCTTTGTTTCTTGAATGAAGCGAGCGCTATAATTCCTAATTGTAGTGCAAAATCAATATGTTTAGAGGCCCTTCAGCTGCCGGCTCGCAGTAAATGGGATGCTCTTAATATTTATCAGTCGGAGGGTCTTCTCCAAGATTTATTTCATACCGGCATCTTTATCGTTTTTCCTCTTATTACAAGTAGGATAATATTAAGCAAACAGACGTCCCTTGCCTCGCCGGTGGGGATTGTCGCAATCGGCGTTCCTTCCAACTAGAAAATAGCCGATTATATATTTCATGGGCCTAAGCTCCCACGTGTTCTCCTGAAGGCATCTATAGCCATCTATAGGTCACTTATAATTACCGAGGGGGAACCTGGTGTCATTGCTCCTTCCTGGGTTAGATTTATATGGGCTTGACCAAACAGTAGCATTGTTAACCCGAGGCGGGGCCGAGTGAACTAAATGGCCGTTATGGTGATTATAAGATGTGAGACGATAACCATATCCCACCAGGGTCACGCATAGAACTAATAGGACCCCATAGCAAAACTCCTAATCCCCAGCCTTCACCCAAACATGATGTGTGTGTATACAGTACTGTGCAAAAGTTTTAGGCAGGTGTGGAAAGATGCTTTCAAAATTAGAAGTGTCAATGGATTATTTTTGTCAATTAACAAAATGCAGAGTGAATAAACGAAACAGAAGTCTTAATTAAATCAGTATTTGGTGTGACTTCCCTTTGCATTTAAAAAACTGCATCAGTTCTTCTAGGTACACTTTCACACAGTTTTTGAAGAAACTCGGCAGGAAGGTTGTACCAAACATGTTGAATAAGTAAGCCCAGATCTTCTGTCTCCTCATGCAATCCCACGCAGACTCCATGATCCTGAGATCAGGGCTCAGTGGGGACCGTACCATTACTACTGGGACTCCTTGTTAATTGCACTGAAAATAGTCCTTAATATGATTGACTGTCCGTTTGGGGTTGTTGTCCTGCTGCAGAATTAACTTGGAGGCGATTCGATGCCTCCGTGATGGTATGTATACACTGTCCTACCAAAAGTAAGTAAGAAACAAAATTAGTCAATATTTCCATAGGTTAATATTAAGTGCGGCTCCTTTGGTCTTAATGATATCAAATACTCTTTGTGGCTACTTTCTACTAACGACTGATACATTTCAGCTGGTATTTCTCTCCATTCATCCTGCAAACATCTTGCAAGTTCTCTCAAAGTAGATGGACGCTGTTCATATTTCCTGACCCAGCATTCCAGTTTGTCCCAAAGATTTTCAGTAAGGTTAAAGGAGATGTCCCGCGCCGAAACGGGTTTTTTTTTTTTTTTAACCCCCCCCCCCCCGTTCGGCGCGAGACAACCCCGATGCAGGGGTTAAAAAAACCACCCGCACAGCGCTTACCTGAATCCCGGCGGTCCGGCGTCTTCATACTCACCTGCTGAAGATGGCCGCCGGGATCTTCTACCTTCGTGGACCGCAGCTCTTCTGTGCGGTCCACTGCCGATTCCAGCCTCCTGATTGGCTGGAATCGGCACGTGACGGGGCGGAGCTACACGGAGCCGCTCTCTGGCACGAGCGGCTCCATAGAAGACTGCTGAAGACCCGGACTGCGCAAGCGCGGCTAATTTGGCCATCGGAGGCCAAAAATTAGTCGGCTCCATGGAGACGAGGACGCTAGCAACGGAGCAGGTAAGTATAAAACTTTTTATAACTTCTGTATGGCTCATAATTAATGCACAATGTACATTACAAAGTGCATTATTATGGCCATGCAGAAGTGTATAGACCCACTTGCTGCCTCGGGACAACCCCTTTAAGGACTCTGTGCAGCCGGCCCAATCCTGGAATATCCTCAAACCAATGTAACACAGTGTTGGGTTTGTGACGAGGCACGTTGTCTTGTTGGAAGTATGGCCGGCCATTCCCAGAGTATTGCCATATGGTTGGCAGCACAATATTGTCTAGAATGTCAGGGTACACCTCCGTGTTCATCGTACTGGTGATTACAACCAACGGACCGAGACCATGCCACGTAAACCATCCCCAGACCGTAACAGAACCTCCGCCATACATTACTGTTGGCGAAATACATTGTGGCAAAAGGGGTTCCCCAGGCGTCCTTCACACCCGGGTACATCTGCTTTATAGATTGTATAGCGTGATTCTTCACCCCATAGAGCGTTCTTCCATTACTCAACTGTCCACTGATGACGCGCCTTCCACCATTGTAGATGTGCCGATGTACCTTCTTTGCAAGAAATTGCCTGATGTTTATGGGGTGAATGGAGGGAAATGCCAGCAGAAGTGTATCAGACATTAGTAAAAAGTATGCCACCGACAGTACCCAGTGTTATTAGGGCCAAAGGAGCCCCACTAAGTAGTAACGTGTCAATAAATTCTGCCTTTATTTCTTGTGAGATGTCCAATTACTCTTGGTAGGGTAGTGTATAGAGCAATTTCTTGACTCAGCAGGCACATTATATAATATATACACATATAAATGTGTGTGTATATACAGTATATCCTCTCCTCCAGTGATCACAGTGATATTCTCTGCTTGGAGTTGTCTGTTGTTGTATCTGTTCCCAGACCATCATGGAGACTTACTGCAGTCATGACTCGTCTCTGCACACTCTCTTCATTGTGCCCAATTTTCCCCTCAGGGTCTCCTTCCTTAGTACTAGTGTTCTCTCTGTATCCCCACAAAGCAATTCTACCTCCCCTCTGACCCCAGAATTAAATGTGCGCCCACTGTGGCCCCAAAAGTTAAGTGTCCATGATAATTAATAGTGCCTCTTCTGTGATCCCACAAATTATTAGCGCCCTCTCTGTGTTCCCCTCCGTTCCAGCCAGCAGCATCAGAAGGTCCGTTCTTACTCCCCCTACTTCTGGCTCCGTGACGTCAGTAGTCCGCCTCCTTCCCCCATCTTCTGCTCTCAGGGAAGATTTTGAATATTGACTGGACAGAGCATCAAGCAGTAGTGTGAGTTGGGGGATATTCACATCAACCACTTCTCTATCCGGTTTTTGGGCCAAAGCAATCGGTCCAAAATCAGATTCAGATAGAACTCGGACAAATGGTGAGTTAAAAAAAAAATAACAAAGATCACCCATTCAAGCCTATGTGTGCGTTTCAAAAAACGGATTGCACATGCACGATTCAAGTGTAATTGATTGTAAATGCGTGCAGCCATGGCTACTGTAACAAAAAGTAAGAGAATCAGGAACTGTTTTTTTTTTGTTTGTTTTTTTATAGACTTCTAAAGATAGGATGCAAAACAATAAAAATCGTGCTGGAAAATTGCATAAATGTCTGAAAACTGCGCAAAAGAAATCGGTCTAATTTTACTAGGACTGAAAAATAAACTCACCTGTGTGAATATACCTGTAACGGGACCAGGTGAGTTAGGCTGCTGCCATGTCTTCATCAGAGATTCTGTTTTCCTGCTCCATTCAGGGAACAGGAAAGTGGAATCCCCGAGCTGAACCGGAACCAAAGAGCGCCGCATGAACCTCATTGACTAGAATAGCGCCCCTTTGCTTTCCGCTCAGCTGGCCGGCACTTTACTGCCTCGTGACGCTTTTTCTTCAGGTATCTTGTGCCGGACCTGCGATGGAACCCCTGAATGGAGCTGCCAACGCAGAGGGAAAGCGGCCTTACAAGGTAGCAGAGCTGTTGGCCCCAGGACCCCTAGTGGCTGCCATTGGCGGCACACCACTGTATCCTTTCATATTGGCTACATGCAGAACATAGTGGAAATATCGTAGCCTTGTTATTAAGAAGACCATTTATCTTCTGCATTGCCGGGATTTCTCTGCACTCTCGTATGAAGGAAAGAAGTTTAATGGAAGTGCAATACAATGTGACACTCCAAGAATACAGAAGTGCATTGATGTATTAAGGCATCCTCCAATCAATGTGTTATTTGCATTACCTCTGAGGAAAGCTCTCATCTTCCTCTTCTTCATCCTCCCAGTGTAGTGTATTTAATCATGGCCCTGAATTCCCCTGTGCGCCCCAGCAGCATTGCCTTGCCATTCTTCTTCTATGATATTTGCATTTGTTCTAGCTCTGCTGCTACATCCTTGCACTAACAAGATCTTGCTCCAGACATTACCGAGGCATTTGCATTTACATTACAGAGAGCGACAGCCTCACAACTTTACTTTTAGCATGAAAACATAATTTCCCGTTGAAGAAGCCCGTTGTTATTTGTTACGATTACATGAGACTTTTCGCTGCGCACAGTAATAAATCAAAAGTGTCAAAGTTGTCAAATACCGTGGGAAGCCGTATATGGCGGAGCGCGGCGTAATGACAAATGTGATGACTTTTAAATTGTGAGCTCTCCAGAGCAGGTATCTCCTTCTGATTGGATCTCCCGGCTGGGGCATTCTTATACACTTCTTACCCAGTAGTTTCCTGTGTGGAAGAGTCTTCTAGAAATCCGGAATTAAGATAACAGGAAACAATAAATTCAGCGGTAATAGGATTGTCAACAGCATGTATAATACCGGCATATTGCAAGTATTTAAAGGGAATGCACCCCTCACCTGATTGCCTGTCACACTCTGGAGCTCTTCTCTGTGTATTCCATTCACTTCCATGCAGTGCAGCCTTCTGTCTGATGCTTATCAGGCACCATCTAGAGGCTGAGATATGTTTACTTTCAGTTTCACATCTATCCCATGATGCATTAGCACATCATTAGCTGGGGTTATACCATTTTTGCCTGCTGTGGGGCGGGGAGGAGGTAGTTTAATTATTATTAACTTTTACATTCATCTAAATAGGCTGTAGGCCACGGTATACAGGTAGGAGGATGAGCTGTGATCTCCTCTGTTATAACTGCATGACAGTAGCTATGTGATCATCAGTAACTCTGTGTTCCCCTCTGAGCAGTTTCTGTGGTAGGGATCATGTAATAGCATCACACAGACTGGGACATTGACTAGAAAATGAATCCATAACCACAAGTACATCTGAGCTGCTCAGAACTGAGATCTCATGACTATCTGAGGAGAAAAAGGGTGAGAGATTCAGACTGAAAGAAGCAATCAAGAAAGGTAACGCTAGCCGACTTATACACTCAATCAAGCATCTAGAAGTTGTCGGATGGATGAAGCTGTGTGATTTATAACATTGATATAAGTGATTACAGTATCAGAGCAAAAGGGTCATTTATTGTGGAGAACCGACCCCTTGTAGGGAGGCCCTAGTACCCTGTTGTACCACCTCTAGCTTGGATACAAGATGTGATACAAGCTGGCATGGAGGCTCTAGTACCCTGTTGTGCCACCTCTAGCTTGGATACAAGATGTGATATGGCTGGCATGGAGGCTCTAGTACTCTTTTGTATCACCTCTAGCTTGGATACAAGTTGTGATACGGGTGGGCATGGAGGCTCTAGTACCCTGTTGTACCGCCTCTAGCTTGGATACAAGATGTGATACAAGCTGGCATGGAGGCTCTAGTACCCTGTTGTACCGCCTCTAGCTTGGATACAAGATGTGATATGGCTGGCATGGAGGCTCTAGTACCCTTTTGTATCACCTCTAGCTTGGATACAAGTTGTGATACGGGTGGGCATGGAGGCTCTAGTACCCTGTTGTATCACCTCTAGCTTGGATACATGATGTGATACAGGCAGGCATGGAGGCTCTAGTACCCTTTTGTATCACCTCTAGCTTGGATACAAGTTGTGATACGGGTGGGCATGGAGGCTCTAGTACCCTGTTGTACCACCTCTAGCTTGGATACAGGATGTGATACAGGTGGGTATGGAGGCTCTAGCACCCTGTTGTATCACCTCTAGCTTGGATACAAGATGTGATACAGGTGAGCATGGAGGCTCTAGTACCCTGTTGTACTGCCTCTAACTTGGATACAAGATGGGATACGGGCGGGCATGGAGGCTCTAGTACCCTGTTGTACTGCCTCTAACTTGGATACAAGATGGGATACGGGCTGGCATGGAGGCTCTTGTACCCTGTTGGGCTGCCTCTAGCTTGGATACAAGATGTGATACGGGTGGGCATGGAGGCTCTAGTACCCTGTTGGGCTGCCTCTAGCTTGGATACAAGATGTGATACAGGCAGACATGGAGGCTCTAGTACCCTGTTGGGCCGCCACTAGCTTGCATACAAGATGTGATACGGATGGACATGGAGGCTCTAGTACCCTGTTGGGCTGCCTCTAGCTTGGATACAAGATGTGATACCTGCAGGCATGCGGCATGCAGGTTCTGTATGGTATCCTGTGGTATATTTCTCCACATTTGCTGTAACTGAGCCTCTGGATCGTGCAAAGCCATAGGCTGTCGCAGTTTGTGTCCCAAATGGCCCCGTACTTGTTCTACTGGTGATAAATCTGGTGACTCGCCGATCTGGATTCCCGGCAATGAGCTGATCGCCCAACCTGCTGCACGTGCAGTTGGCCAGACATACATCATAGGGAATGGGACGACCGTAAGTGGCCTAGCTTGCTTCACTCTTATTGAAATCCATGGGAGCTGAAGCCGGCTATTAGACTTTCAGCACTTCCACATCTGCCACTGCGGTCGGATGTGGAAATGTTATAGTTGCCCGTCTACTATGCCACATGTCCAGCCCACTGCACTGAGTGGTCCAGGTGATCAGCTCATCGCCAGGAATCCTGAATGGTGGGTCCACGACAATTAACTATTGATGACCTATCCAGGTGCACAGTTCCCATGTGTGCGAGGTGCTGCTGAGACACTTGGGCGCAAATTACTTCAGATAACCCATGGACACTTGTCTGTGTGCTCTCCGATTTACATGGGCAGAGTGCATAGACATGCATTAGCATGTCCTATGTGTCGTCCATGATACAGGCAGGAACAGGACATGCAATGAGTTTTTTTCATGTGGACCATCAGTGGCCCATAAAATGGCAATCTGCATAGCCCATAGACTATAATGTGGTAGTGTGTTTGCGCAGTGAATAAGTGTATTTCGCACGTGCCTGGGCAAAAACTGATCGTATTGGCGCAGGCACCGCCCGATCACATGGGTGGGGGAGTCACCCTGCCCTGATTTAAATGGATAATTAGCCTAATGCGCTGCTGGTGTTTGCGGGTGTGCGCAGCGTTTAAGCCATTCCCACTTTCTACAAATTTGGTGGACACTGCAAAAGTGTCTGAAATTGTCTAAAATATGATAAATTTAGTGTAAAGCATGCAAGACAGTTTCGCGCCATTGTTCCTCATGTTCACACTACTTACATTCACCAGAGGCATGTACACTTAGTAGTATCTTAGGCCTCCTTCCCACGAGCGTGACGGGGTCCGCCGCGTAATATTACGCAGTGAAGCCCGTCACGGCGCCCCCCAGAGCCCCTATACTTACCTGCGGGAGATAGCGTGAAATCGCTTCCCCGCCCACCACCGCCGCGTCACCGCCCGTCACCGCCCACCACCGCCGCGTCACCGAGCGTGTCACGTGACGCGGCCGGCCGTGTCACGTGACGCGGCCGGCCGCGTCATTTGGCGACAGATGACGCGCGGCGGTGGGCGGGAAAGCGTTTTTTCACGCTATCTCCCGCTGGTTACAGCGGGAGATAGCGTGATCGGACGGCTTCCATTGACTGCAATGGAAGCCGTCAGTGCGTACAGCCCGTCCTCACCCGCAGAAAATAGAGCATGCTGCGGGTGAGGACGGGAGAAATCGCGGTGCGTAATTCCGCGCTGGAATTACGCATCGTGAGCATTGTGCTATTAGGTTCAATAGAACCTAATAGCTGCGGGCAACGCAGCGGATTTTCGCCGCGAATTACGCGGCGGAAATCCGTTCGTGGGAAGGAGGCCTTATAGGTTATATATCTTCACTACAATTCTTGACTTTTAGAAGCTTGGAAGTGACATCAACTGACAACTTGGAAAAGGAGAGGAGCCATATGGTGAGCGGCAACGTATGCGATATGTTTACAGACCGACCAGAGGAAAAGCTAAACTTCACCTGCCAGAAGTGTAAGCTCGTGTCTCTACTGGAGGAAAAGGTGCAGAGTCTACAGAAGAGAATAGCTACACTGAAACTCATTAAGGACGGTGAGAATTTCCTTGACAGAGCAGAAGAAAGTCTTCAAAATGTTTAAGGAAAAGAAATGTCCAATGAAATGTCCAATGTACCTGCAGAATTAGAAGAATGGAAGCATGTGACCCAAAGAAGCACCCATACTGATCAGGAACCGGTACGAGGTTCTCACGCATGGGGGGGCTGGTACTCGTACCTGAGCAGAAAAAGGAGGTACAGCCAGAAATGACTCTACCCACAAAGAGCATAGGAGAAAGAGGTACAGCAAGAAAGGACTCTACTCACAAAGAACAGAGCAGAGGAGAAAGAGGTACAGCAAGAAAGGACTCTACCCACAAAGAACTGTGTAGTAAGTGCACAGAGTCCTCTTGAATGGAGGATGGCTGTGGAGGATTCCCTATTGAGAGGAGCAGAGGCCGCTGTCTGCAGACCTGACACCTCAGGAGAGGTGTGCTGTCTTCCCAAGTGCACAAATCAAAGATGCGTCTGATAGGCTGTCAAGACTCTTCAGTCTTACAGAACACCACCCATTCCTACTAATACATGTAGGAACAAATGACACTACAAAAAAGGTCCTTGAAACTATCTGCAGAGACTTTGAAGACCTCGGAAAGAAGGTGAAGGATCTTGGAGCACAGGTGGTCTTCTCATCCATCCTCCCAGTGGATGGTCATAAATAAGAAAGGCCGGAATAAGAAGATGGAACAAGATTCTAGAGGTGAACAACTGGCTATGTCGATGGTGCCAACAGCAAAGATTTGGATTTCTAGACCATGGAGTGAATTACCTATATGATGGACTGCTTGCTAGCAGCAGGAGAGCTTTAAACTAGAATAATATATGAAGGAAAGTGAAAGGCCAGGTAAAAATATACAGCTAATTAATACATTTGAGACCTTCGCTATTAGAAGTGGAAAGAAGGAACAGGGACAAAAAAATTCAGAAAAAAAGTAGAGGAGCAAGAGACACCGATCACAAACTAACATGTTTCTACACAAATGCACAGAGCATGGGGAACAAGCAAGGACAATTGGAGCTCCTAACACAAAAAGAGAAATAGGAGGTCATAGGCATCATGGAAACTGGGTGGGATGATATACATGATTGGAACACAAGGCTTGAAGGGTACAAGTTATTTATAAGAAACAGACCTAATAAAAGGGGAGGAGGTGTTGTGTTGTATGTTAGGAAAACATTCATCTCCACAGAGATTCAAGCTTCAGAGCTGGGGGTTCTGTAGAAACTGTTTGGGTAAGGATATAAGGAGAGAACAACAGAAAGGACACCATTGTAGGCATTTACTATAGGCCGCCTGGACAAGCAGAAGATATGGAGGAACTCTTTCTACATCGGCCAAGCTCTCAAAAAAGCACAACATAGTGATCATGGGAGATTGAACCGATCCAGACATTTGTTGGGAATCGCTCTCAGGCAAAAGTAATGGATCCAACAAATTCTCATCCGCTCTTGCTGACAACTTTATCTTCCAGAAGGTAGAAGAGTAAACAAGGGGATCTGCTATCTTGGACCTAATTCTTACCAACAGGGAGGGAATTATTGAGGAAGTAAGGGTGGCTGGGACCTTAGGAGGCAGTGATCATGCTATCCTTGAATTTTGGATGAAAAGGGGAGGAATACCTGAGAAGACTCAGACCTCAAGGTTGGATTCCAGAAAGGCAGATTTTAATGAACTCAGAAAGTGGAAGAATCCAATGGCTGGATGTTCTTAAGGACAGAAATGTCCAAGAAGGTTGGGAAATATTGCAAAATGAGATTTTCAAGCACAATTGTTACCAATCCCTAAAAGAAGGAAGAATGGGAAGCATTTAAAGAGACCAGGATGGATGAACACAGAACTTGCACACATGTTAAAAAGGAAGAAAAATATGTTTATCAAATGGAAAGAGGGGGGAATATCTAAAGAATATAATGCAGTCTTCAGAAACTGTGGGGCAAGTGTCGAAAAAGCTAAAGCTAATAATGAATTGAAGATTGCAAGAGAGGCCAAAAGCAATAAAAAAAGGATTTGGGGGTATGTCAAAAGCAAAAGAAAAATCAAAGATGCTATTGGATGCTTACAAGAGG
Source organism: Eleutherodactylus coqui (assembly GCF_035609145.1). NCBI lineage: Eukaryota > Metazoa > Chordata > Amphibia > Anura > Eleutherodactylidae > Eleutherodactylus > Eleutherodactylus coqui. Next base: position 16,073,569 of record NC_089849.1, on the reverse strand, counting down.
AAAATGGTGAATTAGTTAAGAATGATGTTGAGAAGGCCGAACTTTTGAATTCCTATTTTGTATCTGGTTTCTCTCAGAAAGTAGATGGAACATCAACTGATCTTCCCTGTGCTATTGGGGGAATAAAAGAATGCAGGCTATCTGTAAGCAAAGAGATGGTGAGGGAACACTTGACTAATTTAAATGAATTCAAGTCTCAAGGTCTAGATGAATTACATCTAAAGGAAGCAGCGGAGGTAATTGCTGAACCACTCGCCATTATCTGCGAAAATTCCTGGAGGACAGGAGAAGTCCCAGAAGATTGGAAAAGGGCAAATGTTGTCCCTATCTTCAAAAAAGGGAAGAAGGTGGATTCAGAAAACTACAGGCCTGTGAGCCTGACTTCTATACTGTGAAGAGATCTGTGAACAAATTATTAAACAGCATGTATGCAAGTACTTGGATAAAATGGAGTAATTAACTAGAGCCAGCATGGGTTTGTAAGAAACAAGTCATGCCAGACTAATCTAATTTCCTTCTTTGACTGAATAACCGACTGGGTTGATCAGGGAAATGCGGTAGATATAGTTTATATTGACTTTAGTAAAGCATTTGACAAAGTATCTCATACCATACTTATTGGAAAAATGAACAAATATGGGATTGACAAGGCAACTGGTGGATTCCCAACTGGCTGAGTGATCGTACTCAAACAGTGGTCATAAATGGCTGCACATCCAAGGGGAAGAATGTATCAAGTGGGGAACCACAAGGCTCTGTCCTAGACCCAGTGTTCAACATTTTTATAAATGATCTGGAGGAGGGAATTGATGGGAAACTGATCAAGTTTGCCAGCGACACAAAGCTAGGAGGTATAGCTAACACTAGGGAAGAGAGAGTATTCAAAAAAATCTAGAAAAGCTTGCACAGTGGGCGGCGACTAACAGAATGGTATTTAACAAGGAGAAATGCAGAGTCCTACATCTGGGCAAGAAAAATGAAAAAGCACATACAGAATGGGAGGAATTGGGCTAAGCAGTAGCACATGTGAAAAATCCTTGGATATACTAATAGATCATAGACTGAACATGAGCCAACAATGTGATGCAGCGGCCAAAAAGGCAAACACAATTCTGGGATGTATTAGGAGAAGCATAGAGTCAGGATCACGTGAGGTCATTATCCCCCTCTACTCTTCCTTAGTCAGACCTCATCTGGAATACTGGGTCCAGTTCTGGGCACGCCACTTTAAAAAAGACATAGACAAACTGGAGCAAGTTCAGAGATGAGCTACCAAGATGGTGAGCGGTCTGCAAATCATGTCCTATGAGGAACGGTTAAAGGATCTGGGAATGTTTAGCTTGCAGAAGAGAAGGCTGAGAGGAGACTTAATAGCGGTCTACAAATATCTGAAGGGCTGTCACAGTGCAGAGGGATCAGCCCTATTCTCATCTGCACAAGGAAAGACTAGAAGCAATGGGATGAAACTGATAGGGGAGGAGACACAGATTAGATATTAGACAATGAGGGTGATCAATGAGTGGAACAGGTTACCACAGGAGGTGGGGAGTTCTCCTTCAATGGAAGTCTTCAAACAAAGGCTGGACAGACATCTGTCTGGGATGATTTAGTGATCCTGCACTGAGCAGGGGGTCGGACCCGATGACCCCGGAGGTCCCTTCCAACTCTACCATTCTATGATTCTATGCATGGGCAAGGAAAAGCGCTATAGCTGGCTGCAAGTGTTCTATACTGGATACTTAAGATATGTTCACACTGCAAGTCCACAGTGAATCTAGAAGACAATCCACAGTGGCAAAATCCACGCCAAATATGGATTTTGGTGGGGATTTGCCATAAATTTTACTCTTTGCATTTCTGTAAATGATGCAAATTTTCCAAATAAAAGTTCTGTCTAGTAAATCCTTAGTATTTCTGCCATGTGTGAACATAGCTTTCAGGTGGACTCTAATACACCACAAACACATCCACCACAAGACCTGCATGTCTTCCATACAGACTTTGATGTGGATTCCTGCAGATTTTGCACTTTGCAAATCCACAGCAATTCTGTGGCAAATGTGCATCATAATCTGCCTGTAAGACATCAGATGTTACAGTAGATTTCTCAATGGCAGATTTCATCCACGCTGGAGTGCGCTCAGATGCACAGATCTCACACCAATATGAACACATTCATTCTATTGAAAAAAATTGCTCTATGCCCTATCTTTATGCGTTTCCTTGGAACACCTCGTCCATTGTTTTCAATGGGACCAGCAATGCACCACGTGGTTTGCGAGGTGCACACGAGGCGGATGTGATGTTTCCCATTGAAAACAGTGGGAAACACTTGCCAATCCTCTGGTGCTTCAGCCGTGCCGGATGATCGCTGCTTCCCTGAAGTAATGCAAGGAGTTATTGACACAGAAACCCCTCGGGTACACAGAAATCCGTGGGTACATTGCACGGGTGGAGTTTCCCATCCGGATATCCCGCTCGCCCGTGTGAAACTAGTCTAAGGCCGCTTTCACACCACCAGGAAAATCGTGCGAGATTCCCGCTCCCATCGCTTCAGTGCAGTTGTAATCCTTCGGCATGGCTTTCAGCAACTTTCTCCCATTGTTTTCAATAGGGAACCTCACATCCCATGCCGTGCAACGTTTTCCGGCTCCGTTGAAAACAAAGGGCGAGGCATTCCGAGGGAACGACCTAAGATAGGACATGCCACGATTTTTTTCCCCCCGTACCGCGATGCAAAATGTGGGAGAAAATCGCTCCTGTATATGACCCTATTCAAAAGAATGGGGTTCATATTTGTGCGTCTCCCGACTCTCAAATCTCGTGGGATTTTCTCGGCTGCATGAAAGCGGCCTTAAGGATATCATGTTCTATCAAGAGTGACAACCCATTAGGAGCTAAGGGCCTACTTGTCAAAGCATTTTCAACAGAAACTGGGATATACAAGTCACAAATTTTGGTGCATGTCATGTTTCCTTTAGTTTGCAAAAGTGCCAAGAGAAGGAGGTGTGGCTTAGATAAGGAGGTGTGGCTTAGATAAGGAGGTGTGGCCTTCTGTGGTCCCTCAGACTTATTAGAATTGATGCTAGCTCATAACTGGCATAGATTTCAGTTCAGATAGATTCTCCGTCTGTTCCTCTATTCTATTAAGAGGTGTGCGCATCTTTACTACTCCACCTCCCTGTTTATTATGGCCGGTGTATGAAACATCGGTCTTAGTACATGCACCCCTAAATGGGTTGTCCGGTTGTAAATTATTGATGGTCTAGCATTTGGATAGGCCATCAATAGTAGAACAGCCAGGGTCCTCTCTCCTGGATCCTCACTGAGTCGCAGCTTTCATCTATTGATTTGACGTCTTCAGAAAACAGACAGCTCTGTTCTCACTTCAGTGGCCAGGCTTGGTATTACAAGCAAAATTCCCATTGAAGTGAATTAAAACTTGTCTTGCAATACCAAGCCTGGCCACTGTACTGAGAATGGAGCTGTCTGCTTGCTGCAGAAATCAGTAAAGTGCTTGAGTACAAAAGCCTGGTGAACAGCTGATCAGTGAGGGTGCCGAAAGCCTGCAGATCAACTATTGCTAACCTTTCCTGAGCATAAGTCCTCAATAGTACAGTCCTGGACAAGCCCGTGTGCTGAGAAATGAGGACTACGAGGAGGTGCTATAGATGGAGATTGCTGCTTGCGGTGTACAGGGTCCTGGCACTGCGGGGTTACTCTTATATGAAGGACTAACGCCTCACACCTGCTATAGTTCACTATAAGTTGGGTGCAAGAGGAGCCTGCCGGCCTCATGTAGTAGGTAGTGGAGTAAATGGGAACGGTGTAGGGTGATCAAACTACAACATGTGTCATATAAAGCCCTGAAGAATATCATGTATTGTACATTGTAGCAACATCTAGAAGCTGTAGGAAAGGGGGTCTGTTGCAGGGAAACCTCAGCCGTGTCCCCTCTGCCGGCAGCTTCTCTAGTACCAGGTAATTGGATATTGATTGATCTTCCGTTTTACATGGTTAGAAGGACTTTCACTCACCAGTTTTATGTCCCCCTTCCCTGTGGTTTCCTTACACTTTTTTGCATCCGCCCGCTTGTAATGCCTGTAATTTCTGGTCCCCCAATATTACAAGGCAGAATGTCATGAGATGCAAGAATGTTGTCGCTCGTGAAAATGTGCGCAATAACTGATACAACTCCCGCTGTACGGTACGCATATACCGCCAATGGCGGGCGGCACGTGTATAGCAAAGGGTAATGCCACAGTCCATCCCTTATACATGTACTCCATGGCTCTTCATAGCCCTAACGCTTACCATTAGGGGATGGATAGGGGCTCTGGTGAGACTTGCCCACGTTTCTGACAAAAAAGTATAAAATGAATAATGTCCGATTTGATATTGACACTTTGTAAAACACTGCAGCTCCAGGGCGGGTTTACAGGCAGAAAACAGGGTAATTGCTAGAATACCTGCTGTCCTCGGAAGTGCCCAAATTACTGGACCTCCAGGAGCAAACTGTGCCTTCACTGCCTGTGAACAGCGGGGAGCTTTCCTCTAAACCCATCACTGTTTAGGCATTGTATGGCAGTATTAGTTGGATGCTGAATGGTGTTATTGTGTAGCGGTATTAATTAGGCACGGTGTTAAGTATTAAGCCCCATTTAGACACAACGATTATTGCTCAAAATCTGCTCAAAAGGCATCTTTTGAGCAATAATCTTTTTTGTTTAAACGTTCCCATCCTTCAGTTTTTGTGATGGTTTTCAGTTCTGCTTGAAAACCATCATTCACCAGAACAGCTGATAAGCAGGACCACAGGCTGTGTTCTACCAGCTGAGGAAGAAAAAAAAAAAAAAAAAGACCCGAGCACAGGGTCGATACGTGGCTGCTTGCTTTCTCATGGCTATTTAATAAAGAAGACTTCAATGAATGCTGCCTAGTTCCTCCTTTCTACCAGCTGAGATCTGATAACAGCTGATAACATTGTTACAGCTGTTCTCAGTTCTCACCCCACAGGCAGAACAGCTGATAAGCAGGACTGCAGGCTGTGACTGCTGGCCATGGTGCTGAATTCTGTATAGGGAGCCCATGGCTGAACAATACAGCTAATTACAGAGCTCAGACCTCCTGCTGAGTTCTGTAACAGCTCCCAGAAGCTCATTTGCATGTGAAGCTGATAAGTACTAATAACAATTAGTGCCTATTAGTACTTTTATTCAAACCAATCGCTGATCTTTCAATCTTTTGAAAGATGTCTGTGTGTGTAAATGGGCCTCTACATAGCAGCATTGTATAGCAGTATTAGTTGGTCACTGATTGGCAGTATTATGTAGCAGTATTAATAAGGTATACTATTATTAATTGTATAGTACTATTAATTAGGCGCAGTATTAGGGTGCATTCCCAGGAACGTATATCGGTTCGGTTTTCACACCGAGTCAATATACGTTGTCCTCGTGTGCAGGGGGGGGGGGAGGATGGAAGAGCCAGGAGCAGGAACTGAGCTCCCGCCCCCTTTCTGCCTCCTCTCCGCCCCTCTACACTATTTGCAATGGGGAGAGGCGGGGCGGGGGCAGGGCTAATTCTAAAAAACCTTAGCCCCGCCCCATCCCACCTCTCCCCATTGCAAATAGTGCAGAGGGGTGGAGAGGAGGCAGAGAGGGGGCGGGAGCTCAGTTCCTGCTCCTGGCTCTTCCATCCTCCCCCCACCCCTACACACGAGGACAACGTATATCGGCTCGGCGTGAAAACCGAGCCGATATACGGTCGTCTGAATGCAGCCCTAGTATTGGAGTCAAAACCAGGAGCAGAACCTACAGAGAGAAAGTAGAATGGAAAGATTTGCATTTTTTCCGTATTTTGGATCCGCTCTGGGTTTTGGCCCACAAAATACTGATGAAAAATCCGCCGGTGTGAAGCCAGCCTGAATGGCAGTATTGTGTAGCGGTATTAATTAGGCATAGTATAGTGGTGTAAGTATTACACAGCAGCGTTGTATGGTAGTAATTGGTAGTATTGTGTAGCGGTATTATCTAGCACTGCTTTACAGCGTTTGGACATAAAATAAACATCTCCTTAAAAGCACATTTACAGTTCGGAGAGATGGCAGCCGGGATGGCGGTACTTTATTTAGTGCCCAGGGCCTCATTTTCTGTCACCACAGCCCTGATTAGCACCATTGGCCTAGATCTAGACAAGCTGCTTCCAGTCATTCTTCACGTGTTCTTGCTGTGCGGCGTTGAGGAGGATCCCTCGCTGCGCCGTACATTGCCTATACCAGAGAAAGAGAAATACGACATGTTACATACTGAACGAAAGCTGTAAAGCGAGACATTGATTGCATTAGTCCCCGGGTAGATCTTCTGTGGACGGTCCTGACGATATACATCCTGTCCTTCTGGTTCCTGCAGGATACCGCATGGTGTCAGCAGTTTTACTGGAAGATCATCTTCTGCTGAGCAGAGCTGCAGCCTGGCGGACAGTAATGATGCTCTGCAGCCTGGCGGACGGTAATGATGCTCTGCAGTGCTGGCGGACAGTAATGATGCTCTGCAGCCTGATGGACAGTAATGATGCTCTGCAGCCTGATGGACAGTAATGATGCTCTGCAGCCTGGCGGACAGTAATGATGCTCTGCAGCCTGGCGGACAGTAATGATGCTCTGCAGTGCTGGCAGACAGTAATGATGCTCTGCAGCCTGGCGGACAGTAATGATGCTCTGCAGCCTGGCGGACAGTAATGATGCTCTGCAGTGCTGGCAGACAGTAATGATAGTCTGCAGTGCTGGCGGACAGTAATGATGCTCTGCAGGCTGGCAGACAGTAATGATGCTCTGCAGTGCTAGCGGACGGTAATGATGCTCTGCAGTGCTGGCAGACAGTAATGATGCTCTGCAGTGCTGGCGGACAGTAATGATGCTCTGCAGGCTGGCAGACAGTAATGATGCTCTGCAGTGCTAGCGGACGGTAATGATGCTCTGCAGTGCTGGCGGACAGTAATGATGCTCTGCAGTGCTGGCGGACAGTAATGATGCTCTGCAGTGCTGGCGGACAGTAATGATGCTCTGCAGCCTGGCAGACAGTAATGATGCTCTGCAGCCTGGCGGACAGTAATGATGCTCTGCAGCCTGGCGGACAGTAATGATGCTCTGCAGTGCTGGTGGACAGTAATGATGCTCTGCAGCCTGGCGGACAGTAATGATGCTCTGCAGCCTGGCGGACAGTAATGATGCTCTGCAGTGCCATCCTCAAGCATTTACCTGCCAGACACTCGGCTGCACAGTCTGCGGCTTCATCTAGAAAGCTTCTCTTATCTCAGCGCAGAAAACTATTTGGGGGCCTTTTTCGGCATCTCTGGTTACTCGCAGTGCGGGATCTACCTAATGGAGCAAAGCCCCACAGACTTACGGCACAACCAGCCATGTGTGAGCGGCTGCTGCTGGTTCCTGAACAGATGTAGTCCATATACTCCCCTCATGCGGCTGAGCTGCCATAGTGGTAACTGTTCCTGTTTGGATCGCCATAGCTGGGGATTGTCCCAACTCTCTTAGGGCTTATTCACACAGGCGTTTGTCTCGTTGGCATTTTTTGTGCATTGCGAGGCGCTCAAAACTTGCACAAAAATAGAACCGCAGCATGTCCTATTCTTCTGGGATTCCGCAGAAAGCTTGCCCATTATTTCCTATGAGTTAGAGTGTACACGCGATTTTCATGAAGTGCGATGCAATTTTAAAATATTCCTATTGAAAAATCACATGACCTGTAATGCAAGAAAAAACGCAGGCAAAAATCACTGGTTTAGGGGTGCGAGATTTACACGAGATGGGCTGCGGGGCAAACGATGCCTGACACTCGTCCCAGTGAGGCTCGCGCCTGTGCTGTTACAACAGAGCGTCGCTGAAAGCGGTGGCAGCATGGAGGCGGTGTGGCCAGAGGGTTCTTTCCCCGCCCGCCTCCATTTACTGTAAGCAGGCAGTCGTTCAGTCTCTGCACGCATTTACACGAGACGACTATCGTTCAAACGCCCACGGGAGCGCAGGGATTTGAACAATCGTCCCGTGTAAATGGGCCTTTTCTCAGACTGATTTTTTTTTAAATTCGGCTTACAATTCCCAGTCATTGTTACAAGACTTGTCTAAAAAGTCTAACTTTATCTTGCAGGAATGCTGTCTTCCAATAGATGGCGCTGCAGAGGTATTGTTCCATCTTCCTATTTGCATATTTCCCAGAGGAGCATGCATGGCCTTATAAGTCTCCTCATACACCTGCTAGGGAGAAACGATACCCTTCCTGATTTCAGACCGATATCACACTCCCCCCTGTAAATGCAGGCTTACACCGAATGTCAAGGTTTTCCCATCATACCCTTCTTGGGTGAAAAATTCTGGCTGAGCAGCGGCCGAAGAACCAATCACAGCCATCGCATTGTTTAATCCAGCGCTGCATTGGTTGGCTGGGCAGTGCTCAAGAACCAATCAAAGCGATCACTTCCTGGAGGCGGGATTTGTGAACAAGGACTGCATGATGCACGGAGCTCCGGAGAGCAGCGGAAGGACCCGGCCCAAGCCTTTTAGGTAAGTATTCTTTTTTTCTTTTTTTTTGGAGGGCAGCTAGGACTTATTTTCAGGGTAGGGCTTAACCTTATTGCGATAAACTTGCGCAAGTTTATCACTCAACTTTATTGACAATAAATGCAGCAATTTTTTTTTTCCCACAGAAACACATCTGTAGCCACATACTCTCACATCACACGGCCCGAAAATCTGGGTCCGATGTACAGTGTTGTGTTATCGGGATACTCTTCAGCCTGCGGACCGCATGGATGACGCTGATCGGACAAGGGCCTCCGGCTGTGTTCTTCCATAGCAGCCGCTTACAGATGACGAGTCGCCCTCACTATAAAAGGCTTTATTGCCAGATATTGATATCCGTAAAGCAGATCCGCGCCGCCGCCGCTGCCGTTTCTCATTCTAAATGACACCTATGATTCTTGGGTTTATATTGCCTGAAACGACCATTCAGTGTAATAACTGTCAGAGTGGCGGAGCAGCCAGAAAAGCTTACACTTGTGTGAGGGTGTATTCGCGGGCGAGCTTCTCGCACTTAGTGTTGTGCATTGCGAGACGCCCTTGGGGCTCATTCACACAGGCCTGAAAATCACGCAGAAGTTAGCCGTGCAAAAATTGGCAAACTGTGCCAAAAATTGTGTGACTGGGCTATTTTCCCCGAACCTCCTTCACGTAACAATCGTCCATTCTCTCGATCTGAAGCTGTGCTGCAAGAAGAATCCGGAATTCCTTCGGTCGGTAGAAATCCTCCTAATGACTTCTGATGTCGGAACTTCAGCGGTCTTCTTTCTGGAGCGTTGGACTAAGCTAACCCCCCTCCCTTGTTATCCGGCTCCCATAGGAGTCTACGGACACTTCTGCGCATCACGCACCAACGATTGGTCCGCTCCGATGTTTACACGCAGCAAATGTATTCTTCTAAAAACACTGTATACTAACGTTAGACTGTATCTAACTCACACTATTGTAATGTGATGCCAAGAAGCCCCTAAGGCTGCCTGTCAACGGGCGCCGGCGTATCCTGCGGCGGATCTCCGCCGCGGAAGCTGCCGGCTGGGAGCAGGAGCCGGCAGACGGATCTCCCCAGTCAGCCTATCTCGCAGGGGAAAATCGCAGCATGTCCTATTCCAGTGCGACCCTCACACGGGTGGCTTCCATGGCAGTCAATGGAAGCCGTCCGTCCCGTGGCTTCAAGACAAGCACGCGGGGGTCAATGCCCGGGTACAGGATCTTAGTCCACTGCAAGATTTAGCAGTCGAAATCCATCCCGGCCGTGGGCATGAGGCCCAAGGAGTTGGTGTGTTTATTTATATCATGGTGTTCTCCTACTGCCAATAGTTGTTACTACCTGTTTATAGACCTTCCTGTCTCCACCGAGGGGCTGTGCTGGTGTCCCAGGTTCGGGACGTGGGGCCTTCCTTGTCGAGGCCATCGCTCCACTTTAGGCAGGGGTTCTTCCCCCCTTCTGGCTGTTAGGGGCTAGATTTCTTATTGTTTTCCTTCTTGCTTGTGTTTTTTTTTTGTGTGTGTGTTCTACGTGGGACTTTCTGAAGTTTATTTGTCCTGCGTCTGTGCTGGCGTGGCGCGTTAACACTCAGCACGGACGTAACGGCACCATTCTGGAGTACATACAACTTTTTGATCACTTTTTTTTTCTTGGAGACAGGGTGAACAAAAATGCACAATTCTGGTGTTGTGTACTTTTTTCCAACTGACGTTCATTATGCGGGATGAATAATCGTCATTTTGATAGACTGGACGTTTACAGACGCCGAGATACAAAATGATATTTTTTTTTTATTATGAATACAGAAAAAGAGTTTTTTAAACTTTTAGTATTATCTATTGTTTAGAAGAATGAACCCTTTTTCACTGCCCCTTACTTTTGTTTTAAGTCCCTATAGGGGACTTGAACTTGTGGTCGTTTCATCATTCATAGAACATAATGCTATACCATAGTATAGCATTGCACCACTTTCTGACAGGTAGTCTATCAGGCAATCGGTGATCGCAGCCCTGGGAGCTTTCAGAAGGCCCCTGGTTACCATGGCAACTGAACGGCATCTTGGGATCTCATCATGCGGTGGCCGTTTGGGTTCCCAACTGTAATTTGGGCATTTAAATGTTGCTGTTAAAATTGAAAGTGGCATTTCAAGGGTTAACCTCAGCTCTTCGATCCCAATCCATACAAGCCCTGACACTGAAGGGCATATATGCCCGCCCAGAAGCGTCAATGGGTTAATATTGGCACAACATAGAAATCTTACCACCCACTGCGTAGTGGGACTGCCTGTAGCGATGCGCACGGATTTCAATGGGTTGCGGAATTAAAATATGCAGCCTGCTCTGTTGTCCTGCACACATGATGAACTCATTAAACTAATTGGTCATCTCAATGAGAGCGCCGCTTCATGTTTTTTGGGGTTTTTTTGCATGCAATGGCGCATGACTTGTCTGATGCGCAAATACACATATGCTACATGTCCCTGGATGTCCCTTCCAACCCTACCATTCCATGATGTGCGCGGTGCTGGCGCCGTACCTGTCTGCAACGTTTGGTGCAGCTTTACTGCAGATGTTTTCAGTTGGGCAGAATCTGCAGCCCATCGTACATGTGAGCGCCCCCTCCCCCCACGTGGCCGAGACGTGATTAGCAGAATAGCTGCAGACATTCCAGAGTTCGCAGTACAAGCCATGTGGAGGCGATTTTAAAAAATCTTCCCGCTGTGCGCATATTTTCTGCTCTGGATCCGCAACTTTTTGAAAAATGCTGCAGATTCTAATTCCGTAGCCTGGCTATGTTTGCTGCGGCATTCAATCCTTGCAATACAAGGGCTGGGCTGGCTTCACACCGGCCGGATTTGCCGCCGAAATGCCTCCGGAATTTCGCTGCAGCAATCCCGCCTGCGGCTGCTAATTCCGGGATTAGTCAGCCATGTGGACGGGATTTGTGAAAAATCTCGTCCACACGGAACGGCCAATCCGTCGCTGCAGCGCGGATTACCGGCCGCAGCATGTCAACATTTTTTTTTTTTTCACGCTGCGGCCACACTATTCTCTATTGGAGCGTCGGCCTCAACGGAAAAGTGTGCGGGTTTTGAAGATGCGCTTTCCCAGCGGAAATCTCGCTGTTTTTCGCTGTGGCCAAACCGCAAGATTTCTGGCGGGATTCCGCCGTGTGAGAACCCAGCCTTAAATTTTGAAACTGTTCTGCAGGTGAAAACAAGGGCGAATCCAGAATTGGCTGTTGCAGACTTTTTGCAGAATTACGGCGTGTATTCTGCCGCAGCGATGGGGGAAGGGGGCCTGACGGTGAAACGAAAATAAATCCACAACGCGCCGCAACGCACACAAGCCGCTCCATTTCTGGCTGTGTATTTCATTAATTGCAGGTGTGATTTGCAGAGTTACCCCACAAGGTGTGATGTGCGGAGTTACCCCACGAGGTGTGATGTGCGGAGTTAGCCCACGAGGTGTGAGGTGCGGAGTTAGCCCACAAGGTGTGATGTGCGGAGTTACCCCACCAGGTGTGATGTGCGGAGTTAGCCCACGAGGTGTGAGGTGCGGAGTTACCCCACCAGGTGTGATGTGCGGAGTTAGCCCACGAGGTGTGAGGTGCGGAGTTACCCCACCAGGTGTGATGTGCGGAGTTACCCCACCAGGTGTGATGTGCGGAGTTAGCCCACAAGGTGTGATGTGCGGAGTTAGCCCACAAGGTGTGATGTGCGGAGTTACCCCACAAGGTGTGATGTGCGGAGTTACCCCACAAGGTGTGATGTGCGGAGTTACCCCACAAGGTGTGATGTGCGGAGTTACCCCACAAGGTGGGATGTGCGGAGTTACCCCACAAGGTGGGATGTGCGGCGTTACCCCACAAGGTGGGATGTGCGGAGTTACCCCACAAGGTGTGATGTGCGGAGTTACCCCACAAGGTGTGATGTGCGGAGTTACCCCACAAGGCGTGATGTGCGGAGTTACCCCACGAGGCGTGATGTGCGGAGTTACCCCACGAGGTGTGATGTGCAGAGTTACCCCACGAGGTGTGATGTGCGAAGTTACCCCACGAGGTGTGATGTGCGGAGTTACCCCACCAGGTGTGATGTGCGGAGTTACCCAACGAGGTGGGATGTGCAGAGTTACCCAACGAGGTGGGATGTGCAGAGTTACCCCACAAGGTGTGATGTGCGGAGTTACCCCACAAGGCGTGATGTGCGGAGTTACCCCACAAGGCGTGATGTGCGGAGTTACCCCACAAGACGTGATGTGCAGAGTTACCCCACGAGGTGGGATGTGCGGAGTTACCCCACGAGGTGGGATGTGCGGAGTTACCCCACGAGGTGTGATGTGCGAAGTTACCCCACGAGGTGTGATGTGCGGAGTTACCCCACGAGGTGTGATGTGCGGAGTTACCCCACGAGGTGGGATGTGCAGAGTTACCCCACGAGGTGGGATGTGCAGAGTTACCCCACGAGGTGGGATGTGCAGAGTTACCCCACGAGGTGGGATGTGCGGAGTTACCCCACGAGGTGGGATGTGCGGAGTTACCCCACGAGGTGGGATGTGCGGAGTTACCCCACGAGGTGGGATGTGCGGAGTTACCCCACGAGGTGTGATGTGCGGAGTTACCCCACGAGGTGTGATGTGCGGAGTTACCCCACGAGGTGTGATGTGCGGAGTTACCCCACGAGGTGTGATGTGCGGAGTTACCCCACGAGGTGTGAGGTGCGGAGTTACCCCACGAGGTGTGATGTGCGGAGTTACCCCACCAGGTGCGATGGTCCCGCAGCTCTGGGCTGCATGCAGACCTCTTCTTCAGCACTGCTGATTGGACAGCGATCTGACTGCAGCCGTTCCCCATCGCTAACACCAATCAGTCAGTCGCTCCACAAAAGTCTTCCTGTCCCCGGCCATAGGGCAGGCTGTGTTGTCTTTAACCCTTGGCGATGTGTGACTTCTGGGGCCATGTCATGTGACACAAGTAAAAGTGCTTCCAAGGTTTCTCAGCGAGGAGCGGCCAGCTGCATTATTGCTGACTGCACCCATTGGCAGTGAGTGGCCCGGGTGGCGGGGAGCGTCTCCAAGTGCTCCTTCATCACATGAAGCCGTAGACTCCAGGTCACACTTTATGTGTATAACGGCTGAAGCTCATATATACGCCGTGAGGAGCCTGCGGGGTTACGACGGGGCGCCGCAGACAACAGCCATGATTTAGCTGGGAGAATAGATTCATTAATGTGTGACGAAGAGGAACCGTAAACACGTGTCAGCCCCCCCACTCATGTGCAGAACGACTCCTCACATTTAGGTTTTTATGCCGAGGCGTCCGACTGCCCTGTTTGTTTTTTTGGGGAAAAAAAGCTGTTTTATTGGCTCCTTGCATTTTAACCCCTTCGTGCAACACTTTATGAAATGCAGCGACAAGAAAGTTCTTCTCCGGCTTTATGCAATCCCATTAGTCTTTTTCATGGAGCCTTGCAGGATGCTGAAGGTTATTGCACAGTACTGCGGCACACTCTAAGTGATTGATAGGGACTCCAAGAGCCACCAATGCTTTACTCTCCCTCTTGTCCCAGTTGTAGATTCATGCCATGCGGTAACTTTGGAGTGATGCGGCAAACCTCCTTCCTGCAGCAAGGTGTGGGAAGAAGCCAGACGCTCAGTGCTTTGTGCAGAAGGACAATGCCGCATCCTCCCGGAGTCACAGCAAGCATCCCCGCTCTCCCCAGCCAATACAGGCTAGCCAGAGACCTACTACTACCGATTACCATTAATCCCGAGGGCTCCTGCACACCCACCTCATTTTGAGCAGAGAAGACGCATCCAAAAAAGAACCTGTAGTTTCCGGGGTTCTTTCAGGTGAATGGTTTTTGGACGCGCCTAAAAAAAAAATCGCGCATCAAAAGATTTTTGCACGCCTCCATTTCTTTTGACTGCAGAACACCGGCGGCTCCCATAGACTCCTCTGCAGATTTGGGGCTGATTTTTCAGCTCGGCGGAATATGCTGCAGCAGCCTGCAGAGTATTGTGCCTCGTGTGAAAATGCCCTTCAGATCCCTTCCACAACGCTTGTACTATAAACGCTGCAGCTAATCACACAGCATGTCCAATAAATCTGAACAATCCTCATTCACACTATGCAATTGGCAGACCACTTTCTTCAACATAGATCTGACTCTGAGGGCTTCTTCACACGGCCGTATTTGTGCGCGCAAAATATAGAAGCGCTGAACACGGAGAATAGAATGCATTGACCTCAATGGGATCAGTCTCATGGCGGGTTTGGCGCACACATTTTGCCTGTGTGGGGAAAAGTAGGATCTGCTCTATATTCCTGCACCAATCAGCAAGGGGAAGGGGTGCGACATTGGGGAATAGAACACATCTGCACCTCATTGGGCTTAAATAGCCATTGAATCCTCGGAAGGGGTCTGTCACACCCTGCATGCGCAAAAAGTACAGGAATATGCGCAGACACACGGGAAAATGTGCCTCAATCAACCTCGTTCATGCACAAATGCATTGCGCTGTGACGAGCGTTTTTGCGAAAACGCTTGCATGAAGCTGTCCTTAATCCACGAAAATAGTCTGAGGTTGGATTTAAACAGGCGAGCGCGCTATTGGTGAGAAAGCCAGACCCATATTATGCGTGCAAAGGGTGTGATTGCAATGCATTTTATGCAAAAAATGCATAACTTTTCTGCACATGTGATCTTCGCTCAGGTCTCTTTATATAATTTGCGCACACGTGAAAATCGCATGTTTTTTCAATCAAAGAGTGAAAAAAAAATCTGATGAAAATCCCACCTGCAGTACGGCTGCCATAGAAAATAATGTGCGATATCGCCAAAAAAGACGGGACATGCTGCGGGTGTTCTGGCGTATAGCATTGCCGTGAGCGTCAAACTGCCCATGTTAATAATGGGTTAGTACAACGCGCGAGTTGTGCCTGTCTTGCAAATGCGCAGAACTCGCACATTTTTCTGGCCTGTGTAAATGCACCTTTGGGGTTCCTTCACACGCTATATGGAGAGACTAGAACTCATTGATGTACATGGGCCTGTTCACATGTTCCATTAGTGCAACAGAGGCACCCATAGAAGTCTATCCCCCCCGCCCTGACGCAGCTTCAGCCTGGAAACCGGGTGAGGAATTGATAAGTCAGTTCTTGTCTCTGCAGCATGGATTTCAGAATCCATTCACAGAGATAGCTGTGCCGTACCAACCGCGGCGTGGATTCGTAGTGCTAAAATGGCGCAGATTTTGGCTCGGTATCCGCACCACAATTACGCCGCGGGATCAGGTCATAAGGAAGACGCTTATTTTTTTCTGTACTCCTGAAGCCCTACGTTTGGCACGGCCATGACAGTAAAATCTCCTGAATTATGGTCGGGCCCGTATAATGTAGAAGAAGCTAAATGCTGCAGAAAGTTTTGACACCTTCTGGGACGAGAATCTGAAGTTGTGCCAGCGAACTGATTAAAATCACCAAGAAACAATGATTCACTTAAAAAATGGCTTAGTTAATTCCGACAACTTAGGATAGTGCTTTGCTGGCCTCGGTCCCAGCCAATACAGGTCCAGGGTCACCAGTTAGACCAATAGCATCATCTTCATCATCCATTGCCTCCTCGCTGGCCCGGACCCCGTTTAGGGAAGAAATCTATGCGCATATTCATTATGATGTTTAACGCTTCCGTCGCGGCAAAACCTCTGGAACAGCTCAGAAAGCACAACGGCGCGGCTGCACAAAGGTCATTGTGAGGGGGGCTATTCCCTCATCACTAGTACAGACGGTCCCGGACCACCTTTGTTTCTAGTTGTGGCCTGTAGCTCGGTACTACAGATCTGGCTTTCTGAAGCTTTTTTCCATAGAGGTTTCATCGCTGAAAAACAAAGAGTTAACATTCAGATTCGCCTGCATGGGAAAGTAGAATATTTGCAGCGCTGCGGAGCCGAGAGCGGGCAGTAAATGTCCTCACAGCTCCTAGAGCACGGCTGCTGCATGCTGTACATTAAGGCTGCGCTCTGCGTGTATCTGGATATTGGGGTGTGCCCGCCGTCCCCCATGTTTAGTCCCGTTTCATACTAGTGTATTATGGGCACATTTGTGAGCTCGTGATATGGATGAGGGTCCCGGCCCAACTGTGGGGCTACTGACCCCAAATCAGAGCATCGCAGTGATCTATGGTGGGAGTCCGGAGAGGGGATCTAACAAAAATACTGAACTTTTTTTAGATGTTTCTAGATAACTTTTTTTTTATCATCCTCCAAAAAAACTGGAGCTAGATGTCGGCCTCGAGCCAATAGGGAATATCACCCCCCACACTGCAGTGCCAGTCGGTGTTTTGTCGTTAGTTTTGCAGCCCGCTCCCGGTGCAGAGATGTGTCATTCCCCCCCCCCCCCCCCCCCCCAAAAAAAAAAATACCACCCTGAAAACCTGCCCTATTCCAACCCCCCACAAAGCCTCAGGGTTTTGCACATGGCAGAATCCAATGTGGATTTTTCCATGTGGATTTTGCCTCTAAAACCCACGCCAACGAGCCGAGGAGCCACTGGCGGATTTAGCGCTGTGAATAGGATTCTCAACCGGATCTGCGCAGACATTCTGCACGCAAATTACCCATTTACAGGGCTAAATCCACCTGATCCGCTGCAAAATTTGCAGATTTCTGTCATGGTTATTAGAGGTGAAATCTGTTAAATGCCACTTGCTGTGCCCTCATGCTGTGCCTGTGATGTGCCGGGTCCACAGCAAGCCCTGCTCTTCAGTCACTGCGCCCGTCAGACATCGCTGCAATGTCTTATAATATAATATATATATATATATGCTCTTTGCATTGACTTCTCCTGCATCCAAGGCACGGCATCTACCTGAGGGACGGCGCAGGAGACTAATGCGATATCTGCAGTGAGGAGGAAGCAGGCGGCCAAGTTTACATCCGGCTGCAAGGTGTAATTGGATAGCGATGTAGTTATATATTGCACCCTGCAATGGGAGTAACGGGATGAAGTCATATCTGCAGTGATGCGATCCGTCCCAGTATGAGCCGGAGCGTCCCAGCACCGCTTACTGGGGGCGTAAATCACATCCAGATGAGGACCGACCGCAAATGTCAAGCAGAGAAGTGGGGATTCTTCTACAGCAAGTCCCAGCTTATCGGTTATGTCCCACTTATCATATGGAGAGCTGATATCTTCTCCTAGAGTAAGGGCTCCTTACTTAGACCCATTGACATTTGTGTTCAGAAAACGCAGGTGGGTAGGAGCCCTAACTGGGATTTAAGAATCTTAACCCTTTAGTGATGGCCAATACACCTTTTTAGTGACCTCACTATTGGGGTTCACACCTGCACTTACATCTTTTATAGCGGTGGCTTGGCTGACCGCTGACAGCAAGGCTGCTGCTGTAACCGCCGGAAGAGAAGAAACCTCAGATCCTGGCATTTTAGCCTCTTACATGCCACAATCAACAGCAACTGCAGCATATAAGCAGCTGGCAGGGGACAGGGCTCTTTCTGTCACCCATTGGCACCCCCCAATGTAATTGCAGGGCACCAATGGGCTCCCATGACAGCTGCAGGCTTAGCAAAGGCCGCTGCCATTTAACGCAGTCTTTTAGGCCCCCGGCAGGGTCTACTACGCTGCTGTTATAAGCTTAGTAGAATGCACTAGAGACGTAATGGTGCGTTCCCACGTTACAGGTAGCGGCATACGGCTGAAACTCCGCCCAGTCATGGCTGCCATTAGCCACATGATCTTGCCAACCTTATCGTCAAGATCGCCCTTCTATTGGTAGCCGCGGTTGGGTAGAGTCTCGGCCACAAGCCGGCACCTGGAATGTGGGAACGCACCCTGAGGGCTTATTCCGATGTGTGTATATTGCCTAGGTTTTCACGCCCGGACGATATATACGCTCTCTGTCACTGCAGGGGGAGGAGTCGGGCCGGAGCAAAGCACTGAGCTCCCTCCCTCTCTCCGCCCCTCGCCAGTATTTGCAATGCGAGGGTTCGGGACAGGGCGGAACTTAGCTCCGCCTCTGCCCTGCCCCTCCCATTGCAAACAGTGGTGAAGTGCAGAGAGGGGGTGAGAGCTCAGCGCACTGCTCCCGCCCTGACTCCTCCCCCTGCAGAGAAAGACAGCGTATATCGCCCGGCGTGAAAACCGGCCGATATACGCACATCGGAATAAGCCCTCAGGGTGCGTTCACACGACAGTTTTATGTTCAGTTTTTTGTTAAGTATAATGGACAGAGCTGCACGTCGGCCGTATTCTGGATCACAAAAAACTGAACATAAAAACCGTCGTGTGAAAACGCCCTCCTGCAGGGGGCCATCCCAGAGATCAACTGGATGTTTAAGTCCCCCTCCGGGACTAAAAGTGTTAAATAAGCTGCATTTCAAGAAAAAAAGTATCGAGTTTAAAAAAAAAATACACATTTTTCTCCACAAAATAACATTTTAAATGGATAAAATAACAAAAAAAAACTTATTAAAAAGCAGCAGACAGTTAGCCACGATAAAAGGTCAGCCGACAATCGCCCCCATCTGAAGCGCTGGATCCAAGCCATTCATTCACACGGGCCATTGTCAGGCACATATCACTGCTACATGTATGAGACTGAACACGTGTCACTGCTACATGTATGAGACTGAACACGTGTCACTGCTACATGTATGAGACTGAGCACGTGTCCCTGCTACATGTATGAGACTGAGCACGTGTCACTGCTACATGTATGAGACTGAACACGTGTCACTGCTACATGTATGAGACTGAACACGTGTCACTGCTACATGTATGAGGCTGAGCACGTGTCACTGCTACATGTAGGAGGCTGAGCACGTGTCACTGCTAAATGTATGAGACTGAACACGTGTCACTGCTACATGTATGAGACTGAATACGTGTCCCTGCTACATGTAGGAGGCTGAGCACGTGTCACTGCTACATGTAGGAGGCTGAGCACTTGTCACTGCTACATGTAGGAGGCTGAGCACGTGTCACTGCTACATGTAGGAGACTGAACACGTGTCACTGCTACATGTATGAGACTGAACACGTGTCACTGCTACATGTATGAGACTGAACACGCGTCACTGCTACATGTATGAGGCTGAGCACGTGTCACTGCTACATGTATGAGGCTGAGCACGTGTCACTGCTACATGTATGAGACTGAGCACGTGTCACTGCTACATGTATGAGACTGAACACGTGTCACTGCTACATGTATGAGACTGAACACGTGTCACTGCTGCATGTCCGAGGCTGAGCACGTGTCACTGCTACATGTAGGAAGCTGAGCACGTGTCACTGCTACATGTATGAGACTGAACACGTGTCACTGCTACATGTAGGAGGCTGAGCACTTGTCACTGCTACATGTAGGAGGCTGAGCACGTGTCACTGCTACATGTAGAAGGCTGAGCACGTGTCACTACTACATGTAGAAGGCTGAGCACGTGTCACTGCTACATGTAGGAGACTGAGCACTTGTCACTGCTACATGTCCGAGGCTGAGCACGTGTCACTGCTACATGTAGGAGACTGAGCACGTGTCACTGCTACATGTCCGACGCTGAGCACATGTCACTGCTATATGTCCGAGACTGAACACGTGTCACTGCTACACGTATAAGACTGAGCACGTGTCACTGCTACATGTATGAGACTGAACACGTGTCACTGCTACATGTACGAGGCTGAGCACGTGTCACTGCTACATGTATGAGACTGAGCACGTGTCACTGCTACATGTATAACGCTGAGCATGTATCACTGCTACATGTATGAGACTGAGCACGTGTCACTGCTGCATGTCCGAGGCTGAGCACTTGTCACTGCTACATGTACGAGGCTGAGGATGTAAGGCTGAGCATGTGTGGCCCCGGCGTGTGGCTGATCACACATGACCATGTGTGAGGTCACTGTGGAACATTTAACTCTTTCCAATCCACTGTCTGATGTCTAAAGACATTCTGAATGAAGGCTCTACAGCTGCGACATCGGAAGATGTCCGGCAGGGTATTCTTACTGTAGATTACTTGCCGCTCTGTTGTTGGGGGCCTCTCCAGCATGTCACATACCGCAGTACTGGCTTTAGCCAGCAGATGGCGCCATTGTATAATGGCAGAAAGAGAAAGCCCCCTAGGAAACCCTGAATCCAAAATTGGATTGCAAAGGGTTAATCTTGAGCACTCGGCCACTTAAGGTTTCTGTGGTGATTCTTTCAGGGCCGCTGACATCTGTGACTGGTTAGCGGCCACGTGGGCAATGAGCAGTACGTGACCACTGACCGCCTCCTCCGGAGTCCATGCGGCAGACTTTGGGACCACAGCCCCATTCACTTCTATGGGATGGAGGGAGATGGCTGAGTGAATCGGTCACATTGTACAGATCTGAGCCCCGAGCTACTCCTTTACTGCATCAGACATAGATTGGACATTTGAGATTAACCCTTTGCTCATGAATATCCATTTCACATCATTTTGCTGCGCTATCCACCTTCAACAGGTGGGACAATTGCCAGGAGGTGGTAATATTTTGTCCATTGGCATTCATGCAAGTCTGTCAAAGGATAAGGAACTTATATTGATAGCAGGGATTAAAGCCAAGGAGGTACGGGTGTGATGGAATAAATGAGGAGCAAGAGTTACTGGAAATGGATTTAATAACCAAAAATGGCAGGCAAGCAAAATTGGGGCAAACTGCAGAAAAATGTCACCGCCTGTTTAATTATGCTCTGCAATGCGGGTTCTGCACACAGTGAGATGTGAGCGTCCCTGCATGCAGAGCAGCCTAGAGGGTGTAAGGTTAAGGAAGACAGTTCCAACCTCCCCGGAGCCTCTTTATTAACCCCGACCTTGCCTGACCTCCCATGATCTTCCAGCCTGTTTATGCTTTTCATATCACCAAAGTGTAATCAATAGTCCCTCCTGCATTAGAATGTTTCTCCTTCCCGTCAGACTGGGGTTTAGTAATGCAAAAAGAGCAAAAAGAGGATAGATGGCAAAGCTTCATAAGTGATAGGATGAAAACACTTGGAGGAATGGGGAAGGGTAAAGTTAGTGATACATGAAGAGTATACAGTAGGTTGTTGCGCTAAATACTGCAGAGCTACATAGGAAGCCCGCTACTGGAGGCTTCTACTAATATCAGGAGATGCTGAACCATATTCATCTAGCTGGCTGGGGCGGGGAAATGAGGCAGAATGAAATATTTCAAATACATTAGATGATTAAGAAATGACTTAGTGCAAATATATCATGGGGTAAGGCACGGCGAAGAAAGGAAGGGATGGGGAGCGATGGGCTGAAGGCTCCTGGCTGCTTCGTCATGCATGTGTCAGGGCCGGACCTGCTGCTAACCTATGGGAGAGCTTATAATGTATGTTCCGCTCATGAAATTGGCTTGCTATTCCTCAATGTTGAAAGGAGTTTATTGCTTTAGACAATCCCTACTTGTTAGAAGGGTCCTTTTTGGTAATGAGACGATCACAAAGTGAACCCCTGCTGAGACCCCCAGCAAATAGCTGTAATCCGTGGAACATGGCGGGAAGTTTTCAATTCCCCTGCAGCACTCCCACAGGAGAAACAGAGCATTACACAAAGGCCCTTTGTATCAATGGGTTGTCTGTGTTATACAGGACAGGACGGGTCCTCCAGAGAGACACTCATTTTAATGCTTTGTGGCTGAGATGACCATCCTGAACAGAGGACCACCACTCTACTAACAATTCCCCAATGGGGTGTACGAAAATGGGTTTTCTCCACTGGACACCACTTTAGGTTATATTACTGTAAATGTTGATTTACTGATCTCTTCTTAGCTTAGGGTGACTACCCACTACCGGTTTTTTTTTCATTGCTTATTCGCAGCGTTTTTTTTCTTCCAACTGTCAATGGGACTCGCTAATGTTAGAATTGCGAAGCACAAAAATCACAATTCACTGCTAAATTGTGATTTTTGTGTGGCGCGTTTTTAACATTAGCGAGTCCCATCAACAGTTGGAAGAAAAAAAACGCAGCGAATTCGCAGTGAAAAAAAAAAAGGTAGTGGGTAGTCGCCCTTAAAGGGGTAGTTTGGGCTCTGTTTGACTGATGACCTAATCTCTTCGGCTGATTATCTGACCCGCTGTTACGGACATCCTGTTCTGGGCAGGAAGTGGAATAGCAGCGCGGCTCTTCCATTGATTTCCTGTCCGCTGATGACAACGTCCAGCCTGCTACACTAGACAGTGGACCAGATGACTAGCTGGTAGACGAGGGTCCAGAGTGGCGGACCCCCAATCATCAAGTACCGATAGCCTATCCAGAGGATAATTCATAAGTTGAAAGAGCCCAGACTACACATTGAAAGGAGTTTTCTGAGAAAATACAAGCAGCAAATATCACTATGAAACAAAGAAAAAAGTCCTGCTCACCTATCCATTGGCCTCCTACCTGTGTTGTTGCTGGGGTCCCTTCTGTTGGGGCCCGATGTTTACTCACATGAGCCCATTTGTACACCGTTGCCCACTGAAGCCAGTAACTAGTGAGCATTCATGTCAGCAATGAAAGGCCTGTGACCGCTGCAGTCACTTTTGGGCTACGACCGGTGGGGACTGGAGCAGCAGGATGGAGAGGCCATTGGGAAGATAAGGATATGTTTTTCCCAGTTTTATAGTGTTGTCTGCCCATTGGTTCCGAGGCTCATGGGGCCCAACAAAGCACAACGCAGTCATTGAACAATAGGATGTATTTCTCTTTGGGGTTCACCTAAACATGCACGGGTAACAGAAGAGCTCCCTGTGATAGTGGACATGTATGCAGATCCATTCCTTCAGTGACTTTTCTCCATGTTTTTTTCTATATTTTTGATATACAACATATTGGGGGACATTTTATAAAAAGCTTTTAGAATTCTGGTGTAAAAGAAGCTCACATGTTGTGCCAGTCTCTCTTGCGCAAAAATGTATGAGCTTTTTTATCGGCATCGCCACTTTTGTGAAAAGTGGGTGGGGTTTTCAGGAGTGGTGTGGCCGCCCCGCACTGACAGATTTATGTATACTTTATGCTAAAAACTGGTATAAATTATGCCAAAAATGTACTTCAGGTCAGACCTATGTAAGTGCATGGAGGTGCCAGGGTGCGCCTAATACACAAAGAGGTCTGAGCCTCTTCATGTAATATATGTATTGTGCATCAGGGGAAATTCTAATAAGACCAGGGTTAGAAATGTCGGTCTCAAGGCCCATTTACACGCAACGATTATCGCTCAAAATTTGGTCAAAAGCCATTGTTTGAGCGATAATCGTTGTGTGTAAATGCTCCCATCTTTCACTCTTCGGCTGGACGATGATTTTTAGGTGAGCATAAAATCAATTGTTCAGCCAGAGAGAAGATAACACAGACCGCATGCTGTGTTTGCTGTCCATGGTGCTGTATTCTCCACAGGAGCTGCTGATTACATTGTATTCAGCAGAACAATGGAGTGAATGCAGAGAACAGACCACCTGCTGTTTTCTGCATACAACTCAGGTAGGCTCATTTACATGCAAATGAAGGTAATAAGCTGCTAACAGACATTTGTGTCCATTAGCAGTTTATGCAAAACAATTGGTCAAAACCTCTTTTGAAGGATTATCTTTGTGTGTAAAAGGGCCTTTAGTAAATTTCCCCTGTTGTGATTTTATGATTTCGAGTGTTCTCTATCAAAGCCGGTATGGTGCTACAGCCATCCGTATTACAGCGAGAACTTCTGGAGCCGGGTGGTTCTACTGCCAACACTGAACAGCTTTTCCAGGACTAAAGGTGCTTTTACACGGGATGATCTGTCGGGCAATAGATGGCGACAGGCCGTCCCAGCGATTATTGTACGCTAATAAATGCAGGCGCAGCGGCCAGGGATCATTCCAGCCCACAACGGCCCGTTCACACGGAACGATAGATGATAGAATACGGCGGCCAGTTCTATATGCTCTATCTTTTGGCTGATATACGCCGGCAGCTCCCATAGACTCCTATGGGAGCTGCCCCAAAATGGAAGGGGAGGGATATTAGCAGCAGCCAACGCTGCAAAAACATGACTGGTGCCTTTATTTAGGCATTAGAAGTAATTCTGAGGATTTATACTGACTGAAGGAATTCCGGGCTGTGGCGTATATACTTGTGAATAGACGAGAAAGCACATATTTTAGCCACGACTCAATCGCAGCTTTTCCCCATTCATGCGATTTCTGGCAGCGATGCGGCCAGCGTAAAAGCGCATCTCCCATGTGAAAGAGGCCTTAAGTGAATGGGAGAGTGGCTGGACCAGACAGAGGTGATATACAATGTACGGCGCTGCGCGTGCTGCAACGGAGCTCACCCCAGCTTATCACCCCACCTCCACTGACCTGATGTCTTAGAAAACCCTTGTAACATTATATATTGGATGTGTGATAAAGGTAATACTAACCTCAGGTTGGATGTAAACTCTGAGGTTTTTAAGTAGTTTTGTCTCTTTAATATAGCTGTGTGTCGCCCTCCGCCACTTCTACAATATTCAGGAAGCAATCTGCAATTATTGGTCTATCTTCTATGTCCATCTGCCGCCGGCCAATAGATCGCTCTGGATGACTCCCATATTAGATAATGATCCAATCAAAATTCACAGGATCATTATTCGACTCGCTGGAAAACAGATCTGAGGGATACGACCAACAAGACCCCCGCTGTGCCGCCCGCCCGCCTGCAGCGGCGCTGATGGCAGAACTGTTGCATCCATCCATCCATCTAGTAAGCCTTCAAGTTAAATGTTTCCTGTTTCATGAGCTACAGGTACTAGTGTACACTAGTGACAGGGCGCTGAGCGACAAACTGCTAATTTGTCGTAGTCACTTGTTTTTTAGCTGAACGGGCCGTGTAAAGCGGAGCTGCTCCAACTGCCCGCTGGCTGCCAGGGAGACGGACGGCCAGAACAATCCCGGCCCGCTCGGCCCTCATTGACTGAGCTATCATCCTTCGGTGGAAAAGCACAGGAGTCCTAGTTGGTGCGACGGCTGCCAGGCTCTAATGGCCCCGATAGTCGCCCCGTGTAAAGGGACCTTAAGCTGCAGGTTTGGGGACCTGTGACTAATAAAAGCCTCTTTCCTTCATACTACTATGTAGGACTTTGAGAAATACACTAGTTGGCCACTTTATTAGAGACCCAAACCTTTTCATGATTGGAACCTCCCGAGTGCAGCATAAAATCACGTGGCATGTTTTTCAGTTTCAGTATGAATCCACATTAGATGGGAGGAGCCAGCGATCTGAGCGACTTCCAACAAGGCCCGGTCATCGGTGCTGGACTAGCCGGGGCCTCGCTGCCCACCGTGTAGAATTTCCTTGTGTAATGGTATGGAGAGTGTACCAAGAATGACGTGATCGAGAAAAACATCCAGTGGAAGGGGGCCCTGTGGATGGAAACAAGTCATCGCCGAAAGGGGTCAGAGGAGGATGTCAGGAATCATTTTAACTAATGGGTTCTGCACAGTTAGGAGCAGCCGTCTACAGCGGCAGTCTTCCAACGAATGTGTCTGAACACACAACTCGTCGCCCCGTAACATGCATGGGCTATAATAACCGATGACCAGCGCTGCCACCATTATGTGTAGGGGATGTAGAAAGCCGAGACTGCGGCGGGCAAAAGAGTGCAAGAATCGGATGACTGAGCAGCGGAAAAACATCTCCTGGTCAGATATTTCCAAACCTCTACTGCCCCGTGCTGATGGGAGGGCAGAATTTGCTGCAGGCAGCATGAACTGATGAGCCCTTCCTGTCAGCGGTGGAGGTGCAGTAGAGTAGGTAAGGCTTCTAGGCGCCCCGGGTCCTCCGATACCTGTGGATGGGCACCACAACGGATTGCTGCAGCTCAGACGGCCAGCGGAGGTCCAGCATCATACTGGATTTGTGCCTTTAATGAAGTGGTCATTCAGTGTATGTCTTGCACCTTACTCAGGTGACTTCCCCCAGACCCGGCGCCTCCTACTGGGGGGGGGGGGGGTATTTTCTTATGTTTTTACAGAAACCAATACATTTCCCCAATTACGTTAAGTAGGAGACCACAAAGCCTTCGGTTTCATCATCATCAGTATCTTCCTTTTACGGATAATTACAGTTGCAGCAATAAATTAGATGAATTGGAGCCGAGCCGCCATGAAAGGCATTTAACCTCTTAGTTACTGGCGGGGTTATGGGGTCTCGGCCCTCTCTGCCCCCCTTCTGGATTTATCACATATTATTGTCTTTCTCCACAGGAGCAGCTGATTCTTAAAAACAGATTTATTTTACAATTCTATTTGGCTCGCTCCCAGAAATGAAGATAATGCTTTTAAAAATTCGGTTTTGTAACGTTAATTTAATGGCAGAAATAAAACCTTGTGTTTATTAGCAGGAAGTTCCAAGGATCCTCAAACCTCCGTCAGCCAACTGTCCAAATACCTAATCTGGGGGGTATTTGCACCATTTCACCCTAAGGGCTGTCACATGAGCGTAGGCATTAGAGATGAGCGAGCGTACTCGGTTCGGGTGTTTTTGTACTAGAGCACCGCTTTTTCCGAGTAACTGACTACTCGGACGAAAAGATTCGGGGGGCGCCGGGGGTGAGCGGGGGGGTTGCCGAGGGGAGTGGGGCGGGGGGAGAGAGCTCTCCCCTGTTCCCCACTACTTCCCCTCCGCTCCACCACGGCCCCCCGCATCTTTTCGTCCGAGTAGTCAGTTACTCGGAAAAAGCGGTGCTCGAGTGCAAAAACACCTGAACCGAGTACGCTCGCTCATCTCTATTAGGCATTCTTAGGTTTTCTCGTCCACGCTGTTTATTGGCATGACTGGCCGTATTTCCGCGCTCACAGACAGTGTTTTCTCGTCCATTCACACGACCGGAAGTGACGTTTTTAATCAAAAAAATATGTCGCACCCCAGAAAACCCTGCAAAAATCCCCAGGATGCCCTCCAATGCCTACATAGGGGCACCTGTAAGCTTTTTCCTGCGTTTGACGCTGCTAAACCGCCTCCCCCTCCCTTTCTTTGTCCAGCTCCAATATGAGTCCATGGGAGCCGCCAGCATATATCGGGCAAAAGTCCCAGAACTATCTTTTTGCCTAGCGTATAATGCGTCGGCACATATTTGGGTCGCATATGTCCTATTTTTCATGGGTTAATGTTTTGATGCGCCATATATTCACCCATGTGAACAGATGCATTAAAAACCAATAGCTCAGATGGTCGCGTGTATCCTCTAAACCAGTGATGGCTAACCTTTTAGAGACCGAGTCCCAAACTGCATCCCAAAACCCACATATTTATGGAAAAGTGCCAACACGTCAGGGGGCGGGGCTTATTACGACGTATGATTTTACCCCCATCGTTCTATAAAGGACCGGGCCGCTTCAAAATGGACCGAGTGCAAATTTTGACTGCTTTTTAGATGCGGAAATACTGCAGAATGTCCTCAGTGGAAATTTCTGTGGAAAGTTCTGCAGTATTTCCGCATCCAAAAAGCAGTCAAAATCTGCACCCGGTCTATTTTGAAAACAGCCCTGCCCATTTCTGCCACATGTAAACATACCCCAGCGGTAATAGTGACTCCCCCACCCAGCGATAATAGTGACACCCCACACACAGCGGCCCCGAGGATGACAGCGACATCCCACAGTGGCCCCCAGTATGACAGCGACACCCCACAGCGGCCACCAGTGTAATAGTGACACCCCACCACCCCCCTTCCCCGAGACCTATATACTTACCCGCTCCTCCTCTGCTCGGCGTTGCTGCTGGCACTGATCCCGGTGCACACTGTGACGTCAGTGTGCTGCCGGACACCACCTCCCCCGCTCTCGCGGAACTAAGTAGTAGGAGACGTCAGGAGAGGGGGGGAGGAGGATCCCGGCTGCACACTGACATCACAGTGTGTTCCGGAATCGGTGCTGCTAGCAGCGCAGCTGAGTGAATGGCGTCAGGGGAGATGCGGCCCCTGCCGCTATGTACAAGTGGTGAGCGGCCAGTGGCGGCGCGTGCCAGCAGGGAGGGCCCTGCGTGCCGCCTCTGGCATGCGTGCCATAGGTTCGCCACCACTGCTCTAAACTCTCTCCCCCCAACAGTCCCCCCCCATCTGAATGAGGGGCATAAACGGGAGATGCAGCCGTGACACAACCAGGGAATAAAAAAAAAAAAATCGCAGTGCCCGTGTGAAAGAGCCCTAAAATATAGAACATACGCAACTGAAATACGCGCCTGCGGATATACGGTGGGTAAAATGATAGTTCTGGCTCTATCGATTGACTGACAAAGAAAGGGAGGGGGGGCAGTTTAGCAGCATCCAACTCTGCAAAAAGCTTACAGGCGCCTCTATGTAGGCATTGGAAGGCATCTTTAGGATTTATGCCAAGCGAGGGCTTTCCAGGGTGCCATGAAACCGTTGCACCTGGTCGTGTAAATGGACGAGAAAACGCTAATTAAGCATAGCACTTGATCGCGGGAAATCGGCCATTCATGCGAATTTGCGGGGCAGACGTGCGAACGTAAAAATGCATCCGCTTGTGTGTAAGAGCCGTAAGCCGCACACAGGCTCCAGGCACCTATGGGTATAAATTAGACGGGTGATATATTGTATTGCGGGGAACAGGGTGGCCGACTTCCATGGGGAAGAGATACTGGAAAAGGCTCATTGAAATGCAGTTGCTGATAAGCGCAGATCTACTGCACCTCTGGTAATTAGTGACGAGGTGTGTTTAATTATGGCAATGTAAATGCAAATGTCTGCATCACAAGTCAGCAGCCGGTAAGTTCGGTAATTCTCCTCTTCGCTGGTATCTTGCTCGTGACGCCTCTCCCAGCTCGGTGCAGTCACTATTGAATGTCTGCGTTTATCTATAAATTGGTCATCATGCTGACTGCAGTGCGGACAGCCGGGGTTTAATTTTTGCAATATTATGCAAAACATTCTGAAGCCGTCGTTCTGTTGTGCCGGAGCTTATTATGAGGCTGTCCACAAATCCCGCAGTCTCTGCACCAAGTTCGTTTCATAACCCCCAATTAAACTTCATAGACCCCGACTTTAGGTTACTACCGGAAACCTCTGGGTTTGTTGACTCTGTATTGTACTTGTATGGATACATCATAGACGGCTATTGGCTCGCACTGTCAAAATTTGGAACAAACAGGAATTTTTTTCATTGATTCTGTGAGAATCAGCGATGAATAAATTGTGGCACGGCCGACTGAATAAGAGGAGAACATGGTGCTCAAGGAACCATCGTAGGGGCTCCTTCATGGTGCTCAAGGAACCATCGTATGGGCTCCTTCATGGTGCTCAAGGAACCATCGTATGGGCTCCTTCATGGTGCTCAAGGAACCATCGTATGGGCTCCTTCATGGTGCTCAAGGAACCATCGTATGGGCTCCTTCATGGTGCTCAAGGAACCATCGTATGGGCTCCTTCATGGTGCTCAAGGAACCATCGTATGGGCTTCCACACACCAGCGTCTTATCATGGCTATGTTGACGCGATAAAACGCCGGCCGAAAATTGTGACCATCCGAACCATCGGATTCCAATGTGCTTGTTCAGCTGGCGTTTTTTTTTTTTCTCTCTTTTTTTATTTTTTTTGTGGTGCGGTGCGCATTCCGACCGGACACTTTTACGCTGACCGGAAAAGATAGATCTGGACCTATATTTTGTCAGAATACACCGATCGGTCCCATAGACTCCTATGGGAGCCTATGAGAGCTGCCGGGAAAGGGAGGTGGGGGGAAGTTTAGGTGCGTCTCTGCTAAACTCCCTCTCCCTTCCCCCACCTTCTTCGCCTCTTGCTGGCAGCGAGTATGCCATGTGTGAAGGTAGCCTTACAGCGGTGGCATGCCGGTCTTCCTTCATGTGTGCATGAAAGGCACCTAACTGCTCAGGTCAGTGACTAGTTGCAGTAGTCAAGCGAGCGTCAGTGCTAGACAGGGGGCTTCTAACGGTAATCAAAAACTGTGATGTGAGCGAGGCCTTAAGGACTCCTCATGCTATCATCCAGGGTCCATACACAACAGTGCAGTGTGCTAATGAGGAGGTAATTGGACTCTATACCTGGCCACAAGAAGGCTTTTCATTGCACCTCTTGGGATGCCTTCACCGCTGCGATCGCGATATCCCTGCGGTTTTTTTAATCGCAAATGTCAATCGGACTTTCTAATGTTAAAAACACATCGCACAAAAATCGCAAGTTTGTGCTTTTAGCATTAGAAAGTCCTATTGGTATTCGCGTTAAACCGCAGCGATATCGCATTCGTAAGTGTGAAGGCACTTTAAGCCTGGGTTCACATACACCGGAATCCTGGCGGAAATCTTGCGGTTTGGACGCAGCGAAAACCCGCGGGTTTTGAAGCGGCCTGGCCGCTCGCTCTTCCGCTGCGGCCGGCGCTCCCATAGCGGAGAGCGTGTCTGCAGCGGAAGAAGAAAAAAAATTAACATCCTGCGGCAGGCGAATCCCCGCCGCAGCGCTGGCTTTGCCCCGGCGCATTCGCCGTCCCGTGTGGACGAGATTTCTGAAAAATCTCGTCCACATTGCTGGCTAATCCCGGGATTAGCGTCCGCAGGTGGATTTGCTGTGGCGAAATTCCGCGGCAAATCCGCCCCGTGTGAACCCAGCCTAAGGCTGCCTGCCCATGGTCGATTTTGCATTGCAGCGGTAATCCAGCCGCGGGGAACACAGTGAACGCTCTCCATAGCGTTGCCATGGAAAGCGCAGCCCCCTATCCATGAGCAGAGAACCCTAGCGATTCTCCACTCGCGTCCGGCAAATCGCAGCATGCTGCGAATTGCCGCGATTCTTTGCAGTGAGTCTATCTGTTAGATAGGCTGACTGCGGAGATCCGTCAGCAGGCTCCTGCTCCCTGGTGGCGGCTCCTGCTCCCTGGTGGCGGCTCCTGCTCCCTGGTGGCGGCTCCTGCGGCGGCGATCCACTGCGGGATATCGCTACGCCTGTGGACAGGCAGCCTAAGGCTTCACTCACACGGGGCAGTTCGGTTGCAATTAAAACCGCACCAAAAAGTGCATTTGCAAAACTGCGTGCGTCCATTGCCCCATTTTACTACAAACAGTAATAACGCGCCCGGTTGCACGTTCTGGTGAGGTTTTTTATGCCCACTGAAGTGCCCGGTGTGACTGCGGCCTCAGCCCGCCTCATGTGGTGGAATCACTGCAGGCATTGTGCAATGTGCCGCCTCCTTCATACCAACATATGTGTTTTACATTTGCCCGGACGCGCCGTAAAATCGTATGAATGAAGCATTGCCGCCATCGAGTCCTGATCTGCTGCTCATACTGGCAAAAAAATACGCTGCAGCGCGGAAATCCCTGGATCGGCATAAATCCGCGGAATGACTGCTAATGCCTAAACAGAGCCGGCCGTCTTTTTTTTCTGAGTGCCGGCTTCAGCTGAACTCCCTCCCCCTCTTCTTTTTCCC
Organism: Eleutherodactylus coqui; assembly: GCF_035609145.1. NCBI lineage: Eukaryota > Metazoa > Chordata > Amphibia > Anura > Eleutherodactylidae > Eleutherodactylus > Eleutherodactylus coqui. Next base: position 16,041,550 of record NC_089849.1, on the reverse strand, counting down.
TACTTCCATAGAAGTCTATGGGAGCGTCCTGTGTATTTTGGCAAACGATAGGGCACGCGGCGTATAAAATGTGCCAGTTTTCTCGGCGTAATTTTTTTTAACGCGTCCAAAAACCATTTATGTAAATGAATCCGTTGATCACATGACACAATTGTCTATATAGCGGCGTATATACGGTCATGTACATAAGGCCTAATACTGACAGCGATGCCACAATGTCCTAGTCCACCCCTAAATGGTGCAGATTTGGTCACTTTTCACTTGCAGAACAGATGCAGAATTTAACCCCGTGTGTTTCGGGGATTGAATACGCAGCATAAACAGACATGTGCAGAACAAGAACCCTCAGCGGTTTACAGAACGTGCTGCGCCCGTCCATATCGCCACACCTGCCCGCGCCCCACCTGCCACGCCGGGGGGCTGGTACAAGTTGTTTCAGTCTTTATTAATTTTCTCCCTATGGAGATTTAACCACTCGATGTACGATCGCCTGAAATAGTTCAGTGGTTTAGTGCGTCTAATTACATTAGCCAATTCAAGAGCTGGAGTTCATTAAGGCAGAGACAACCGGCAATTAAATACAATGATTTAATTCTGCAAATGGTCAACACCACAAGGAGCTGCAGAGCGGGAGCAGCAAGAACAGCCTGCATGGCAGAGCGGGCGACGGGCGGCACAAGACCAGGCAGTCAGCCCGTGGTAATATCCAGAGCAAACTCTGCTTCAACACAGACATATATTCACTCCTGTCATTACAATTTAAAGAGGTTCTGCAGTGTCCTCTACATGGAAGAATAGAGCCTACGATGTTTCCCATCGTATGGTGTCAGATTGTCAGACTGCATGTGATTCCAGAGGAGAGGGGAGTTTGTAATACTAGAATGAAAGCCCCACCTAAAATATAAAGTATGTTCTTGTATATAAGACCCCAAGTGTATCCAGTCGCTCCGAGCTATTCATGTAAACTGGAAAACTGTAAGATCTACTGTACAGATTACAGAGTGGCCCTGGGGGCCCTTCAGGGTAGCCACACAGTCACCAGCCCTGAAGCATCTGGATATTTGATCCTGCAGTGACATAGAAGTTGTTTTATGTGCCACTGCAGGCGGCCGGGCCAGGCCCTTTGCAGCCATTGTCGAGAGAGATTGCAGAGCCACCCGTGACATCCATCTTGTAGTCTTCCTCACATTGGTTTGCCTATGCTCAGGCGCCGTTGCAAGCTTTGGCATCACGAACAGGATAACCACCTCTGTGACCGCATGCATATTTCTGCGTTAATGCTAAATATTTAAAGGCACAGCGTCAAATTTGAAAACCACACCCAAAAGTGTGAAAAACTGGACTGCTCTCATGCCTGACGGTGAGGTCAATCAACCTGCCGATCAGCAAGCACTCGCTGCTCCAGTTGCCGCCACTTCTGCCAATGCCGCTCTGACAGATCCTAGCGCGTCTGGGTTTGCGCCCTTAATAATGCCGTACTGTTCAGGCGTTCCATGGCTGCCATGGTATAGTGGAGAAAGGCATACTTGGAGAGACTTTAAGGGAAAAATGGGAGCTGTGTTTAGACTTTATTTGTTAGTGGCAGCACAGAAAGTAGAAATCCTAAGAGGACAGCTGGAAGGAGCTGCAGCTAAAGGGGTTAAAACTTGGCCACGGGACCATCAAAAGACTAGAAGATTTTATGAAGAGGCTACGGGACATGTTTGAGGTGCATGCAATGTCCGAAATTAAGAAAAGGTTCTTTAACAAGAAACAGAAGGTTGGGGAATCTCTTAGCCTGGGTTCACACAGGGCGGATTTGCTGCGGTTTCGCCGCGGTTTGCCATTGCATATCCGCACTGCGGCAAAACCGCTGCGTTTGCAGTGCAATGCAGCACAAATGAGTTTTGCAAAAAAAGCTGTTCTCACAGGGCAGATTTTTTCCGCACAGCCGCAGTGCGGAAATGCAACTGCGGCGCGGTTTTAAAAGATGCAGCATGTTCATTCTTCTGTCTTTTCCGCAGCGCTTTTTCGTCCATAGACCTCTATGGACGCACCAAAATCCACACCAAAATACGCTGCAAAAAGTAAAAAACGCTGCGGGAAAAAATGCTTGCGGATTTTTCCGCAGGAAAATCCGCAAGCCAAAATTAACCTTTGAAACAGTTTTGCCGCAGAAGCATTTCTTCTGCGGCAAAACCGCAACGGAAAAACTGCAGCAAATCCGCCCTGTGTGAACCCAGCCTTGGAGTGTACGATCTAGGACATAAAGGCAGTGGGACACACAGACCCTAAAGAAGCAGACAGTGCTGATCAGGCTCTGAGGGAGCAGTTTATGGAAGGAACTTGACCTGAAACTCTCCGTAGCCAACTTAGATGTATCTGTGCAGCATCCAGACAGTAGCTACATGAAGTTTAAGGCGTTGGCCATACAGATACTGGGAATGGAACCCCAGACGGCTGAAATGGAGGAATCCAAACCCTGCATGAGTTTAAAGGGGGGCAGATAAGTTGTCCCGCCCCCACAAACGAGAAGTATGCCAGCAGGCTGAACAAGTCAGTGTACCTGCTTATGGGCCCCTGCAAGTGATGTAGCGGCAAATGGCGGAATTAACCCGCAGTGGGTAACTAGGACTGTGGGATTCCTTGGAGCAACATTATTTCAGTGCAAAGCAAAAAACCCTCAGCATTATTGTGAACTGTACATGTTGTTTAAGCGTTACAGATAGCTGATAAACTGTGCAAACAAAGCTATAAGACTCCTGTCATTTATTTCTTGAGTAACAACTGGAGTCTAATAAGGAAGAGGTACTGGCGTTACGTGACAAACCACTGTTTGATCATTTTTACTCTGACCAAACCCTGTGCCACTGCAGGCGACCGGGCCAGGCCCTTTGCAGCCATTGCCGTGAGAGATCGCAGAGCCACCCGTGACATCCATCTTGTTTTACCCGTGGTCGCCCTCACATTGGTTTGCCTACGCTCTGGCGGCCGTTGAAAGCTTTATGGCAACTATTTTCTGCTCTGCTCCTCTACTGCACCTCCGGTTACACACAGACACACAACTGGTTATTTTCCAGGAGGTTTTGTGTCGCAGTTTCTGTTCATACCTCCATTCTTCTGATCCTTTATGGATGAGTGGGTATTACATTAAGTTCAATGGGAGCTGCGCCTGCAATAGCAAACCAGGGTGCTGCGCTATGTGCTTCCTGTGCTTTCCATGGTGGCAGTGGTGGCGGTAATCAGCTGATCAGTGGATATCTAAATGACGGGCACCCGCTAATCATCTAAGAACGCGTCATCAGTAGAAAAAAAAGTCCTGGCAAACCCTTCAGTTAAAAATTGCAGAACCATTATTCTTAGCTTTAAATGATTATCCAATTAGCAGAACCAGCCGCCAACTGGCAGTGCCCTCAGTGATGACCTCATTGGGAGGGTCCAGCTGCCAAAACCATGAGCAGTTTGTTGCTGTGCCAGGTTGATGCTGGGTTTGGTTTAGCTTTGGTGGTCCTGGCTTATCGCCTCTGCAGGGAAGATATATATGGGTTGTCCAAATGTCAAAAAATGTAAGTGGCTGTTGCAGCAGTGCTGGGATCGCTGCCGGGTTGACAGTCCATGGTTCTGCACTTTCTAGCTTAGTAGGTGTGACGCAATGTGCTCACATCTTTAGGTGATTAGCTAGCTATTTAGCTGGATGGATAGAAGCTAAGGTGCTGTAAATTGTCATTTGCTCGCTGTCTGAGCTGGCAGTTAGTGGCTCCCATGGACAGCGTGGTGTCCACTGTTCCTCATGGCACAGTGTGCTGCGGCTTACTCTACGAAGGGGTCTTCCCCACAAGCGTATATTGGCTCGCCGTTTTCACGGCCGGCCGATATACACATGGCCGTATTCCTGAGACGTAAAAGCACCCAGCCAGGCCAATACAGCGCCGGGCGGTTTTACGTCAGGCCTAGAAGATAGTCCTGGAACTATCTTTTGGACCGGAATATGTAGGCCGCTGCATGGGCTCCTATGGGAGCTCATGGCAGCGGCCTGAGGTGGGAGGGAGTTTAGCAGCGTGGCTGCTAAACTCACTCCCTCTGCTCTCCTCCTCCCTGCTCGTTCTTTGCAATGGGATGGGGCGGAGCTAAGCACCGTCCCGTCCCACTTCCTCCCATTCCTGGCTGTGGACAAGGGGTCGGACGTGAGCCGAGCTAAGCTCCCGCCCTCTCCCCGCCCCTTGTCCATAGCCATTAATGGGAGAAGGTGGGACGGGCCAGTGCTTAGCTCTGTCCCTGCCCCACCCCCTCCCATTGCAAAGAATGAGCGGGGAGGAGAGCCGAGGTGAGCCTTTGGGGGGGAGGAGGGAAGGAGAGATGGCCGGGGCCCATGCCATGTGAACGGGCGCACAATCGTTAGATTTGTGCGCCCGTTCACGAGCTTCCTAGCCCTAGCTGATAGCGTATATCGGTCAGCCGTGACAACACCAGCCGATATATGTTCGTGGGAAAGAGCCCTAAAGCTAAGTGCTGTGTTTTATTTTGTTTTGTCCTATATCAGTTTGGCCAAGTAGGGTTACTCAGGTCCCAGGAACGAGTGCAGGCCCGCATCTATCGATGTGATCAGTCTGCCGTATCAGGCAGGGCCCTCTCCCTCGTTCGTTATGTATTTAGGGAAAGACTTCCCATTAAGGCCCCCTGTCTGCGGGCGTGATTTCGCCAGCGGTAAATCGGTGGTGAATCAGGCCGGCTGAAGCTTTCCATAGCGTTTCTGTGGAAAGCGCCGGCCCTGTGTCCACGAGCGGAGGATCATTGCGATTCTCCACTCGCAGCCGGCAATTCTCTGCAGACACATAGGCTTACCGGTGGAGATTCGTCTGACGGCTCCGGCTCCCACGTCGGAGATTCGCCGCGGGACTTCTCAACGCCCGTGGACAGTGGGCTTTATTATTTGTCAGCTTGTTTTGGCCGCCGCACTGTGAGCAATTATTGTGCTTGTCAGCGTGTCCCGTGTAGACGTAACAGTGGCCGTAAATGTGATAAAATCACTAAAGAACCAGGACTTGCCTCTCTCCTCTCCCTGGAAACAGTGGAGCAGCTCCAGTGAACATCCCACTGTTGGCACAGGCCAGGTGACTGCTGCAGCCAATCAGAGGCCCCAGCGCCATGGCCCGATCATCTGGCGTCAGCGCTCACATCTAGGAGATCGGAATGGGACACTGTAGCCATTGATTGACTGCAGTGGTCACCTGACTTATGGACTGTGCTGACAGCGGGGTCTTACCGGGGCCGCTCTACTGTTTCCCAGGGGTAAAAGAGAAGCAAGTACTTATTCTTGTGTCATTTTACGGCGTGCCTGGCCCTTTAGTTTAGTTTATTTTTTTCTATACTTGGACAACCCCTTTTAATTGTTTCAGACAGGAAAAACAGCCTTTTCCTCCTGCCCGCTGGTGCCACCAAACTCTGCAGCGGTGCAGATCCTCCCCGCAGACGGACTCCAATGATTAGGTTGATTGGCCAGTAAATGAATACCGTAGAGCGCGGCCGGTAATACATTGCATGGTCTTCTGGCATATAACATAAGCCAGGCTGAGCGGTTTATCTCTGCTTTGATTGTAAGTGTGGAATATTCTTGTAGACATCTGAGAAATACTTGTTGGAAACGATAAACTGCGGTAGTGCCGCTCATAAAGCCTCATCCGTTAGTCGTCCGGTGACAGGACAGTTCGGTCTCATCTCACTGGAAAACATTTACTGATTCTCCGGATTTTAATTTAATTATGTACCACCCATTACATTTTAACAGCGCCATAACCAGACGAATGCTGTATAGTTTTATGTGGCTTCAGGTAATAAAGCGCCTCGTATTCATAACCGTACGTTGTCACCATGTAATGACTTGGGGAGAGAGATTAAAGCACAGTAACAAATAATGATTGCGCTTTTCAGGAATTAACCGTGTCACTCCCTGAACATACTAAATCAACTTGTTACAAAGTAGCCAGAGTGCGGTATATAGTCAATAACACCTGCAGAAAAAGTGGCATTTTGATGACCGTCTTCCGTCCGCAGGATGGTGCAAAGTTTATCAGCCGAGACACATGAGAATCTGTTGGCGGACGCTCACTATAAGCCGCAGTGTTGTGCAGAGCGTGCGTCACCAAACGCTTCAAAGCATTCGTCATTGTGCCGCTTTCAACACATCGACACACAAAAAACTAAAACTGCAAAGGTTTTCATAAATGTGCCGCATTGTTCACCTCTTTTGCTCTATTTCACTATGGGGGGGGGCTCCCTACTGTAAGGGAGACTGTCAGTAGTAATCTGCTGACAGCTCTATGTAGGGCTAGGGGAGCAGGACTTTAAGGGGGTTTTCCAGACAAAATACTATTAATGACCTATCCCCAGGAACAATGGTTGCTCGGCTGGGGTCCACTGGTGTGGGGTCCTGGACAATCAGCTGATTGGGCACCAGCTGTCAGCGCTGCAAATACACTGGAGTCGGAGTGGAAGTTGTTGCTCTGACCCCTGTGTAGTGGACGGTGGCTGTAATTGCAGGCTGGGGTCTCACTAAAATCAATGGGAGTTGTACTTGCAATTACAGGCCCTACACAGAGGTTAGAGCAGCAGCTTCCACTCCGACTCCTGTGTATTTGCGGTGCTGACAGCAGGCGCCCGATCAGCTGATCAACCAGAATCCCGAGTGGTGGATCCTAGTTGTTCAACTAGGATAGGTCATCAATAGTATTCTGGACAGCTGTAGCATCCAATCAGGAGGTCACTAGATCTGTCATTCAGAGCTGTGGAGCAGCTCAGTGTTTCCAATAGAACATCCACCTCCACAGCACTTGAAAAGAGTACATTCTACAGAATAAAACTTGATTTTATCAGTGCTACACATACCGTTTTCCCCCCAAAATAAGATCCTGTCATATATTAATTTTTGCCCCCAAAAAGGCACAGGGCCTATTTTCGGGGGGGGGGGGGGGGGGGTCTAATACTCACCAAGCAGTTACCGTTCGTGTCTCTCACACTGGGCTGCGGTGCTCTTGCTGGCTTTAGTGTAGTCCTCAATGCCGACGGAGCCTCTCTTGCTGTTGATGGGGCTTGAGTACCCCGCCTCCAGCAAGCGATTGCTACGATTGGTTCAGGAGCACCACCTCAGCCAATCAAAGGTGGCGCTTGATGAACCACTCAAAGCCATTCAATGAATGGCTGTGATTGGCTCATGCGGCGTTCCTGAGCCAATCAGAGCAATCGCTTGCTGGAGGCCCGTTATTCAAGTCCCGTCACTAGCAAGAGATACTCTGTCGGCATTGAGGACTACACGGAAGCCTGCAGGAGTGCCACAGCCCAGCGGGAGGGACCCGAATGGCAACTGCTAGGTGACTTTTTTTTTTTTTTCATCTAGTGTAGCTAGTGCTTATTTTCGGGGTATGGCTTATATTTCAAGGTAGGGCTTATTATCAGAGTAGGTCTTTTCGGGGAAACACAGTAGTAAGAAGCTTTACAGCATAATTCGTACACTCCGCTCTCCTACCCTACATAGAGCTGTCTGAATGTTTGCATAAGTTGACAAACTCCCTTTAAAACCGTGGGCAGGGGTTGTTTTGTAGTGGATGTTTAGGTTTTTTTTATTTAAAGAGCACCTTTGTCAGAAATTTAACAGAAAGTTAGATATTAAAAGAGCTTACGGACGGTGAGAGTGATCAATAAGTGGAACAGGTTGCCACGGGAGGCGGGGAGTTCTCCTTCAGTGCAAGTCTTCAGACAGATTCTGAATAGACCTCTGTCTGGGATGATTTAGTGATCCTGCACTGAGCAGGGGGTCGGACCCGATGACCCTGGAGGTCCCTTCCAACTTCACTATTCTAGGATTCTATGAAATGTGTTTTGTTTTGTTTTTTTTAATTGTCCCATGTTATCTACAAATAAAAAATCCTGAACTCTTCCAGTTTTCCCCCTGACCACTAATCTCTCACATTACTGATCTCTGACCATCTTACTGAGCATGCCCTCTACACTCACCCATATACCTCAGTTCAGCTGCTGTTCTGGATGGCCGCCCTTGTAATCACATAACGAATACACAATAAACAATATAAAATTAGGAGGTAAATGAGTGCAGAATAGATTTGTTATTAGAAATAAAGCTGATCCATTTCCTTTGAACAGTTTTAAATATACGTTGTTTTACTAATTAGGACCGGGCGGTGAAACATTTTCCATTTTTCTAATGTTTTACTTTCTGATTGTAGATATTTTTATTTGGTTGCCTGTATATGACTGAGGGGGCGACCATTTAGGCCGCCTCTTCCCAGGTGCAGCGATATTCTGCGGCAAGTCCATGACGAATAATAGCAGCTAATCGCAGCATGCCGCAATTTTAAGCGCGAGCGGAAAATCGCTTGCGTGGACATTTGGGCTGCGCTTTCCATGGTTATCCTATGCAAATTATTGCTGCGGGTGGACAGGAGGCCGTAGCTTGAGCTGCAGTTAAAGGGAACCTGTCAACATATTTAACCTTTCTAAACCCATTCCTCTGTACATGCACACGGCCTGCACTGACCTCTAGGATATTGGCATGTTCACAGGCTTGTGGATGACAAACAGAACATCATCCTGTTACGTCCGAGCTGGATCTGAAACAACTCGTCCAAATATGACGTAATTTGTTGTCCTTAAGAGGGTGAATCTACACAACTTATTACATGGAGAACAGAAATATGAATAATGAAACCAAAAAGTGGAGGAACGGGACATCTGATCTAACGTACCAATGCGATGAGACCCTACCTAAAAGTGGAGCACCTGCACTGAGGAGGGCGACTACACGGTAGGAACCTGGGGAGACCATGACTCTTCCTGGTTGGCAAATGGAGATGCTATTTGCTGCATATTGTATGGAAACAAGTATGCATTAGGCCTTCTGCACACGGGTGGAAATTCCACAGCGGGATTTCCCACAGAATTTCTGCTCCTGCCCGCTGCCATAGGATTGCATTAGATAATGCAGACAGACATGATTATCTAATGCAGCTTGCCCTATTTCTGTGCTCGGCGCATCCGGCGGCTGGGCGGCAGCCGGCACATAGCAGAGCGGAGGAGACGGCGGAGCAGGGGAGCCGTGGTGGTCACTGCAGGGGCACGGCTTGCATCCCACTGTGAGATATGTCACTGCGGGATCTGACCCGGCCGTCTGCAGGCGGCCTGCAGTACAGCCTAGAAGTATAACCAGCGCCCTGCAGGAGGAGGACTGAATGTGTACAGGAAGCTGCTGATTAGCTGGATGGGGCACATCAATCCAGCCACACACCCGCAGAGAAGGGATCATGTTGGCATGTGGATCATGTGGGCTGGGGTTGATGCCATGACGTCACCCTGTTCTGGCTTTCAGACACAGGTATGTGGGGGTGATGGCCAGTAAAAGCAGGATTGGAAGAATTAATCATTACTAATAGAGGGGTAAACCTGCTGACTGCTTCCCTCTAACAGCATTTAGAAATATGCTTTCCAGGAGCCTCGTGACTAAAGACAGGATGGGACTCATTGACTTCTATGGGAGAGTGTGGTGGACATGCTCTGTGACCAGTGCAGGGAGGCGAGCTGTGATCACCTATTGTCAATGTTGGGTTCTTATATAAGTGTAGTCACTAGAGTTGAGCAAACATACTCTGCCGAGCTTGATGCTCGTTCGAGCATTAGCATACTCGTTGGTGCTCGTTACTCGAACGAGCATCAAGCCGTGTTCGACCCTGCCCCAGTTTTTGGCTCCTCCCCGTTGTGACGTGCCTGTTTTGGCCCCTCCGCAACGCAACGCGTACGTCAACGGCAATTTTTTTTGGCTGAGAGAGAGACCAACCCCAAAAAATTTTTTTCTTAAAAGCTCGGCACCCGGCGTCCCACATACAAAATTGCTTGGGTCTCCCATTGTAGTCAATGGGGTTCGTTACTCGAGTGGAGCTCTCGAATTTTACGAAAAGCTCGACTTGAATAACATGGACCCGAGCATTTGGGTGCTCGCTCATCTCTAGTCGTCACCTTTCATTTTTGTCCCGTCTGTGATGAGGATGAGGTGATGGCTGAGAAGGTTTCCCTATAGAACAGACTATTATTGGGCTCAGTGTGCAGTTTTTTGCCCTCTTTTTGAATATACATGGGGATTTAAAAGAACAAGTTAAATGTCACTAACAGTTCTTAAAAGAAGTTTAATATAAAAACTCGATTCATACAAGAGGTTATTTTCTGACACATTCCTTTTAACCCCTTCCCGCTACAGGACATAAACTTACATCTATGGTGGGAAGCAGTTCCCACAAATGGAAGTAAGTTTGCATCCTAAGGATGGTGCGGGCTTAGAATCTGAGCCCATGCCATCCACAGCGGGCTGCAGCAGCGGAGATCAAGGACTATAGTGCTGATCATGGCATGTAAAGGGTTCGCAGAGGGAGCATGCTCTGTCTGTGACCTCATCAGCCATCCACCATGTAACTGCGGGGGGCTGATGGGTTGCCATGGCAACGGTGTTTGGGCCTGCAATGGACTATGAGAGCTGCTATTAGCAATAATACATTGCAGTACTAGAAGTTCTGCAATGTATTATCATAGCGATCATAGGTTCACAGGGTCGCTACAGCGACAAAAAAAAATGTAAAAAAAATTCCCATTCGTAATAAACTGAACAGTTTTTTTTTTTTTTCTTCCTGCAATTCAAATGCTGTTTAAAAAAAATAAGCTGGAAAACTGAGTTAAAATTCTCAATTTTTTTTGTTCATTTTGCCTCCCAAAAATGCAACAAAAGTGATCAAAAAAGTCAAATGTACACCAATAAAAACTACAGCTCGTCCTCAGAGAGTCGTCATGCATGAAAAAATAAAAGTTATGGGAATGCAGCAATGCAAAAAATATGTATTTTCCAAAAAAATGATTGTCATTGTACAAATGTGAAAAATGTAAAAAAAAAAATATATATATATATAAAAATTTTTGTTGCTGTAATCATACCAACCCACAAAAAATAATCTCATATATTGTCTATGATGAAGGGCTTATTCACATGAGTGTATATCGACTGGCGTTTTCACGGCCGGCCGATATATGCTACCATGTGATGTACGGGCCCGGCGTATATGCCGCCGGGCAGAGGCAGACCACTTAGCTCTGCTAAGCTGTCTCCCCCTCGCCGGCTCACCTCCTCTCTCCTCCCCTCCGGCTGTTTGCAATGGGAGGGGGTGAAACGGGGGTGTAGCTAAACTTCTGCCCCTCCCCGCAGCCAGCAATAGGAGGGGGCAGGAGCTTGGCTCCGCCCCTCCTCTCCCATTGCAAACAGCCGAAGCGGAGGAGAGAGGGAGCTTAGCAGTCACGCTGCTGAACTCCCTCCCATCTCCCTTCTCCGGCCGCTGTCATTGGCTCCCATAGGAGTCTATGGCAGCAGCCATAGTCAGGCCAGGGCTATCTTTCCTGCCCGGCGTAAAAGTGACTGGTCGGGCGCTTTTACGCTGCGGGAATATGCCTGTTTGATCTGATGCAAACGGCGGACGATATACGCTCATGTGAATAAGCCCTACCGATGTAAGAAAAAAAAAAATAGTGGCAGACTCGAGCTGTGCAATACATTGTATCAACCCCCAAGAAACGAGCCCTCAGACGGCCAAGATGACGGGAGAATAAACATTTTATGGCTTTTAAAATGTGGAGATGAAAATTCCCCCAAAATTGTCTTGTTCTCATGTTTAAAATAGGCGTCGTCACTACGAAGTTACTTTACGGTATGGAGCGGTATGTGAAGGGCCGCGCCGGGGACCGCGTCTCTGCGGAAGAGTGAATCCATTTAATTCCTGAGAAAGTACATTTTTACACTGTAGTCCTCGGTCCGCGATTGATGCCGGCTCGCCCCATCAGCATTCTCCCCTCATCCCTTCTGCACGAGCGGCTCGTGTCGTACACCAGCGTTACGGGAGTTCCGTAATTCCTGATTCAGTTGCTCTTTTATTCCGCTCGTGCCGCACGGCTCAGCGTCGCTATAAATCCTCTGTACAGAAATCCCCTTCTTCATCTTGTAGACCGTAAGTAAACGTAAGAGATATCTGCAACCTGGGAGAACACAAAGCAAATGTGAAGACGTCGCTTCATCCCTGCAGAAGACGTCTGCCGTTGTGGCCATACACAAGATTTATCATCCGGACTCCACGGAAGATGCGTACACTCCATTTAAGAAGTGCGCAGCGCCGAGTCGTCGTAAACTGTGGTCAGCAGGGTGGTACTTTACACCCAGATTTGGATCAGATTACATATATTCTCCTATGTTTGATGTTGTGTTTCTCTTTTTTAGGGTGCGTCACATGTGGCAGAAAGAGGGAAATCAGCGCAAAAACAGCATAAAAATCTGCACCATTGGGAGATGTGCGCTGCAGTGAGGGCTCGATATTCCGAGGTGAGAGGAGCAGCGCTGCCGGCTGGAGTCAGGTGCGGAGGACCGATTTACAATGAAAAGTCACATTTCTACTTGCACATGGGCGGAACTATTCCACCAGGACGCACCGCAAGGGGACGCTTCAACCCACCAAAACCCACAGGTAGATCTGCAGCTTTTAGAGTGTTTCGGTGCATCTGGTGAGTTACTTCCGCATGTGGGTAAGCTCCCTTACACACTATTGACAGTAGTGGATGAGGACAGCTTACCTCCCTGCACCATGACTACTGCACCTTACACAGAGCATGCTCACAACACTCTCCTTACAGGTAAGGCTGTGTTCACATCCACACTGGAGGCTGATAGGAGCCTCCGTCACAGATTCTACCTTAAATGGCAGCAGAATTAGAGCGGCATGCAGCACTATTATAGTCAGGTGCTGTGAGTGTCCATCATGTGACGGATCTGACGCGGCCGCCATTTTTGTTTTTCTGTTCCTATGATAGAACTAGATGGGACTTAAACATGCATCAGTCCTCTTCAGTTTGTGCTATTTTGCCTAGTGAAGTGACGGATATCGTGGACTGCGTTCTAGTCGATGAGCCTGTTGGGTGCCGTCGGCGTTTGTCATGTGACAGGTGCAGAACTTGGATTATTTTCCTTGTTTTGCTCCTATGATGGGGCAGAACATTGAAAATGATTAGTACTGATGTGATCGGATCCCATAAAAGCTCATCCAAACCGATAAGCGTAAGGGTCCCACGCTACAGTTAGCCACAAGGAAATGCATAAGGTGGAAACCCCACTCCGCCATGGCAGCCAATGGCCAGAAGGTCTTGCTGGTCCAAGGGCAATCCTACCAGCTCACCCTGTAACCCCAATTCATCGTCATCAGCACCAATGCGCAGCTTTTGCGCAGACGTCCTTTGCCTGTTTTTGGATATCCGTTTACCGCAGCTGCTATCACAGTAAGTTCATTATCATCACCTAGGAAAGCTCTTATTAACGGCGCTGCTGCCACAGTCCACCACCCCGGGGGACAGAACCGGAGCATGTAGATTATGATGGGAGACAGACGAGAAAGATGGAGAGCGGGAGGGGGGGCAATTAACATTGATCTCCTATTTCTGTTTTGGAGATTTTAGCAACACTTAGAAGACGGGTGATTTACAGCGTGTGACCTGCCTGACCGACTATCAAGGAAGGCCTGAGATAAATCACAGAGCCAAGGGCATTAACATTCAGGAAACCAGCAACGCGCTGCCAGGCCTTGCAGTAGGGACGTCGCCCGCTGTAGTCTGGTGCAACGTCTTCTGAGTGTATACAGCAGATGCCTCATACCACGGAGTCAGCGGGAGAATGGAGATACAATCCTCAACTCTGACATTGCAACGATAAGAAGGACAAGCTGTAAGTTCATGCCAATCAAGGAAGTAGAAGGTGTCGCTAAAATATGCCAATGTTCACATTTTCAAGCACCCAGCTCCAGTCTGTGGCAAGTGGGAGGAGCTTCAAAGGTATAAAAGCCAGATCGAAAGCACATTTTTTTCAACCACATGAAACCTCTAAAATCAGATAGTCTTGTGATTGTGCGATGCCCCCTCTGCAACGACGTACTAATTATCGCCACTTGACAGAATGCTTGACCTGAGAGCCCTGGGTTTGGGTCGCCCCGTGTGTAGACTGAGATGGCAGCACTGTTCATGTATTCTAGTGGTTGGGAGAACGACGAATGACATCAAGAGGCGCACAGAGGTGAAGCTCTGCGAGGACGGATCGCCAGATTACCGTGAGTGAGAATAGACAGTATTTCCCAAGCCTAGGGCGTCAAACCATCAGAAGGCGCTTGCACGACATATGGCTATGGCCAGGCAGCCAGTGACAGGCGCTCCATTGATCTCACGGCTATCGTGGTGCAGAACAAGACGGCAAGGAGGGAGGAATGGCGGCCTGTCCTATTCAGCGATGAGTCCCGCTTTTGTATTGGACACAATAGCCAAAAATGAGACTGAAGACCATGTGGGTAACACCATGAAGAGCTCTTCACGAGGGAACGTCACACCGGTGCTACTACCGGGAGGATGGTGTGGGGTGGCACAATGTATGGTAGCCGGACCCCTCTAGTTTTCATTCCAGGTACACTAACAGCTCAGTGTGGAACCAGCGGTACGGCCATTTCTCCAAAGTGTCCCAGGAGCCGGCTTCCAACATGGCAACGCCAGGCCGCATGACGCTACTATGAGCAGCCTGCCTGGCCTAAACGCTCTACCGTCACCCGCAGCGTCACCAAACTTGTCTCCCATCGAGCGCATCTGGGACATCGTTGGTCGGCAGTTGCTGCCAGCGGCGCATCTTGATGGTTTGTGCGCCCAAGAGCATTCAGTGCGGCCGAAGATTCCTCAGACAAGCATTAATACCCTCACAGATAGCGTGCCGAGGCGTATAGATGCGTGAGATTCTGCACACGGCGCTTATACTCAATACTGAACAAATCGAGATGTTTTTAATATTTTCCTTCCATTTTTTAGCATTATCGCGCCCATCCTGTGATTTCCATAATTCTCTGACTTTTCCTTATTGGTGTAACAATTTCAATGTTGAGTGTAAGAAAAGGGGAAAAAAATAAAAAAAACAACAACCTTGGTATTGTAAAATGAGGCCTCCGGCACACGGGCAGATTTGCATTGCGCGATTCCGCTTCCGGATTGTGCAGCAAATCCAGCCCATTGCATGCTATGGCCATACGCAATTTCCTGCCCACGAGCGGAAATCGATTGTAATTTTTCTGCTCGCAGGGGAGAAATTGCAGCATGCTGCAATTTTGTGTGGGCTACACACGGCCGGCTTCTATGGAAGTCAGTGGAAGCCGTCCGTCCCGCAGCCATTCTGAAACCATCATTGCAGAATTTTAGCGGCAGCCGTGTCATTGCCATTGCGACGGTGCAGCGTCCTCTG
Organism: Eleutherodactylus coqui; assembly: GCF_035609145.1. NCBI lineage: Eukaryota > Metazoa > Chordata > Amphibia > Anura > Eleutherodactylidae > Eleutherodactylus > Eleutherodactylus coqui. The sequence continues at coordinate 16,026,225 of NC_089849.1, read as the reverse complement.
TACTGCGCATGTGCGTCACATCAGCAGCAGAGGAGAAGACGGCTTAGAGGTACGCTGGGGTCACCAGTTGGCCCCCGGGGTCGAACTCTGCTGCGGGAACCCCACATGCGGGGTCCAACCAGCCCGTGTGCATGCGGCCTAAGCCATCATTGAGCAGTCAGTGGAGGTCAGCGTGGTGCGTGGAGGTCAGCGTGGTGCGTTGGAGGTCAGCGTGGTGCGTTGGAGGTCAGCGTGGTGCGTTGGAGGTCAGCGTGGTGCGTTGGAGGTCAGCGTGGTGCGTTGGAGGTCAGCGTGGTGCGTGGAGGTCAGCGTGGTGCGTTGGAGGTCAGCGTGGTGCGTTGGAGGTCAGCGTGGTGCGTTGGAGGTCAGCGTGGTGCGTTGGAGGTCAGCGTGGTGCGTTGGAGGTCAGCGTGGTGCGTGGAGGTCAGCGTGGTGCGTAGAGGTCAGCGTGGTGCGTTGGAGGTCAGCGTGGTGCGTGGAGGTCAGCGTGGTGCGTGGAGGTCAGCGTGGTGCGTTGGAGGTCAGCGTGGTGCGTTGGAGGTCAGCGTGGTGCGTTGGAGGTCAGCGTGGTGCGTTGGAGGTCAGCGTGGTGCGTTGGAGGTCAGCGTGGTGCGTGGAGGTCAGCGTGGTGCGGTGGAGGTCAGCGTGGTGCGTTGGAGGTCAGCGTGGTGCGTTGGAGGTCAGCGTGGTGCGTTGGAGGTCAGCGTGGTGCGTTGGAGGTCAGCGTGGTGCGTTGGAGGTCAGCGTGGTGCGTTGGAGGTCAGCGTGGTGCGTTGGAGGTCAGCGTGGTGCGTAGACAATGCGGTTTGTTTATTTATATAAAACATCTTCCAGGTTTTCTTGTGTATATCTTAAGCAGCGAGGTTGACACTTGCTGACCAGCGGGTCCTCCTGCCACACAGGCCCTGGCAGCTTAAGGGCACCCTGTCAGGTCCTAAATGATGCCCAGGCAGCAGGCGCTGTGGTAGATTGACAAACTATACATATCGCTTAAGGAGTTTTGGAAAACGGTACTTGGCTTTGGTAGACAAGTACTGATCAGTGAGATGAACGCTCGTCTATCAGGCCTTCACACGGCCCAGATCAGACTCTATTGTTTTATATGATAGTTGGCCCCATAGCGCCGTCATCACTGGCCCCATAGCGCTGCCATCGCTGGCCCCGTAGCGCTGTTGTCATTGGCCCCGTAGCGCCGTCATCGCTGGCCCCGTAGCGCCGTCATCGCTGGCCCCGTAGCGCCGTCATCGCTGGCCCCGTAGCGCCGTCATCGCTGGCCCCGTAGCGCCGTCATCGCTGGCCCCGTAGCGCCGTCATCGCTGGCCCCGTAGCGCTGTTTTGGTTAGCCCCATAGCGCCGTCGCTGGCCCCCGTAGCGCCGCCGTCTCTGGCCCCCGTAGCGTCGTCGTCACTGGCCCCCGTAGCGTCGTCGTCACTGGCCCCCGTAGCGTCGTCGTCACTGGCCCCCGTAGCGCCGTCGTCACTGGCCCCCGTAGCGCCGTCGTCACTGGCCCCCGTAGCGCCGTCGTCACTGGCCCCCGTAGCGCCGTCGTCACTGGCCCCCGTAGCACCGTCGTCATTGGCCCCACAGCGCCGTCATCATTGGCCCCACAGCGCCGCCGTCGCTGGCCCCGTAGCGGTCATTCGTGTGCTGCCAACCCGTGAACCTTTTTATGCTGACATAAAAGATACAGTTCGCCAACAAACAAGCGTTGCCTTTTACCCGCCCTGTGATTGGTCAGCCGCACGGATGTGAATGTTGTTGCCTCATAATTGGGCCGTGTAACTGATTCCGTACATTTATAGTTCGCAGTGAGCGGCAGAGATGAGTCCATTTCAGCTCATTAATATTCATATATTCGCTGTTTATCCCGCCTCCTGCCACTGATTGACAGGTCTCTCTATATTCACACCTGTCAATCAGCAGCAGGGGGGTGGGGGAGGCAGGGCAAGCAGTGAATATATTAATGTTAACCCCTTCCAGACAGACCTATGCCTATATACAGGGCCTATGCCCTGTGCCGTTAGGATATATACAGACATCTGCGGTATAAGCTGCCTATGCAGCAGGTTCAGGAGCTGAGCCCGCGCCGTACACGGAGGGCCGACTCAAACGGCCGCAATCGGAGATAACTCTGATCGCTGTTGTTAACCCTTCATATGCTGCTGTCAATTCTGATTGCAGCATTTAAATGTCCTAATCAGGCGGAAATTAAAGTTCTCAAACAGCCGGGCCTCCTGACAATGAAATCACAGTGTGCCATCCGGGTGTCATGGCAGACTGAGGGCTTCTGAAGGCCACAGTGTGCCATCCGGGTGTCATGGCAGACTGAGGGCTTCTGAAGGCCACAGTGTGCCATCCGGGTGTCATGGCAGACTGAGGGCTTCTGAAGGCCACAGTGTGCCATCCGGGTGTCATGGCAGACTGAGGGCTTCTGAAGGCCACAGTGTGCCATCCGGGTGTCATGGCAGACTGAGGGCTTCTGAAGGCCACAGTGTGCCATCCGGGTGTCATGGCAGACTGAGGGCTTCTGAAGGTCACAGTGTGCCATCCGGGTGTCATGGCAGACTGAGGGCTTCTGAAGGCCACAGTGTGCCATCCAGGTGTCATGGCAGACTGAGGGCTTCTGAAGGCCACAGTGTGCCATCCAGGTGTCATGGCAGACTGAGGGCTTCTGAAGGCCACAGTGTGCCATCCGGGTGTCATGGCAGACTGAGGGCTTCTGAAGGCCACAGTGTGCCATCCGGGTGTCATGGCAGACTGAGGGCTTCTGAAGGCCACAGTGTGCCATCCGGGTGTCATGGCAGACTGAGGGCTTCTGAAGGCCACAGTGTGCCATCCGGGTGTCATGGCAGACTGAGGGCTTCTGAAGGCCACAGTGTGCCATCCGGGTGTCATGGCAGACTGAGGGCTTCTGAAGGCCACAGTGTGCCATCCGGGTGTCATGGCAGACTGAGGGCTTCTGAAGGCCGCCAGGGCCGCCAAGTTTAGCAAAGAAACCTTTTTCCCAGTTATACCATCAATAAAAATAATTTAAAATTGGTATCGTGCCCATAAAATATCAGACTATGGGCTTATTCAGATGATCGTATATATACGCTGTCTGTCTCTGCAGAGGGAGGAGGCGGGACGGGGCAGGAGCTAGTGCACTGAGCCCCCGCCCCGCCCCCTCGCCACTGTTTGCAATGGGAGAGATAGGGGCGGAGCTAAGTTCCACCCTATCCTGCCCCTCCCATTGCAAACAGTGGAGAGGGGGCGGGAGCTCAGTGCACTAGCTCCTGCCTCGTCCCGCCTCCTCCCCTTGCAGAGAGAAGCAGTGTATATCGGTCGGGCATGAAAACCCGACCCATATACGCCCGTCTGAATGAGCCCTAATCTGCACAGTGAACGCCATTGAAAAAAATAAACAAAGTCAAACTAGTGGTGATCATTTATAGCAGTGCGTACCACAACTGCAACGGGTCATGAAAGGGTTAACGAGCCGCAGCCGACTCTTCTCTGCAAGTCTTCCCAAACTCCTGAAGCGATTGGTATGAGTGACAGACCGTGTGTGCTGCGGTACTGTAGTGCCCACAGCCTGGGGCACCGACCGGGCACAAGGAATGGCAGAGGACGTCCAATTTAAGGCTAAAAAGGGGAACAAAACCTTGTTGATGATCTGACATCCATAGAAAACAGCAGAGCTTGTAAACTAAAGTGCCCGGCAAGAGGGGGTGAGCGGCCAGCGGCGCCGGCCCAACTGTACAACCACTGCCAGTCAGACGGATGTCATATTGATGGGATAAGCCCAAAAGCCTGATTGTGGGGGTCCGAAGATATGGCTACAAGCTGCCTGTGGATCTGGGTGTGAATGAGACCCTCAGGAACCGACGCCATTCTTCATGCCGCTCTGCGAGGGCGGCGCCATCCCACCCATCAGTCACCCCCAATAACTAGTGCTGAGAGGTGTGTAAGCTGTTGTACACGGGGCGGCCATGCTTGTATTCAGAGGGACATCTGTTTTAATGCTTATTCTATGGATTTACAATAAAGGGAACGGCGTAATGTAGCGAGGGAAGCTCCTCAGCAAACAAGCGCATTCCGCCTCTACGCCATTAGCATAATGTCAATGCTCATTAGATGCCATTGGGACCTCTTGGGAAGGTCATAGGAAAGGAGAAACCAGAATCTATGGCACCCGCGCTCTGTTCCTCACCGCTTTCTTAGGAGATTGTCTCTTTAGATGTAAGACAGCAACTATATACCATCTGTACTGCCGCTCCGACATGAGGGCCCCGTTTATCTTACTGGTTACCCACTGTTCTGCCCATGCCAACCAAAGACTGCCAGCTCTAGGTGGATAGTAAACATTTCATCTGTGGAATTTATCCAATATTCTGTGTTTTTGACACTTTTTACATTTATGCTGACAGTTTTGAAAAGGTTAAAAGAAAGGGATCTGATTAGGCAGGAGGGGGTGGTGTATGTATGTATGTATGTATGTATGTATGTATGTATGTATGATGTGTATCACGCCCTGTAAATCATCTTATATATGTAATATCACATGTGCCAATTACACTATTGTGGTGGTGTATGTTAAGGATGACCTACAGGCCATCATGTCAGAAGGGCTGGTTGTATAGAGACTCCCTGCCAATGGGTGCTGTCAGACTTCATTGGCAGTGGTTGGCTCTGCCCGCTTAGTACATTCACAACCCCCGCCGGGAGCCAAATGTAAGAAGACCCGTAACAGGGGAATGGGGTATGAACAAAAGAAGGAGACAGGACCCCAGCTACAACGCTATGCGGCCAGCCCCTCTGACATGAGAACTTGACAGGTCCTCTATAAAGCGAGACAGGCATCACCTTCGAGTTATGGACCAAGGAGTGCGGGGAGGTATCTTTCGTACTAACCAGGCACCCCATTTTGGCCTAACCGCAGTGTTCCCGTTGAGGAGTCCCCCAGCTCCTTCCACTTAAGTACAGGCGTTGACATGTGTCCTTTTTCTCATGTGTTTCCCCTTGTGTATTGCGCACCCCATATGGGGGACCTTCGGTGCGCAAATACACAGGAATGTATACAAACCCATGGATATGCGTAAGTTTTACGTTCACGCGAGAAATGCTCGCACAACGAAAGAAGATGTGACTGAACCCATTGAAATCAACGGTCTCATTGTCTGCGTATTGCGTGCGTACAAATACGCCTGACTGAGGGAGCGCTTAGGGCAATTTTTGCGCAGGCAGTATGCAGCAAATAGAACCCCTTGATTTCAATGGCTTCATTCTCACAGTTCTTTTTTGTTCGCACAAAAAAAAAAAACCCACAGCGTGCTCGATGTATGTGCAGGTACGGGCGCAAAAGATGCTCCACTGCAAATAAGTGGCGCAGGAGTAAGCATTTTTGCGTTTGCGCTCGTCTACGGCCACCCTTAGGGACCTTTCTTGCGTGCAAAGTATTTCTGTAAGACGAACCTAAAGATGCAGAAGGTCCTGCATGTATAAATGTGGACCATGGAGCAGAAGAGCCCTTCCACGCGGGGCAGAGGTACGCTGCAGGGCGCAGGCAGATCTGCAGGTCTAACTGTGGATTTGGATGAGGACTTGCAGGCAGATTTTAAGCCCTTTTCATAGGTAGCCTGCGGATTGAGGCACAAACAGACGGGCGCATGCGTTAGTACACTCGCCACTCCGGAGCGTATTAACGCAGGAACTGGGGGGGGGGGAGGGGGGGACTATTCAAAATCTGCGCTGGTGCATGGGAGTTTGAAAAGAAAAAAAGCGTGAAGAGGGGGCGGGCCGTTCTCGCACATAGTAATGAGAACCCTGATACGGTGGTGGAAACAAAACCTTAAAGTCGATGGTTTCGTTGTGTTACGACCCGTTAAGCAGACGTGATCTTCACAACCGCCTAACAGGGCTAGTACACGCCCCGATGTTTAAGCCCTCGGCCTCCGCTGTGTCATGCTTCCTGTTCTGTCCCATTTGAAAGGTCCTGACGTCTGCAGATTTAGGACCTACACACATGGGCGTATTTTTGTCCCGTTATGCGGCCGTGATAACCAATGGTTTTGATTTCACTAGCGGGACTCCTGCTGTTTTCTTCTAGCTGCTACGCCATGGTGCGGAGTTTGAATGGCCTGAGAGGGACAAAAAAGAACCCCGTTGATGCGCTACTACGCTCCGTAGCGGCCAGCATAGTTGCGCACATAGCTGTGTGAAAGCGCCCTAAGCTGCATCTTTAGGTGCGTCATGCAGGCGTTATTCTGCACGTGTGTAAGGTCCCCGATGGCATGTTCACACGGGCGGAGATGCTGCAAAATGGCGGCAGCGCACATTCTACAGCAGATCCGCAGCTAAGAGTCTGCAGCAAAAATGGATTTTCCTGCAGTTTTTAAGGTGGGTTCTGTTGCGGGATTCACTCCACCCCCCCTCCCCCCCCAGCATAACCAGCGATACAAGTCTGCCATATTTATGTTCACAAGTGTGCCAATCCAGCAAGTGATCCTGCCCACCCTCACCCAGACTCCGGCCCGCTGCCCACCGGGAAATCCCAATCAACCACATTTACATTGAGTTTATTTCATTTCAGTAGGAAAAAATGAAACTCGACAGGAAAGTAAATCAGTAACTTTTAATGATGACACAAATCTACAATGTATCAAAACGGTCTGTAACAGAAGAGGCAGCGGAATACTTTGCTTCTTGGTACATACATAAGGCCAGCTCCGGTGGAGGAAGAGCTGCAGCAGCTGACATACGGCAGAGCTGCGTACATCATCCCCCCCACTACATCGGCACACGATCCATACCGGAGGAATATGCAGATTACTAATCTCCTGAAGGATCACTTACACAGAACTCTCCCAGCTCTGCCTGCGGGATCATAGCAGAGGTTGGTGATGAAGATGCCAGTCATCGTCCTCCAGTATCGCCGGCGGCTCGTGCGTTCTCCCTGGTTGGATGTCGATGCTTCCTTCGGTCGTCGGCGACGTCAGAGTGATCAATGCACAGCTGCAGCTGGTTGAAGGGGACCAAATCCATTCAACAGTTGATTTGGTTCCATTTTACCAGCTTTAGCAAAGCATTCAGTCTTGAGCAGAAGGACTCCTCCAGCGCCGGCGATGGACTCCTCTGTCCGTCTGTCCATCTTCTGTTGACTAGCAGGGAAGGAAGCAGATTTTGGTATCACACAATGTAATGATCCACCGTATATTACAGTCAAGATAGCTTCTCTCATGGTCACTAATGGCCGCACACTGATTATAAAGGTCTCCAGTCCAGCGAAACCTTGTATTACAAGAACATCGGTATCAGGAGGAAACTTACCGCCTTTACACGCAACAATATTGTTCAAAAAGTTGTTGGTTCTTGTGAGTTTGACCAATAATTGTTCAGTGTGAACACGGCCAACGATTAAACAATGAACGAGAATTTGTTCGCTTCTCGTTCATTTCATGCAAGCTAAAAATAATCGTCCGCTCATTTACACGTTGTTGCGTGTGAACAGCGATCTTTAGTCGTTCACAATCTCTAGTACAGGGATGATCTATCTGCCTGTATAGACAGGATACAGGAGCAGACTCTGCCGTTGTTCACTGGTTCGCTTGTGCGAATGCTGTATCGCTCCATGCCGGAGCCTTAGGGCGGCTTCACACAGGCAGATTGGTGCGCTCACAATACACAGAGAATAGAACTCATCGATGTCAATGGGCCTACACAGATTTGTATTTGGCCGTTGGCTTATCAGTATTTCAAGTCATGTTACAAGACTTGTCAAAAGGTAAGACATTGACTTGCAGGAATGCTGCCTTCTAATAGGTGGTGCCCTAAAGGCAATGTACCATCTACCATTTGCATACTAAATTTCCCAGTGCAGCATGCATGGCCTTATACACTATGCTGACAAAAGTTTTAGAACCCCCCATAATTTCATGCTGTCTGGTTAAGGGGATATGCAAATCAGATGTGTGTGCATTAGTTATAAAGGGAAGGATAACACAGGCGTATCCCAGTGCAGAAACCATCAATGCCCCCCAGGTGTAGAGCTCACAACGGGGTCTGGTGGGGGGATGTTACTAGGTGTAGAGCTGACAGCGGGGTCTGGTGGGGGGATGTTACCAGGTGTAGAGCTGACAACGGGGTCTGGTGGTGGGATGTCACCAGGTGTAGAGCTGACAACGGGGTCTGGTGGTGGGATGTCACCAGGTGTAGAGCTGACAGCGGGGTCTGGTGGTGGGATGTCACCAGGTGTAGAGCTGACAACGGGGTCTGGTGGGGGGATATCACAAGGTGTAGAGCTGACAACGGGGTCTGGTGGTGGGATGTCACTAGGTGTAGAGCTGACCGGGGTCTGGTGGGAGGATGTCACCAGGTGTAGAGCTGACAATGGGGTCTGGCGGGGGGATGTCACCTGGTGTAGAGCTGACAATGGTGTCTGGCGGGAGGGGGGGGGTGTCACCAGGTGTAGAGCTGACAACGGGGTCTGGTGGGGGGATGTCACCAGGTGTAGAGCCGACAACGGGGTCTGGTAGTGGGATGTCACCAGGTGTAGAGCTGACAACGGGGTCTGGTGGGTGGGATGTCACCAGGTGTAGAGCTGAAAACGGGGTCTGGTGGGTGGGATGTCACCAGGTCTTAGAGCTGACAACGGGGTCTGGTGGTGGGATGTCACTAGGTGTAGAGCTGACAACGGGGTCTTGTGGGGGGATGTCACCAGGTGTAGAGCTGACAGTGGGGTCTGGTGGTGGGATGTCACCAGGTGTAGAGCTGACAACGGGGTCTGGTGGTGGGATGTCACCAGGTGTAGAGCTGACAATGGAGTCTAATGGGGGGATGTCACCAGGTGTAGAGCTGACAACGGGGTCTGGTGGGGGGATGTCACCAGGTGTACAGCTGACAACGGGGTCTGGTGGTGGGATGTCACCAGGTGTACAGCTGACAACGGGGTCTGGTGGTGGGATGTCACCAGGTGTAGAGCTGACAACGGGGTCTGGTGGTGGGATGTCACCAGGTGTAGAGCTGACAACGGGGTCTGGTGGTGGGATGTCACCAGGTGTAGAGCTGACAACGAGGTCTGGTGGTGGGAGGTCACCAACCAATCAGTACGAGACATTGCAGTGCAGGCATGTTCAAGGTGACCTCGTGAACTGACAGAACGTGGACAACGAAGCCTTGTAGGAGCTGTGAAGACATCACACACATCATCTGCCCTCGCTCAGGGGGTCTCACAGGACATTGGGACATCCATTAGCACCAGAACCATCCATAGGGACCGGCATGCAAAGGGTTACCATGGACGAGCGTCTGCACACAACATTACAGCAGTAAATGTACTGTGGCGCCTGCGATGGGGATTGGAGCGTCGGACTGTAAGTGGAAGTAAGTGTTGTGGACAGATGAATCACAGGACACCATATTCCCATCGGATGGCGGCACTTGGGTGTGAAGGTCGCCTGCAGAGCGGTTTCTACATGACTGCATCGTCTCAACAGTGAGGTTTGGCGGAGGTTCTGTTATGGTGTTGGGGGCCATTGGTTATAGTGAAGTCCACCCTCAACGCCAAGACATTCCGGACAATGTGGCATCACCTACCCTGTGGCAATACTCTGGTACAGCTCCGTGTCTCTACCAACAGGACCGAGGCCCATGCCATATGGCATACGGTGTGGAGGAGCAGAACATCAGCAAACTTCATTGACTGTCCAAAGTCCGGATCTCAATCCCATCGAGCATCTTTGGGATGAACTAGAACCCCGTATCAGTACGCCCATCATCTCCCACATCACTATCTGACGTTCTCCTCGAGGAATGGAGGCAAATCCACATATCTGTGGGAATTTGGTGAAGAGCGGCCGCGGAGGGTTACCGCAGTCATTGAGGCCAAAGGCGGCCAACACCGGACTGAAAAATGGGAATAAAATCAAATTTCGTCACCTTCTATGTGCGCCCCGATACAGAAATGCTGTGGAGGGAACACTGTAGTGACTTGGCCACATGTGAAGATCCCTTAATGATGGGGATTGTCTGCATACAGTTCAACTACAGAAAATCAACTGCATTTGCACCCAATGGGAAGATACCGTCAGGCTGTATTTACGTGGTCGCATGTAACAGCGAACCGATACCGCATTTGTAAACCTGCAATTTTTGTTTAAAAATGTTAAAATAAAAAAAACACTTCACTCTGGTTTGCAGTCGCCTGGCGTGCGCTGCTTCCTCAAAAATGGTGTAGCATCCATAGGAGCCCCGGTTACAGGGCAAACACCCCAGGGTGACAATAGTCGCCGGCAGAGTAGATCCAGCGCTTCGCCATGGCGAGGGTCGCCGAAAAAAATCGCTTATGCAAATCAACCCATTAAAGTCAATGCTTTATTTTCCTATGGAGTTACATCCATATCGCATTACTGTAAACACACCCTTACCGCTACATTGTAACCCGATGAAGACGAAGCACCGCACTTTAGGACTAAAACACCCGATTTTTAAAGAAGATTAAAGAGGTTTTCCGGGAGAAAAAAAAATTAAAGGGGCTTAAAATGAACTAAAAATGAATTCTCACCCATCCTGGTGGCTCCCCATCCAACGCTGCAGCTCCGGTGCCCACCGCACAGAACCCGCGAGAAGCAGCGGGCAGTCAGGTGGCGCTCATTTTGCATGTGACTGCTCAGCTTCAGCTGTGATTCTTCTATGGCCGCTGAAGCCTGTGAGTGGCTGAGCGGTCACATGCACAATGTACGGCCTGCGACCGCCCGCCGCTTCTCATGGGCTCAAGGCCTGCAGCGCTGGATGGAGAGCGGGCGAAATAGGTGAGTGTTCGAGGTTCGCTCATTTCAAGTCCTTTTAACTTATTTTTTTTTTATGCCCTGAAGATCCCTTTAATGATGAGCGCACACACGTCATGGATCTGATATCTGTGGATGGTACAGTTTATTTTAGGCCGCTCTCACACGGGCGTTTTATTACAGCGTTGAGGGCAACATTTCAAATGCCATGCTAAACGCTGCAGAACGCCTCCATTGATTTCAGTGGGGCTCCGCAGACCAGCGTGTCTAACGCCGCAATTTTTGAACACGGTCTCCTCTATTTTAATGCGTTTCAGCAATATCTTAACGCACCTCATCACCCATTGCAATGAAAACGCCGTGAAACGACGCGGTTAAAAATGCAGCATTATTACAGACACTTGTGTGTGAGCAGCCATATTGCAATTACTGCTCCGCTTGTGTGTATGCCAGATCTACTGCGCCAATGTGTGGACCCGCAGACCAATGTGTCAGTAAACCGACAGTCTGTAAATATTTCCCTAAGGTTTTCAGCTAAAGCGGTTGATGGAAGATGGTTTTATGGAAGAGCCGGTGCCAGGGTGCTTTCACATCGGGTGGATCCGCCATGGACAAATCCGCTTTAGCAAATATGCAAATACTGAGTTTGCTGAACGGCATGCTGGGAAGGGAATGGGTAAAATAATTTAGTAATAACCATTCATCCGATCGAGCCCTTGTGGGATGAACTGGAGCGACGGGTACAACACCGACACCCATGCCCATCCTCGCAACCATCTCTGCTCACAGCCTGGCATGAGGGATGGCAAGCTACTGCTGCCCAGACTAACAGAGAACTTGTGGGAAGTTTGCAATACAAGCAAGAGGACGGCCGACACCTTACTGAATAGAAGAATAAAGCAGTTCTCTGAAAACATGCAGTGTCCCAATACTTCTGTCCATATAGTGATTGTGTGTATATATATATTTGTGTTTCTTTAGATATCTGGTTACACCCGCCTGGTGAGGAGCCCTAGACAGCAGCACTATTCCCATCATTTCTTCTTTGCTAGCCATTAGGGCTATCCTCTCTCCACGACTACTTTGTTTCTCTTGCTGAGACAATGGTATTCTGTTCTACTGGCTACACATTACCAAACTTTTGTCTGCTGCCTACAAATGTTGAGGGGGTAGGGGTAGTAAACCACCATTGTGCCTTGCAGGGGGCTGCACTAAATAAATGACCCTAGCAGACAGACGAAGCAGAGCTGAGAAGTGGAATCCCGAATAGTGCTGTTCATTATGCACACCCCTACCCGGCCATAGGCTGACGAGCCAGGGGGAGATATAAAAAGACAAAACACATGTGGTTGGGGGTTTTTGTGCATTGTGCTTTGGAAGGGCCAGGATCTGAGCTGCCCAGATTGTGGTATCCGAACAAGGAGACTGGGGACCTTCTGCCATCCATCGTAGGACAGGGGCCACTTAGGTAGCCCGGAGGACTAGACCAGGACATCTTGAAGTGGTGAGTCCTGTGTGTGGCCTGATGTCTTCTGTGGAATAAGAATTGTTAGACATGGGAAGCCTTGTTGGATTCGAGGACTGGTCCTCCAAGTGTTGGAGCATTCAGGACTACTGTGGGTTCTTCTCTTTGGTGTCAGATTGCCAGGCGGTGCATCCGGACTCGTTTGCGTGTTGGGGTGTGATAAACGTAGATTGGGTTTGGACTCTGAGACTCTCTTAGTGTTATAAGAACCCCGATTGCTTTACTGGATGGTCTGATTTAGTGCTTGGCCATGTTGTGTGAAGTCATATTCAAGTGGCCTATTAAAGTGTATTTGATATCCCACCATCCCTGTGCCATCATGGCGCGTCGGGCATCGTCTAGGAGTCTGCACAAGTCCCAGCGTCATCGCCGGACAGAGGGGTGCGCCTGGCGGTAAGGCGCAGGACCATTCTGTTTATAACGGTCTGATGGGCTGTCTGTTATTTCAGCCAGCTTATCGGGGGCTCAGTAGGGTTTTTACACCAGCCCTGAGATCACACAGGTGCCCGTCACCCCTCCTGTATTCTGGTCTTTGCTCGGTCTTCTATGTACCGGGTTCTGTTAAGGGACCTTTCACACTGGCAGAATTTTTCCCTATTTCACATTGCAAGATGCAGTAAATTCCACCAAAATCCTCACGACTCCATGTAGATGCAGAATCAAAATGGCTTTAGGCCCTATGTCCACGGACAGATCTGATTTGCGGAACCTGCGCGGAAGATCTGCAAATCAAGGAATACATGGGCATCCGCAAATTAACAAAAGCATGCAGATTTCATTTGCGGAACTTTTGGTCTGGAAAAAAAATCGCAGCACGCTCCATTTCACTGCGGACCCCGGTCAATGGAAGCCAAAGGATCCACAGCCCGTCCGCAATTCAATTGCGTGGGCATGCAGGAGTTTAAAAAAAAGCACTGCACTGCGCATGTGTGGCGGCCGGCGTGTCCACACACATCCACAGTAAAGAAAAGAGAAGACCCGGGTAAGTAGAATCTCGCAGGGTCCTCGGCCACGGACAGGTCAGATTCCGCTGCGGGCTCCCGCATGCAGAATCCGAACCGCCGGTGGACATGAGCCCTAATTCTACCAGCAATTTCACTTGAGACTTGTGGACTTTCCTGCAGATTTGAAGGGTCCCCAGCTCTGGTTTTTGCTCCTCTTTACACTTTAAACTTGGCTTTTTTCCTGCAGTGGGATTGCCATTTTCGGGGTGGATGCTCCACTTAGGTTGCTGATCCAGTTAGCGCGGTTCAGACCACACTTTGTCACATTAGCTATATCCTAATTATTGTCCGTCTTTGTCTGTTACGTGATTTTACTATATGAAATAAACACAAGTGCGCTGTGTACCCGTTCACAATATGTGTAGGTCACTGATATCGCTGCCGCTTACCTGTAGTAGATGGGGTTTATTGGGGGGGGGGGGGGGGGTTGCTTTCTGGATCATCATTTAGGAATAATAGGCTGAACTTGATGGATATGCCTTTTTTCGGCCTTACATGCTATGTTACTATGTGTTCAAATGACGGGTAAATGGATTCGCTGCGGCTGCTGGTTCACTCTGCTGACCGGTAATATATGGATGGAAACAAAGGGAGCTGGGCTATTGTTTCTATATATCCCTGGGATTTTGCTATTGTTTGCACCAACAGATCTGTGCAGACATGACAACGTATTACAGTAGTTGAAGGGTGATTTTTTTCCCATTCATTCATTATGTAGCTATCCTCCCAGATATATGTCGGCTAGTGCTACCTTGGTTAGTTAGTTATTTCATTCTGTCTGAATCTTCCAGCCTCTTTCTCCTCAGATGGTCATGTGATCTCTATTCTGACCATCTCAGATCTACTTGGGGCTATGTTTTTATTTTTTGTCAATTTCTCAGTTTCTGTGATGCTCTTACATGATCTTCTTATAGGGGGACACAGACACATCACAGTTACTGATGACGATGATCACACTGCTCCTCTGAAAGAGTTATAATAGAGGAGATGACAGCTGACTGTATGTTTGTACTCTGTAGCTTAGTTAGGTAAATATACAAGGTAATGATAATTAAACTGTCCACCCAGCAGGCAGAAATGGTATAACCTCTAGCTAATGCCGCGCTGATGCATCAAGGGATCAGTGTGAAAGTGAAAGCAAAACTTTCACCATCCAGATGGTGCTCGATAAGCATCAGACAGGGGGCCGCACTGAATTGAAGTGGCTGGAATACACAGAGTAGACCTCCATAGCGAGACAGGCAATTAGGTGTGTTTTCGCCGGAGTGGTCATTTAATAGTTTGAACATATTTTTTTTTAAATGTCACTATTTATATTTAAAGAAATCCTAATATCTTGCTGTTTTCACCCCGACCTCTAAGCCTAATAATGGTCTGACGCTTCCTCTTCTTTAGAGAAAGCTCCTTGACCATCATCTCCTTATGATCACAGGCAGAACTACAATGAGAGGTTATATATAGCTAACCCAGGATTCACCTAGGGGATTTCACAGCTCTCCTCCTCCTCCTCCCTGCACAGTCGGAGTGCATGTCTATAATACTCTTCCATGTAAGTCAATGAGTCATCTCCAGTCTATTGTGTCTATAGTCCACAAAGGCACAGGGGTGCACAGAACTGGAACTAGTATTATACTCAGTGGACAAAGCTGAAATATCAGGATCTTAGGATGCTTTTAACTATACATGGTGAGATGGAAAATTAGAAAATCTTTCAGAATAAAAAAAAAAAACCCTTATATACAATAAGTCATTTTCTGATGACATATTTCCTTTAATAACAAGGAAAATGGAAGCACATCGCTCCCCAAGGCTCCCCCAGTCTCCTCCGCACGAGGCTCCCCTAGTCTCCTCCTTATGACGCTCCCCCAGTCTCCTCTGCACGAGGCTCCCCCAGTCTCCTCCTCAGGACGCTCCCCCAGTCTCCTCCTCAGGACGCTCCCCCAGTCTCCTCCACACGAGGCTCCCCCAGTCTCCTCCGCACGAGGCTCCCCCAGTCTCCTCCGCACGAGGCTCCCCCAGTCTCCTCCTCAGGACGCTCCCCCAGTCTCCTCTGCACGAGGCTCCCCCAGTCTCCTCCGCACGAGGCTCCCCTAGTCTCCTCCGCACGAGGCTCCCCTAGTCTCCTCCGCACGAGGCTCCCCTAGTCTCCTCCGCACGAGGCTCCCCTAGTCTCCTCCGCACGAGGCTCCCCTAGTCTCCTCCGCACGCGGCTCCCCTAGTCTCCTCCGCACGAGGCTCCCCCAGTCTCCTCCTCAGGACGCTCCCCCAGTCTCCTCCTCAGGACGCTCCCCCAGTCTCCTCTGCACGAGGCTCCCCTAGTCTCCTCTGCACGAGGCTCCCCTAGTCTCCTCCCCAGGACGCTCCCCCAGTCTCCTCTGCACGAGGCTCCCCCAGTCTCCTCTGCACGAGGCTCCCCCCAGTCTCCTCCGCACGAGGCTCCCCCAGTCTCCTCCGCACGAGGCTCCCCTAGTCTCCTCCTTATGACGCTCCCCCAGTCTCCTCTGCACGAGGCTCCCCCAGTCTCCTCCTCAGGACGCTCCCCCAGTCTCCTCCTCAGGACGCTCCCCCAGTCTCCTCCGCACGAGGCTCCCCCAGTCTCCTCCGCACGAGGCTCCCCCAGTCTCCTCCGCACGAGGCTCCCCCAGTCTCCTCCTCAGGACGCTCCCCCAGTCTCCTCCTCAGGACGCTCCCCCAGTCTCCTCTGCACGAGGCTCCCCCAGTCTCCTCCTCAGGACGCTCCCCTAGTCTCCTCCGCACGAGGCTCCCCTAGTCTCCTCCGCACGCGGCTCCCCTAGTCTCCTCCGCACGAGGCTCCCCCAGTCTCCTCCTCAGGACGCTCCCCCAGTCTCCTTCTCAGGACGCTCCCCTAGTCTCCTCCGCACGCGGCTCCCCTAGTCTCCTCCGCACGCGGCTCCCCCAGTCTCCTCCGCGCGCGGCTCCCCCAGTCTCCTCCGCGCGCGGCTCCCCCAGTCTCCTCCGCGCGCGGCTCCCCCAGTCTCCTCCGCGCGCGGCTCCCCCAGTCTCCTCCGCGCGCGGCTCCCCCAGTCTCCCCCGCGCGCGGCTCCCCCAGTCTCCCCCGCGCGCGGCTCCCCCAGTCTCCCCCGCGCGCGGCTCCCCCAGTCTCCCCCGCGCGAGGCTCCCCCAGTCTCCCCCGCGCGAGGCTCCCCCAGTCTCCCCCGCGCGAGGCTCCCCCAGTCTCCCCCGCGCGAGGCTCCCCCAGTCTCCCCCGCGCGAGGCTCCCCCAGTCTCCCCCGCGCGAGGCTCCCCCAGTCTCCCCCGCGCGAGGCTCCCCCAGTCTCCCCCGCGCGAGGCTCCCCCAGTCTCCCCCGCGCGAGGCTCCCCCAGTCTCCCCCGCGCGAGGCTCCCCCAGTCTCCCCCGCGCGAGGCTCCCCCAGTCTCCCCCGCGCGAGGCTCCCCCAGTCTCCCCCGCGCGAGGCTCCCCCAGTCTCCCCCGCGCGAGGCTCCCCCAGTCTCCCCCGCGCGAGGCTCCCCCAGTCTCCCCCGCGCGAGGCTCCCCCAGTCTCCCCCGCGCGAGGCTCCCCCAGTCTCCCCCGCGCGAGGCTCCCCCAGTCTCCCCCGCGCGAGGCTCCCCCAGTCTCCCCCGCGCGAGGCTCCCCCAGTCTCCCCCGCGCGAGGCTCCCCCAGTCTCCTCCGCGCGAGGCTCCCCCAGTCTCCCCCGCGCGAGGCTCCCCCAGTCTCCCCCGCGCGAGGCTCCCCCAGTCTCCCCCGCACGAGGCTCCCCCAGTCTCCCCCGCACGAGGCTCCCCTAGTCTCCTCCGCACGAGGCTCCCCTAGTCTCCTCCGCACGAGGCTCCCCTAGTCTCCTCCGCACGAGGCTCCCCTAGTCTCCTCCTCATGACGCTCCCCTAGTCTCCTCTGCACGAGGCTCCCTCAGTCTCCCCCGCACGAGGCTCCCCTAGTCTCCTCCTCAGGACGCTCCCTCAGTCTCCCCCGCACGAGGCTCCCCCAGTCTCCCCCGCACGAGGCTCCCCTAGTCTCCTCTCATTTTCTATAAATTGCAGCTTTCCACAGATCTAGTGCTAATGCGTTGCATATCTTCCAGTCGCTGCCTGCTGTGAGTGTGGGTTTTCTTCCAGTGTAAAATGAATTACAGATCATCAGTCGGTAATAAGGTGTAAAACACCTTTTGGATGTGGGTCATTAATGCTTACTAGACACTGGGAAGTGCAGATTACATGGGGGGAAGATTTATGATTCCCGGAAGCCTGATAACCAAATACACTCACATTTCCAGTAATTCATTTTCTGAGGAACCAGTGCTAAATGTAATATGGGGACCGGTGCTCCTGCTATGGCCATGTGGCATTATCAGGCTCGTAAAGAGCAATAAAAGAAGAATTAAAATGGGAGATGTTTTTGGATGCAAGAGATCAGCCGAAAAGTGAAAATTCTACTGCCATGAATGGACTGTAAAAGTAACCGCTCTACAGGGGTTCTCTCATTAGAAAGCATTACTTACCTATTCCTCCCCTGTCAGTCTTCTTACTGCATCTTCTCCTTGCTGATTTTCTCCTGGCTCCTCCAGTCCCCCGGGTCACCCCATCTCCAGGCGGCCGATTCTTCTTCTTCCGGTGACAAAGCATCCATTGCCGGCATTCTCCTTCCGGCAGGTCTGTGTACCCGTTCCCTAGTGACGTAGCATTCATAGCCTAGCAGGGAGTGCTGGGCTATTGCTGAAACTGCGCATGCATGCTGTCTCTAGTATAGTATATGAACACTCGCAGCGTGACAGCGCACATGCACAGTCTCGGCAATAGCCCAGCATTCCGTCACTAGTGACCCGGTACACGGACCTGCTGGAAGGAGAATGCCAAGAATGGATGCTTTATAACAAGAAGAGGAGGATCCGACCGGCTTGCGGTGAGGAGACCCGGGGGACTGGATACGATTAGCGAGGAGAAGATGCGGTAAGAAGAGAAATAGGTAAGTATTGATTTTTTTTTTGTGATAAAACCCTTTTAATGTTTAGTGGAGAGTAAAACCTGATGTCGGGGGTCTTGAACGCGGCCTCTAGGGTAGTAATCTCCATAGCAAAGGATCACCCCAGTACTGTGGCCAGCAGAATGTCAAAAGATAGGTAGGGGAGGACAAAACAGGGGGTCACCTGGTAGTACTGATAAACAGGTCTAAACGTATACAGGCGACATGACTAAAGGCCCTCTTACACGGGTCGGAGGGCCGCGGGTCGGAAGGCTTCCATTGACTTCAATGGAAGCGTCTGAGTGGAATCCGCATAAAAATGGAGCATGCAGTGATTTTTTTCACAGCGAACGGAAGTCGAAATCGATTTCCCATAGCATGCTACGGGCGGTATTTGGTGTGGACGCCCGCTGAGGATTCCGCAGCAAAAATCCGCCCATTACAATATGTCCCCAACCATCCAATAAGGTATTGTAGAGCGTTTTGAGCCTACGCCCGTCTGCAGGAGCCCTCAGGGGACGTATTCTCCACAGCGGAAAATCCACAACTTATCTGTGGCAGACTCTGCAGCCTCCACTGCGCCCTACTATTACCCCATGTGTGTGCTACATGCCATCCATACCCTGTCCCACCGCTTGGTAACATCAGCAGTTCATGTAAGGCGAATGTGTGCAGAGCTTGTATAGAGCCGAGCCCACTCATACCCAGCGGGTGTCAGCTATCATACTCATCGGAATGCTGACAGGGGACTTTAAATGCCCCGAACGCCCAACACCCCACCCATATTTGGTTATGCCACATCTATAAAAGTCCAATCCACTAAAATACCGCATTATTTATCTCGCTTGGAGAGCGCTGCCAGAAAAAAAAATACACAAAACGCAGAAATAACGCTTTATTGTCCCCCTGAAAGAAAGTGATAAGAAAGTGATAAGAAAGTGATGGCCAAGTTCTGTGTACCTAAACATGCTGCCGGCAGAGAACAGGCCTTCACACGGCTGCTGCCATGTACAAATAAAGGTACGGCGCCAGGAGACGGAGGCAGAATTAGTTTTTCCTTTTTTATATTTTAAGATATTTTATGCTTTAAAGGCAGTACAGAAATCTACGTCTACACTGTGCATCGGCGCAATATTACCGCGGAGCCACGGAATAAAGGCGTCAACTCGCCCCGCCAGAAGGAAGCCCTCCGGCAGCGCCGCCGATGGAGGAATGAAACAGTTACCATTTGTTTTGAAAGTGAGTTGAAGAAAACAAAAAGGGAAAAAAAATTGCATGTCCTCAAGGGGTTAATGACCTTTTATACTATCAGATTGGCCTGATCATCCTATAAAGGATGAACTAGGAGCCGAGGAGTGAGCCAGGGCTGGTCTGTACGGCCGCTCTGCGGGGACAGAGGATTGCATTAACCCTCGCTCTGTCCCCTGATGGAGGCCCGGCAGTCGAGCGATCTCGCTGATCTGTGCTTGTCATCGGGGGCCACATTGCAGAGCGTACAATGATGCAGCACAAAATACCATGTTCTTGGTGGCAAACCTCCCTGTGTGGCTGCGGGCAGGGTTACCAACATTGTCGCTGCTCCACAGGAGCGAGCGATGGCAGCGTATGAACGATAGAGCCTGTGCGAGGCCATGTAGGTGAGCGCCATTCAGTAAGTATACAGGGACCACGAGACTCCCATAGACGAGGCCGATATGCTGCAGTCACTGCCGACACCAAGGAAGGGAATAACAGCTAAAGATTGCAGCAATTTTAACCCCTTAAGGACGCAATCCTTTTTTTTTAAATTATTTGGTTTCTCCTCCCCAATCATAACTCTGCTATCTATCCGTCGCCGTACCCGTCTGTCCGAGGGCGGTTCACTGCGAGACTAGTTCTATTTTCCAATGGTGCTCCTTAATGGAGCGTATAATGTGTGAAATGGAAATCCAAACCACAATCCTGCAATCTTTGGGGGGTCTTGTCTTTACGTCATGACATGATGACGTCATTCTGAGGGTCCGTGCGATGACAGCGATGCCCAGTCATTTAGTTCTCATTGTGACTCCTCGTTATTTGCTGTCACTGCGTTACATTTTCATATTATGTTATGTTCTAACTCTCCCTGATGAGATGATGAGCCACATATTTGCTGCCGGTTTCTTTTTATCCTTCCCAATAGAATTCTTGCACTTTATGTTTTATGTTGTACATAACTATCGCTAATACACCAGTATTTATGCTCTATTTTACATATATATTAACTATTCGCTCCCCGGCTCTGACCTTTACGGATAGCCCAACAGCAGACCGGCTGCTTCTCTTCATCACGATGATATTTTATGTTAATTACTATAAAGGAATATCGATTTATGTATTGATACATTTTATTGTATCTAGTAGCAGTATTCAAAGGGTTAAATCTGTTTCATTCATTCTTGCTCTTCTTGATGTTGTTGTTCTCTCTGGCTCCTCCTCCCTTCTACTTTCCATTTCTTTTATTAGTCCTTCCGTCCAGCCATTACTGAGGCGGCTGCGTCCCGAAACGCCTGATTTGCGCAGGCTATGATGTAATTAATAAACCTGATATTGGGTTAGTCCCTCGCTTCTATGCGCTGTACACTACCAGCGCGGCGCCCGCAGTCCGACATTTTCTCCTTTTTACAATTAAGCATGACTATTAAAAAATATCTTTGAAAAGAGGTTCTCGCCATTTTCTGACCGCCGTAACTCTCCGCCGATGGGTCATCCGAAGGCCTGTTTTTGTGGATGACTCGTGGATTCTATCCGTACAGTTTTGAAGAACACACAACCTTTTCATCACTTTTTATTACACTTTTTCTTAGAGATGGGGTGATCAAAAAAATTAATTTCTGGCGTTGTGTATTTTTTTTTACTGAAGACCCTGACCATCTGGGAGAAATAATACATTATTTTGATAAAACTAAATTTTATATTTACTAAATATATATATATTTTTTGTTTTGTTTTTTTTAATTAAAAATATGGGAAACGTTTTTGTTTTTTTTTAGTATACTTTTAAAATAATATAAAACCTTTTGTCCACTTATTTTTCATTTTTAGTTCCCATAAGGAAGTTGAGCTTGCGATCGCTTATACCACATACTGCAATAGTTTGACAACTGACACCCGCCCACAACAGACAAAATCAGCTGTTAACCCTTTAAATGCCACTGTTAATTCTGACAGCAGCATTTAAATGCTCCAATCAGTATTTTGGGGTCCAGAAAAGATCCCACCCTGGAATATGTTTATGAGGTGCTGTTTGGTTACCATGGCAAACAGTGGGCAGACAATGCCGATCCCCGCTGTTTAACCATTTACATGTACAAAAATAAGAAAACATTAAAAAAAACTGTACAAACATCATTTATTTTGTATGCTGTAAGCTATAAAAATGAAATCCAAAAAACAAATGGCAGAATTTATTTTTTCCCCAATCCGCCTAAATTTTTTTTAGAAAAGTTATAGAATGCATGATAGGTACCCCAAAATGATACTATTGAAAGATACAACTTGTCCTGCAAAAAACAACCCATCGTTCGGCTCCGCCGATGGAAAGATTAGGACGTTGTGGCTCTAGGATTGCGACAATGAAAAAAAGTGAAAACTTAGTTGGTCCTTAAGGTGCAAACCGGCTTTGTCACTAAGGGGTTAAGTCTCCAGATTATGAGTGGGCCGGGTGAGGCTGTAACACTGTATACTCACCTCCTTCACTGGAGAAAGTCGCAGGGACAGCACTGTGCTGATGGAGACTACAAGGGGATTGAGGGCTACGAGGGGGAAGCATTATTATTGACGGGGCAACAATGAGGAGCACTATTATTGACGGGGCAACAATAGGGAGCTTTATTACCAACGGGGCAACAATGAGGAGCATTATTACTGATGGGGCAACAATGAGGAGCATTATTACCAACGGGGCAACAATGGGGAGCATTATTACTGAAGGGGCAACAATGGGGAGCATTATTACCGACGGGGCAACACTGACGAGCATTATTACCGACGGGGCAACAATGAGGAGCATTATTACCAACGGGGCAACAATGAGGAGCATTATTACCGATGGAGCAACAATGAGGAGCATTATTACTGACGGGGC